>NC_143019.1:69662504-70385004 GCF_055824585.1 Amblyomma mixtum
CAGATCGCACAAGACATTAAAAGAGTGCTTGGAATCGCTCGCACAGGAGTGCAGTGTGAAACCAGATTCAAGACGCTGGCGAAACGAAAGCGCAACGAGGACAAGAATAATGCAACCTCCGGCCATTCTCGCTGCGCAGTGTCATATGAAGAGGAATTTGCAGCAATCAGGGCAATCGATGATAGCATCGAGCCAGAGATTTTGCGAGGTGTGAGAAAAGTTTCGTATAAGAAGACCATACCAAATACTGCTAGTGCAGTGCCTTCAAGTGTAGACAGTTCTGATGGCTGCAGCCAGGAAAGTGTTAATATATCGTCTGATGACCATGCAGCAGATTCTGGTTCATGTCAAGGGACAGAAAATAAAAGGTGCCGCCCAGACAGAAAGACGCGCCCAAGCACATCTAGGATGCAAGAGATGGCATTTTTTTTTGAAGAAATGAGAAAGGTTAACAATGAAAAAGAAGGTCGGCGTGAAGCAAGAGAGCAGAGAAAAGTCGAAAGGCACCAGGCACTACTCAAAGCTCATGCTGAGCAAATGGCACTGATGAGGGAGATTTTTAACTCCAAATAAACAATTGTTCATGATTGAAAGATCCTATTTATTCAAGAATATTATCAAGCAGCACTTTAGACAAAGTTCCTTCGTTTGTACCTGTTGAAAATCACAACATGTGTTCTTAAAAGAGCAATAAAAGTTCGAGAAAAGCAATCATTTGTCCTCAGCATCATTGCAGCTTCAAAAGAGCTGTACCAAAGCTTCCCTTTTCAGTTCTCCAAGCCTCCGAAGGGCACTATCACGAGCAGTTGGTTGTGTCGGTTGGTGCGTTGCCAAGTCTCCTTGCTTATGCCTGCAATGCCCTTCGTCTGTATCGTCATCACTCAGCAGGTCACCAACATCACAGTCGCCGGCATCCAGACAAATGTTATGAAGGACACAGCAGCTGAGGATGAGCTGGGTAATCTTGTCCACAGTATGAAACTCCACAAACCGAAGCTGCCGAAATCGTTGTTTTAACATGCCGAATGCATTCTCAATTTTCACTCGTGTTGCAGCATGGCGGTAGTTGTATGAAATCTTTGCCCGAGTCATGGTGCCATAATTCCTGAAAGGTGTGATCATATACTCCCTTATTGGATACGCTGCGTCTCCTAAGATGTGGTACTTGTTATTTTCGCATACCACTGGTAATTCTTCGTGCACTGTAGACAGCCTGAGGACCCTGGCATCATGTATCTTGCTAGGTGTTCCCTTGAAAACGTCTTGAAATCTGCATCTTGAGTCGCAAATTCCTTGCATCGTCAGTGACACCTGGTCATGTCTGTTAACATAGGTAGACTTAACCTTGTTGTCCGGACATCGCATACACACATAGGTGCCATCAATGCAGCCAAGCACATTGGGGAAGCCAGCAATCTGAAATGTATTAGTTGCATTAGAAGCATAACATGACATTTCCTTATAGCATTATATGCATGTTACTTCCATGCTTCGATTCTTCTGTACTGTATAAATGCTAAGACTCTGACATCAAACCTAATAAGCAACTACGTCGTCTACCTGCCCACAACTGTTAGGCAGACTTTTAAAAAGATAATCCCTAGAAAGCTTGTAAAATCATTCATGCAAGAGCTTACCTTCTCGAATTCTTGAGCCACAGCTTCTTTGTCGCTTGCAAAGTAAATGATTTCTGGGGCAATGTCACATAAAAATTCCATGACTCTTGTGATCACCACTTGCACTGTTGAATCGGCCATGTTGAAGAGGGTGGCTACTTGCCGCATTGATGCCTTGTTGCCAGCGTACCTGGAAATTATCATTGCATAAGAATGGCCTACATTCATAGAGCATCAATGTAGATATACATGTGTGGAGATGTGCTTTGCCTTGTCCCTGCAGAGCACTTCGATGTTCCTGGCTGCGCTCTAAGTGCCCCGGAAGCACTTTATAAAGCACGATATAAGAGACCAATAAATATATATAAGGAAACCCTCATCTTTTCCACCGCAGCCTGGCAGAAAAGCTACACAAGTTTTGAACAGGTGTGGTTGACGTGCCGATTTATGAGTTGTAACAATCGCCTGCCTGATGTAGCAACGGTGGTAGCGGTAGTAAAAACTCTTTAGTTCCTTCAATAATCGCATATTTGTCAGGCAACCAATTACGTTTCAAGATTAGGCGTCAGGATTGCGTTTATATCGGTGCAAAGGAGTGGTTGTATAAAGGGACGCTTCTTTTCTCTTTATTTCTTTGCCATCTTTATTATTTCCCAGCCATACCCTTGACTATAATACAGTTCGTGAGTAGACATCAATCATGGAGGTGAAATCCAGAAAGGATACGGACAAGTACTTTTTTTATCGCTTTAAAGAGCAGTCATGCAGCTGGTCTATTTGGCATGTACAGTACAAAACAACACGAGAAACGCACCCCAAGAACATATCTTTTCCCGATTCAATACATAGAATAAACAAAAGACTGCTCACCAAAGAAAGGAGAGAATGTGCTCTTCTGCAGTTTTCACCGGGGAGCCACCGTGAGTTGCGTCCGAGGGGTAAAACCTAGAGCCCTCGAATCTCTTGATTAGCCCATGGCATGCCTTCATAGGGAGACGAAAATTCCTGCGAAACTGGTTCAGAACAGGCATATATAGACAGCCGCTGTCACAATGTTCACTCAACTTTTTCTTACCTCTTCCTCGGAGTAAAGCCGCACTACTGTCTCCACGTAGTTTGTGACCTTCGGTATTTTTTGCGGAACACTGAACAGTTTGGCGAACATAACCTCGTAAGCTTCACAGTCGTCGGAGCTAGAGGAGTCACTGCTCTCTCCTAATTCCAGAAGAAGCTTTGACGGTGCTCCAAATGTCGCAATATGCTTCCGCTTTGCCATGACAAAAATCGCGTAAGATAAGGGCCAAGCTACGGAAAGAAACGGAACTATTCGCGCCTTCGCCCCTTCGCATTTGCCGATGCAGAATCGCCGGTGGCCGTCGAAATAGGGCGAGGGCCTGTCACGTGATCAGAACTCGGCGGGAGCGTCCAGTTGCTCCGAGAGAAAAGCCAGAGCGTCTCGAGCTGCTCTGAGTGAGAGGAGAGCACTGCGCAAGAACCAGGCGAATGTGATCAGAGCGCCAGCTCTCGACCAGCCGAATGCGTGTTCGCCTCTCAGAGCACTACAGAGCGCTCTCAATGCACCAGTCGAAGATACCATGAGGGATTGAATTGGCATGCCCACACGATATGGTAGAGGTTAGCTACCGCTCCACAATGTGGGCACTGCGGAGAGTATAGTGTAGGGTACCACTGGTGTAATTTAGCTGGTGTTGGGTATATGTTGGTTTGTAGTCTCCTAAGGGTGTTCTCTTCTAACTTGTTGAGGGATTTGTGTGGTGTTGAGTACTGCTTTCTGGCTGTTCTGTATGGCGCAAGATTGTCAGCATTTCGACCACCTGTGGATATTAAAGCGAAAGCTTTACTACTTGCACTTTCCAGCCTTTGCGTGCGACGGCAGTGCACATGAAATGACCTTTCGCATGACCTCTGTGTGACGTCACGCCGAAGAGCTGGGCGACCATCTCGCGCCGTCTGCGAGTAGTGGCGGTGCCACCACCGGCGGCCTTAGATTAGATTGGATTAGATTAGATTGGATTAGACTGGATTAGATTGGACTAGATTGGATTGGATTAGATTCGATTAGATTACATTAGATTAGATTAGATTACATGAGATTAGATTACATTAGATTACATTACATTGCATTGGATTGCATTGGATTGTATAACCGATGCATCACCACAAGTCTAACCACAAGCACCACCACCAGCTACACTACCAGCTGAACCATGGCGTAGGTACGGATATTGCTTTCGCATTTACCGGGCTTAACCAAGCTAAGCCACAGCGAATTTTTTTAACGTGCACTGACATCGCACAGCACACGGGCGCCTCTTGCGTTTCGCCGCCATGGAAACGCGGCCGCCCCGGTCGGGTTCGAACCCGGGTACTCCGAACCCGAGCGCGGCGGGAGCGTTACGGCGCGGTTCAGGTGTCCGCCGATATATGTGAGACAGATACTGTGCCATTTCCTTTCCTCAAAAACCAATTTGCCAGTTTATTTTACATATGCCATCGGATTTAATTGTGTGTATTGGCGTTGGCGCTGACGTTTTACATTCCGATCATTTTAAGGAATGGAAGTGGGCATAACTGGCTCCCTGGGTCTTGGCGGTGACAAAAGCCTTTATTTATTAAAAGAGCTGAAGCTGTTTAAAGAGCCCCGGTATGGGGGAGTCTTTATTCCGGGACCCCATTAGTCGAAGCCACCAGCTTAGACCTCTTGACCAAAGCCTTTTGGACCTGAAGGCCCGAGTAGCTGAGCAGGGTCGCCTCCCACCCTCTCGGGTAGGGTTGGGGGGGGGGAGAGAGCTTAGTTGCATTGGCGAGCCAAATTGCATTGGTGGTAGGTGTGAGCCACCTCCCCACCGTGTTTGCACCCGCCAGTGAATGCAACGAACGCGTTCAGCTCCGATTATTCACGAATGCAAGGTTGTGGCAGGCAGTACTAAAACAATTCGTTCCTTGGGTCAGTGGGCGCCTGAATCGCGCTTATATTACGTGTGGTGTCGAGAGAGAGATAAAGACGGTATGCATTGGCAGCGTTGTGCCAGAAACGTGGCGCTGGGTGGTGGTGGTGGTGGAAACATTTATTAAGAAGGGACAAGAGGTATAGTTGGATCAGCCCGTAAGGGACCGATCCTTACAAATACTACGCGGAGGTCCCTAGTATGGGACCCCAGTGGCGGTGGCCACCGCCCAGGCGCCGCCGACTAAGGCTTTAGGCCTGTAAGTCGTGGCAGCCGAGCAGGGTCGCCTCCCAGTCCTCCCGGGTTGGGTTGGAGATGGGGGGAATAGCGGAGTTGGGGGGCAGGCCCACACCAT
Organism: Amblyomma mixtum; assembly: GCF_055824585.1. Taxonomy (NCBI): domain Eukaryota; kingdom Metazoa; phylum Arthropoda; class Arachnida; order Ixodida; family Ixodidae; genus Amblyomma; species Amblyomma mixtum. The sequence goes on from NC_143019.1 coordinate 69,667,445, forward strand.
GTGATAGGTGTCAGAAGACACTGCACTACAGTGTGGGCAGCTGCCGCTAAAGGAGGGGTCAAAATGTTTTAGTGCTGCCGGGCACACCAATGTATTGGTGAGAAGACGGAGAAGGAGCCGCTCATCCGCCTACTTCAGGCCTTTATATGGGCTAGGGTAAAGGCGATGACTATTTTGATAGTAGGTTGTAATATCTTTGAATGTATATGCCGGATTAAAATCGGGTTCCTGATCAAGTGGGGAGGAGAAAACAGCCCGGTGAGAGAGCGCGCGGGCGGCTGCGTCTGCTGCCTCGTTTCCTGCCAACCCGTGATGAGCAGGGGCCCATATAAGGTAACGATGTGCGGGGTCCGTATCCCGTATGCAGTTTTGGTAGATTCGATAGGCTAGGAAGGGAGTGCAGCCTTGTTCGACGTCCCGAGAGGCCCCTCCCGAGTCGGTGATATGTATTTTGAATCGGAATGTGAGGCCTCAAGAGCAATCGCGACCTCTTCTGTTGTGTTGCACTGCTGGCTCTGAAGGTGAGGCCGTTAACTGTGTTGCTGTTGTGAAGCACCGCGACCGTGTACCATCCCGCGTGGTGAGGACCGAAGGCGTCCACGTAATATACACCTGTTTTGTTGCCATAATGTCAGACCAGCGCTTCCGTCCGTGCCAGGCGCCGACCATTATGGTCTTCATGTGACATGTTTGCAGGAAGAGACCACACCTGGAGGGCACGTCTCCACAGTTCTGGAATGCGAAACCTGTCTTCCATTGGAGGAGTGTGTTTGGAGGGGTGTGGGGTGTGTTGAATATGGAGTCGAGCAAGAAGGCGGCGACCCGACTCCGTTAGCGACAAGAGCGTGTAGTGGTTTGTAAGGTGCGCCTCCCGGAGCTCCCGGAAAGTATTCACCACCGCAAGAGCCGTGTTTGAAGTAGTGATGGGGAGGTCAACGGCACGCTTAATAACTTTGCGAAGGATAACCTCAAGCGCACCCTCCTCTTGTTTCCGTAGGTGGAGATAAGGTGTCGAATAGAGAATTTGACTGGTTACAAAGGCGTTTGCCAGCCGCAAGGCATCCTTAGTTCGTAACCCCCGCCTTTTTTGGAAACCCGGTGGACCATGCGGCCGACCTGGTCCGCCACCTTACGGAGTTTGGCCAATGTAGTGTCTGGCTGTCTGTGTTTATGAATGTAGAGTCCGAGTACCTGTATCCCATAACTTTTGGGTATTGGGCCACTTTCAAGAGAAAGATATATTTTAGTTTTGCGCTTTTGTGAAGGGCGGAGGTGTACAAATTCTGACTTTTTAGGGGAACGTTGTAGACAGCAGCGGCGGGCGTAGCGGTCTACTATCGCCGCCGCTGTTTTCAGGCTGCTTTCAGTGCCCCCTGTGCTGCCCTGCGTGGCACACAGCATGATGTCATCGGCATACAGGGAGTGCTGCACGCCGGCGACACCACTCAGCTGGACCGGCAGGTGCATCATAGCCAGATTGAAAAGCAGCGGGGAAAGTACCGCACCTTGGGGGCTTCCCCGCGTGCCGAGTAGGTAAGGACCATGCTCTAGATCTTGGATGCGGATGTAGGATTGACCATCGATTAGAAATTGACATATGTATCGGAATGTGTTGAGGCCACTGTCGGTCTGGCTTTGGTTAGTGACTATGATATCGTGTGTTACATTGTCAAATGCCCCTTTAAGATCCAAGGCGAGTACTACCCGGTCATTATGGGGGCATTCGAGGGGGTCAAGGACTTCCCGATTTAGTTTCAGGAGGACATCCTGTGCGGATCTGTGTGGGCGGAATCCGAAAATGGTGCTCGCAAAGACATGTTTGTGTTCAAGATATGCAGATGACTGATCCCGCACTATCGTCTCCATTATTTTGCCCACAGAGGAGGTGACACGCATGGGGCGGACGTTATCTGTGTGAATTGGTTTGCCTGCTTTAGGAATAAAAGTGACCAGAGGCGTTTTTCAGTCGATTGGCAGGGCGGTGTCCCCGCGCCAAATTCTATTCATGTATTAGATGAGGGACTGGTATGCCAAGTCGCGCAGGTTCGTCAAAAGCTTGACGGTGACCTCATTCCTTCCTGGGGCAGCGCCCTGTTTCGTTTTGGCGAGAGCCGCCCGCAGATCATGGAGCTGGAAGGGTTGATCCAGCTCCGTGTTCTCTCTGCCTGCATAAGAGTGCGCAGATGCATGGGGGCTGTACACAGATACTGGTCACGAATAGATTCTGTGCCAGTTGAGTGGTGTTGTCAGGGAAAGCGTGCATGGCTCGCTGCCAATATTTTTTTTCGGTTCGTGATTGCGTTGGGTCGATTAGAGCTCGAAAGAGACGCCACGTGTTTCGGCTGGACACTTGTCGCGCGGCCGTGTTGCATCTATCAACCCAGTTGGAGTCGGTGAGTCGGGCCGCGTACTCTGCCGCTTTCTGGATAAGCTCGACATTTTGAGCTCTAAGCTTTCTATTGTGTTTCTACCGTCGCCAACGGCGGACGAGGCTTCGAGGGGCTTCTCAGAGGTGTAGAAGGTGGTTATCCACGTCCGTGACCGCCTCTGAGAGCTGGATGTGTGTTTCATGCGAGGAAAGGTGAAAGGTGTGTCAACTGCTATTGGCACCATGCTGGGTAGCCTAGCTCGGAAAGGTGTGTATTATCAAATGAGTCAAAATTTTGCCTGAATTTCGTCCAATCTGGGATAGGGGCTTGTTTTCTGGGACGCTTGACGGGTCGTGTGCGTAGTGTAATGTTAAGGATGCAGTGTTCGCTACCGACGGTCTCCTCGGTGTATAGCCAGTCTGCGTGTCGTACGTTGCGAGTGATGGTTAAGTCCGGACACGTATCCCGTGTCACGGAGTTTCCTAGCCGTGTTAGTGAATGGGGTCCGTGTGGAGGGTGAGGCCTAACGTGGACGCAACCTCCGCCAGCTTACATCCGCGCGACTCCCCCTTGAGATACCCCCACAGCGGACTGGGAGCGTTAAAGTCGCCCACAATGAGAAGAGGATCCCAACCCGCTACTCTTAACGCGCGGCTAAAGAGGTCCGCAAATGTCACTCGCTTGAGTTTCGGAGAGCAGTACACGTTGAGTATATGCAACGTGGGTCCCTGTGGCGGAGTGGTAGGGTAGTCACCATTAAATAGGAATACTCGCGCTGGAGGTGGAGATCCACTGAGTTGGCTGTGTAGGCTTTGTGAACGAGAAGACAAGACGGGGAATCCTGTTTGAACGTCGTGTAATTTAAAAGTGTGTCACCCAGCCCTGGCTCCTGGAGGGCAACCACAGCTGGTAGGGACTCGAAGGTTTCAAGGTAGAGGCAGAAATTGGCCCGCTTAATGCGGTCTTTACAACCTCTACAGTTCCATTGTACTATGGAAGTTGACATGGCCCAATTAGAGATGGCAAAACTCGTTTCATTAAGGTGTCCCTTCATATTTTAAAATTTTTAGGGGGGAGGGAGAGGGATTGGATGCCCCAGAGCCAGCTACTTGCGCCACCAAAGGGGTGATGACGGAAGGAGCGGGGCAGCTGTCCTCATTGCGCGAATCAATAATCAGACGGTTGAATTTTGAAGGACGGGATACGTCCCTAGTGGGCCCCGTCCGACGGAGGAGGCGGGGGTTGTCCGAGATGTGTTTTGAGACCACCGCTGGGACGACAGATTTGACCTTGGTGACGATCTGGTCCATGGCGGTCTCGATCATGGATCGTAATTTCGAGGTTAAGCGCTCCTCCATCGCGGAGATTGCTGTCACGATGGCAGGCGAGAGCTCCGCGTCGCTCTCCATTGCGTCCGAGTGCGGAGGGCTCGGAGCGGCGGACGCCAATTTTGAAGTTTTGAATTTTGCTGAGGAAAAGCTTATTCTGTGCCCGCAGCACGTCGATCTGCTTTTTGTATTACGCGTCGAGTGTAGAGACGGTTAGTGTGGAGGAGGGGAGACGGGAGGAGGAGGCGATCTCATCGCAGCTGCTTACTGTTTGCCGTGTTGGGGCGCTGATGCTCGGGCGCCGGCAGTGCCAATTGTCTTGAGGGCCCGGAAGTGGCCAGCGTCCCTGCCGCTGGGCGGTGGCGGTGGGGGCGCCGCTCACTTCACCGACGTTGAAGAAGGTGACGACGTTTTGTGGTCGGTACCGTGAGCACTAAGCAGCGTTCCGCCACCAGCACCTGAATTCGGATGGCCTGGCTGCTTCCCAGGTCACTGGTTTGCTGGGAGCTCTGGGCGTTTAGCCTTGGGGCCGTGCACCTTGAGCTGCCGGAATTTTCCCGTGCAGTCACGGGAGTTGGTAGCGTGGGCTTGCCCACACACTGTAAAGGACGTAGTGCATTCATGCGGTGTCTTCACCCCGTCGACGGTCGGCACCGTTTTGAAAACAGAGGCCGCACTTTTCATCCGGCCAGGGGCATGTGTCTGCCCGGTGGACCACAGTGCCGTACTGCACGCAGGCCGGAATCGTTTTCTTATAGGCACGCACAAGGGTGATGTCCGAGTTACGAGGGGGTACCCAAGAGAAACCGGACTAAATATTTTGGTCGGCAAAGCTTCTGTGGTACCGCGTTTTGCCACTAGGAGCGCATAGAACGAACATTCCAGAGTCAGTAAGCCGAGTGCCGTCGTTGAAGGAGGTCAGACTAGTTTAGGCAGAGTTTTAGAGTGACGACTATTTTGTGTGAATGTCGTTTTTGCAATGGCTTATTTTCGTTGACAGCGTGCGCCGGTAAAATTCTGATTTTTGCTGGGGAAAAGTTGAATGGAAACTCTTGAAATATTAAGAAAGACATACAAGTACGATGCGATGGGGACAACTCAAGTGTTTCTGAATCGAATCCTGAATCAAAACAACAATCATGCCAATAGAAAACTTCAAATTAACCTCGCCTCAAGAAAGCTCGATCGTCAGGTGAAACCAAACCTCAAAACAATGCTGATTCGTTTTTTCGACGTGAGAAGAGTCGTCCATTGAGAATTTGTTCCGTAGGCTCAGACAGTTAGCCAGGCTTTCTACTCGGATGTTTTGAAAAGATTGGGCAACAGTGTGCGGTGGAAGCGTCCAAATTTGTGGCGGTCGGGTGACTGGTTTTTCCTTCATGGCAATGCCCCTGCTCAGACAGCCCTGTCTCTACGACAATTTTGGACCAAAAATGGCATGACCCCTAATCCTCAACCCTCATACTCTCCCGACCTTGCCTCGTGCTACTTTCCTTGTTTCCTGGAATGAAAAAATAGGTGAATCGAAAATGTTTCGCTGATGTTACTGAGGTGAAGAAAAAAACGACGGAGACACTGTCAAACATCACAAAAGATGAATTTAAACAATGTTTGGAAAAATGGAATGAAAGATTCGACAAGCATATCATTGCAACTGGGGAATACTTTGAAGGAGAGTGAAGGTCTGTGCTTAAAATGTGAACAAATAAGTTCAAACAAAATTAAGTCCGGTTTTTTTTGGGTACCCCCTCGTATAATGGACATATCACGGCACCACTTTGCCCACGAAGGTGAGCGCCGCGACGTCTGAGTTGCCTGATATCGGCAAGCTTGCGGATATCGGCAAGCGGATATCGGCAAGCTCTCCAGCACGCCACTTGATCTTGTTTTGGAAGGACTCGCTGATATCGTGCTTGGCCATGGTGATGACGCCGCGGCACACGACACCAGTGAGTTTCAACTGGCCGTACATGGAAAGCCGGCCCTTGTGAGTTCGAAGTCCCGCAGAAGCTTGTCCGCGACGTACGGCTCTCGGTTGCCTGCCACGATCACGTTTTGATCCCATGTGGGGAGCAGGCTGAGAGATGCTGCGGCCTTGGCGCCCAGGTAGGCAGCTCCCAGCTCGCCATGTTGATAGACATCCTTGAGAGCGACGGTCACCCGATGCTTTAGAATGATGACGATGTCTTCGGGATGAAGCCGCCGAAGCGACTTTGGTTTCCAAGGTTGGCCGATCTTACATTGGGCATCGGGACCACCGTGAAGTGCTGCCGCGCAAGCAGCTGCGTTTTGCCGTGTTTAGCTTCCTGTTGACGTGGCGTCCGCTTTCTTAGAGGCGGCGTTCCGCATGCGGAAGCGGCGTTCCACTAGCTTGAATACCTTCAAGTTCTCAATGGGTGCAGAGTCCGGGCTATCAGGTGCTGGATTTGCTGGAACCTCGGACCAGGACATATCGTCCGGGTGGTAACCACGTTGTAGGTTTGGGGAAGCCATCTTGCCGCGGGTCGGCGACTCACTCATGGTCTGGCGCCGGCGTAGGTGTGCCGCAGCCATGATACCCAAGTGAAGATCGGCCCTAAAAGGCCTATTTGTTTTTGTTTTATTGGGGCTTTCCTTCCCAGAGCGACTCAGGCTATGAGGGACGCCGTAGTAGAGGGCTCCGGAAATTTCGACCACATGGGGTTCTTTAAAGTGCACTGACATCGCACAGTACACACGGGCCTCTAGAATTTCTCCATCGAAATTCGGCCGCCGCGGCCGGGATCGAACCCGCGTCTTTCGGTCAGTAGCCGAGCGCTGTAACCACTGAGCCACCGCGGCGGGGCTAAAAGGCCTAAATGTAGCCCCACCTGCGTGCGAGTGGTATCCACAGGTAACGGTCAGGTTCTCGAAAACAGACGCAGCTGTGTTGATAGGGTTCCGGCCTAAATTCCGTGGCTCCAGCCAAAAGTTGGCGGAGCCGATGCGCGGCACGTACTCTCGCTCCGCGCGCTCAGAGCAGCCCCCCCCCCCAAAAAAAAAAAAAATTGTGGCGCTGCAGACACGTGGCGCTGCAGGAAGTGGCCGCAGCGCTCATGAGGTCAGCAATCCACTAACTGCCACGTGAGGGTTGCAGGTTGGGTGCGGTCTCTGTCCAGTGTCTCTAGAGCCTCTGGAAGTGCTGTGTCTGGCTAGTTTCGCTAGCACGGCCAGGGTTAGCTTAGCTAAGCCGCAGCCGTTTTTATCTCGTGCAGCAGCGAGGAGGTGTAAGCTGCTGGCGTCAGCCCTGTAATGACTGAAGATGCATGGATGGATTGATGGATGGATGGATGGATGGATGGATGGATGGATGGATGGATGGATGGATGGATGGATGGATGGATGGATGGGTGGAAAACTATTATGCAAGCTAGTTTGGATCATGAAAGGTCTCAGGGCCACTGCACAGCCCTCACATAACGCGCATGTGTCCAGGCCATGTAGGGCCATGGCACTGGCATCCCGGTTCACACAGCGAAGTTGCGAATGACGCAAGAAGGGCCTCCCATTCCCCCATGTACCGATGGCGGGCTGTCCCAGCGGGGGAAGATCGGCAGGGCAGCCGAAGAGGATGTGGTCCAGAATGGCGTGCGATTCTCTGCAGAGAGTGCACTCTGGGGAAAAAGGGCGCAACTGGATAGAAGCTGAGGGGTAGGAAGAGTTCGGGTCTGGAGTCGCCTCCAGAGGATTTGTTGCGAGTGGGATAGAGTCGACGGGAAAGGCGGGCTTGTTGAGTCAGTTCTGAGAACGTGTGTGCCCGCTCCCTCGAGAAATACCGACTGGGGTCGCCATTTGCCCGACAAATAAGTCCTCGGGCTATGTTATCGGCGTCCTCATTTCCGGGATTGGCAGAGTAAGCCGGAACCTACACGAGCTCAAAAAGCCTATCGGAATTTATGGTGCAAATTCTGAATACCTGCTACGTGGGGGGATGGACGCGTCCGCGGGCGAAGTTATGAATGGCTGTTTTGTAATCACTGACTATATAAGCCGCATTGGTTTGGGCAATGGCTAGGGCTATAGCTGCTTCCTCTGCTTTTTCCTGGTACAAGGGGGGGGGGGGGTCTATGAAATCGGTAAGAGGGGGGCTGCTGGATGGTAAGCCACAGCTACTGAACGGTGTGGACCCCACGCAGCGTCCACCCGGCGCACATCCTCTGAAATGCCATTTTCTTTATGGAGAGGTTTGGCTCGCGCGATTCCGCGGGATTGATGGCATTCAGGGTGGACACTTTTCGGAAGGAGCTTGAGGATAAGGGTGGTGTGCATGGCACGAGGGAGAGAGATGAAGTCTGTATTTAGTGCGGGTATGCGAATTCCCAGAGTCCAGTATATAGCGTCTGGTTATCGTGCCAGCCAGACGAAGGTACTGTGTCTAGCGATGTGTATCTGTAAGTTCTTGTATAGTGTTGTGCATTCCTAATTTTAAGAGCCTGTCCGTACTAGTGCTTTTTGGTAGGTTGAGCGCTGCTTTGATAGCCTTGCGGATTAGAGCATTGATCTCACCTTTATCCGCACAGGAGAAGTTCAAGTAAGGAGTGGCGTAAAGAATTCGACTAAGCACAAAGGCATGCAGCACCTTGATATTACTTCGTCTATACCGGCTCGTGAATGTGAAACCCTTCTAAGAAGACGGATGACGGAGTAAAGGGACTGTTTTAGTGCTTTCCGGATAAGGTTGTTTTTCCCCGTGTCCTGTAAATGCAGGCCAAGAATGCGCAGGGTAGGTGTTTGCGGTATGGAAGTGTCACGCATGTAAATCGTGATGGGGGAGGTAGGGACGCGCCGTTGGCGGATTATGAGGAGTGCTGGCTTTGTGGGGGAGCATTGAAGCCCAATGCATGCCACGTGAGTAGCTATAGTTGTGGCTGCTTCCTGAAGGGTCAATTCTATGTGGCCATCCGCTTTTTATGTTGTCCAAACCGTTATATCATCCGCGTAAAGTGTATGTCCTAAGTGCGGGATGCGGCTCAGAGCCTTGGCCAGGGGGACGAGGGTGAGGTTGAGGTTGGAAAGGAGATAACACCGCCACTTGCGGGGTGCCAATATTACCAAGGGTGAAGGAGGGGGTCTGTATATCATTAATGTGCAGGGAGGCGGTGCGGCCGTTTAAGAAGGCCCGGATATTGTTGAGAACTTAGGCCCCAACTGCAGCTCTTCGATGCCGTGCAGGATGGGACTGTGTGTAACTTTCTCGAATGCTTTGGTGAGGTCGACAACCAGGATTGCTCTGGTGTGATGTAACATATCATTGAGGATAGCGTGTGAAAACTGCAGCAGGGCGTCCTGTGCCGAGAGATGGGCTCAAAATCCTACCATAGTATGGGGATATAGTTCACGGGATTCCATGTGTTGCGTGAGACGAGTGAGGATGACATTCTGAAACAGTTTGCCCAGGCACGAAGTTAGTGAATTTGGACGAAGTTAGTGAATTTGGACGGAGATTTCGGGCATTAATGGGCATATTTGGTTTAGGGATTAAAATCATTTCGCCGTGCTTCCATTCAGCAGGTAGCACCCCCATTTACCAGCACTCATTTTAGTAGTCGATGAAAAGAGAAATTGAACAGTCATCTATATTTCTGAGCATGACATTTGTGATTTGGTCCTCCCCAGGGGTTGAGTTTATGAGCTTGATGAGGGCTGGTCTGACTTCAACCTCCATAATGGCGGCGTCAAGGGAGGGTTGATGGGAGCCTACGTTGTCGGGATATAATCCAGCTTGGCCCACAGTGGTATAAGTTGATTGAAGTTGACCTAACAGTGCTGATGATTTTGTCGATTTTGATGGCTAATTATTTTGAATGTAAGCCGGGTTTGCTTTTTAGCTTCAGTGGGGTCTGTCATATGTCATAGAAGATGCCAGGCCCTGGTGGAGGAGAGATTAACTCGTAATCCCTCAAGTAATTGGTGCCAGTTAGATTTACTAAGCTCGGCATTGTGCTCCTCTATTTGTTTTTTAGTTGCGTCAAATTTAGCATAAGTTTCCAATTCTATTTCAGGGTTTTCCAGCGTGTGAGGATATTATTTTGAGCTTGGAGTAGCTGCGCTAAACGACAATCTGCAACGGGAATCTCGGGGGTGGCGTCTAACGTTTGCGTGTATGCCTGGACATCCTGTTCCAGCTCTGTCATTCATGTGTGGAGTTTAAAGGGGGATTCTAATGCTTTCGCCTCTCTGTGCTTTCGAAGAATATCCCAGCTGGTAATCCGGACACGGTAGTTTTTAGCTTTATTTTGGCGAAGTCAAGCTGTATAGTTATTACGTTATGATCACAGCCCAGGACCTCATTTCATTTCGTCTAGACCGGTGTGGGAAGGTTGCCACCACAGATATGACCTGGGCTAGTGTCGGCGGTGACACTGCATGATTCTTGTAGGGGTGCTGAGATCATTATATAAGGGCAGGCCATGCATTTGAAGGATGTTGCACAATTCTGCTCTTCTCTTGTTATTGCGTGTGTACCCCTAGTCTACATGTGCGCAGTTGAAGCCCCCTAAAATAATGAGAGAGTCCTTTTTTGCAGCGTTAGAGGCGGCTTTAATAAGAGAAATTAAACCTGAGACCGGCTGCCTCGGAAGAAGGCAGCAGTTGAGGAGGAAGAGGGGATGAGATCTGTGAGCGGAGGGGATTAATTCTAGGAATGTGTGAGCTACTGGCGAGGTTAGTACCTGACAAGTGTATGGTACAAAATGTTGGACATACGTGGTAACCCTGGGGTTTGGAGCGATGTCAGAGTGTACCAGAGCATATCCTGGCAGCGATAAATTTGTGCCAGCATCCTGAAGTGCTACTATATTGGGGGTGTGGAGGAAGCACAGAGGAGCTGTTGCAGGGAGTCTCGTTTGCGGCTAAACCCTCTGTAGTTCCATTGTAGGATGCTTAATTGGAGATTATTGCCCGTCAACTGGGCCATGCTGGAGGGTGGGGAGGCGAATGATGGGAGCAGCAATGGGGTTGCTGGTTTGGGATCTGAAGACATTCCAGCAATTATTTGTGTAATTTGTTGCAGAATGGTGGTGGTTACCTGAATGATAATAGTTTCTGTAAGCTTCGTGACGGCGGTTCAATATAATTTTGAGTCAGAGCCAGAATACTCTCTCCAAACTGTTCGGCAAAGTTTTTTAATTTAGTATGCATGCCTGGAATGTCGTCTGGTCTGCGTTTCTTTTGTGGAGGGTATGTGGAGGGTTAGGGTGTTGGTGAAGGAGTGAGTGGAGAAACGGTAGGAGGGATAGAATTAATGGCTGCCCTAAGATGCCTTACCTCTTCCCGCAGGAGAACTATCTCTTCCTCCCGCTGTGATGTTTGCTGTGTACAGGTGGGTTTTGTCCAGGCTCACTCGCGATCCTGATGAGGCACTAGCGGTGGAAAGTCCTTTGGCGTAGGCGCTGGCTGCTTGGGTTTCGGCGCAGTCTGTCTTCTAGGCGGAGGGGTCCTGGCTTTGGACGAGCCTGTACCGGTAAGGTGGGAACCACCACAAAGAATGCAGCTCAGTGTGCATGGGGTCTCTTGAGTAGTTTGCTTCTCGCTACACGGCGGGCACAGTCGAGCCTTTGGGAGAGGGCACAGGTTATACTTTTGACCATGTTCCTGCAGCTTTTGCAAGCATCGGAGCTGCCCTTGTAGTTGGGCAGGGGTGTACCACATAGATATATTTAACGGTGTGAGGCACGAGACGAAAGGCAAAGGTTATTAGGATCGATGTTGTTTTTCCCATGCGTCGGGCCGCTATAATGTTAGCCTCCGGGTTTCGATACTGCAAGTAACATAGGATTTGCTCTGGTGTCTCATTCCAGTATGCCCGAGAAATAACACCCTTGACTGCCGCTGGAGGGGCGGCGATGTAGGCAGCTACCGGATATTCCTTTCCATCTGAAGTCATTTGCTGAAGTTTTACCAATGCCAGGGCTGTTGCCTCCGCTACCATCGCCACTGTGAAGGTGTTGTTAGTTGGATGGATTCTTATGTGCAACTCGCCTATCACTAAACAGCTGAGCGTCGAGTGAAGTGCGTGCAGGATACTGAGAGCCGGGAGCTCCCACCACCATTTTCACCAGGTAGCTCACCGAGGTCATTGGGCACATAAGATGGTAGCGATTAGGGTCCGTGTACCTTCCAGGATCTGTTGATTGCGTTGGTGGGTTCTAGAAAGGACTTAGGTGGGTACAGGAATCAGAAATTGGCGGAGCCGATAATAAACGCATCCGCTCATTCGGGCCTCCTATCGGTCAACATGATGACTGAAGCTGCCTGAGGTGCTGAGCACAAAAGCAGAAATCAGCGCTTTACCTTGTGAATTAGAAAAAAAGTAAAGAATATGGTAAAATGCTGAGATAACTGTCATTTAGAAGAAGAGAGCTTGTAGGTGAGAAATAAAACTGCTTTGGAATGTGTTAGGTGTTGCAAATTTCAATGAATGGGTCCAAAAGCTGATTAAAGATGCATGTTAAAAACAGCGCTTGCATGCCCTCCAAATATTTATCTGGACCACAAGGGTCCGGTTGCCTCTAATCATATCAACGCGCTACTAATTGGTCAAGAAAAGGCTTGCGCCAAAAATCGCGGAATGAATGCACGTAACAAGCGCTTAGCGCTCTATAATCATAATTATAATAGGCTATAGTAGCTTTTGTTACATCCGACAGCAGAATCAATCGGATTTTCTTCCGGCCACGTTGTCTTGAATTAAGAAGTGGAGGAATGAATCCTTTCAGTGTGTTGTAGACCGCCGTCATTTCGCTTCAAAATACGCAAATTGTTCGTGAGCGCCCATTTAATACTTCTTTAAGGGTCCTGAGGTCGCAACAAATGAGACCAAATTCGTGGACAGAGATGATCCAACAGGCGCACGATTTTCATGCTTTGCAATGAGTTTTATTCTGCCAATGTAGTTGTAACCATGGTGTGAATTCTGGTTTTGGCGGCGGCTGGAAAACAGAAGTAACTAAAATCAGACGGCAGGCTTCTTTGAATTTTGCTATGAAAAACATGGTCTGCTGATTACTATAACTAAGAGGCATGTTGTAGTTTTCCACTCCTGATATACTAAAAGCACATGCATTTATTTCACTTTGTTTTGGGCTACACACTGAGGATAGGCCCCATTTGGGTTTGTTCACTGACTGACGCTGGCATTAACGCAACCAGACGTGCTATTTTCCTGGCTGCTTGGCCTTTTGGTGCAGCAGTCACGTCACACAACAAGTCACACCTACAGGCGGTGTCCTTCATTTCATGATGAGGCCCCATGCTTTCCTGGGACGAAGAAGCTTTCTAAAATCCTTTTGGCTTCGACGCCCTTGCATTCTCGCAAAATATGGTAGCAACTGTCTTCTCCCAAGCGCGTGACAAGAGCTCATCTGTAGGAACAATCGTCATGCGTATTGAGCATTGATAATTACATTTCAGAAATGTAAGAGCCTCAGCCCGTGAATACTGATTATAATGACGAAGCTTGTCTCAAAGATTAACTGATTCAAGGTGATGATGAAATAAACTTCTCAGCAGCTACTATTTCTCTCATGAGGCTTTTGGTTATTGAATGCTTTTCAGCACCGGTTAGCGAATCTATACTTTCTGTACCTCTTACATCGGGAGATTATCTTAGTTATCATATTGTAGTCTAGTGTGGGGTACTACTACAGCTCATAACTATAACAAACTAACGATCCTCCAAAAAAAGGTGTTGCGAATATTTGAAAATTATCAAGGAAAACCATGTGATCTTCCAACAGACAAGCTATTTATTAAACATGAAATGCTTCCAGCTGCGCAAATATATTATTTCAAGTTATTACAACACATAAAAAACAATAAATTGTACCTCTCTGAAGCAAACCTCCAAGAACCAAAATACACCTTACGTAAACACACAAGAAGAATACCGCTCACTAGGACCAATTATGGCAGACAGATCTTACATTTCCAAGTTCCTTATTTGCTGAATTTCATAGGAGAAGAAATCAAATTCCAAAAACTGGAGTTTAAGAAATATGTCAAATCGCATTTGTTAAAAAAACCCATTTCTTTCCTTCAATAAGACATTGTTTGTATTCATTAATTTTCGGTGTAATCAAGGTGTATATATATTATCAGAGTACGGTGTGCTATGTGTCTGTAATCTATGTGTGTGTGTGTGTTTGCAATTACATGAGTTTTGCAGAGTGCCGAGATGTGCATTTAGCGTTTCTTTCTTCCTTAAATTCAACTAAGTGTTGTCTAATGTCATATTTATATGTTCACTTTTATATGTTGAAGTATTTATATGTTCAAATGTGTTTATGTAAATGAGAGCTGTTTCCCTGTCTATCTTTTCTTTTTATTAAGTGTGCACTGAAATGCCAAATTGTGCTACCTGGGGCAGGAGCCTCTGTCAGGCTGTGAGCCTTTAGCTCCTGCTCCTTTTTTCTCTGTTGTGAGAAAATGAAATGAAATAAAGACAAAGACAAAGAAGGGATAAGTTTGCCACCAACTTAGGGTTCAGATATTCTTGGGAAGTTCACAAGCAGATGCCGAAGGTGAAAAGAAGAGAAGGATGACTTCGGTGACAATAAGCTTGCAATGAACGGGTGCCAAGGCCACCTCTTTATTTTCCCGGAAGAAGGGTGTAGCTATGGAAGCTGCATGCAGCGATCCAGAAATGGTGCTGAGTGGCCGTTGGATGTATTCTTCTCCACATTGAGGAATTCATTAAAGGCACGCAAGAACTTTAGCGCGATCCAGTGGCCAGGCAAAATGTCCTTTGGGAAACCACGCTCCTCACACCATCCGGAATAATTGTCATCATCTTCAACCCGATAAACAGCCATGCCGTAATTAAAGCCGGATTTGTCATTCCAGGCGTTGCACACCTGCACGAGAGACGATAGAATTTTCGCGTCAAAGACAATGATGAATTGTAACGAAGGAAAATAACTAATTTTGGGTATGGCAATTGCCCTTTACAGCTCAAATAAGATCAAGCAAACAGCACGGTCTTTCAGCCCCATATATTGCAGCTGCTCTGGGTCAAGCTGAAATTGTTGAAAGTCACTTATTCATATTCGCTCCGGGCTTCAAAAATTTTCTTCCATTTGTTGGGAGTGAAAACAATGAACATGGCGCACGACAAAAATGTATCACGCAAAAGGGTGTGCGTATTATAGGAGTATTTATTCCCTTTCTGCTGTACTGCAAATGTTGATAATTTTTAACCTTTCACTTAACTTTACATAAGACAATAAGCACAACAGTGCCAACCTGTCAACAATAATATAGCTTGCTACGGTTTACTTGGCGCAGGTAAGCACTTCAGAGTTCAGTAGCTTGCGTTTCTGGTAAGTGAGGCCGGGAGCGGCTACTTTGATTATTGCGCTTGAAATGTATTTAGCTTCCATTTTGGGCAAACCGAGGCTGATATCGGTCGGAGGCAAAACATGACACCATATTTCCTGTAAGACTTAGAGCATTTTTTCAGAAATGTTTCTGCGATTTCGTCTGCGATAAATTTGCACACAGGCGAGGTTCAAATCAGACCCGAGAAGAGCACACCAGCTGGTTAAGCAATGCTCTTAGACCATTCGGTCATCACCGTAGGCTTTGACATGTTTTGAGCTGCGGGGTGTAAGTCATCTTCGTCACTCTTCCCGCTTTCGTTCTGGGATTCGGGGTCAATCGGGTCAATTTAGTGAAGAGAAGGAAATGGGTTTCATAAGTCGCCAACAAAGGTAATATTAAACCTCAGAGGAAGGAGAGAAAACATCCAAACGGACCTCTACGGGAAACGCAGAGTGGTTGAGGGCTACGGTGGTGCTGCATCCTTGCGCTGCGCTAAGTATTTGGGTGAGTCACTTGCCAGCACTAGCATATCTTTTTAAGCGTCGTTTTGCGCACCGCTGCTGTTGTCGCTGCTGTTTAGACGATTTGTTGTTTTTTCTAGTGTTTTTCCTCAGCGATGCCCCTTTTGAGAACATGCCGCAATGCTTGTTCTGCCATGAGGATGTGAATGGTAAGGAAATGTTTTTAATATGCTCCATCCTTATCACCTTATCACCCAGAAACAGGCAACTTGGGATTAAGCAATAAAAAAGTGCTTCTGCTCCTTCAACAGCAGAGAATTGAACGCCAGCTAAACAAACTGAACGACAAATTTTCTTCGCTTCTTCCTCTGGTTGCGAAGGTCCACACACTCAGTGAACTTGTTCCGAAGGTCGACGGGTTTGAAAGCTCAATTAGTTTAGTTTCCGACAAGTATGACACTTGCCTAGAAAATCTTGAGAAACAAAAGAATGACATGGTTGCCTTAAAGGAAAGAGCGAAAACATTGAAACTAGAAGATTCGTTGCAAATAGGCAGATAAGGATTCAAAAGAATTAATTAGAGCACTACAATATTAGACTGAAAATGGAAGTGCAAGGAGTCATTCAAGAACAGAATGAAAGTCTCAAGAAAATAAATAACCTAGCAGCTTGGCTACAACTACGAACCCTAAAAGACTCGCATCTTGAAGCTCTACGAAGACTAGAAAAAAAAGCAGTCATTTTTAACATATTCCGTCTGTTATCCCTAAAACAGAAATGGATGGAATGTCGTACCGATCTCAGAGAAAATGAATCTGATGTGACAATTTCGGAGAGCATGACCCCGAAAAACAAATGGCCACTCTGGCTAGCCCGCTCGCAAGGTACCGAACTTAATTATGCTTTCGTGTGGCAGAAAGACCGGCGTGTCTTTGCTCGATAGACAGAAGGTGTTAAAGTTCTTAGGCCTACGACGAACATGATCTGGAAAAATTGTTGTGATAAGTCGTAAGTGTTTTCCGCTGATGTCGTTTTTTTTTTACCAGAATGGCAGGTCCGGATACAAGCTTAGTTTATCACAACATAGAATCTATGTTAACATTCCTTTATTAAATTTATTAAAGAAAAAGCCGGCGAACCATTTTTTCTTTTGTCATCTAAATGCGCAAAGCTTGCGTCGCAAGGATGAATACGTTTGCAGAAACCTCGTTCAAGGATTCTCGTGATACAGTGCACTTTGAAAGATATGAAGGTGAAGTTTTATGCCGAGAAAATAAAATAGGCGGCGGTGTTGCACTTTTCATTAAATAAAATCTTTCCTATGAAGTTGCATCTGATTACAAAGTTTTGAAGGAAAACATTGAAGCACTTTTCATCAAAACCAGTGGTCTCATATATGGACTTATACTGTCAGGATAAAATCGTATATTCTTTCATAAACTATTTAATAATTATTAGACAAACTTTGTATACTAGGTCTTCCTGTTATAATTATAGGGGATTTTAATTTCAACTTGCTTCTACTCTGTCGTGCATCCAGCACTTGCTTATTATCTTGTCTTCTTATGGTTTCTGAAATTTTATCAATTCCCCTAAACGCCTGACTGATAATACCGAATCAGTATTAGACCTTTGTTTGGTTAGTTGCAAGTGCGACTACAGGATGGCTGCTGTCGTTACTGGCGATGTCAGCGATTATTTAACTCTTAACTCGAAAGAGCAGAAAAGCCGGTGTCGCCCCGGTGTGGCCCCGTGTCGCAGAAAAGCCGGTGTCGGCGTCGGCGGCGCTTGCCGTGAGCGAAAAATCCCAGAAGCATTAATAAATAAATCCGAGCAGGAAGTTGATCGAGCTGCAGAATCGAGCTGCAGTTTTCTGTACTGAGAAGTAAAATGTTATTAAATTCAACTCGACTCAACTCAACCAGGGCCTGGAGAGTGCGAGTCGAGCACGCTAACCACTGCGCTACGCCAGATATTCTTTTTTTCATAGTAATTATTCTACATTGTTATGTACAGAAAGGATATATATACAAATACATGTATGTGTGTACACACACACACACACACGCACACACACAAAAAAAAAAGATTTACAGAGCACTTAGGTAGGCGCCACGTGACAGAAACACGATAGCAAAAAAATGAAACTAAAAGGCTGGCAAAGGGCATACAGCGCATCAAGAGAGGAAACCAATCCAGTAAAAAGGAAATGTCAGTAAAAGTAAAGAGTAAAATTCTTTGTAAATGTCCGTAACCTGCAGCAACATGCGGATAAAATGAATTCTGCGCGAAACAACAGGTTTAACGTTGAGGTCTTGCATGCGCGTTTTCCAAAGGCTATGAAGTCCAATCAGAAGAATCATATCATAGGGTAAAGCCGCCGCGGTGGCTCAGTGGTTATGGTGCTCGGCTGCTGACCCGAAAGACGCGGGTTCGATTCCGGTTGCGGCGGTTGAATTTCTGTGGAGGAGAAATTCTAGAGGCCCGTGTACTGTGCGATGTCAGTGCACGTTAAAGAACCCCAGGTGGTCGATATTTCCGGAGCCCTCCACTACGGCGTCTCTCATCGCCTTAGTCGCTTTGGGACGTTAAACCCCATGAACCAAACCAAACCATATCATAGGGTTTTAAGTTAGGTAGGGAAACAACAAGGTAGCTGTCTCAAAATTCGGCACAGTTTTGAAAAAAAAAAAGAAACAAAATCAGTGTCGCGCAGACGCATCTCGCCTGCGCGGTCGTAAAATGGGGGAGAAGCAAACCCCTGGAGAGCGACTAGCCTTGTGCTCGTGGCTGCCCCCTCCACCACCGCTCGCCGGAGGGAATGAGTCAGCCACGAGGTCGATTCTCTAGAACGTCGGAGTCATTTCTACGCGATGTTGGCAGAAAGGGCGTAGCCTTGCGTGCGCTAAGACATGTCCCCCTCCTCTGCACTCGCACGTCGGCGGCCTCGACACGCCAGAAATTACGATATGCTCTTCGAAGGGACTCCCGACTATTGACCAATGAGGACGTGCGGCCGGCGCGACAAGGAAAAGGAGATTGTACGGCCGAGACTGCGTGCATGTGCGCACCTACTTTGGTGCGTAGAACAAACAGACGCGGACCAAGCCTATATAAGAAGGGAGTGGACCGCTGTCAGTTTAGTCCGAGTCGCCGTTTAAGCTTCCGAGAAGCGCGCCCGTTCGACTCCCGGGAGAACACAACTCGCCCAGCCACGGACCAACGAGGCAACGTGCGCCAGTCTGCGGTACAGCATCGTCGTGAACCTCTGGTGGTCGGACTGTCGCAGTGCGCGGTGAACATATTGTGTTTTGTTTGTTTGCCTCTCCCTGTTGTGTTAGTGTACGTTGGGTGCAATATTTCCTTTGTAGTGTATTCTCTCTCGAGTTTAATCTAGCATGAGTTGCATTGTTTTGTTAATCTCTTTGTATGTGTTTGTACTAGTGATTGTGAAATCCTCTGTATTGTCTCATTGCTAAATAAACTTTGTTTTGTTTGTGAACCTTTGGCTCCGACCACTCATCTCCACTAGGTGGCTGGATGCCGCGTTCTCGCTTTCCGATACGAGCGCGAGTGAAGCCACCGGAAGTTGGACGGCTTATCCCGGAAGTAGGGTGTCTGCTGTTTATTTCAATGCAGAAAGTCGAGTCTTTCGCCCTTTCGTTCTCAGTTTTTTTGCACTGTTCTCGTGTAATGTCTGCTGTGATATGAAAGGAACAAGCAAGCTGAACGCGAGAAACGTGAGCATTGTGTGCGGAACCCTGTAATTTCAGAGGAACCGAAGAAAACACGCATGCACGTCTCACTCTGCCGCGGCAAAGGAGCATGCGCATTAAACACTATGTTCTTGTCTGGTTCTTGCCTTCCGAGCGTGAAGGAAAAGTAGTGGAATGACGATGAGGCTAGGCCATCTTAAAACCGAATTTTCGTGTAGCAAAGAAAATGCACAGTGCGAGTGGAACGACTGACAAGAAAGATTTATGCTGCAGTGTGCGTGAGAAGCGCTGTTCGAAGTCAACTGCGTCAAGCACCACGAATAAAAGCCCATTCAGGCTTAACTTGCTACAGTACGAAACAATACATGACACGCTCCGCCGAAAAAGCAGTACCATACCTTTTGGAGGCGCTAATGCGAACCAACCGAACACCATCGACACCGCACTAGATAGTAGCCTAGCCCTTGCTCCAGTTCTGTCTAAACATAATTCGGTAAAATGGTCACTGCAAAGTCAGCTGCCTGGTGAAGGTTTCCATCTATTCTTTCTTAAACTTATCCCCTATTGATAGCATAACTTGGGCTTAAGCGCGGGAACGTGCATTACAGTAGAGAGCAAGTGTTGGTGATGGCAGCGATCGGACGACACAGAGCTGAGCAGGCGAGGTTCAATACTCGCTGTATGTAGCGACGTCCTGTCGTTTGCTAGTGTAGTCCCATTGCGACGCAATGGGCCCTTATTTTTGAAACGTCTTTCCTGAAGACTTCACTAGTCTCCTCGCTCAGTTGACGGCGCAAGAGGTAGGCATTGTCATGGAAAAAGACGAGAACGGCGAAAAGACGAAATGCTAAGTGGGAAACAAAACTGGAACTGAAAAACCGTGCTGAGGTCCGTTTTCGTGCACTGCCAAGGGCTGACTTTCGGGACAAGGCCGCTCACTACCGGTGGCTTCACTTTCAGGCGCTCAATGCGCCATCCAGCCCCCTAGCGGAGATCAGTGGCTCCGACCGATTCTATGGCTTGCGACCGGCGGAAGCTGGGCACCAAAAGACCAAAACCCTCTTCTCACTTGGTACCTGGTCTCCGCTGAGCTTGCCACGCTGAGTCGAGGGCACCTCTTTTGAGTCCGAGACCGCTACCCCCCCCCCCCCCCCCCCCCACTCTCTGGGAACACAGCGCAAAAGGGCGCGAAGTTGGGTGACATATATTCTGGCGTCTTCGACAGTACGTTTGGTGTTTGTAAGCACAGAGACCGGAGAAAGAGTCGGAAGGAGTTAGAAGCAGAGTAAACGAGTGTTAGAAGCAGAGCGATATTGTGAGGTGCCGCGCCGAAGTGGTTAGTGAGGTTCACCGTGTAGAGGTATTCGTTGCCTTGAATATAAAGTTCGGTCTCCAACTATGAGTTTAAAGGAGCTAGTAGAGGCCGGCACCCAGATGGGGTCGTCCGGAGCCGGACTGCGTAAATGGCTGGACCAGGAAAGAGAGAGGGCTCGAGAAAAAGCCGAAAGAGAGAGAGAGAAAATTGAAAAAGAAAGGCAGAAGGCTCGAGAAGAAGCCAAGAAAGAAAAAGAGAGAATTTGAACGCAAAATGAAGCTGCTTGCCGCGAAGCTGGAACTGCAACGCGCTGCGAACCACTCAGCTGAATTCACACCCTACTGAAAAAAAGTTCCATGATGCAATAACCTCATAGATCATTCATCATAGAATATCATACAATCTGTATGACATATCATACAATCTGTATGATATATCATACAATTCGTATGATATATCATACAGATTGTATGATAATCTATGATGAATGATCTATGAGGTTATTGCATCATATAACTTTTTTTCAGCAGGGTAGCAGTGGGGAAGAAAGTAGCAGCTTCCAGATAGATGCCAGCAGTTTGCTTCCTAGGTTTGATGAAAAAAGGGATGATCTGGACGCATTCCTCAAGCGATTACAAGGGATCGCGGTAAGACAGAATTGGTCAGAAGGTGAATGCGCTGCCATTCTTAGCACGTGTTTGAGCGGCGAAGCACTTAGTGTATTCGGGCGACTGTCTCCCGAAGATGCTGGCAGTTATAGCAAGGTAAAGGTCGCTTTGCTTAACCGATTACGACTCACAATCGAGGGATTTCCGGAAAAATTTCGGACAGCAAAGCCCACAGATGGCGAAACGGCAACCCAATGTGTAGCGCGGTTAAGTCACTATTTCGATCGGTGGACGGAGCTTTCGGAAATCGCTCAGGAGTGCAGTGCACTTTGCGAGCTGCTCATCAAAGAACAATTCCTGAGCAGTTGTCACCCGAACTTGTCGCTGTACCTAAAGGATGGAAGGGCGAAGACGCTCTCCGAAATGCTAGAACTTGCTGACCAATTTATTGAAGCCAAAGGAGGAACGAACCTGAGCAAAATAAAGAATGCAAATTCGGAAAGCGCAGGAAAATCAGACAGCCGCGATACCCGATCCTGCCCAAAGCCTCCACCGAAGCGCTACCTGTGCAACAAGACAGGCCACTACGCGTCTAACTGCCGCAGCAGCGCTACGAACAGTAGCCCGCAGCTTGTTTTAAGTGCGCCCAGAAGGGGCACAAAGCCGCGGCTTGTTCGAACCCGGACAAGTCCGTTCACCAGGCATCATGCGTACGGGCCGCCTGAGGTGATCACCTGGAGGAAGAAGACGAAAACGGTTTTGTCGAGCTGAAGAACGGCAAGAAAGTTCCCGTCGTAAACGCCGTAGTGAACGCGCTGCCCGAAGCCGTAATGCACAGGATGCCTGTCTCGAAAGGGAAGGTAGGATCGCAAAGGATTTCAGTGCTGCGACACACCGGAAGCAGCGCGGTTATCATAAAACGAAGATTGGTGCGAGATAGGGATCTCACCCGAACGAAGAGCTTTGTGCGTCTAGTGGACAGCTCCTTCCAACACTTACCGGAAGCTAGAGTGCAGGTGCTGTCCCTCTACTACAGCGGAAAACAGACTGCACTGTGCATGGAACGCCCCATATACGACCTCATATTGGGTATCATAAAGGGGCAAAATTTCTTAAAGACCCAGAAGGTAGCCGCGAGGGAGGAAAATCCGAATCCTGCACGTTGGAGCGCCGCAGTGATCGACAGGAGAAAAAGCGGGGAAGGAAGCGGCTAACGCAAGAAAGGAAGCAATAAAAGAATCACCCAAGAAGGAAGAACGGAAAAATCTAGCGCAGGAACGTTCCGCTCAAGAGAAACACATTTGCAAAAAACATGCGGGAACAAAGTAAACAGCTGTGAGAAGCTGACGGATAAGCTAGTAAGTGGCCACAACGGAGCACGAACGCCGAAGGAAGGAAAGAAAAGCGAATGAAGGACACGCGAAAACAAGGTGTCAAGAGCAGCGTAAGGCAGACTAGAAATGATCCTCGTGGTGATCGGCACATTCCTTAGGCTGTTTTTCTGCCGCACTGCCGAAATCAGGAAGGTGACCAAGTGTGCGTTCACACCTGTCCTGCGTTGTGATGCAAGTGCCTTGGAACCTGCCCATTGTCTTGCTCGCATTTGCATGCCGCGCCGAAACCTTGCTGTACGCATGGAATATGGCGGAATTTCCCAAAAGGGAAAGGGCAGAGGCCAACACCGGCAAAGCAAAAGAGTCGCGTAAGGAAGAGAACCACGAGTGCTCTCGAATTCTAGAACAGGGCCAGTCGGTTCGGCGAGAACTCAGTAGACCGAATGTGGAAGTACAGGCGAAAGTATGGCTTCTACTTGTGTGCTGCTTGCTTGTAGTCTTGAGTCATTGTGGAGTGTTTCGAAGTGAAATCTGTCTACTGCGCTGTGCTATTTATGTAAAAACACCATTGTATTGATGTATGCATTTTGCCATTCACCATTGAGTTTGTGAGCGCATGCATGTGCGCGCGAATTTTGTGTTTTGTGAATATTGTTACACAATATTCTTAAAGGAATGGTGACTTGCTGACTTGCGCCCGCAAAAGAACTGAATCACTCGGTGGCGGCGTAGAAAGAGAAGTTTATTTTTTCGCAAGGAACAAAAATACGAAACAAAACAGTTGAACTGAAGTCTGATCTTTCAAGCACATGCGCAGTGCCGCAGCACTGAGCTCGTCAGTATGGCAGTATGAAAGCCGACACTCGACCGCCGCGCAGGACGATAAAGTATGTCGACCATTTGCGCAAGAAATCAGCCTCGCTCATTGTCAGTGCGTCCACGCATGCTTGCTCAAAGAGGCGCGTGCGGAGGCGCTGCAACATTGGAAACATTGCTCTTTGCGGACGCCCATTTAAGGAAGCCGCTCCACGCTGCCGCCACAAAACGAACATGCCGACACACAAGAGCATATTTGTAAACAGTTCGCGTGAACTAGTGCGCGCTTCGAGGCGGGTTACGAACATTCGTGACACTAGTACCCAAAAGGTGCGCGCCACTACACAGTCGAACATTGCGTGCCGCAATGTTTCTAAGAGACCACACTGCGGGCATCGGGCGGAGGGCGCCACGCCCCACGCCGCAAGGCGGTCTCTTGTGGGCAGGACCCGCCAGCCTCGCAGCCAGCCGAAGTCCCTGACATCTGCAGGAAGCGCAGCTGAGGTCAGTTGGCGCCAGCGTGCCCGTCTCGTTTTCTGGAGTTGTTCGCGTGTCAGCTCAGCTACCGTTAGTGCTTCACACATCCTGGAGGGCGGGGTTTCATCAACATCCAGATCGGGCACGCTGGCAGACAACGACGCCAGTGTGCGACGCACGTTAACGAAAAATACTGGCGGCCGCTCGGCTGTAGGGCCAACCACGCGTTGTGTAAAAAACACGTCACGCGCTGTACCCAGAAAGTATGTGAGGAGTGTTCTCCCGGGATAGTCTGGGTTGCGTACAAGATCTCGTACTCCTCGCAAGGCGAGCACATTGCACATAGTGCGGATACAAGGTATACCAAACCCACCCATGTACGATGGAAGGCGCATGAACATTCGTGACACAAGTTCGGTTTTGCCCGCCCAAACGAAAGAGCCACAGGCCGAGGTTAGCCTGCGAGCAAACGTGCGCGGTGGGTTTGCGACGCGGGCGACAAAAAAAACATGCGGCTAGGATTGTAGACTTAACTATATAGCAGCGCTCTGCCATTGAAAGGCGGAACGTTGATGCCACCGAGAGGCGTTTCTCAGCGTTCGTGCGGAGGTTAGTCCAGGTTTCGCGGGCTACTTCTCCGCTGGCGAGGAATACTACTACCAGGACTTTCACTCCCTGCACCCACTCCACCTCGCCCGCAAGGTTCGGTGTGAACGTGCCAAACCTTAGTGCCTTGCTTTTTCCCCTGTTCAATAGGGCCCCTGATATCTCGCTGTACTCGAGAAACAGCCGCGAAAATGCGGCGTAGCTATCCTCGTCCTTGAGGAAAAGTGACACGTCGTCGGCGTAGGCCGAAACTTTGATTTAGCCCTGGCCAGGCAGAGGGAAGCCGCGTATGGATGGACTGTCGTTAATGCGCCGGATGAGTGGATCCAGGCATAACACGAAGAATGTTGGGGAGAGAGGGCATCCTTGCCTTATGCCCCGGGTGACTGAGAAGGGAGCGCTCTGGTGGCCGTTTACGGAGAGATGAGCGTTCAAGTCTGCGTAAAGTAGGCGCAGCCTGCTGACAATTTGCGGCAGGAATCCGAAGGCTTCGAGGACTCCGAACAAATACGAGTGTTCCACCCGATCGAATGATTTCGCCTGATCGAGTGAAACAAAACACCCGGTGAAGGCCGTCCTGCTGGCAAATGTGAACAGGTCTCTAGTGAGTGCCAATGCAGAAAACACAGAGTGGTCAGGCACGCTGCTGGTTTGAGCACGGTGGATTAGGTGAGGCAGGGTCGTCCGCATTCTTCTGTTTAGTAAAGATGCGACTATCTTGTAGTCTGTGTTTAAGAGGCTTATGGGCCGCCATGCTTGCGGGTCGGAGGGGTCACCGCCCGCTTTCGGAATGAGTATGATGCGGCATTCGCGGAAAGGGTTTGGACGTAACCCATCCGCGAGAAAGCCGTTGACCATTTTCAGCAGTGCTCCTTGGATCTGGTAAAAAAACGTTGAATAAAAACTTGTTGGAATGCCGTCTGGACCGGGGGCAGAGGCTGCATTCATACTCTGCAGGATGGCGTGCAGCTCTTGGCTTGTGGCTGGTGCGCAAAGGTTTTCATGCAGCTCTTCAGCTACTCGTGGCAAGTTTCCAAAAAAGCTTTGTAGAAGCCCGACATAACCATCTTGAAGATTTAGCCAACTGTCCGTAGAGAACAGGTTCGAGAAGTGACTTGCAAAGATCGTGCAGATATCGGGCGCGGTTTTGCTTTGGGTGCCGTCTGGGAGTGTCACGAAAGGCACAGTAGCGGGAGCTAATTCCTCTGCCGTGCCTGCGCGTACGTGTCGTAGCACAGCCGGGTCTGGTATAGGCCGCCCGAGCTGGTGTGCACGACTAGCTGCCCGTGATGACTGGCAGAGCAACACGTGGTAACGTGCTTTAAGTAGACTCAGGTAATCGCTCATGGCAAAGGTTAAGGGTGCTCCCCTTTGCACTACACGGATGCGCTTGAGGGTGTCATTCAGTGCATGAGTTACCCGGCGTCTGCGGTCTTGACCGGCCGCCACCAGAGTTGCCTGCCAACGAGCCTTGAGTGTGTCCCATGAATCAGTCGCAACGAAGCTCTTGCACGATGCTGCCAACGCCGTACGCAGCGACGCCACGCTTTCCGGGTCCGCCAGTAGGCTCGTGTCCATGCGCCACGTAACAGTACGTGGGGTGTCCTCACCAAAGTCGAGCCTGACTGACAAGGGGTGGTGATCGGAAATCACCGGCGTGCCTGCAGGGAAGGCGAGAACTTCGCAGCTAACGACGAAAGAAGCGAGCTCTGGTGGAAAATAGAATTTGTCTATCCGACTCGCTGACTGTGCTCTCTCAAACGTCGCTCTCAAAGGCATCCCCGTGAAGCTGCACCCACGCGTCAGACAAGCGGAACTGAGTCACGAGATCGCGGAGCGCGGGGGCACCGCAATAACGGCGACCGTGACCCTGTCCGCGGACGTCACGGTCGATGTTAAGTACACAATTGAAGTCACCGACGATGAAAGTGGGGTAGGGATCAAGGAGGAATGAGTCGAGGCGCTCAAAAAAAAAAATTACCGACGATTACGTTACTTCCTAATGCGAAATTTGAGCGCAGCAAATAAGCTGTTTCACCTTTTCGATAGATTGAGGCAAAGAAATCGAGCAACGCATGTATGCGCTATCACAGAATTTTTTTTTAGCAGACGGAGGACTTCCATCGGTCGTCTCGCTCATGGCTCAGAAAGAACTGGCAGATAATTTCGCAGTGGCGAACGGCAGCGGCAATTTCGGCTCGGGCGGTGCACATATACAGATCCGCCGCCACCGATCTGGCTCTCTGATTGCCACCTCACAGGGCGAACGGCAGCGGCAATTACGGCTCGGGCGGTGCACATATACAGATCCGCCGCCACCGATCTGGCTCTCTGATTGCCACCGCACAGGGGTTGCATTGGAGGAGGAGCGAAGAAAGGAATTAAGTTCGAGCCGGCGCTTTGACAACCGGAGACTCGCAGGAAGAGGGGGGCGGCGTGTACACCCAGCGGCAAACGATGGCGGCAGAAGCGCGCGCAGCAAGCGGACAACACGATAAAGGTAGGAGGGAAGAGATAGCAGCGACTGACTGATGCCGCTGACGCGGACAACAAGATAAAGGGAGGAGGGAAGAGATAGCAGCGACTGACTGATGCCGCTGACGCCGATAGTGAGTCAACCCCAGCTGCGGATGAAAGGGGGGCGGAGCTGGTTACGAGGCCGACGCCGACGACAACGCCGACGACGACGCGAAACCCAGGAACGAACGCCAAAGAGCTGCGCTCTAAAATCAGAACTACTAGTCTGCCGTGCTGGCGCATATACAACCAACGCACGTACCCGCCGCTGGTTTAGTGTGAAGTCGACCGCGAGAGTGCGGCCGTCCAGCCCGAAAGTGCAATGAGCACCCGCGCGCAGGCAGGGGTTTACAAAAACGACACCAACACCGCACATATGAAAATCAGTCAACGGAAAATAAGCAAAAACAGAAAACCGGGTGGTGAAATTCAGCACATCAAGTGAAGTACGGAAGTTGCATTCCTGTAAAAACAGGATGTCGACGCCCCTAGCCCTGGCAAAGTGCATCACCTCTCTCTGTCTGTCTACGGATTGAAATCCCCGAACATTCAGGGAGAGGAGATGCACAATTGCTATGACTGCCAAGAGCACCGACGGCATAGCATACAACCTAAAGAGCGCTTTTTTGCTAGAACGTTCGTTAACAGTCCCTTCGGATTGCGATGATTGGGGGTGGGCACGTTTGAAGTCTGATCGGGAAAAGTCCATGTTTTCGGGGCCGTCGGCGCTTGTGGCCTTGCTCACCGGTTGCTGCGTGGTCTTGGCGACGCTCGCAGCTGAAGCCGATGCCGACGCCAGGGTCGCCGATGGGAGGGTGTGGCTGGCTGGTGACGAGAAGCGCGCGTCGTCCGCACCTCCAGGAGTCGTCGGTCCTGACACCTGGCCGCATGTCAAGTCGCCTGTCAGGCGAAGCGGCGTGACTTTGTCCGGTACGTCCACCAGGTCGCCCGACGCCACGCTCGGCTCATCGCCGCTGCTGCTCTCGGTGTTGAAGGAAGCTGTGCGGGGTAGCGGCGGCAAGGGTTCCGCGAAAACAGCACCGAACGGCTCCACCTCGTTTGAAGGCATCCCCTCGAGCTGCTCCTTCACGGGCACCTCCGTCGCGGGGGTGGGCTCGGGCTCCCTCGGGCTGCTGGTCGTAGGGTCCGCGTCGGCAACAGGCGTCCGGACAGTTGGTGTGCTCCGCGTTTCTGCGACCACGTTGTCCTTGCTCGGTTCCTTTCTCGAGGCGGCGGCCGCCGCATAGGACCGTGGTCGCAGGCAGTCCGCTGTGGCGTGGCTTCCACCGCAGCGCCTGCAAGCCGCTCCGCATCCGGCCGTGTCGTGGCCGAACACCTCGCAGCGAGCGCACCGCGGCGTTCGACACGCCGCGCCGATGTGGCCATCCTGCCCGCAGCGGGAACGCACCTTCCGGACGCCTCGGTAGTCAAACATGACGCGGTGCCCTGGACGGTCACGAAGTTCGGCACCGCCTGCTTCATCTCGATCCGGACCACGCGCGTCCCGTTGCCGACGTGACGACGGCCCTTGAGGACGGGATGGGTGATGTCAAGCACCTTGCCGTAGGAGCTCAGTGCCGCTGCCAGCGCCGCGTCTCCCACGAACAGCGGCACACGAAAAGCCGTCACGTGGACCACGGCAGGACCCACGCAGGCTACTGGGACGGAAGTGCCGTTCACGTTGAAGGCGCCTTCCACGAGCATCTTCTCCGCCGCCGCAGCCGAGGCCATGGCGACGCAGAACTTCATGCCTCCATGGTGCTGGAGGCTCTCTAGCCCTTTCGGGCCGACAGCCAACTCGATGCCGTCGACGATGTCGTCAGCTGTCGCGTCGGAAATAACTGTAAAAGAAAAACAATGCGCCTTTGGGGGCGGCGCACGGAACACCGGAGGGGCAGCAGGTCCCGGGCCTCCCATGACGTCACGGGCGGCCGACTGGGCTGCTGCTTGAAGCTCACGAAGTTGCCCGAGCACCGGCAAAGGCACGGCGCCTGGGCGGGGAGGCTGGTTGCGGAACCTCGGGGTCGCAGTGGATCCGAGGCCCGCCTGCACTTGTCAAAACTTCTCAGCAAGCCAGCGCCGAAAAATCTTCGCTGGTTCTGGACGAGCTCGGGAAGCAACAAGCGTGCTCGGCGGTCGTCGAACTACGAATGTCCGCTCCTCGCGGCATTGTTCAATTTAAAGCCGGCAAGGGAACTTCGAGATAACAGGTCGAGATCATCTAGAGTAATCTAGAAACAAGTAGATGCAGCTGCTCATGGCTGTGAACAATCGAGATTAGTCCGGTCGCTTCTCGCGTCACGAACAAAAGTGATAACAACCCTTTCCTGCAGCCTTGAGCGTGAACGAACAAACACTACAATGATACGTGGCATTACCCCCCTTCCAAAGAAGCATCGTCTCGATGCTTTAAAATGAAAATAAACACGCAGAATGCAAACTTCGAGTCCTTTAGCGTTCATAATATGGCTTCAGGCGTACGACATGTACGACTTCCGGGCGTGTGCGGCGTCGCTGAGATGCTGTCGTGCCGTCGGGGATGACTTCATAGTCGAGGTCACCGATGCGAAGGAGAACCCTGTACGGGCCAAAGTAGCGTCGCAGCAACTTTTCACTCAATCCACGGCGGCGAACTGGCGTCCATATCCAAACACGATCATCTGGCTTGTAATACGTGTCTCGTCGGCGCAGATTGTAACGTCGGGAGTCGGTGTGCTGCTGGTCTTGAATGCGAAGCCGCGCAAGTCTTCGGGCTTCCTCGGCGCGATGAAGGTAGGCGGCGACGTCGAGGTTGTCTTCGTCGGAAACGTGCGGGAGCATTGCGTCGAGTGTTGTCGTGGGCTTCCTGCCGTATACCAGCTGGAATGGGGTAACCCTGGTTGTCTCCTGGACGGCAGTATTATATGCGAAGATCACGTAGGGCAGAATGGAGTCCCACGTCTTGTGTTCGGCGTCGATGTACATGGAGAGCATGTCTGCGATGGTCTTATTCAGACGCTCTGTGAGTCCGTTGGTTTGTGGATGATAGGCAGTTGTCCTTCGATGGCTTGTCTGACTGTAGTTGAGAATGGCTTGCGTCAGCTCCGCTGTAAACGCCGTTCCTCTGTCTGTGATGAGCACTTCGAGGGCGCCGTGTCGTAGGAGAATTTGTTCGACAAAAAATTTAGCGGCTTCTGTTGCGGTACCATTAAGCAACGCTTTTGCTTCGGCGTATCGGGTCATGTAGTCGGTGGCCACGATGATCCATTTGTTACCCGATGATGAAGTCGGAAAGGGGCCGAGGAGGTCCATCCCAATTTGCTGAAAGGGCTTAGTTGGAGGTGGTATGTGGTTCAGGAGTCCGGCTGGTCTAGTCGGAGGTGTTTTGCGTCGCTGACACTCACGGCACGTTTTCACGTAATGGGAAACCTCAGCAGCTAACCGCGGCCAATAGTACTTCTCCTGGATGCGGTGCAACGTGCGAGCAATACCGAGATGCAATGCAGTCGGCTCATCATGGCATGCCTGCATAATTTCTTGCCTGAAATTTTTGGGCACGACAAGAAGATGCACTGTCCTGTTGGGCGCGAAGTTCTTGTTCAGGAGGACATTATTGCGAACGACGACATTTGGCGCTTGAACCCTCGGGGAGGCGATGCGGTCTTTCCTTTCAGATAAGCAACTAGGCTTTGCCACTCAGGATCCATGCGCTGCTGCTGCGCGAAACTGCTCGCGCTTACCGGTCCTAAGAAAGCGTCGTCGTCTTCCTCTTCCGGTGCTGCGTCGAGGGGGACTCGGGACAAGCATTCCTCGTCGGAATGCTTGCGGCTAGATTTGTAGATTACAGTTATGTCAAACTCTTGAAGACGCAAGCTCCAACGAGCAAGGCGGCCAGAGGGATCCTTCAAATTGGCAAGCCATCACAGAGCATGGTGGTCGTTCACAACCTTGAATGGTCGTCCGTACAGGCAGGGTCGAAATTTGGACATGGCCCAAATAATGGCGAGACATTCTTTCTCGGTCGTCGAATAGTTGGCTTCGGCTTTTGACAGTGAACGACTTGCGTACGCGATAACTTTCTCCTGTTCACCATCTTTCTGAACGAGGACCGCTCCTAAGCCCACACTGCTTGCATCTGTATGAATTTCGGTTTCGGCGTTTTCATCAGTGTCCGAGCACAGGAGGGGACTGTAAGCGGCGCTTCAGGTCTTTGAAAGTTTCCTGTTGCGGCCTTTCCCATTTAAAAGGCACGTCAGCCTTGGTAAGTTGGGTCAAAGGTTCAGCGATGCGCGAAAAGTTCTTGACGAATCGCCGGTAATAAGCGCACAATCCAAGGAATCTGCGTATAGCTTTCTTGTCATTAGGCTGTGGAAACTCTGCGATCGGAGCCGTCTTCTGGGGATCTGGGCGAACTCAATCCTTGCTTACAACGTGACCAAGGAACAGCAGCTCCTCGTAGGCGAAGTGGCACTTCTCTGGTTTCAGTGTCAGGCCTGAAGACTTGATCGTTTCCAGCACCATCCGAAGCCTTCTGAGGTGGTCTTCAAAGCTTGAGGAGAAGACAACAACGTCATCTAAGTAGACTAGGCAAATCTGCCACTTCAAGTCTGCGAGCACCGTATCCATTACTCGCTGGAACGTCGCTGGGGCAGAGCAGAGGCCGAAGGGTATCACACTGAACTCGAAGAGACCGTCTGACTTGATGAACGCAGTCTTCTCGCGATCTCTTTCGTTGACTTCAATTTGCCATTATCCGCTCTTCAGGTCCATCGATGTGAAGTACTTAGCGTTGCATAGCCGGTCCAATGTGTCGTCGATGCGGGGGAGGGGGTAGACATCCTTCTTCGTAATGCTGTTCAGGCGGCGGTAATCGACACAAAAGCGAAGGGTGCCGTCTTTCTTTTTCACTAGGACGACTGGTGCTGCCAAGGGGCTCCTTGATGGCTGGATAACGTCGTCACGAAGCATTTCCTCAACTTGCTTGCGGATAGCTTGGCGTTCTAGCGGCGATACGCGGTAGGGGTTCTGTCGCAAGGGTCGGGCGTGTTCGTCTGTGAGAATGCGGTGCTTGGGAAGCCGGGTTCGTCGCACATTCGATGCTGATGAGAAGCAATCGCTGTACTTTTGAAGACGACTGCGTATTTGGTCTTGTCTGCTCCGTGGTAATGCCGGGTTGATATCAAACGTTGGTTGATGGCCTTGGTCAGATGGTTCTACGGGTTGGTCGGGTAGGGCAAATATGTCTCTGATGTCTGCCAGCTCGTCGAGGAAAGCGATCGTCGTGCCTTTGTTTATATGCCGGTATTCTTCGGTGAAGTTGGTTAGCAGGACCTCGGCTTGGCCATTTAGTATTTGGGCGACTCCCCTTGCGACGCCCAGTCCTCGATCAAGGAGTAACTGGGTGTTCCCCTCGACGACGCCTTCGGCAGTTTTGATGTCTCCTGTACCTATGCAGGCGACGACACTTGATCGGGGCGGCACGCTCAGTGCTTCGTCGAGGACGTTTAAGGCAACGCGATGAGTCGCTTTCGTCGCTGCATATATGGCTTTGTCCGTGGAAAGCTTGATCGACTTGGATCGAAGGTCGAAGATCGCCCGATGTTCATTCAGGAAGTCCATTCCCAAAATCACGCCTCGCTAGCATTTCTGTAGGACCAGGAAGGTTGTAGCTTAGGTTCGCCCATTTACTGTAACTCTCGCGGTGCAGCGTCCTGACGGCGTAATAAGGTTACCACCAGCGGTGCGGATCAGCGGGCCATCCCAAGTTGTTGTCACTTTCCTGAGTTGGACAGCGAATGGCCCGCTCATGACGGAGTAGTCAGCTCCCGTGTCGACCAAAGCAGTAACCGCGTGACCGTCGACCGTAACTTCAAGGTAACTTGTTCGCGTTTTCGTGCTAAACGTGGTCTTCGGTGTACGATCTCGGCTTCGTCGAGTAGTGAGGCTGCGGTGGGCGTACTCCGACGTTACTTCACTGGGCAGTGGTAAAAGCTTCAAGTCTGGCGGCGTCGTCGTCGGTGTTGTCGTCGTAGTTGAGGCATGGTCTTGAGTATTCGTCGATGGAGGATCTTTATCATTGCGCTTAGAAGCAACCTCACCTCCAGA
Source organism: Amblyomma mixtum (assembly GCF_055824585.1). NCBI lineage: Eukaryota > Metazoa > Arthropoda > Arachnida > Ixodida > Ixodidae > Amblyomma > Amblyomma mixtum. Next base: position 69,700,413 of record NC_143019.1, read on the forward strand.
GGCTGCTTTATTTAGTTTAACCTTCGGGGGCTGGGGGAGCGTCCACGCACGGCGTAGCCTCGGCTAGGAGATACATAGCGCGGAGACGATGGCGACGGCGAACGCGCCCGGAAGTCGTACATGTCGTACGCCTGAAGCCATATTATGAACGTTAAAGGACTCGAAGTTTTCATTCTGCGTGTTTATTTTCATTTTAAACCATCGAGACGATGCTTCTTTGGAAGGGGTCTTCCTGGTGCAGGTTGGCTTGTGGAAATGGAAGAATGGCCACAAATTTGTGCTCTGTGTGACAGTGTTATAAGCGTGAGTAACAAATGCGGGAACGAGATCCTATTAGGAGTGGCAAGATGCAATGTACATGGCCAGAATATCACGCATTGTGTGGTTGAAACGTTCAGTCAAGCAATTTTCTTTGAGGGTGGCAGGCTGTTGTTTGTAGAGCTGTGAACAATGCATATTGGCGGAGGATAGCTTCGATGGTGTCGGACAGGAAGACAAGGCCCAGTCGCTCAGTATTTCCTTAGGCGAACCATTGCGCAAAACCAGATGATGCAAGATGAAAGGCGTAACGCCTTGTGCATACCCGAATGTCAAGGATGAGGTTTCTACTTAGCTGCTTATGTGTTCTACAGCCACTATGACCCGGGTGCTGTCCAGATGGAGGGACGGGAAGGTACCAGTAGATATAAATGCCAATGCTTTCGAATGGGCACATGGGGCAGGGTACGGGCTAACGTAGCGGTAGAACGATGAGGAGGAGTTATGCGACGTTGGCATTTCGGGCCGCAGCGAACGTAGTGCCATATAAAGCAGTACATTCTCCGCCAGTAAAAGCGGAGTCGATAGCGCGCGTAAGGTTCACCACACCGGCGTCAGCACAGTGGAGGTGAGCGTGAAAAGAGCCGCAAATGTTTGAATGGAGGTGTCAAGGAATCGATAGGAGCCAGTAAATTCATTGCTTTTCTACAGGTTCGTTTACGTTTGTTCGGGGGAGTTCAGCCTCCTCGAAACATGAGTAGTTCGGTGGTATTTGAAGCACAGAAGTCCAGGAGCAGAAGGTACGAAGGGGAAATTATATTTACAGAGTATATACAAGGCAAACTCCGTTGCAGAAGCGTGAAGTCACACAGACGTTTCAAGTACCGCAAATTAGAAGGCACTCATCTCACACAGAGATACTTCAGAAAATCTTACTCATCGACCGGTGGTCTCGGTTAGAGCCTAGAAGTTCTTTCCATACGTGCTGAGCACAGAGCCGGGTTGGGACTCCCATTCCCGGCTTTTTGTTCTGTTTTTATTACTTACATAAACAAAGGCGCTGGGGTGGTCATTTCTCTTGACCCGCCCGAGTCTTTGAACAACCAATCGCTACTTTATTGCACAGTAGCCACAGCCCTGGGGGTTGAGCATAGCCTCGAAACCAGGGCTCGAATAAATAAGACAAACAAATCAACAAAGCATTCATAGAAACGCTCTTCACGCAACACCCTCGCCTTCCCCTAGAAGGAACTTTTCCTCTACAAGTGAGTGCACGTGCGTAACCGCCTCAGGGCCGCCAACTCGCGTGCTACGTCCGGCCGGATGACCCCTGTTTACCTCCCCGCATGGCTACGACGGTATCAGTCAGCGGATCAGTCCTTTGATCAGTCGCGGTGGGAGGGAGACCACCCTTTTCGGGACGGCAACGCCACGCCGTACGCGTGCCCTCTGCCCGAGGCGTCACGTCTACGTTCCAGAAGGGCGTCGTCCCCATGCCGGTAATTGCTTCAGCATGTGTTGCTCGCTGCACTGCGCGAGCCACGCGGGAAGTACAAAGGGGAGAGCCGGCGAGGTCTTGAACGAGGGGCGACCTTAATGTCCCCCCGAGAGGATAGACGAGCTTGGGAGTCCACTCGTTTAGACAAGATCAACCACAGATCGCGGCTGTCTACAAACACAATACGCGATCCGCATATAGCAAGAAACTGACATGCTGAAAAGCGGCTGTCGCGTGAGAAAAAATACCACCCGCTGATCCAGCACAAAAACACTCGTACTCTATACACAGAGTACGCACGATGTTCGTCACAGTACGAGAGTCAGGGGCATGTAAGCATCCTTGCACAGAGTTCTGGCCACAGATCACCATTCACATCACAATGTGCAGCAGGTGAACGGGAACATTCACGTATCCCGAGGGGCCATGGCTCATTGCTCCTTACCCCAGCTCGTGCTAGGGACGCGAGACAACGCGTCGGCGTTGCCGTTACAGGTGCCTTTCCTGTGTGTCACTACGACATTGTAGCGCTGCAAGGCCAGCGCCCACCTTGCCCGTTTTGCCCCCTGAGGCGTGCTCGTTGTCAGATACGATAGGGGATTGTGATCAGAGACCACGTTAACCTGTGCTCCGAGCAACCAATGGTCGAATTTCTTGAGCGCCCGAATGAGAGCAAATGCCTCGCGCTCGATTGTTGACCAACGAGTTTTGGTTGTTGTGAACCGGTGGCTGGCGAAGGCGACCGGCTCTTCTCTCCCTGTGTCTCCCATCGGGGCCACGCAAGCTCCGGCCGCGATTGCGGACGCATCCGTGAACAGCCAGTACGACATGAGCATATTAGGGGTGTTTAGCGCTGCAGCTTCGCAAAGCGACGTTTTAAGTTTAGTAAAAGCTTCCTCCGCTTCGCGAGTCCAAGGGGTCGTGTTTGGCACCCCTCCCTTCGTCAAGGATGTGAGCGGTGCAGCGACCTCAGCGTAGTTCTCGACGTGTCCGCGGTAGTACCCCCATAGCCCGAGCAGGCTTCGCAGCTGCTATTTCCTAGTAGGCGGCGCAAGGTCGCGAACAGCGGCTAACTTATTGGGGTCCGGTCCGTGTGTACCGCCTCTCACGACGTGACCCAAGTACTTTATCTGAGGTTGTGCGATCTGGTACTTCTCAGGGCTTACCTTGAGTTTAGTTTTTCGTAGTAAGCCGAGCACGATGCTTAAATGCTTCAGGTCCTGCTGCCACGAAGCGGAGAAAATGGCGATATGATCGAGATATGCAGCCGCATAGCTCCGGTGTCTCGACAGCAGCGTATTCATCATTCGCTGGAATGTTGCAGCGGCATTTTTTAACCCAAATCGCTTGACGCGCCAAGCGTACTGCCCTTCGTGGGTTACGAAGGCAGTCAAATGCTGACTATCGATGGCCACTAGTACCTGCCAATAACCGCGTCTCAAATCTAGCAGAGTAATGAACTTCGCGCTGCCGACCCTCATAATTAACTCCTGCGGGGGTGTCATCGGGAAGGCGTCAGTACGTGCAGCCGCGTTCAGCGCGCGGTAGTCGATACACATACCCACTGAGCCGTCCTTCTTGCCAACGCACACCACGGGATGAGCATGGTCACTTTCTACTGGATATATAGGACTGAAGTCTAACAACTCGTTTACCTGCCGGCCGACCTCGTAACTAAGGAGCGCGGGTACGCGATATGGGAAGGCGCGTTTTGGCTGATATCCATCGTGCAGCTCGATCTTGTGCAGTCCCACTTCTGCGGCTCCCAGTGTCTCGCTGAATAGGTCCGAGTAACCGCCGAGCAGTTTCGCGATGTCGGCGCGCTGCTGAGAGTCCAAATGTGCCAGTTTCTCCCGCTCGATCGGGAATGCATCTGACCGCGCAGGCGCAGGGCGTAGTTTGCATTCAATTTCTCCAGAATCTGTACCCTCGTCGAAAACGACGCCAACGTGGCTAACCCGCGCGTAGTGAGGCCGAAGCCTATCAGCATGACAAGTGGCGAGGTTCGCGCTCCGGTTTCGATTCGGTAGGAATTTTGCCTTTCACACGCGGTTATGACGTAGGGACCCAGCCATTTCGGAGCTAGTTTGCTCTCGCGGTCGGTGTCGAAAAAGACTTGATCTCCGACATTAAAGACCTTGTTTCGTGCCTGCCTATTGTATGCCTGCGCGTAGCCTCCTTGGCGTGCGCTTGCCGTCAGCCCCGCTACCTCCGCGGCAATCTCTAGCTGCTCCCGTAGCTGCCAGAGGTATTACGCGGGTTCTTCCCTTAGAGTGTTTGGGAGCGGTCGCTCGCCCGTCCAAGTGCGCTGAAAAATGGCCAGTGGCCCTGTAGGGTTCCTGCTGTAAAGGAGTCGGAATGGGGCAACGCCTGTAGTGTCATGGGGCACTTACCTGCACGCCTAGAGGACGAACGGCACGAGTTTGTCCCAGTTTTTAGGGCCTTTCTGTATTACATAGAATAGCAGGTTTTTCAAGACACGATTTCATCGCTCTACTGTACTGCTGCTCTCTGGGTGTTCTGGAGTTGAAAAGCGCGGCGTGCATCCTAACTTCGCCAGCAGCTCCCGATTCAGCTCGCCGTGAAGTTAGTTCCATGGTCTGAGCATACCACTTCCGGGATACCGGTGCGGCTAAAAATTGCAAGCAGGGCGTCTCATGATGCTCTTGCGGTGAGCGAACGCAGACAGACTACTTCGGGCAACCGCGTACACAAATCAACCAGACAAAGAGCGTACCTATGACCCCGTCCTGAGGGCGCATCGATTGGCCCGGTGATGTCGACGTTTACTACCTGGAATGGATGGTCGGGTCTAGTGAGTGGCGTGTTGGGCACTCAGACTCTAAGTAGCCTATCCGACAGTACCTGACAAGCGTGGCACGTCTTGCAGTGTTGCGCCACATCTGTTTCTAAACCAGGCCAAAAAGAACGATACTTTATTCTTGCCCTTGTCTTTGTTGGTCCCAAATGTCCTCTCCAAAGAGATGCGTGAGCTAGAGAGAGAACCTCTTCGCGTCTCGTCACGTGTAGCAGAAGCTGCTTGACTTTGGTCCCCGCGACAGAATCCCAGTGATATAGCAGACCGTCGGCGATGAACAGGCCCCCTTTTCCTATTTTTGCATCAGCCCAAGCTTTCTTAAGGGTTTCATCTGACAGCTGATTCGAACGGAAGCTCTCGCGCTGCTTTGGGGCCTCCTTTTCATCGCCACGCATCCAGCGCCGGACTTCGGCGGGGCGCCCGTCACTACCTTCTTCATGGTGCTCGCCTGAGGCCACGGTCAACTGTTTGTTCTCTGGTTCGCCTGCCTGCGAATCGTTTCCGTGAGCCGCGCCTGCCGTTGAGGCCGGCTCTAAAGTTTCCCTGCCATTGGTGAAAGATGCCGTAGTAGGACCAGCTGTAACGTGTGCCTCGCTCCGGGAGACCGCTCCGTTGCTGTGTCCGCACTGCACTAGCAGTTACTCAGTCTTCTCGCAAGAGCAAGCAGCCCCGTCCCTCCACGAGCTTGGCCGTAATTGCGCACACGATACGTATACTGCCTCTGGTCGAGCTACAAGCATTGGTCGCCGCCTCATACTGATCGCGAGCGTAACTAGCTTCGCTTTTACTGTTTCACCGAAAGCTGAGACAAGCTTTATCTTGCCGGAAGGCTCATGAGAGGCGTCTGGCACAAGGCTTTCTCGGACTACCATTATTTCGCTACCAGTGTCTATAAATCGCCGTTGTCGGTACTCCACCGCAATGGATCTCTACCTGTGCACCTTTTATTTGCACACTTCTTCTGACGATCTCGGGAATTACATTTCTGCAACCAGTGTCCTGTGTGGGTAGGCCGACCTAGTGGTTTCGGCAGCGTCCGCGCTGCCGACGGCTACTTTCTGAACCCAGGCGCGCTTATCGTTTTTCTGCGCGTTCTGCGCAGTGTGGCGGCAGTCTTTTGCGAGGTGACCCCTTGCGCGGCCCACATAACACTGTGTCTGCCGTTTGATGTCGCTGCTTGAAGGTGGGTATGGTGACCTTTCTTTCTCCGCGTGTGTGATCGTTGGTCGCACCACGCGCCCCTGTCCTTTAGCCTGCTCGAAAGTCTGCAGCATCTGTGACATCTCATCCGGTTTCGCCCACTTTTCCCCCTCGCAGAGGCGCACATACTCTAGGCCCTCCGTGCTTAGGCTAGCTTTCATCCGATTAGATACGACGAGAGCCACCACATCTTCCTTACTGTCTGCCTCCCTCGAACGAAGGTAATAGTGAAAGTAGGTCTTCACGCGAGAGGCGAATCGAGCCCAAGTTTCCTCGATAGTTACGCTTTGCGGCGTGTTCGAGCCGATACAGGTACTCGGCGGGGGTCAGCTTTAGCTCGCTTAAAACGGCCGCCTTCACTGACTCGTAGACGTTGCCGTCGTTAAGACAGCGAAGCAAGTAACGCACCCGCTCGGTCAGCGCCGGCATGATCAAGTGAACGTGACTGTTTTCCGGCACATCGTACGTCGTGAAACCTCTTCCCCCATCGTCAAACCTAAGCGGTACGTCCGCGTCGCCCGGCAACTTGAGTCCCTTTAGGACTTTGGCGCAGTGGGAGATTGGGTCGAGGCCCGTTCGCCGTTGCTTTCCAGATACCGATATCAGGAGGGTCCACCAGCCACCTGTCGTCGCTATCCCAAGTTTCTGCAATTCGATGCCCTCTAGAGATTTGACTTCGAGTTTATGCTTTGCGAGCGCAAGCTCGAAATCTAGTTCCATTCGGCAGATTGCCATGGCATCGAAACCCGGCGTTGCAGCTACCTTTCGTAGCGCTCCCGCTATCGGCTCTGATGTCGCTGCGTCCTGCTGCGGCGTTTCACCTGAGTGATCATCGCCCTCTGACGCTTCGCCTAACTGATCATTGCCCTCTGTTGCCATTCCCTGCTACGACATGCCACCGCGGTGGCTCAGTGGTTATGGTGCTCGGCTGGTGACCCAAAAGACGCGGGTTCGATCCCAGCCGCGGCGGCGGAATTTCTTTGGAGGAGAAATTATAGAGGCCCGTGTACTGTGCGATGTCAGTGCACGTTAAAGAACCCCAGGTGGTCGAAATTTCCGGAGCCCTTCACTACGGCGTCTCTCATAGCCTGAGTCGCTTTGGGACGTTAAACCACATACACCAAATCAAACCATTTCGCTTGACTGATCGTCGCCCTCTGTAGCCATCTCCTTTAATGCATTCGCATTTTCCTGTTAGCGGTCTGAGCTCGCCATCTTGCTCCTTGTCAACACCATACGCCAGTTTACACATGAGCCATAACCACCTCAGAGGTAAGCAAAGAATCCCGCTCACCCGTGCTGTTGTCGCTAGTAGGATCCGTTGCCTCTTTGTTGCCGCTGCCTCGTCCAGAGATGCAGGATGAACGACGCCTTAGGGTCGGCGCTCTGGAGTATACTTGATCCCTTGGCTGGACCTGAAGATCAGCTTCTTCCCGGGTTCACGGACGGTTGCTGGCTGGCTTGTCGGTGGTGTTGGCTCGCGGTCGACGATTGCCGAATTCTGTCGTGGGTGCGCCAGTAAATTCCTTGCTTTTCTTCAGGTTCGTTTACGTTTCTTCGGGGGAGTTCAGCCTCCTCCAAACATGAGTAGTTCGGTGGTATTTGAAGCACAGAAGTCCAGATGCAGATGGTACAAAGGGAAAATTATATTTGCAGAGTATATACAAAGGAAACTCAGTTGCAGAAGCGTGAAGTCACACAGACGATTCAAATACTGCAACTTAGAAGGCACTTATCTCACACAGAGATACTTCAGAAAATCTTACTTATCGACCGGCGGTCTCGGTTAGGGCCTAGAAGTTCTTTCCGTGCGTACTAAGCACGGAGCCCGGTTGGGACTGCCATTCCTGGCTTTTTCTTCTTTTTTTACTACTTACATAGAGAAAGGCGCTGGGGCGGTGATTTCCATTGACCGCCCTTGTCTTTGAACAACCAATCGCTACTTTATTGCGCAGTAGCCACAGCCCTGGGGGCTGGGCAAAGTCTCGAAACCAGGGCTCGAATAAATAAGACAAAAAAATCAACAAAGAATTCATAAAAACGCTCACCTCACAACACTCTCGCCTTCCGCAAAGAACGCACTTTTCCTCGCCTATGCATGCACGTGCGTAACCGCCTCAGGGCCGCCACACTCTCGTGCTGCGTCCGAGCGGATGATCTTTCTTTACCTCCCCGCCTGGCTACAACCGTATCAGTCAGCGGATCAGTCCTTTGATCAGTCGCGGGGGGAGGGAGAGCACCCTTTTCGGCGACACCCTTTCCGAGGCGTCACGTCTACGTTCCAGAAGGGCGTCCTTCCCATGCCGGTAATTTCTTCAGCATGTGTTGCTCGCTGCACTGCGCGAGCCACGCGGGAAATACAAAGGGGAGAGCCGGCGAGGTTGTGAACGAGGCGCCATCTTACAGAGCCCTTTGAGCCCGTCAGGAAGGTAGCTGCAGCAGTAAGGTAGACCGTCCCATATTGCTGTGTGGAGTGCTTGACGGCGGAGAGTCCGGACCGTCGGACGCGTAAATTGTGTACACAGGAGGGGAGGAGAGAAGTGATATAGGGGTCTGGCCTTTGCTCAGATGATATGTCGTTAATATCAAAGGAAGAGGAATCATTGATAGCGATAGATGTGCAATTGATGTCACAGGGGAAGCATTAACTGGGTAGGCGTGAGTGGAACAAGGCGTCGGCATCGGAGTGCTTATGGCCAGACCGATAGAAGACTTCAGTGCCATATCCTTTTAGATGAAGCTCCCAACGAGCGAGACGGCCAGAAGGGTTTTGAGGGGGCAGCCAGCAGTGGGCATGGCGATCAGTTACGAGAGAAAATGGGCGATCATGTATGTAAGGCAGGAACTTGCAAATACCTCAGATGATCGCCAAGCACTCTTTTTCTCTGACAGAAGATTCCATTTCTGCTTAGTCAAAGTGCGTCTGGTATACGCAACAACCTGTTCCGGGAAGCCAGGTTGACGTTGCGTCAGGACTGTGCGGATGCCCACAGCGCTGGCGTTAGTGTGAGTTTAGTCTGTTGGGCGGGGTAAATATGGCGGAGGATCGGAGAGGACACAAGAAGACAGGGGAGCGTGGAGAAGGCTGCATCATAGGCTGGTGTCCAGGATGAGAGGTTGGGGTCACCGGCAACCAGTTCAGTCATAGGCGACAGATTCAGAGGAGACAGGGGAGGAGGCAATCACAGAAGATAGGAATGCATTTCTTAGAATCGAGGTGAAAGACAGCTTGGCCCCACACCTCCACCAAATTGCAGCGTCCGAAACGTTGCAGTTAGAGACACAGGCACACAGAGACAGGCAGCCACTATCTGGAAGGTACTGACCCACCAAAACCACCATAGGCTTCTATGTCCTCGTCTTTGTCCCAGGCACCGGAGTCGTCGTCGTGCCGTCTCTAACAATATAAACCGATATGTTTGGTAAACGCTTCGTTTAGGGAGAGATTTATACCAATTCAGCGCTTCGGACGGAGGCTTTTCTTTCTGAAGAGGTTAAATGATCTTCCTGCTCTTCTGGAGGGAAAGGCATATGAACAGATTTGGTTTGGTCTATGCGGGCTTACCGTCCCAAAGCGACTAAGGCTAAGAAGGAGGCCATAGTGAAGGGCTCTAGAAATTTTGACCATCTGAGGTTCTTTAACATGCACTTACATGGCAAAGTACACACATGGGCGTATCAATAGACGTACAGCGCAAAAAGGAAATAAAAGCGAACAGACTCAGAGGAACTAGGGGTGGGCGAGAGTACAAATGTGCGAAAAAAGAAAGGGCAAAATGAAAATGGGAGAGAATGTGCCCCAGATGGTCTGCCACATGCTGTGGCGGCGAGCAAAGTGCATAGAAACAGACAGGTGTGGTGGAAAAAGAAGTGGCCAAGAACTTGCGGTGCACTTACTAGCTTGCCGTAGACGAAAAAGAAGTTGAGAGGGCGGTAGCGGTCTGTAATGTGGAACTTGTTGAGTGGCGAGTAAAGGCGGACACAGTGGCACAGCGACCAAACATACACCCGTCTTCTGCACACGCACTGTTTGAGGAAGAAGAGTCACCGGGGGAGGGCGGCAAAATGAATGGCCTGCACTTTTCAACGAACAGGTCGAACGAGGGAAGAGAAGGACATTGCAACGAATCAAGAGGTTTCTGCAAAAAAAGAGCTTTCTTTATTTTCTCTGCCACTGTATATCATAATGAGGCCCTCATATCTCTTCCCTAGTGTGCTCAATAGCTAAACGAGAGACTCAGGCCTGGCTGTCTTGGCGCAATTGGTTCCATAAGAGAGCTGTCGCACAGTTTCCAGCCTCACCGCCGGATCACTTTCCTCCGTAGGGCAGCGCGAGAGCAGCGGACATAGTACTTCCTATATGGATGCACTACGTCCGGTGCTATGGGCGAAAATGGCTCTGTTGAACGATGTCGAGATTACGTTACATGCAAAATAAATACCCCGGAAAGAACGCTAAATACCCGCTGCCGTAGTGGTTGGTAGAGCAGCGGAAGCGAAATTCGGAGCTCTTGGGTTCGGATCGCGTGGGCGGAATGCAGTTATTGTATTCAGAAAGCAATACTTAACACGATAGAAACCATTAAAGCTCCTGAGTAACTTTAGGTCGGGTTCGGAGTAGCGTCGCGCAAACTGCATAAATGAGAGGAAACTCGGGGAAGTTTGTGGAGCGCCGCGCGAGCCGTAGCTTTCAGGGTGACATTCTTCAAACATAGGGTAGCTACAGCCCATTCATAAATAAAATAAATGTTGCCGCGAATGGGCTTCGAAGCCATGGCGGCACAAGTAGTTCAGCATCGCTGGCCACTGCATACTACTACGTTATCACCGCAGCCGATTACGCCTCGTGTTAAACAGCAAAACTCTCGCGCTGTGCATTATAGGTCGTCACCCTCATCAAAACCCATCTACGGCGAGAACAGATCAGATCAGCTAATCGTCGATCAGAACTTGAGTACAATATTGTGACGAAGAAGACGAAGCTGGCAGTGGCGCGGGACGGAGCGCTCGCGCTAGGCCAGCGGCTATTAAATCATCTCTTATCCATCGTTCACGACGCCTCATTCTTCGGCTGGCCACCACGTTACATTTGGTGGAGGTGCTGGGGTGCCTTCATCGCCATCCTGGTCCCGAAGCTTTGGTGTCCTGCGTCTGCCGTAGACGTCGGCCGTGAGTACCTGGTCCGCGCCGCCCGGCCGTGCCCCAGCCCGCCCGACCTGAACCGACCTCGCCGCTCACCCCAGCCCCGTCCCCCGCCCGGACCACAGGACAGGATGCACTGACGACTTTGCAGCGACCTTAATGACCCGACCGACCCAAGACCGACCCAAGACCGACCCAAGACCCACACGTGAAGACACCGCCCCCCTGCCCCTGCCGTCCGGTGCGTCCAAGGACCTCGGCCGTCAGCTCCTGGCACCCTACTGCCCGGATGCATCGTGGACCGGGTCTCATCCTTCGGTCCTCTCATTCACCGTGGCGGCCAGAATTTCACCACCTTGCCACTTTTCTGCCCTGGAAGCCATCACAGAATCACGCATCCCTTCGTCCATGTCTTCTTCAGTTTACGATCGGGACGATCGCTCGGTGGCCTCGGGTAATGTTACGAAGAAGACGAAGCTGGCAGTGGCGCAGGACGGAGCGCTCGCGCTAGGCCAGCGGCCATTAAATCATCTCTTATCCATCGTTCACCACGCCTGATTATTCGGCTGGCCGCCACGTTACAATATTGTCGACAGACGTGCCAGCGACGCAGCAAAGAAAATAATCAGCTAAACAAGAGACACATGCTGTTTAACAACTTCAAAACATTGCCAACTTTTCTACGAATTTCTGAATCAGTTATCTGTTACACAATAATAACAGTAACAATTTCCTAGTGATGAACAGCACAAGTTAAACACTTGCTGTTTAACAACTCCAAAACGTTGCTACTTTTTCTACGAATGTCTAATCAGTTGTCTATCACGGTAGAGAGACGGTGTGGTAGATGGCCCTTGGCGATTACAAAATGAACAAGGGAGGGGAAAACCTCAGGTTGCTTGAGCCAACGTTTCGACAAGAGGACTTGTCTTCGTCTGGGCAAAGCGTTCATCATTGGCATGGATAAAATAGGGCCTTCGCTCCGAGGAGAAAGGCCCTGGGTGGGGGAGGAAAGTGGTGTGAGAGGGGATGCGTGTCAGGAAGGGGAGGGAGGTGAATCTTGATTCGTTAAGCTGCTATAGCGGAAAAACTTATATCCGGGGGTGTGTAATGAACAAAGGCTTTGAAGGGGCTGCGATGGGGGGGGGGGGGGGAGGCGCTGGGTGGACCTGTAAAACTAAGAGGATTAGTCAGTGTGGCACAGGGAAATGAGAACAAGGCAAACAAAATAGGCTGGCACTGGAAGGACAAAGAAAGGGGGGGGGGGCATTTCTAAGGAAGGACAATGCACGGGGTGGGGGGAAATGGCTCGAGTTCAGAGAAAGCCAAAAGGTGGGGGCGGAGGGGGTAACAGGAATGTCATGGTTTCCGAGAACAGATAGCAGGGGATTAGGGGAAAGAATAAAAAAAAGTGAACAAAGGGAGAGGGTGAGAAGGCCGGAAATGTGGTGGAAGATATGATGTGGGAAGGGTGCAAAGAGCGATAATATACTTATGCGAGGTTCTAGGATATAGTCTGGCCACGTGCAAGACATTTGTTAATTTAAATTTGTGCTAACCCTGGAATGTACCTGAGAGATTCCAGGTTTCCTCTGGACATGTTAATCCCTGTTGGTTGCAGTGCTTTAAGTTTGTGGGTTAGGAATGCTTCTTTGTATTTTCTGTCCCTAGTCGATTTGAAGCCTGACTGAAGAATGAACAATTTGAGTTCACCGAATTTGTGATGGCGTTGATTAAAATGGATCGACACTGCCTTTTGTTCATTCCGTGTTGTGTCAGCCCGGTGCCCGTTTAATCTGTCACTCATTGTTTGCCCGGTTTCTCCGATATATTGTTTCTGGCAGAAGGAGCACTGGAGCATGTCGATAATATTGGAGGATGTGCAGTCAAAACTGGTCTTTATATCGAAGCTGAAATATTCTTGCCGTACTTTTAACCGTAGTGTCCCTTTGTAAATGTTTGCATGTCTTGCATCTAAGTCGAGAGCATGAAGTTACTGTCGGTGGTGGTTTCTTACCGAGCCTAGCATGCACCAGAATGTCCTTCAGGTTTGTGTTGCGTCTGTATGTTACCTTTGGTGCGTCGGGAAATATTTTCTTGAGACGGTCGTTACCAGTTAAAATGGGGTGGTATTTCCGCAGAAGATTGTTTATGTTTGGAAGAGCATGTGAGTATTTCGTTATAAGTGCAGGAGCGCGTTGAATGTTAGCTTTTGTTCGTTTTTTAAGAACTACATCTCGTTTCAAAGTGGTTGCTCGTTGGAACGCATTATTAAGGGTTGTCGGTGAATGGTTTCTGGTGATTAGTGTGTTTTTTAGCGAGTGGAGGTGTTTCAGGTAGTCGCCGTCGTCGCTACATATTCTTCTTAGTCTCGTTGCTTGTCCTACGAATATACCTTGTTTGCAGTGTCTTGGATGATGGCTAGTGAAATCTAAGTATTGCTTTCGGTCAGTAGGCTTCCTGTAAAGTGTGGTTTTGAGCTTGCTATTTTCTAAATGGACAGTGGTGTCAAGGAAATTGACTTGCGTTTTGGAGGAGCTGAAGGTGAATTTAATGCTGGAGTGGCATGAATTGAAATGTGTGACGAATGCCTTCGGGGTCTCAGCCCCATGCTCCCATATCATGAAAATGTCGTCTATGTAACGCAGGTATATAAGTGGTTTTTTTAGAAATGAATTTAGAAGTTTAGATTCTAGTAGCCCAATAAAAATGTTCGCGTAGGTGGGTGCGAAGGGAGTGCCCATGCTTGTTCCAAATACTTGAAGGTAGTAAGAAGAATCGAATTCAAAGTAGTTGAGTGTTAGTACCAATTCAAGTAGCGTGAGGTACACTTCAGTTTCGTGCGGGTGAGGACTTTTTTGACAAGTATGCTATCTGCTGGGATAATGGAAGCGTCATTCAGAGACTCTATTATGCGAAGAAGGTGCGGTGTATCCTCGACGAAGGAAGGGAGGTGGGTGGGAATATCTGCAAGATAGTTGTTAAGAAAAATTGATAAGTTCTCTGTGGGCGTGCTATTGTTTGAAACGATAGGTCTGCCGGGGATATCTGCGGTAAACAAGTCTTCTGCGGAAACCTTATGGATTTTGGGAAGTAGGTAAAAGCGTCTTGCCTGTTTGTTTAGCGGATTTAAGAAGTGGTAGTCGGACTGCGTGATTAGTTCGCTTGATAATAAGTTTGCCAGTTTGTTCAGAATGAATTTGCAGAACTCTGAAGTGGGATCTGAATATAATTTCCTATAATGACAAGGGTTGTTGAGTTGCCTAAAAGCTTCTTTTTTGTATTTTTCGGCCGGCAGAATAACTATGCTACCTCCTTTGTCTGCAGGCTTAATGACAATATCGGTTCTAGAAGCTAAGTGGTTCAGAGTAGCCTGTTCCGTTGGAGTAACGTTTCTGCGTTTTCGAGCTTGCTTTGTTTGGTCTATAATTTCTTTCGAGACAGATTTAATGTATAAGTCTAATTCGGGACTCTGCTGCGCTTCCGGCGTCCACGTGCTTTCGGCTTTGAGAGGGATTGGATTAAGGCTGGTTACTTCAGTAGGGTGAGCACGTGTTGACCACGTGTTACAGGAAAGAGCTAGGTTAGGAATCGGAGTGCTCGTTTTTTCGGTAAAGAATTCCTTAATTCGCAATCTTCGCGCAAATTCTGTGAGATCTCTTTGAAGTTCATACTCGTTAAAAATATTGTTAGTTGGACAAAATGTAAGGCCATGCTTCAGAATCCGTTTGTCGCTATCACTCAGGGATTTGGAAATATCGACAATGCTGCAGTCAGTGTGCTGCGGCGGAAAAGGCGTATCTTTTGTCTGCATTTAAATTGGCGGGCGGTTGTTAAACTGTCCAGATGTATTCGTATCTAGCGGAAATTTATCTCTAATTTGTTTACGCTGTTGTTTATCGTGCAGCTTGCGTTCCTTTCTGGCTACAAAATCTGCTAGTGCCTGGCTTTCGTCCGAATTTAGTTCTATCTTACTAAGTTGATCATAGAGGGAATTTAACTGCTCTTGACAATGTTCTTTTAAAATAGCTATGAATGAAAGGGATGCGTCATTTGAAGCCTTTTACCATCGAGGAGGAGTTCAGGCCTGAGCGCACAGAGGGAGCAACTAACATTAACTCGAAGTCCTTTGGGTATTGTCCTGTGCTGCGAGTAGGATTTGTAAGTGTGTAGGTGGAATCGGTAGTTAGTTTGTTTAGTGGCTAGTTTTCTGGCGACCAGGAAAATTCGTCTTTTGGGTTCGGGGCGGTTGGTGCTGCCAGATGTAGTCATCTGCTCTTGTGCCGAGTGGACCTCTTGACGGGTGTTGTGTGTTTAGGGGACTTCTGTTTGGGGGTGGTATCGGCGTCGAGGTCCGCGTTGGTGAAAATTTGACTGCTAGTGTGCGTCACTGATCGCGTAGGTGTCTGCGTTTGTCACTAATCGCGTAGGTGTCTGCGTGAAGTGGTGGCTTTGTTGTTTAGTGGCTACTTCCGGTGGGTTTCCTACGTGCTGTTCCGCTGGTGTGGGATCCACAGTTTCCGTCTGTGTGCCAGTGTCGCGAGTCTATGGAGTGAACTGTGTGGAGGTGTCCTGGGTCCTAGCGGGGGGAGGCTGTGTTCGTTCCTGGGTGTTGTCGCTTTTGTGGGTGGTCTGTTGTTGAGTGTTGGCCAGAGTGGGAGAGGGAGCATGAGTGGGCTGTAGCGTCCGTTTAAATGTGTTTCTCAGCCGGTACTTTATGTTGTGTGCCATTACTTGGACGCCAAAAAAATTAGGGTGAAGTCCATCTCTGGCCAGGAGTGCCTCAGGGTCATGATGGATCTGAGCGTGGTGGATGATTTCAACGTCTTTTTGGTAATGTTCCATGTCCAGCAAAAAATTGTTGAGCTTAAACGAGTCCTGTGCGTGAGCTGCGAGTTGGCGGGATTGTGGCATGTGTCTGTGGTGCAAGTTGACTACCCTTGGAAGCACGGTTGTCAGGTGCAGTTTCGTGTTTGGTCTGTTGGCATGGACCTCGTGTGCCAGTGTATTCATGGCCTGAATGGTCTGTTCCGCACTGCTGTGTTTCAGGTCATTAGTCCCGCAGTGAATGACGAAGTGCGTGATGTTCTGTGGTGCTTCGGATAACAGTTTCCTTATGTCATTGGTTTTGGCGCCGCTCTGAAACGTAATGTATGGTGCATGTTCTTTTCTAGTGATCAACAGAGCAAATAAAGACTGAAACATTCCAGTCCGTTGCCATTAAGGACCACCGGTAATCTGCCTTCGTTTTACATGCCCTGCCCAAGCCAATTTCTTCTTGATTTTCACTACGATATCATTAACCTGCGTTTCCTCACTCACCCATTCTACCCTGTCCGGTCTCTTAACGTGACACCTATTTTTAAAGCGAAAGCTTTACTACTTCCACTTTCAGCCTTTGGCGTGGCGCGGCGGTGACACCACCACCGGCGCCTAATGCCTGCGCTCTCCGCTAGGAGCGCAACAGGTGCTTTGTGACGTCACGCCGAAGAGAAGGGCGACCAACTCGCGCCGTCGCAAGCCACAGCGGTGCCACCACGGCGTGACCTCCGCGATCGAAGCGCGCTTTTAAGGCGGAAGCCTTTAATGCCTCATCGTTGTAAGCAGGAGCTGTCGACAGAAATGTCACGCTTTTCATTTGGTCGAAACGGTCGTGACGTCACACTGCGCGAATTTCAAACGGGGTTAATTGTACTTTGGCTACTAACCATAAAACCAATTAAAGGGATCGTTTAGTGATGCTCCAAGTAAGTTTGACTGAGTATAATTAATTCCCTACTTAACCAATTAGTCAAACCTTTCTAGTCAGACCAGACAAATAAATAAAATTTCCCAGTCAGAAATTTGGCGAGCTTGGGAATCGAACCCCGGTCTCCGGAGTGCGAGTCGAGCACGCTACCACTCCGCCATGCCAGCTCGATGGTTTGGAATGAACAAAGGTGCGTCTAGTGAATACGGTGTCTTCGTTCACTCCCATCTTCCTCCCTTCCCGTTACGGCGAGGTTTAGGTGTCCACCGAGATATGAGAGACAGATACATTTCCTTTCCTCAAAAACCAATTCACCGACGAAAAAGGCGTATTTGTCCGCGTTTCAGATTGACCCAAGTTGTCGTGACGTCACCGCGCGCGAAATTTGACGGGTGTCCACCGAAATATGTGAGACAGTTACTGCGCAACTTCCTTTCCTCAAATACAATTTTCGACTAGTGTCTACTGAGATATGTGAGACAGTTAATGAGTGATTTCCTCTCCTCAAATACAATTTTCATTTTGTTCATTACGGCCCCTCTTTCTTCTTTCACTCACACTTCCTCCCTTCCTGTACGGTGCGGCTCAGGTGTCCACCGAGATGACAGAGAATTACAGGCCATTTCCTTTCCTCAAAAAGCGTTGCGTTCGAAGGGCAACGCACCGCGCCGAACAGGTGGTGGCGTTCTTTGGACTCCGTGGCAGCGCTACAACACGCTGTCGCGTCCCACACCTAAAGGCGAAGCGTCATTAATTGGCAGTTAATTAATGTACCAACAAAATTTGCAGTGAACAATCGCGTAGCAGAATGCAGCGCTCAGGCTTTCGCCTTTCAACTTGGATTTACCAGGACACTTAGCATGAGTGCCAAGCATGCCGTTGTAACCAGTGCAGGAACAGCAGTTCTACAGTCTGCATTAACATTACCAGCAACCAAGTATATCCTCACAGCGCAGCGATTATAGTTTCACTACTAGTTGTACATAGAATAGCCAAGTGATCACCACAGCAGCACCAAGGTATACAACAAGTTTCACACAAGCACCACAACAGCACGACTATCATGTGAGCGAGGGCGTAGCCATGGGTATTGCTTTCGCGATTTCCCGGCTTAACCAAGTTGAGCCACAGCCATTTTTTACTTTGGCTCGCTGCGTTGTCTTTGACGTGAACCTTGTTAGGGTTCATGTTTCTGCTCTATAGGTGAGTGCCAGCAAGGGAGAGCTGTTACACTTTTCGCTTCTGGTCTCATATAATCTCCTATACGTAATCTGAGAGAGCGTGCAAAATGTGCTGCGCTCCATTCTGATTCTTCTTGCTATTTTGCTTTAGTTAAGCTGATCTCAGGTAACCACTTACCGTAAGTAGCAGTATCCCTTACAACTTGCAGCCCCTCGCTACCAATTGTAAACTGTTGTTTCGTGCTGCCAGGGTGTTGACCATTACTTTGGTGTCCTGCATGTTATATTTAGACCCACCGTTCGGCTCTAATAGTCTAGCTCAATGATCATGCTTGCCAGTTCATCTCGTGAGTGGCTTAGCAAGGCAATGTTATCTCCGAACTACATATAGGTAAGGTATCTTTCTTTAACTCAAATCTCCACCTTGTTGCAATGCAGGCCTCTAGATACGTCCTGTAAGGAGGCGGTAAATAGCATTGGCGAGATCGTGTCTACCTGCCTAACACCCTTCCTTACTTGAATTTTATTGCTGATGTAGAAAATGTGGAAGACACCTTTGCCCTGCATGGGGCGCAGTCAGGCTGCTGATGATGATTCTGAGAAACATTCCTCTGGGCTCATTTTGATATTGATAATGGTGAGGAGGAGGGCGAGTTCATGAGTATTGCTTTATACTCTGCATGATAATGTAAAAGTAGATCCTATGAAGCAAAACTATAAAGGTATGTTATATTCTGCTAGTGTACGTATAATATGAGAAATAATTAGAAACTAATATGGGGGGCATCTTTTGAACGAATCTGGGGGTTTTCATCGCTTCAGAGATGAAAGGGATGGTAATTGCTGTCTCCCCCTTTCATAAAGTTTACACTATGCAAAACGCTGAGTATATTCATTGGTTTGATTCGAAAACTAAACCGTTGAGCATGGCTGTAGATGTTGGGTTTAGACTCATGTATTCATATCCTTCATGCATTTACTAGCTTTCTGCAAGGGGAATTTTTCTTTTTTCGTCGGCTTCTATTGCTTCTGTTTTGTTTGAGATGCAGTCGAATTTTGTTACATAACTGCGTTGGGTTTTTTGTTATACTTTGAGTAAAAGATATTGACACAATATGTCCCTGGTAATATATATTTTTATTATTGACATCATTTTTGAACGAGCCGGAAAACCGGTCGTAGGAATGGACCACCCTAACTTTCTTACTCCGTTTCTATGCACCGGCTTTCGCAATACGCACGAAGAAACTACTAAAAAGAGCATCGAGCTGAACGTGGAAACACGGTCGTTATACTGACCTTGTACTGCAGAGTGTCCTTGTTGTCAAAAAAATACACACCGCGGAGTGTAGAATCAAATCCGTAACACGATTCGTAGTGTCCGACACATTGCAGTTCTATAATCCTACCTCTGCAGGCCTGAAAGGAAATACCCCAGGTTTAGAAAGACTACTGTTATACTTTCCCAATTTAGGCACAGATGCTCTGTCGCGATCTAAGTCTCACTGTCTCTTCAGGAGTAGAATATTAAGAGAGAGGAGGGAAGAAATGGCTTTAAAAAATGGCATGTTAGTACTCGAGAAAAAGCTGTAACAGTGAATTCCTCAAGCATTTAGTTCACAGAATAGCGAACAGGAGACGCTAGGATGCAATCGCTTTATCCCTAAACACTTATTCTTCTGCACTTGGAGTGGATTTCAAAGTCCACACTTGATGCGCACTTCTACGAACTGCTCGCAAGCTTCACATATTGTGTGTCGTCTGCGTTGGCGGCTGCCCATATATTCGAGCTGAGGTTGTGCTGTGCTGTTTATTGTGAGAGCAAAGTCACGAGAATGCTGATGGTTTAAGGACCCAGCGCCAGACTGCGGCCAGAGAAGACTCACGAGGCTACGCGTGATGAAGAGGAGAGCGGAAGTGGTACGTGGCCCGTGGGGAGCGTGCCGGGGAGAACAGAAAGAGCCCGGGCAGCACAACAACATTGGCCGAATGTCGGGCAGTTGTTGGCCAAAATTGGCGCGAACATCGGTCCTACAATCATTCTTGGGCCGAGCGCTACCATTTTGACACACTGGCCCTACTTTCATGCCAATTTAGGGCCAACGTTTGGCCGATCGAGCGGCCAACGGAGGCCCGGCGTTCGTTCTGCAGCATGAACCACTAAAGGGCTCATACTGGAATCCAACTTTCGAATAATGGTATCCAGCGTTCTAATAATGGTAGCCAGCTTTCGAGCATTGATATCCTGCTTTCGAAAATTGGCACATGCAATTAACCCACTCGCCAATGACCAGCACTGTGGATGTACCATTCTACCTAGCAAATATTCATAAATGAGGGTGCCAAATTATTCCAGAAAAAAAAAGACCCGTTTATTGCTTTGAGTTACAAGACATTTTCAGAAGCGCTAAAACAACAAGGACGCAGAGGGAACCGACAGGGACGAGCGCTACTGTCGCACTTGGGGAACACAAAACATTGAAGAAAGGGCCCGTTGAACTAGAAATGAAGTTCAGAAGGGTAGCGGATCGGGCTAGTTGGTGCAGATTTGACATTTTCAGAAGCGCTAAAACAACAAGGACGCAGAGGGAACAGACAGGGACGAGCGCTACTGTCGCACTTGGGGAACACAAAACATTGAAGAAAGGGCCCGTTGAACTAGAAATGAAGTTCAGAAGGGTAGCGGATCGGGCTAGTTGGTGCAGTAGGTCCGCTACCCTTCTGAACTTCATTTCTAGTTCAACGGGCCCTTTCTTCAATGTTTTGTGTTCCCCAAGTGCGACAGTAGCGCTCGTCCCTGTCTGTTCCCTCTGCGTCCTTGTTGTTTTAGCGCTTCTGAAAATGTCAAATCTGCACCAACTAGCCCGATCCGCTACCCTTCTGAGTTACAAGAATCACGCTTCTAGCGCACACAGGATGGCTTGCGCTACCACCAGCCGCCATGGGGAGTAAAGAAAAGGGGCCCAAGAGCATGGTGGCAGAGGCTGTGGGAAAATAATTTATATCCAAGTTTGGTGCGTGCCGATCATTAAGGTTGGACAACGCAGCTCGGCAAGCGGCTGTGGCACTGCTAAGGCATCCATAAAGTGCTCTACGGAGCTGTCCTCCAGTGAACTGATCAGTCACATCCGAAGTAATCGTTGCACTCCTCTTGAAAGAGGACTGTTGCACTGCATTCAGACAAATTCCGCGTCCAGCTCTAACGCAATGGCCTCACGAAGCGCCGAGCCTGCAAAGAGATGCATGTCATGGTAAGCTTAGTTATGGCCATCACAGAACAAAAACAAAAATAATTAAATAACACCAAATTTTGTGCGACACAGTCTGCATGAAGCCACAGAACATATTTTACAGGTTAATTTTTAATTTATGCTGAAGAACAACACCACGTTAGTTGCACAAAGTGCTATTTAATTTACTAAACTTGCCTTGTACCATATGGTCTATTTTTAGTTTAATGCGTCGTGGCGCCCCAGCAGTAATTATATTCAATGCGACATAAGCAAATTACGAGGGGGTACCCAAAAGAAACCGGACTTATTTTTGGTTGAACTTATTTGTTCACATTTTAAGCACAGACCTTCAATCTCCTTCAAAGTATTCCCCACTTGCAATGATACGCTTGTCGAATCTTTCATTCCATTTTTCAAAACATTGTTTAAATTCATCTTTTGTGATGCTTGACAGTGCCTCCGTCGTTTTTTTCTTCCCCTCAGCAACATCAGCGAAACGCTTTCCATTCACCTATTTTTTCATTCTAGGAAACAAAGAAAGTAGCACGGGGCAAGGTCGGGAGAGTATGAGGGTTGAGGAATAGGGGTCATGCCATTTTTGGTCCAAAATTGTCATAGAGACAGGGCTGTGTGAGCAGGGGCATTGTCATGATGGAAAAACCAGTCACCCGACCGCCACAAATCTGGCCGCTTCCACCGCACACTGTTGCCCAATCTTTTCAAAACATGCAAGTAGAAAGCCTGGCTAACTGTCTGACCCTGCGGAACAAATTCTCAATGGACGACTCCTCTCACGTCGAAAAAACAAATCAGCATTGTTTTGAGGTTTGGTTTCACCTGACGAGCTTTCTTGAGGCGAGGTGAATTTGAAGTTTCCCATTGGCATGATTGTTGCTTTGATTCAGGATTTGATTCAGGAACACTTGAGTTGTCCCCATAGCATCGTCCTTGTACGTCTTCCTTAATATTTCAAGAGTTTCCATTCAAGTTTTTTCGAGCAAAGTTGAGAATTTCACCGGCGCACGCTGGTCACGAAAATCAGCCATTGCAAAAACGACATTCACACAAAACAGTCCTTACTCTAAAACTCTGCCTAAACTAGTCTGACCTCCTTAAACGACGGCACTCGGCTTACTGACTCTGGAATGTTCGTTCTATGCGCTACTAGTGGCAAAACGCGGTACCACAGAAGCTTTGCCGACCAAAAAATTTAGACCGGTTTCTTTTGGGTACCCCCTCGTAATGTGATATTGAAAGCAGATTAATGTATTATTTTGTGTTAATATCATAGCTCCTATCTCCAAATTGCGAGCTAATTTTTTCTTCAGGTAAATATGCACAGGTTGTAGCGTCTCTTCCACATGGACGTCAAAACAACATTTTTTACCAGTTTTTTTGATCAGGTTAAAAATAAGGCTTGCGATTTTTTGCGAAATACGCTGACCGCAAGAAACTCAGGACACCTTTGTTTCTTTAAAATCTAGCAGTTTATCTTAGTCGCTTCGCATACATGGTACAATTGGATTCGAAACTGCGACTCGAAAACCACACAAAAACACTCGTCCGATAGTCCTGAGTAATGCCCTTTCTTCATTGAGAGACAACTTGGGCAAAAGCTTTCAGCAAAAATTGCGGATTTTATATTGCGCCTGCAAGTGCAGAAGGCAAAAAGGAACTGTACCGAAGGATTGCTCCGATTGCTCCGAAGTATTGCACGACTGCTCCGGTGAAACGGTGGTCACGGGTTCGAACCCCGGACCAGGACGAATTTTTCTTTAACTCCGAAGTTTCTGAGAAAGCTGTATAGCTTTCCTTTGTAGCCGTAACTGGAAGTGCGGAAGTTTCAACCTTGTGCTCAAGAATCTAGGAGATGCAGGGCTCCTGCGCGAATACCATCCGTTTACCGTGACCAGCGTACTGCATTCTACACTGACAAGCGTACTGTACATAAGGCTGGATGGGCGCGTGTGCTTCGAGTATTGGTGCTCTCACCATGCTGCAAGTTAGCGTCCGGGAAACACGACGCCGGGACGAGATGCTATTCGTTATTGCTCAGAGTATAGAGGTTGTCCGTGAGGATTCCTGAGGCCAGGTGAGCTGCTTCCTGGAAGTTTCCCACTGTACTGGTACCTGTGCCGCAGAAGTATCATGACTTCGTGCATTTCCGCGTACTCATGTTAAGCCTTATGTGTGGCCTGCTCGTGCAGCCAGTGTGGGAGGCTGGTGAGAAAAAATGGTCGCTAGCAATGCAGAGGCACATGGGAGACACGGAGACAATCCAGTTGCTGACGTCAGTGCGCTCGATATCTAGCCTTCTATACAGCACCCGCAAGAGCACTAAAACCTCGGAGACGCTGCACGACGTCGACGACAGGGAGTTTTCTGCGAGGGCAGGCGCCAGCTGCAGCCCTGCGCAGCCGTCTGTACCGTCAGCCTCTTGGCACTTCCGTGCCGGTTCAGTCAGCACTGCGCCAAATATGAAATGAAAAGCTCGAGAGGACTGAACATATGGCCATTCTTTGCTACCAGTTTTCACTGCAACACCACGGCGTCGCGCCGTCCACGGCTGTGGCGGCACTTACAGCAAGACTTAGTGGCGGCTTACCCGACATGCGTCCTCGGAGCACCTTGAACTGACGGGGCGAACCGTAGTCGCACAAAATCACGGGGAACTGAGCGACTCACGCGTGGAAGTCAGCAGGTCACCATTTTTATGCGTAGCATATTGCAATCACTCAGTTCAGCCCTTGGGCGCGGCCGGGCAACCACCAAACCACGTGACATGACGTCACCAAACTACGTAAAAAAGAAAAAAAAAGAAAAAAAAAGGAGAAAGGAAAGAAAAGAAAAGAAAAGAAAAAGAAAGAAAAAAAAAGGCTGAGCATGGTGGCGGTTGCCGCCGCCCCCTTTCAAAGGGGGCGCTCCTATCCATCCATCCATCCATCCATCTATACGTCACGGAGGAAAAGCTGCTGAGAAAATCGAGTGCCGCCAAGCAATACCTCGCGCAAAAAGACCGCGCAATATGCAACGCATTCTTGGCTTAACCAAGCTAAGCCTGGGCATTTTTTTGCTACCTTCTCTTTATCTAGTCCCTCTTTTGTTCTTTTCCTCCTATGTAACGGCCATAGCAAAAAACACGTCCACGTTATGCAAAGGGGATAGCTACATGATAGAAATAATCATTATTATTGCAGTTTTCAGAAAAGATGCTGGTGGGTTTCGAAAAGCTCCTGCGAAAAGAACGCAGGCCCGCTTAAGGAAGTCATCAAGCACTTCGGAAATGCAGCCGTAAATAATGATTCCATAAGAACTACCTCATGTCTCTGCCTGTGCATATGCATGTAGTAGTTACTATGCAAGGTCGTCTATACAAGAGGCGGGACGCCCTGAATAACTGAATTGCAGAAGGGTACAGAAACTGTTATACTTGGAAATCTGTATAAGGCTTGTATGAGCGACCCTAAGGTTAGGTTATACGCTTGACAGCGCACAGTTTAAGGTGAAGATTGATCACATATTATACTTTAGGTTTCAAACGGAGACATTTCAGCACGCGCTGCTAGTGAGAAATGTCATGTACCGACTAATACCCCTGTCAGACTAGGAGATTTAATGTCATTCTAACCGAATGACATTTGGTCAGTCGAATGTTGTTCGGTCTGTTTCGGTGCTACACGGTAAAAAATAATGTCATTCGACAATGATAGCAGTGGCGACCAGCAAAAAAAAAAATAGTACTATTGAAAGACATCAGCGCGCATGAAGGTGATTGAAATTGATGTGTAGTGTTTCAAGTGCCGGTGAGAACATTTCTGAGCAATATTATAAGCATAAAATATAATTTCCTGCCATTCTTCAGCACTCTAGCATTGAGAAGCCAAGCCAAGTACAAAGTCAACCACACATTCGATAAATGTAAACAAACCAAATGGCTTACACGGCGGTGCGCGCAAGAGCGCGGAGCGTGAAAATCACTTCCAAAAAGGTGAACTGCTCAGCTACATCTAAGTACTTCCGAGCTAAACGAACATGGAACGCCAACCGGCAAGAAACACACAACCGAAAATGATCGACGGTCGCTGGAAAGGTCCTCCTTCACGCTCGCCGCTGCCGTTGGCTGCTGCTGACACCGAGAGTAACAGCTATCCAGGACAGCCTCTAGAGAAAACAGGTTCACATCAAAATTCACATTTTTTAAGCACAACTAAATAAATACAATTTCTAACTTTGGCAGTGCGTCATTATTTTTTCACGTCGCTTGTTTCTGCTGCATATCTGCTGTCCATAGTAGGCATTCGGTTCGAGATCGAATGCGAATGAGTTCCCCAAACTCATTCGATAGTAAATGTCATTCGAACGTAATGACTGTAACTGTTCCGTGGAGCAGCCGATTAATGACATTAAGAACTAATGTGATTCGATGAGAATGACAATAAATTTGCTGGTCTGACAGGGGTAAAAGTCCCCGCACCTACTGCGTTTCCCGGTCTTTTGTACGTCATCCGCCGGGCACTGTGGACGGTAACAACATGTTCTTGGGATATTCTATTGACAGTGGATTTACAAAAGCAAGAACCATGAGTACTTCATATAATTGAAACACAGCCGTCCGTTTACTTTACGCGGGAGTGTGGGTACGGAACTGCAAACACGGTGCTCGCATCGCAACAGTTCCCACTCAGCGAAACCATCTGCCTCGTTTTTCTATTCGCAAATGACATCGAAAAAATTGTACCTAGCTCATAAGATACTGGTCGCATGAAAATGTACCTTCTGCCGCAGACATCGGAGGTTTCTTCAGAAGTGTTACTAACCGCGACTTCCGGGCGTTTCATTTTACGCCAATGCCCTCTTAATATACCGACAACCCAGCTGAAGATGCGACAGAGTTGTATCAGCGTGCGAGAAACGGTGCTGACGGGGGAGGTCGCGTGAAAAACACGACAGTTCATAAAAACGGGCGTTCAGAAAAAACTCCACGGAATTCAGAAGAATAATCCCTTGAATGGGCCCTTGATTAAGGCCATTATAGCCGAAACAAAGTGTGTGTTCTTATCGAACTCGATTTACGAAAGCCTATCATTTCGCGTATTACTGTCAACCATAGGGAGGTGCAACGAACAAAGAATATAACGTTAATGAATCTAGCACACAGCAACGAATTTAGCCCCGTGCTCTGGGGGTGTGCTATGGAACGCCATCGATGACCCAATTAACACCGCCACTTACACACGCAGAGTAAAAGAAGCCTGGGAGCTCACTCGAGTGCATATGTACACGCCATAGCTGTAATGTTTGACGCAACAACCTGCACTCCGAGAAATAATGTGTGAGCGGACACCAATTCGCCTTTGAGTATTCAATGAAAAGCATGAGAGGCGCTTCCTGGGAAGGCGCTTTTTTCCAGCTGTAGTGCACACAATTTGGTGCAGCAGGTGTCCTCTGGAGGACGGTTGCTCGAAGGTAAATACGCATCGCCCACGCGCAAGACTCCGCTCTCGAATCGCCAACCTCCAGGTAGCATTCGACCACCAGAAGCCCACACCGCGCAAAAAAAAAAAACGAAAAAAGACGCAATGAGAGCCCGATCATTGCTAATGTCTAAATGCATAAGGGAAACGTCTAACCACGACTCGCATTGCACAATTCTCGCATGACATCGAATGATCGCCCATCAATTTTTATTAAACAATCGTGAAGCTAATATGTCTCCTAACCTCACTAAATGCACGAAATAGCTTTTGTTTTCAGGCTGTTCATAATTTCTCAATCAAAGTACAACTGTTTGCTTTTCCGTAAAGCGTTCGGGTTATAAGGAGTACTTAATTTTAGCCCTCCAAATATTCCCTTAGTGCAGAATATTAAGATAACATCGGTAGACTTTATCATAGCAAACTGCGCGCGTTATTTATTATGCAGTGCGTTACAAGTAAGCAACAGGAGAACAAGTTTATTTTACACTCAATGTCGGAAGAAATACGGTTAGCCGCTTACTTCTTCTAGGAGAGGACTTTCATCCTGGCAGAAGTATAAATCCAGATTCTTGTACAGGATGTTGGAACGGTCAGTCCGATTCATCTTTTCTGGTCGAGAAACACAAGCCCAAATTCCATAGTGCAATTCCACAAAATATGTAGCATTTACTCCATTGCTTTCCATGTATCTGGCAGTTTCAATGCCAAAACCCTGAAACACACAACGCCCACACACAACTGTTATGTTGCCATAAAAGCCGACAGCACCGGGCTCGCTACAAACGAAACAGAACAGCTTTGAGTAAATTTACCAGAAGCAAATGCACTGTTGACTGAAAAACTTAGTATTGCTAACGCAATACTAAGTTGCGTATTGCGTATCAGCAATACTACTGTAGGTTTCGCGTCGTCGCATAGCCCCGGTCGGTAGGGACGGATGACCTTGAAATGCGTTGCTTCAGCCGCGCTCCGCCAGATGGCAGCGCCGTCGGCGCGCTGCGCCATGTAGGAAAAAAAACTAGGAGAGAGTGCGCTCAGCCTCTGCAAGCCATCCTCCTCTGACGCCGCTTCCAAGGGCCCTTTTGCGCACTGATTCTTGGGAAATAGGCCCTCCACAGTTACCAGACTGCCAACCAGCGGTACTTTTTAGTGAACGTCCGTGCTCCGATGTAGCGCAGGAGCGCAGCGCCTGTGTTGCAGCTTTGGCGGAATGCGTACCGAGCTCGAGGTTGTCTGAAGGCTCCGCGTCTCAACACTTCTGTTGATTACACTCTCGAGTTTTTGGTGCACTGTAGAAAACTGCAGGTAAACGTTTCATCAAAGGGTGCGGCCGCGACCTCGTCACTGTTCAGCTGTGGTTCATAAAGAGAATAGAGAGGAATTCTTTTCGTCGTTATAAACACATACGGAGAGTTTATTTCAGCACATGCTATAAGCGGAGAACTCGACAGTAGGCGAACAAAACGAGCCTCTAAAAAAGGGGCGCAGTGGCTTCCACAGCGCTCACAGCGGACGTGTTTAACGAGCGCTCCGGCGCGCTGCGCAATATGCTGTTTCTCAGGCAGGCGAACTTCGGCCCGCCCATGGGCCCGCTGTTCTCCGCTATTTCTCGAGGCACAAGTCGCGCCGAATACGCTCGCGCACATACGCGGTTCCGACGTGGAATGCAGCAGTGAAGTACTTCTCTCTCTCGCTGTCGAGAGAGTGCCTGTGGCTTTACGTCTGCCCCTGCGCGGGGTCTCCCGGCCACTGCGCACAACCAGTTACAAAAAAAAGTAAACTGTATATACTACTAGCCGCGCGCACGTAGCGTTCTGTGTCGGACTAATCGCGCGCGCGGCACACTGCACTAGCGGCCGGGGTGGGGAGCCCGGCCGCGTATACCGTCCGAGGTAGCACCCACGGAGCGTTCGTGTCACGCGTGCACTACATGGCGAAGAGCAAGCGGGAAGTCAAGTCCGCCTGCTCCATGAACGCACAGAGGCTCACCATTGTTCTTTCAGAGATGCGCACACTGCCGCGCGGCCACAGGAGCGCTTCGAGACTGTCCGGGACGATTCCCAGCGCACTGTAGGCCGCGAGCATCTCGCGACGCGGCACTGCAGAAGCGGCGTAGCGAAGTAACATGTGCTCCAATGTCTCCACTGCGCCGCAGTCAGCGCACGCGTCGCTCGGGGATGGTGGCCGCTGCGGCAAGCAAGCAGTTTGTGCTCACCACTGAGCCGGCAGTGAACTCAAGCAGATGGTCGCGCAGTTGCTCGTAGAGCGAGAGAGCGAAACCGAAACCGAAATCCGGCTAAGAGCTACCGCTGCCTTGTCACGTGAGGGCCTATTTCCCATGATGCTTTCCACTATATTTTTTATGACTAGGCAAGGAGGAAAAAAAACTGAGGAGGGAGCGTCCGGCGACAACCTTGAAGCCTAGTCTTAACAAGTAAAGATATAGCAAAAAAAAGAGAGTGTGTCCCCCCCGTGATTGCACCACGTGATAGCGTGCGGTAAAGTCTAGCCCCGCTGCGCGCGCGCATGCGCCGATTAGCGCGGCAGACTAACTGTAGATCAACTTCCTTGCTGTAGACGCTCGCGCCGCGGGTCGCGCATACGTGCGCACTAAAACATACCGGAATCAAAACATGAAGGACCGGCTCGGAGAGCGAAAAACTGAGGCAGAAAACGACTTCAAAACACTCGGCTTGCGAACGCTGGCCGCGTGACGTCATGCTCCCTCCTTAGTTTTTTTTCCTCCATGTGACTAGGCTTCAAGACTATGACGTCATGCTCCCTCCTATTTTTTTTTTTCTTCCTCCATGCGCTGCGCGGCAGCGGCGCCGAACAGTTTGTTCTGTCTACGACAGATGGTGCCACTAGGCAATCCGCTTCTTCTGGCCTTCGAAGCCGGCGTTGGCAGCATTGGCGCGCAGTGCACCGACGGCCTTCGAATGATATCGGTTAAGCAATGAGCCTAATTGCTAGTCAGACCATGTAAACAAAAAATAACACCGCATAGCAAATTGGTCGAGTTCGGGAATCGAACCAGGGTCTCCTGAGAGCGAGATGAGCACGCTAACCACTCCGCGGTGCCAACTCGATGATTTAGAATGAACAAAGGCGCGTCTATACTCCGTTTCATACATCAGGTGCAACGCTGTCAAAGCTAGCGCTCTTTTTTGCGCAGCCTGCATCCGTGACAGAAAATAGTGCGTTGCTTGTGGTGAGAGAAAAATAAATGCATTGCCGATAGGCTTCGTGGATAATACATTTGTCATCGGCGTGACAAAAACGATGTTATTGCGAGCGAATCAGTTGAGATCTGTGATTTTGTATTTTGCGTTTGTCGTCTTTTTCCATTTCACGCTTTCGCTGTCCCCGCTGGCCGCCGTGTTTACTCTTTCCGTCCGTCCGCCTCCCTTTCACTTTTGAGAAATGGCGTCCAGCTGAGCGGCCGCGGCCAGCTCTCCTGTACGCATTTTCCCGAAGGTTCGCGCACGCCAAGCAAGCAGTTGCGAATGTGTTCGGCCGCACCAGGATCCGCTTTCCGGAGAAGTCTGTTCGGGAAGTACTGAGTGCTGTGAGCGAGGACACCGGAGTATCTCCCCGTAGCGTTGCCAAAATCAAGGCGGAGCGTCTGTGCAGGCCTGTGGCGTCTTCGAAGAAAAGACCTCGAGACGTGAAGATTTCAAGCTCGCGAATAGTCAAGAATGACAGCTTCACAGTTCATGCCATCCGTCTGAAAGTGCACAGTATGTACGCGAAGAGGGAAGTCCCAACACTGGGCAGTGTGCTAAAAGCTGGCAATGAGGACGACGACCTGCCGAACTTCAAGAAACCACATTGTGGAGGTTGATGAAGGACATCGGATTTACATTTCATAAAAGAAAACGGAATCTTGCACTGATCGAGCGAAGTGAAATCATTGCCTGGCGTCGCAGATACCTGCCGGCGATCAAGGAATTCCGAGGACAGGGCAGGTACGGGTCGTTCCTTGCTTATTTTCTTACGCAGCACGTTTAGACTGGCTGCACACAGAGCTTGATGTTAGCTTTGCAACCTCGTAGTCGGAACAGTGAGTGTTGCTTCAGGATAACACGTTTAGAAGAAATCGTCTTAACCACGTTGCTGTTGCCGACCTTTTGCGTAGTGGTGATGTTTCACGACCAGTTTTGCGCTACGTTTCGGTGGGGCACGTGTCTGCATGGGTCAGATTAAATCGCTAAATCGCAATTGGTGCGACAAGAAAAAACAGCAAAACTGCCAAAAATGTACCACTGCAATGGGTAGTGCCATCTCGTCGTCGCCGTAGGAACGAATGGACACCCACTGTACACTGCCAGTTGCTCCGGTAGTGCGAGTTACTGGCGCTACTGCTGCGAACGTTGGCAATTTTTGTTCGCAGTCGCCGCGAGTGAAGAGATTTCAAACGTTGCCGAATTAGTCAAGTACCCCATGCAAACATACAGTGAATATAAACTGGCTGCCAAATGCCGCCTGGGCGTGAAATATAAGCCGAACAAGGGAGCAATTAAGCTGAGATAATTCTTTTTCTCGAGTGTCTTTGAGCGGCTGTTTGTGAGACAGGGGTCAGCAGTGTGTTTGTTGCAGTGCATTGCCTACTTACATGCTGCAGCGTGTTTACTTACAAGCATTGACTCGTGTACTGGGTTGTTTTGCATTTACAGGCGCATCGTCTACCTAGATGAAACCTGGGTCAACGCAGGGCACACAAAAGCACACGTCTGGCAGTACAAGACTGTAAAATCATCTCAGGATGCCTTCCTGAAAGGTTTAACAACGGGATTGGCTGCGCTTTCGGGCAAATGGGCCCGTTTGATTCTTGTACATGGTGGGAGCAGTGCAACAGGATTCGTGGAAGACACTGCTGACTTCTTCAGAGCAAAAAAGGGAAACCACGCTGACTACCACTCTGAGATGGATGGCGACTACTTTGAGAAGTGGTTCACCGACAAGTTTTTGCCAAACATTCCGGCCAATAGCATTGTCGTCATGGGCAATGCTCCATATCATAGCGTGGCTCTTGAAAAAGCACCACTGGCTGTTTCCAGAATAAACCATTTCTCGCAAACACTGCGGGGTCAGCATTTTTTATTGTCCTGTCTCATTTATTGTTTGCTCTTTCTAGATATTTTTACCTACCGTTGTACAACTTTTTCTGCATTCTTAATTGATGCTCCCACAGCTTGGAACTCTTTTTACCTGACTGCACGGGAAAACAGGCCATATCGAGATGGTGTGTGTAAAAATAATGTGACCCGAAAGTTACAGACGGCCACTTGTTAATCGGGCCACGGCGGAGCACTCAGCACTGTGTTAATTAATTAAACCCGACGAATGAACGTAATCTTTCGCACAAACCTCTCGCTTGCATCTAAAGTATAGTCACAATGCTGCAGAATCGGGAAGAAGACCGCCACTGCTGACCAAAAGCCGGTGCGAGCTCACACAACGAATTTCGGACAGCTCACATTAACGTGGTATGTATCAAAGGAACAGATACATGCAGTTCATTTCAGAACACGCCATAATATTCTAGCCATTCTGAACAAAACGAGTTTTCTCATTCAAGTCACGCGAAAATCAACTTGCGAAGGAAAAAAAAAAGTGCGAAAAAAAAGTTTCACCACCCGGGATTTGAACCCACGCACCCCCACTGCCTGTCGACTCCCCGGAGCGACGCGTTAGACCACACGGCCACAAAACAGCGCGCAGTGGTACATATCTCTTTATTTTTTTCTGCGGACTACTTCAGTAGCCTTCACAGCGTTGCACATGATGTATGAAACGGAGTATAGTGAATACGGTCTTTTCGTTCACTCCCATCTTCCTCCCTTCTCTTTAGGGCAAAGTTCAGGTGTCCACCGAGATATGCGAGACAGATACATTTCCTTTCCTCAAAAACCAATTTACCCACGAGCAAGGCGTACAACCGACCGGGTGAGCGCGTTCTGTGGAGTCCCTGGGAGCGTGGCGGAATAGTAACGTGACCAAATATGGCGGCGCCCATGCTACCGCGCTGTAAAGCGTCTATAAATGCTCGCTTGATTTGGTGTGAATGCTTTGCTATGCAATCCTCTAAGTAGAAGTGGCAGCGACAGGAAGAAGCGAGAAAGCGACAACGTGCACAAGAGACGCCAGAACAGCGTGACGAACGTCTTGCAAAGCGTCGTGCTAAGGATGCAGTTCGGTGACAACGTCCTACCTCGCAGAGTGGTTCCACGTCATCGGTCACCAATGAATCTCAACACCTGACTACTCAGGAACGTCGGAATGCTACCAGGCGAAGGCAACGCGCCCAAGAATCACCAGAAGAACGCGGGCACCATTGCTAACGCAATTTAGCCGGTTTAACCAGAGCTAAACCACTGCCATTTTTTTTATTTGAGGCAGCACAGCTTATTCGTGCATTAAAGTTTTCTTGTTGTGTTTCACCAACAGAAACAAAAACTAATGTCTTTTTTAGTTTGCAGCTTCAAGATAGTATTATACAAGAGTGCATTCTCCGTAGTATATCAGAGTTCACAGCGATTTTCATGCGCGAGAAAGAACAGGAATTGCACTCTAAGCGATATTGCCCCTTCAGAAGTTCACTTTTGTTCAGCGAAAACAGTAACTAACAGGCGAGAGGAACCGCAGGAGGAAATAAAAATCAATAACCCCTTGTCGGGTCACTTTCCACGCGCTCTATCGGGCAGCAAGTCACAAACATTGTTGCCATGATTGCTGAGAGTGAAATTGTAGAATTTTTGATCGATGCACACGAAAGTCAGGAACAAGTTAAAAAGAATGGAATAAGGTCCTACATAAACAGTATTAGAGTTTCTCCGTGCGGAGGCTAAAAGCTATCACAAGAAAGGCCTATTTGCTAGGGGAAATTGGCAGCTTCGAATGCAAATATTCATATCGGCGCTTATCGATACTTGTCGGGAGTGACATGCAGATGATTCCAGAATATGCAATTTTTATTCTATTTCTGTCCATTGTATCAATCGTTTTAAGCAGTCGTCCTGATGCACTCAAGACACGAAAAGTGTTCGGCTCAACCTTGGTTCAAGACCATGAGCCGAGGATGACAATTCACGCTAGCCTTGAAGTGGGAGACCTAGTCATCCTTTCGTCAGCTCGCCGTGACTCGCCAATTTGCTGACTTAGGGCCGAGTAGGTGAGGATATGCAACCAAGATCTAATTAACATTTAATTTATAGTGCTGACACCGCCCGAAGATTGGGTGCTAATGGCAGCCGAAGTCGGAACCAATCACTTCTCAGAGCTCACCCATACCAATGGTTGGCGTTCTCCCTATGACCGACAGGAATATTGAGATATGAATTAGCCAGTAGTACAGGCCATGGATGCATGACTTTCAGCGTCCGGTAAATACTGCCTAATATCTGTCCTAAAATCGCACAAGGTGGATTCAGCACATAAGGGTTCCAGTAAAATAAAACAACCACGTAATGAACACGTGTTGGTAAGGTTAAAAACTTCATTTTATTACTGCGTTTAATGATTTATAATAAGCAATGATGCTAATGTTCCACATGTTAACTGCAGTTATCGCAGTGTGGGGCTTTGAATGCTTTTTTTTTTGTGGATTAAAAACAATGGTATGGGCTTCAGGAGGGATAAAGTTTAAACAGCTAAAGAATCAAAATTTTTTTCAAAAATTGAGCGAAACATCAGCACGGCTTTCGAGTGCCGCACTGCGTCTGTGCGGTTTGAATACGCACGTCCATATCCTGGATGTCCTGCGAACACAAGAAAGATCATGTTAATATTGAATGGTCATACATTTCAGACAGTTATATATTCACAGATCACCCATTGGTGGCACGCCGCTGGTATAAACGAGGAATTTATATTGGCTCGTTTTTCCATTTGGTTTCATATAGTGCGAGACGCTGTGAAAAAAAAAAAGAGCAATTACTCCCATGTTTCCTCCCTGTGTGTGTGTGTGTCTCAGTGTCTACTCTTCTGAGTTCCACGGTATGTAAGGTAGCGCAAAACGGGACAAGGGACAGAGAAAGAAGCACAGAAAACAGGCGCTAACTTCCGAAACCTAGACATCCAAGACGAACGTAATCCGTTAGCACAAACAGACGCATGCCTCCGGAAAGAATAATAAAAATCAGGTGAAAGTGAACGAGGAACTACGGACATGCAGGACTCAACGTTTGTTTAAGAAGGCCAGATCTGTTTTGTAGAGGTAAATAAACGGCTTGCTGACACATTTATCTTCCAAAGAAGCGATACGGGCTGCTTCAAGAATTTTACGTGTTAACGTGTTATCCAAAAATGCTACACGATCACACTCCTGACTGTGCAAAACCAGATTACTGCCAGTAAAAGTTTTCAAGTTGTTTTTGTCGCTTCTTCGAGCTGTTTTTGCACTGCAAGGAGTGTGATGTCGTGCCATATTTGGGTAAGTGTTCGATCGTGGCCAGACACCGGGATCAGTTAACACGTGAACTTATTGAAGCAGAGGGTTTCGCTGCTTTGTGAGATAAATATGTCAGCAAGCCGTTTATTTCCCTGTCCAAACCAGAGCTGGCCTTCTTAAACCTTCGCTGACTCGTGCATGTCCGTAGTTTCTACTTCACCTGATTTTCATGATTTTTTTCCGGGCGCATGCGCCTGTTTGCCCTCACAGATCACGTTCTTATTAGTCGCCTAGGTTTCTGTCAATCGGAATCTAGTGCCTGTGTTTCGTGGGTCTCTCTTCGTCCCTTGTACCGTTTTGCGCTACCACACTTACCATGGATCACCATTACCGAGTCGCCCAATTTCTTCTGAGTTCATCGAGATTCCAGAGAATGTTTTGCTTCACGATCGATTTGCAGGGATACCGTCAGGGCCAGGGCTGCTTTGGAGCTTTAAGCGGTCAATGAGTTTCACAATGCCTTGTGCTGTAATATTAGTAGGGTGCATCTGGACGAAGTTCGAATCAGGTATAACAGGTATGCCTTGAATTGCAAGCAAGAATTCATTACATTGTAGCGCTGGTCTACTGTTACGAGGGAGCCAACGGGGCTTAGTAAGGAAATTTAGCTTTTGCTACACGTAGGAGCAAGCACGCTTCATAATCTTTTAAGGTTGTTGCAGAGGATTCCTAAGAGCTTTGTGTAATTCCTCAGAGTAGTAAATATTTTGTCCATTTAAGAGCAGAACTCGATGTTTTGTTCGCTCGAAAAAGGTGTTCTTTCTTTTGAGATTGTCTTCTTAATGTTTTGGAATACGAAGATTTTCCTACATCACCCCGTATGTAAACAGGAGTACGTACTTCACTTTGAATTAGAGAATAAAGTTTGTGCTTGAATGCCAGCCAATCTTTGTTCACAGATTTCAGCCTGACGGCTCCGCAAAATCTGCTTGTGAAGCAGATGGGATGGGTAGGTTCAATAATGGCATTTTATGATCACTTAGGCCTTTAACATACGACCATGACTCTGAACTCTGCGTCTGTGATAAAAACAAGATCAAATGTGTTATTATTAAGTTAGCGTTCTGACTGTTTGGGTAAAATTAAAACTGAACGAAGTAAACATGCTTTGAGCAGACGGGAGGAAAAAGTTAAGCAGGCCCAGTTAATATCACAATTCAAATCATCGTAAAGCATATGATTAACGCGAGGAAGGCGACCCTTCAGTTGCAGCAGAATCGAATGGAGTTCATTACTTAAAGAAATGCCCCAATCAAGGATGTGATAACATGCAATGAGTATGTTTATGACGCCAGCAAGCGAAAAGTTTAAGTAATTTTCCTGATGGCAGTTAATGTTAGGTTTAGGTCAGTGAGGGTTTAATGACCCAAAGGGACTCAGGCTGTGAGGAACGACGCAGGGAAGGGCTCCGCAGATTTCGACTACCTGGGGTAGTTGAACGTGCTTCGACATCGCACAGTACACGGGCGTCTGGAATTTCGCCTCCATCGAAATTATATCGCCACGGCCGGGACTGCACAAATGCCTCCCGGACCAGCAGCCGAGTGCCAAAACCACTGATCGATAGCGATGGCTTGCAGTTAATATCAGTAGTAAAGGAAGGGGTATCCACTTTAGCAGAGTGCACGCCTCCCCCCCCCCCCCCCCCCCCCCCCGCCCCTCCCGCTGCGACTCACCCTAACGCGCGTGTGAATGGTGAATAATGTGATGTCAAAGTAGTTGTCCTATCGAATGCCTGTGCACAACCATGTCTGTGTGAATACTGCGATATCGGCGTTAGTACTTCTTAAAATAGCTTCTACACATCCCTTCTTGTGGAAAAGCTGCGGGCGTTAGCAAGCCAGATAGGCGTGGCTCGGCAGACAGAAACATTGACGGGTGTTTGATGTAGCAGTGCTGGCGCAAACGACGAGCGCCAGCATATGCTTTAAGTTCTTGCATGATATCAGATTCTCGATCGCAAGTGCACCATTTTCTCCCAATAATATGCTTCTCGAAGCGCATCTTGAAGCTAGAGTTGCTTCTGCAGTCCACACCCGAAGAGTTTAGCGCGAGCTAATCGAGCACGAACGGAATAATCTTCGCAGATTGTATACTCCATAACTAAGATTTCAGCCTTCTTTTTAAAATTGGTGAGCTTTACATTGATGGGGCGATTGCTAGATTTGGAACAATGGCGAAATCTGTAGACACGTTCAAGTTCAGTGCTTTCGGTAGTTGCATCGAGCCGGCAGAACAAAATGAGATAATGCGTGACTCAGATTTGGACCAACTTCCGGCCTTATCATCGGGAATACCAAAGGCTATGAAGTTTAAGAGCCGGAGGTTTCATCGTGAGAGCCCCATTTGCTGATAGGTTCCCGAGCAAGGTTAATGTCAGAAATCGATTTTTAGTCGTGGGATTGGCATGTTTGTACGAATTTCTTAAGCGCGTAAACACGGTTAGAAAGACCACTAACCATGCTTGATACATTTGTGCGGATCTGAGGGCTACGGCATTCAGTATTGTATTGTGAGTAAGTTCAATGCGTGACACTGCTACAGATTTGGGTTCAAGCGATGGCGCTGAATCAAATGAGAGGCCTCGGTTCAATTGAATGCCATAGGGCAAGGCTAGTAAAAAAAGTGATATAGGCATCGATGCAGTGTGAACAAAATTATTTTTCGAAACAATGTGTGCCAAGGATCAAGACTGCAGGGGCACGACACCGCAAACAAGAATGGGTCACTGGAGCAGATACAATGTTGTGCTAGACGTATAGCTTTGCAACGCAGAGGAGGCATAACTAGAGGC
The DNA here is from genome assembly GCF_055824585.1 of Amblyomma mixtum. Taxonomy (NCBI): domain Eukaryota; kingdom Metazoa; phylum Arthropoda; class Arachnida; order Ixodida; family Ixodidae; genus Amblyomma; species Amblyomma mixtum. The sequence goes on from NC_143019.1 coordinate 69,738,215, forward strand.
TCCAAGCGAGGTGAGCAGAAGCAGCCCCGTTTATTGAGCGGCTGTGTTTTTGTACAGTAAAGTGGGAAAGGGTGTGTTCTCTCATCACCACGTTTCATGTGTGCGCAGATATCGGCCACATCACACGGGCGTAGATACGAGGGCCGCGTAGTGCCAGATAAGATGCAATCTCTTTTCTTTGAAGGGAAGAAAGTGTGCAGTGGTTCAACGCTGCTGAACTGACTGCCGAGCAATAGCTCCGGTGATATAAGCCACAATACTGGTTTCAATGTTTAGAGAGCTTGCGTTGTTGGGACCGAGCGTGGCTGCGTCTCGATGTCCGGTAGCTTTTTGTATGCGCCAGTAACCTCTCCCACGGTTCCTGAGGAACCCCGGTAATGCGGCGACGGCGGCGCGCACGTCTGCCGGAGCTCTCCGCGGACAGCGTTGCATCGAACACAAGCAGCGTACCGTTGAACGAATTGAAGTGAACCGGCATTCGATGCAGAACACACTTTCATGCACTGCGCAAGCGATGCCGCCAAACGCTTTCGCGATCCGCTCTGTTAAGGCATGTGGCTTCATGGAGGGAGTACGCAGCACACCTGGAACACCTCATTTCTTCCTCTCCGTAACGCGACGATGGAGCGCACAACTGCCGGAGCTGTCTGCGGTGCTGCGCGCATGCGCTCTGCGGCGGCGGGCGTGTCTGCTGGAATGCCACTGCTCTCCTCATCCTCTTAGTGGCGCTCACCCACCCTCTTTACTCCTCTTCACATCTGGCACACGCGGAGTACGTGAGTAGAAAGATGTGTGGTTCTTTAGAGCTCAAATTGCGGGGCTAGAGGGCATACGCTCAAGCTTCCCGGAGGGGGCTCATAATAGGAGCAGAGCTGTCGCTCTAAAACACGCAACACCTCATAGAAAAAAAAAAAAAACATGTAGAGCGAAACTTAGGAAACCTGCACCTAGTTTTGATCATAAGTAAACCTCAGTGGCGGCCTTCGGTCTAGGGCTGACCTTCTCGATATAGGTTCTTGGTGCTGCTGCAATCCTGCAGGAGCGTTAATGGAGGCATGAATGCTGCCACTTGTGGACAGTGACCCTATGGCATCCTTCCTGTTTGATACTCAAGAGCTTTTATGTGCTTCAAACTCTAGGTCCTCATCGTTTTGATAACGGCTTCTCTGCCGCAGAGCCTCTCTTGTAGGCAGAAGATGCCACCGACTGCGCCGCAGGATTCTGCCGTCTTCGGGGATTACGGTATGCCAACTCTAATTACCGGAACCTTGAACGATTTGGGATTTGGTTACCCACGTCACCTTTTTGGTGACAACCGCGTGTCTGGGTTGAGCGGATCTAGTTGCTGGCTGGAATGGTCGGTCGAACGACGCTTCTGTACGCTGCAACTTAGACAATGCCGAACGTCGGGCAACGTCGTCAGTAGTCTTCTCTTGAATTACTTCGACAGGCGATGGTCCGAATAATACGAACCTGAAAATCTTAGCCCAAAAAGTATTTTTGTGCTTTTCTTTAAAATCGTAACTAATTGAACGCTTTTTTCTGTCAGGTCGCTAGAATGGGGGTAGCTAGGGCTGGACGTGATGTGGTTGAAGTGGTACGTTCGGGCAAACGCAGCAAAAGCATGACTAGAAAATTGTGGGTCATTGGTTGAACAAACTTCAACTGGTATGCCATATCTGGCCAAAATCACTCCTGTTTGCCTCCACGGCTGTCTTTACGGTAGTGTATTTGAGCAGCTACACTTCACGGAAAGTTTGATAATGCATCATGGGTAAAAGGTACAACCGTCCACCATGGTGAAAAATATCAATGCCGACACGATTCGAAGGTTTATTGGGTAGTGGCCGCAGTTCTAACGGCGCTTGTGGCTGTCTGTACGCGTACGGCTTGCATGCAGAACAGGCATGTGCGAAAGCTTCTCTGTCGGAATTTCGCCCAGGCCAGAAGAGTAGACGACTTGCTCTTCATTTGCACTTATTGATTCCCAGGTGACCTTGCTAAATTCGTTGCAAAATTTCTTTCGTCATGTTAGCCGTAATTACCACTTTCGCACCCTTTAAGTGGGCTCCCTTCGTATGAAAAAGTTCTCCCTCGAAAAACTTTCACTGGTATGTAATTGGTTTTCCGGTCACCCTATCCTCAAGAACTTAATTAGAGTCTTCATCCCGAATGGTTTCCGCATCCAACCTCTTCCATATGCCCTCTGGGATGAGGGAAGATACGCCTCTTACAGCGCGCACTTCAGTGGCGTCATTGATCACGTTGTTTTTTGCGATGGTCCTGGTTGCTGCCCGTGACAGCATGTCGGTGGCAAGGAGCACCTATTTCCCTGGCATAAACTGCATTTTTTATCGTGGCTCAGAAGGCTCAGAAAAACCACTCCAACGTCGGGGGCATGTCCACAATGGCCTTCTGAGAGGGTGATCAAGGGGTGGTGATAAGCCTCAAGAATTACCAGCCCGCCGTAGACAAACTGGTTTAATTTCTCGAAGCCTTAAGCGGCGCCATTGCTTCCTTTTCAGCTTGTGAGTAACGCTGTTCGCGCAATATAAGCGCCCGCGAAGCATACGCGGCAGGCTTCCATGTGTCCTTGTAGCACTGCAGGAGTGCTGCGCCGATTTCGTCACGCGAACCTCCACAAGACAACTTTGTTGCTTTTCTTGGATCGAACAGGCCAAGCAAAGTCTCGCGCTCTCCACTCTTCAGCGTGATTAGCCAATCAAACGCAGCACTTTTCTTTATAAGATCTCTGAGGTGCGTTGTCCTATGGGCCCATCACGGCATGAGCCTATAGAAATAATACTGGGCACCCGGCATCCTTTGTAGTACGAGCTCGACATCCGGTTCAACACTCTTCCGCATTTTTCCACGTTCAGTATCTTCTGGTTAAAATTAGTGCACTTGTCGCTGCCCCTCTTCGCATCACGGCAACCACCCGCCGTGTGGTTTGCGTGGCAACCACTCTTCACCTCCGCATGTATCCCCTCTCTCCAGATTCTTTTCCTTCAATGCAAACATATTTCTCCTTCTAACGCGCCCACCCTCAGTTTTCATACAACACGGCTCTTGCTACACCCTCCTGCTCCCAAGGTAACTTTCTCCAACCGATTTAACTAAACTGCGCTCGCTCTCTGCTCCACTATGGCCATGCTGTCCTAAAGGGTCGCTCCTCTATCTTCTTGAACATGATCAATGTTGCATGTGCTTTCTGTTGCAACCACTCTCCGTTTGCGCATTTCATCACTCTCATTACACCCACGCCCCTCAACAGTGATTGTCTTTTGCATCAATTCACGGTGACAACACTCTGGGTGCGTATTCCTCCGCCCCGTCCACTGTCTTTCTTCCACAATATAACTATCCTCAGGGTGCTTCTCGCGACAGCCATCCTCCGGTTCCGCATCACTCTGCTTTGCACCAACTATCGGCTTTCAGCTCAATCACCCAAGCCACCCTGAGATTACACATTCCTCTAATGTCACCATACCTTCTGTCCACGGTAACCCTTCTCTTTCCTGTGGTTGCGAGCATTTAGTGACGATGATACTTTTTACTAGTACTACACTAAATTCAGAAAACCGACCTTGTAAGAGCTGCCACTCTAGAAGCGACATCCTACTTTTGGACGAGCAGGGTCTACCATCCACGGAGAGCAGGAGACGAAGTGGCGTGTTGCGTATGCCGAGGACCTTTCAGGTCCAAAACCTCGATGACGCTACAGTCCCCATGATCCCATTCCCACTTATACAGTCAAGAGAACTGCATACCTACGCGCGAGTGGGCAGAGCCAATGTGCGCACGCAATTCATGGTGTCGTAACATTATTTACACGTTACAGGCGACCCTGCTTGGTATATAGTTTATTTTCAAATATCGACTACTTACGCGATTGCGTCTTAATCGTTTTTTTTTATTTTACGGTGCAGGCTTGGTGTGCGAAAGTACACAGGAGCAGCACCACTTAGTCGAGAACATTTAAAGATTCTCGGAATTTCAGGTGCCAACAAAAGGCTCGTTTTGAATTTTTAAAATTGTACCATGACACGGTTGCTTTCACGGTCGTGTTTATCAGCAGGCAAGTAGAGTGTAACGTGGAGGAAAAGTTGCACTATACCTAATATTTAAAACTAGCCTCGCTGCTAGAATCAATGCGCAGTGATAAGCCAGTGTTCTAATGTGCTCGGTAGGGCAACATTGTTCGTTACGGTTTACGCGCGCGTTATTATTTTTTCTTATCGATAGTGTTTCAATCATAACCCCGTCACTCCTACGAGCTCTGTAAGTGGCTTTGGCAATACACGGAGGAGCGATTTAGGGTAGCCGTGGGCAGAGGTGATATTGTGTGTGTGTCGCCTATTTAGACGCCTCTAGTTGGTCCGCATTGAATGTCTCGAACCTGCGGCTCCTGGGGCTCGAACGAATCGGGGAAGAACGAAGACACGCATTCCTAAATCAGCGACCCCTGCGTAATACCCCTCGTGGCCGTATCGCTAAACTACTGTGGCGCTCTTATCGATTCGATTGTTCTGCTGGAATGCCGATGTGTTGTTCTACTGCTGAGAATGTTCCTCTGGCTCTTGTTCTGAAGTCGTTGATGCGACCGTAACGGGCTATTTGCCTACTGTAACATGTGGAAGGAATGGAGCACCTTGCTTAGTTTCCGAAGGATGACAGCTGCATCATCAAACAAACTGCGTTAATATCTATTGAATACCACAATAACTGCTAAAAAAAAAGCAATTCGAGTTTTGTCGCACATCGGGATATCGAGAAAGTTGTCTGCTGGTTTCTGGATTGAAGCACCTATTTTCAAGCTTCATGGAGCGCCTCTCAAGGTGCTCATATTTATCCAACAAAACCCTACCGACAAGAAACAGCATCGCGTGTCAAAGGCAACCTTACCAGATGAAGCGGATGTTTAGAACCTTTCGTCTTGAGGTCAATGTAGCTGTTTGCTGGCAACGCCGGTCCTTGCTTGTACCTGGTACTAAGAGTATAATATAAATAATATTGGTGCATCCGGACAATAATGTAGTTGGGCGTGAATGTGTTTCTGCAAGCGAAGAGAAAGAAAGTACCTTTACTCACTAAACAGCATTTAGGTGTCCTTGAAATAAACACCACAGCCGCTCGGAAATTGGCTCAATTGAAACTCTTAAAGGTGTCAGAACTGTTGGCGTTCGCGAATGCAATTTGAAGCCATAAGCACCATCATAATATCATAAGGTAATGCTGGGGGCACAGAGAAACTTAGTTAAGAAGCGTGCAATAAAAATGGCGGGCTACCAACGATTGGCACTGCAATGGCCACTGGCTCGCAGACCATTACAGCCCATTGCTGTTCGTGGCCCTATGTAAGCTGCCTGAACGCTGGGTGAACGAACGGTTCGCGAATTGTCGGGTTCACGCTGGCAACAAATTCCTGTTCATAAAACAACGGCCCAACGTCTGGCCTTGGTTTCACGCCAACTATGCAGCTTGAACCAAGCCGGCAGTCGAAAAGGTGCACGCGCTGTTCCATCACAGTTTAAAATCATGCAAAGAGAAACATTAGGCTTCCTATAGTGTGTATGCAGGACATGGTAAATCAACCGAGGGACACCCAGCTGTCATCAGTTCTTTACTTCTAATATGGCTTGGTTGAATAAAGTTAGAAATACGCGTGAGCGTTGTAACATTCCAACATATGAGCGATAAGAGACAGATGTCCTGGTGTCGCATTATGTTGGGACTGCACTAAAAATGTTCTGCAAGTACGTCGCTGAAAAGAAGAGAAAACGCTCTACCAGTGCAGGGTGCTTTCATATGACTGCGGCAAAGAACGCTCAACTACAGTACGTGATGCTGCTGCTTCAAGATAAATTCTGTTGTTTCGAAAAGGCCGCGCTTGAAATCTATTCCAGTCCAAGAGCCAGAAACACCAACTAGTGGCAGAGCAACTAAGGAGCAAATAATAGGTTACTGAACGAGGAAAAAAAAGAGAAAACTAACGGTTATCTGTATTGGGTTGAGAACATTTAACACAGTTGTAATGACTAATTTTAAAAATGTTTCAAAATGTGATACGTGTAGCGCGGTAGCCGCGCTCAGTTTCGGTGGTGGAAGACGACGACGGCCCGGTGGTCTGAAGCTCGCTCGCTGAACGGACGCTTGGCCAGGACTTTTGTCAAACGCCGCAAACGACACGGATTCTACTTAGCCACAACCCCCTTTACATTTTGTGTAAGATGCTGTACCTTCCCCCTCTCATCCTGGAGCGCCGTAGCCGTACCTTAGTTTCTACGTCCGGTATGCATGATGTTTCCAGCCAGCAGCCACCATACCTTCGTCTAGCATCGTCTGTTGCGGAGGGCTCCGGCAGCGCGACCCCAACTTCTTCAGCGGCGCAAACGACCACTATGTCGAAGACTAGTTGTCGCCGTACAAGCGTGCTACCAAGCGATGCTACCAAGCGCGGTGATCTCCTGTTCTACCTATCCGACTTGGTTCATTTGTGGTTTCGCAAAAACAAGGCCGACTGGTCTACTTGGTCTTCCTTCAAGACTTTTCTCGAAGGTCGAAGACTTTTCTCGATGCCGCCCCGCTGTGCATAAACTGCACACCGAACAATTCCTCTGCGCCCATGCTCAGTACCCGAACGAAACTTTCACGAGCTACATCCGGGATGTTGTTCGACCTATGCAAGCGCATCAACCGTTCTATGCCTGAGGTAAAAAAAAAAAAACATCCTGAAGGGTATCTCCGACGGCGCGTTTCAGGTGTTGCTCGCGAAGACTCTCGAAACAGTCGTCGACGTGATCCAACTTTGTCAAATTTATGATGTCCTCAAGAAACAGCGAGCTTCTACTCTCAGTTTCGGCATGCACGATCAGTTGCCTCCTGCACCTGCGGTCTGCTGTCTCGCTTCTGACCCTGTGTCACTGCTGCCCGAGACAAAGGCATTCATACGAGAAGAGGTGGCCCGCCAGGTGTCACTTCTGCCTATGTCTGGAGATCCAGGGCCATCATCCTTCCATCCCACTCTTCATCGCGCCTGGCAGGAGCAGGTAGCCGATGTTTTGCCCTCCAGCCCTCGCTTTCCGCCTGTGCCCGCTCCACTCAATTACGCCGCTGTTGCCGAGGGACCACGGTGCCCCGACACTTACGTATCCCACCCATCCGTCGCGCCGCCGCTACCACCGCCGGCACCTCCTCGTCGTTACCCGCCACCAGTCGTCATAAACCCATGGCGCACCCCGGACAACCACCGCATCTGCTATGCCTGTGGGTTTCCAGGCCATGTTGCATGGCTCTGTCAGCAACACGTGCTGAGTATCCGGGACGGTGCGCGCCCGTCCTGCTATGACCATACGCCTCCTTCGCCACCTCTTTCCTCTGGCCTCTGTACGGACTCTTCCCACCTTGACCTTCCTACCTAGTCTTCACACCGGTTGCCTTCTCCCCGCTGCCGATCTCTCTCTCTCTCTCCCTCTCTCTCATGTGCCACCGCTTCTTTCTAGCCCGGAGGAAAACAAACAGCAGCAGTTCCGGAGGCAAGAACTGCGCTTCTATCAAACTGTCTGTCCTCCGTATTCGCCCGGCAATATTGTGGAGTTGTTAGTCGATGATGTCGCCGTTCTCGCCCTTGTAAACACTGGTGCTGCTGTCTATGTTATTAGCGCCGACCGTTGCCGCCAATTACGTGAAGTGACGAAGAATGTATCGAAGTTATGTCGCCGCACTGCCAGCTCGCACCGAATTTAACCTCTGGCGGCATGCACAGCTTGCCTCGTTATACGGGACATTTTGTAGGCCGCCGAGTTTCTCGTGGTCTCCCGCTGTTATTATGACATCGTTCTGGGCTGTGACTCTCTCACCCTTCATTATGCGGTCATCGATTGTGCCCGTGCCAGAATGAAACTGTCTTCATTTTGTCTCCTCCTACCATGCGATACCTCTGCCCGTGCCAGTCAAATGATGGTTGCTGCCGATACTGACATCCGCGCCTTCTCTGCAGCCCTTTTGCCCCTCTCATGTGCCTGCTTGTACGATTCAGCTGTACCCTTCCATCCGACTCGTGCTGCTGCCCGCCGCCACTCCTTCCTTTTGCCCTTGTGATTATCTGCGATGACCACGCAGCAATTTCGCGCCGAACCCTTGTTCTTGCACGTCAACGTTTCATCAAGGTGAATGTCTGGGACATGCTGAATCACATGTTAACGTTAGATACCCCGTCTCTGACGACCTCGCCTCTCTTCAGATAACTGCCCTCGATTCGCCTGCTGCTGCGCCAAGCGAAGCCTCCGTTTCTGTTTTTCCCGCTTTAGTAATGCCAGTCTTTCGCCAGAACAGCATGATTAGGTCGTCGATTACTTCTTCCATCCGTCCTGCGACTTCCAGCACACATCACTGGGCCACACATCCGTCGTCACTCACCGGCACGCATGCCCCTTTGCGCCTGCGCCCGTATCGCGGGTCGCCCACTCAGCGTGACATCATTACCAAAGAATTGAATGACATGCTCCAGCGTGGCGTCACTCAAGTCTTATTGCAGCACATGCGCCTCCCTCGTTGTTCTCGTGCGGAAGAAGGACGGGTCCATCAGATCTTTTGTTTATTACCGCCACCTGAAATAGATTGCCCACAACGATGTGCATCCAGGTTCTTGCATTGACGGTGCCCTCGACTGCCTGCAAAGCGCAGTATTTTCATCGCTAGATTTGCGCACCGGATACTGGCAGGTGCCCAAGGCAGCTGCTGACCGTCATAAAACTGCTTTTGTTACGCCGGACGGCCTCTACGAATCTGACGTCGTGCCTTTCGGCTTGTGCAGTGCGCAGACCATATTCCAGCGCATGGTGGACACAGTTAGCGCACTCAACTGGCACACGTGTATGTGTTACCTCGACAATGTCGTCGTCTTTTCTAAACTCTTTGATTCCACTTGGCCCTCCTAGAGCGTGTCCTGTAATGCCTAAGCGATGTTGGCCTGCAACTGAACCTGAAGAAGTTCTGCTTCGCTGCCCGGCGGCTTACCACTTTGGACCCCGTCGTCTAAAAGAAGGCGTTCTTCCAGATCTTGCCAAACTGCAAGCAGTCGCCGAGCTCCCACGACCCACTTCACTTAAAGAGCTGCGTACCTTTATAGGCATATATTCTATTTGTGCTGATTCGTACAGAACTCTTCTCTCCTGTCTCCGCTGAATGAGCTGCTTGCCAGTGACCCCAACCCCGCTTCGTGGACACCTGCTTGTGATGCCGCCTTCTCCACGCTTCGGCGCAGTCTGGTGCCCCATTCTGTCCTCCACCATTTTGACCCCAGTCAACGCACGGAAATTCACACTGATGCCAGCGGCATGGGCCTCCGCGTACTTCTTGCGCATCTTAAACCCGGCTTCCCGGAACACGTTGTTGCGTAAATCAGCGGCACGGGAAAAAGAGGGCTTATCGATTATGTGACCCATTGGAGGTGGAGGAAAACTTTCGTCACAAGCACGTGTAGACGGTCCCGTGCTAGATGGCCATCAGTCCTCGACTAACGGCGACCTGGGCGGCTTACTCCACGGCCCGGACGTGGATGGCCGTGTCGGTGCTGGTCAGCACGGCCTCCCACTCCTCTAGAGAAGGATCTTGAAGCAAAGCCACAGGGGGTGGCTCTTGCATGCATTCCCACAGGATATTATTGTCACGACCAGAGAGGCCGTGGAGATAGGCGTCGGGAAGAAGCCAAGACTGGGAGCCTTCTTTTAATTACAGCGCCAGGTTCCAGGACACCGAACAGAACAAGCGCGCCTCGAGAGCCCACCGCCGCTTCGTCGTCGTCTTCGACTCAGCGCGGAGGCCGCGCGGCGCGTTAGGCGCGTGGCATTATTCCCCCCCGCGAAAGCAAACATCGTCTCGATGTGGAATGGGATATGTACAGAGAGAGGAGGAGGAGCAAAAAAAAGAAGAAAAATAGGGGTGAGGTGAACTATACAATGCGCGCTATATGGAGGCGGGGATGATGATGATGATGAAAACTTTATTTATAACAAGGGAGTTTTGGACACGTCGGTCCTTGGGCCCCCGCACGGCCCCACTGCACTCAAACGTTCATGTCCCGGAGGCTCATGACGCTGGCAGCCCGGCCGGTGGCGATGGCTTGCTTGGCCGGGTCCTCGGAGCGCAGTAGGGTCTCCCAAGCCTCCCATGAGGTAAGGTGCTCCAGGCCCCGCGGGGGAGGATCCGCCGGGCAGAGGAAGAGAATATGGTCGAGGGTGGCTTTGGGGTGGTGGCAGAGGGTACAGGAAGGGTTCGTGTGGACTGGGTGATATCGCGAGCGTATATAAGGGGAGGGCAAAGTGCGTGTTTGGAGCCGCCTCCAAAGTGTCTGATGGTAATTGTCGAGGGAAGGATGAGGTGGGGGGTAGAGCCGACGCTCGGCTTTGTAGGCCTGCGTCATTAAACTGAATGAGTGCATGCGCTCCCGCGAGAACCCCAGGTCGGAGGCCGCCGGTGCCCGGTTGAGAGAAGCTCGGGCTAAAGCGTTGGCGGCCTCGTTTCCGGGATTCCCGGAGTGGGCAGGCACCCATATCAGCTCCACATGGCGGGGCGGGTGCGCGGCGAGGGAGTCCAGTATGCGAAATGCAGGGACGTGAACTCTCCCGCGAGCAAAATTTAGTATGGCAGTTTTGGAATCTGACAGTATATATCGCGCCTCCGTGCGGGTGATGGCCAGGGCAATGGCGGCCTCTTCGGCCTCCTCCGAAGTGGCAGTAGGGGTTATGTGAAGTGTGGCAATGGGTTGGAGGGAGGGGTTCGTGATGGCGACAACCGCGTCCTCGCCCGTGCATGCGGCATCCACCCAAACGGCATACGGTTCCGTGCCATAGTATTTGTGGAGTGCCCGTGCGCGAGCTCTGCGGCGGGGTTCGTGGTAGGTGGGATGCATGTTTTTGGGGGGAGGTTTAAGAAATAAATCGCGGTGAATGAGGCGGGGTACCTGGAGCTGTGTGGGATCGGTAACTGGTAGGCGTATACCGAGGGTGTGTAGGATGTGTCTCCCGGTGGTGGTTCTCGCGAGACGTATGTATTGTGTCTGTCGGTGGGCCTCAATAAGCTCCCCTATCGTATTGTGCAGGCCTAGTTGAAAGAGTTTTTCGGTTGAGGTATTTTGGGGTAGGTGTAATGCTGTCTTGAATGCTGTTCGAATCATGGCATCCAGGGTGGAGATTTCCCTAGCCTGGAGTTTCAGGTAGGGGAGCGTGAAGATAAAGCGGCTGAGGACGAAGGCATGAATGAGACGACATAGGTCATGCTCCTTCATGCCCCGGTGGTGTGCAGAAACGCGGCGGATTAGGTGTGATATCGACACAGTTGTCTGCTTGAGTTTCTGTATGGTGAGTGTGTTTTTCCTGTTGTTCTGGATGTGGAGGCCAAGTACCCGGAGAGTGTTTACCTCCGGGATGGGCCGGTTTTCTAGTGTCACGGTGATGGGCGCTGTGGGACAGTTTCGTGTTGTGGGGCGGATTATGAGGAGCTCCGACTTCTCCGGTGAGCAGGAGAGTCCGATACTCCGCGCATGCGTTTGGGTGAGGATAGCCGCGGACTGTAGGGTGTTCTCTATGTCTCCATCACTGCCATGGGTGGTCCATAGCGTGATATCATCGGCATAGAGTGTATGCCGAAGGTGAGGGATGGTTTGTAGCTTGTGGGCAAGGGGAATGAGAGTGACATTGAAGAGGAAAGGGGAGAGGACGGACCCCTGGGGGGTTCCGACCCCACTAAGGGTGTATGGGGGGGAGATGTGGGGACCGAAGTGAATTTCGGCCGTGCGGTTAGTAAGGAATGTTTCAATATAGGTGTACATACGTACACCTATGTTCAAGGGGGAGAGAGCCGCCATGATCGCTTGATGGTCCAGGCGATCAAAGGCCTTGGAGAGATCCAAGGCTAAGACAGCTTTTGTGTGACCCGGAATGAGGGGGTCGAAAATGTCCTGCGTGAGTTGGAGCATGGCGTCCTATGCTGACAGATGGGGACGGAAGCCCACCATGCTGTGCGGGTAGAGGTCTTGCTCCGCCATGTGTTGGGTGAGTCGAGCGAGTGCGACGTGTTCGAAAAGCTTGCCTAGGCATGAGGTTAGTGAAATGGGACGGAGATTTGAGGGTGTAAGTGGTTTGTGGGGCTTTGGTATGAATATGATTTTGGCGTGACGCCATGATTGGGGAAGAGTGCCCTCCTGCCAGCATTTGTTGAAGTACTCCGTGAGCTGGGCGATCGATTGATCGTCCAAATTGCGGAGCATGGCATTAGAGATCCGGTCAACTCCTGGGGTGGAGTTAGAACGGAGAGTCAGGAGGGCCGCTCTGACTTCTGTCTCCGTGATCTCTGCGTCGAGGTTGGCATTCGGGGCGCCTGTATAGGGGGGCAGGGGGTTTGAGGTACCGGGAGTTGTATGTGTGTTTCTAAGTATATTAATGAGTGCGTCAGGAGAAAGGCCGGTCTTGTGTATAAGGCGTGTGACGTGGTGTTGTGTGGCTGTTTTGGATTGCGTGGGGTCAATTAGGTGACGGAGGAGTTGCCAGCTACGTTTGGAGGACAGATTGCCAGCCAAACTGTCGCAAATCTGACCCCAGTTTGATCGGCAGAGCTCCTCAGCGTGCTCTGTAATTTGTGTTTGCAGCGCCGCCAGCCGCTTTTGCCCCTTCCAGCGCTCTAGGATGCTATGGTGGGCCTCCCAAAGGTGGGCCAGGCGAGTGTCGAGGGTGGGCGTATCTGTTGTTGTGACAAGGGTTCGGGTGTGTGTGGAGACATCGTTCATGAGTGATGCCACCCACTGGTCGATGTCTATAATGGAAGCGTCAGGGAGGGCCGCCCGTGCGGAGCGTACAGCATCGCAGTTGGTGATTTTGTGTGTTAGGTGACGGGCCTGTCTTTGCTTGTACGGTACTGTAACGGAGAGGATGTAATGATCGCTTCCTAATGTATGACGTGTTGTGGCCCACGTAATACCAACAAGGTTGCGGCTCAGTGTCAAATCCGGGCTGGTGTCCACGCTGACACTGTTACCAATCCTCGTGGGGGTGTTAAAGTTGTTGTGTATTGTGAGGCGGAGCTCTTGTACCAAGGACCAGAGACGCCGGCCTCGTCCAGTGGTGGTGCGGTAGCCCCAGTCAGTATGCTGACTGTTGAAGTCTCCTCCGATAATCAATGGATGCTTGCCTGCAAGACGGTGGAGATCTCGCAGTAGCGTTTCCAATGAAGCCATTGGGTGAGATGGTGGGTGGTATATATTGGCGACAAACATCGATGGTAGTGAGTGTGTATTTTGTATGATTTCTGTGATTACGCAGGGCGTCTCGGAGGTGATGTAATGGGTTTGGTGTGTAATGGAGCGATGTATGAGTGTGGACGCCCTGGGTGTATTCGTGGCGTCCGAGTGAACAGATGTGTAGCTAGGAAGTGTGGCAGGGCTATGTGTGTCCTGAAGGAGAAGGATGTGGGGCGTGGGAAGTGTGGGGAGGAGGAGTTGGAGGGGTGCGCGCTTGCCCCGGAAGCGGCGGCAGTTCCACTGAAGAATTGATAAGGAATTAGGAGGGAGCCCCGCCATACTGGAGCTTTGGTGGGGTGAGGGCAAGTGGGTTGGTTGGGGAGTTCTGTGGGGTAGGTGGGCTGGATTGATGCGGCGGATTGAGGTGTAGCAAGGGAAGGGCCTGCTCTATTGTTTGGAGGCGGGCGTCGTACTGTGCAAGGCTCATCTCTAGGGTGTGCACCATGCGCGTAAATGCCGCTTCGATTTGTTGCTCGAACCGCTGGGAGAGGTGGTCGATGAGGTGATTGAATTTTGCCTCTAGACGCGCGTCCATCTCAGCGAGTTTAGCATCCAGGCGGGCCTCGAGGGATGTCAGGTCGGTCTGGGTAACGGGTGTGGGCTCTGTTGTTCGTTTTTTCTTGGGTGGGGGTGAGGGTGGGGATTGGGAGACGGACTCTTCCACGTTTTCTGTTGTTGTTTGAGGTAGTGGAGTGTGCTGGGCGGGAGGGACGGTTGGTGTAAGCTGTGGAAGGACGGAGGTGGGGGTCTGGATAAGAGAGGTAAGACGACTCACCTCGTCTCGCAGGGCCTGGAGCTCCCGGTCACGGGGATCCACCTGTGTGGGCGGAGGGGCCGGGGGCTTGCTGGCATTGTTGACTCTGCCGGCCACTCTGTCCGCCCAGGAAAGTTGACGAGCCTGTTGGTCTTGGCGGCGGCGAGATGATGAACGCGACTTGCTGGACCGACGCACGTCGGTGCGGTCCGCGTCTCGGTCTGGTGTGCGGGAGATGTGCTGTTGCAGTGAGGCAGGTGGTGAGCGGCGTCCCCTGCCTTTGCATCCTCTAGTGCCGGTCATGTGGGCGCCTCCACATAGTATGCAGGCTGGGGTGCATGTCGGAGTGTCCTCTCGTGGGTGGGGGACGCCACACCTTGGACAGTTGTGTGTGCGCTGAAGGGTGCACACGTCCGAACGGTGTCCAGGTTGACGGCAGTTTGTACATGCGTCGAGGTGTCCTCTGTAGGGGGTGCAGTTGTGGAGGCCGCCTCCGTAGGAGATGGTTCTGGGCACCGGGCCCCCCCGGAAAGTAATGAGGATTGAACGGGTCTGTCCCATGCGGCATGCATCAATGATGGGGGCCGTAGGGTTGCCCACGATGAGGTCTTCTAGAACCTGTGTCGGGGTTTCCTCCCAGTAGGCGTTGGTAATAACTCCCCTTACTGCACCATCCGGGGGGGGCGATGTAGGCACTGACAGCGTAGGGTTGGTTTCGAATTTTGAGCTGTTGAATGGCGACCAGGCGAAGCGCGTCAGCTTGGAGAGGGGTGCTCATGGTGCATGTGTTGTTTATGGGGTGAATGCGCAACTGGGTGGCGTCTGGATCTTGGATGTCCTTGGCCGCAGCTATCAGGGCGAGGCGAAGCTGGCGCGGTTGAAGGTCGGTTAAAGAAAGGCCTCCGTTCGAGCGGAAGACAATCTTGTAATCGCCCGCAGGTAACGGTGGCTGGCGTTGCGACCTTTGGGCCGCGAGACGCGCCGCTCGCAGCTGGGACGCTTGGTGTATGGAATGTGTCGGTCGTGAGCCGGCGCTGGCGTTCGCCTTGTCCTGGATCTTCGGCGCATCTTTTTGGCGGGTGGGTAGGTTCAGGATATGAGTCCAGTCCCTGGGATTGTAGTCCTTGGGGTTGATGGTCTCCCCGAGCACCTGGACCTCCATGCTCTCGCTGTGGGTGAGGTGGTAGGTGAACGCACGGTGGCGCGAGGCCTAGTGCGGCAGCTGGTCGGTTAGGAGTGGTTTGCGGCCCGTGGGCCCACGTAGGAGAGACCGTCGGCCACCAAAGTAGAGCTGATCGTAGTGCTCACCTTTATGAACGGTGTAGTGAAGAGGTGGGCACTGCGGGGCTCGTACTTCGAAGAAATCGCCGTGTTTGTACGGAGCCGATGCGTAGCGCGTTCCTGGAGGCGGGGAGAGTCAAGTTCACACGTGGGGCAAGGGAAGAAAGGTACAAAACGAAGCGTGAAGACGGCGCTCAGTCACGCGCAAAGTACGGCTTTAAGCGCACTACATGCACGATTTCCGGCCGGTGACACTGAGGGCCGGCGATCACAGTTCCATGGGGGACAACTTCATAGTTGACGCTGTTCAGGCGGCGCAGGACTCTGTACGGGCCAAAATACCTATTTAAAAGCTTTTCGCACAAACCCTTGCGGCGCACGGGTGTCCACACCCACACGTGATCGCCCGGCTCGTAGTGCACGTCCCTGTGCCGAAGGTTATAGTGTCGGGCATCGGCGGATTGCTGGTCCTTGATGTGCAAGCGGGCCAGCTGACGGGCCTGCTCTGCTTGTTCCACGAAGTGGCCTGCTTCAGGGGGGAGCTCTGCGTCGCCGTACGGCAGCATGGCGTCTAGCATCATGCGTACCCCTCTGCCATACACGAGACGGAACGGGGTGAACTGGGTGGTTTCCTGCGTCGCAGTATTATATGCGAAGGTGACGTAAGGCAAGACCTCATCCCAGGTTTTGTGTTCAACGTCGACGTACATCGAGATCATGTCCCCCAATGTTTTGTTGAGCCGTTCCGTTAGACCATTGGTTTGGGGATGATACGCTGTTGTTGGTCGAAGAGCAGTATGGCTAAGCGCTAAGATGTCACGTAGGAGTCGGGCTGTAAACGCCTTTCCTCGGTCAGTAATGATGGCCGATGGGGCGCCGTGTCTAAGCACGATGTCGTGCATAAAGAAGTGGGCAACTTCGGCGGCAGTACCTCGCGCCAGGGCCTTCGTTTCAGCGTAGCGGGTGAAGTAGTCTGTGGCGACTACGATCCACTTGTGGCCGGTCGACGAGAGAGGAAATGGCCCCAGAAGGTCCATGCCAACTTTGTCGAATGGTACTTGTGGCGGCTCGATGCACTGAAGCAGTCCAGGAGGCTTGAGCGCGGGTTTTTTCCGCCGCTGGCATTGCCGGCATTTCCGGACATAATGCTTCACACTTGAAGTAAGGTTGGGCCAGTAATAGTTCTGCCGGATTCGGGACAAGGTGCGTGTAACTCCAAGGTGGCCGGAAGTTGGTTCATCATGGCAGGCAAGGAGGACATCATCCCGTAGATCAGGCGGTATGACGAGTAGGTAAGTTGTCGGACTTGAGGCAGAGTTCTTTTTATAAAGCACTCCTCTCCGCAGGCAGAACGACGACAATCCACGAGCGAGGTATCGTGGTATTTCAGGGCACCCACCTTCGAGATGATCGATGAGCAGACGCAGCTCGGCGTCGGCACGCTGTCTGGAAACGAGCTCAGACGTGCTGACCGCTCCAAGGAAGCTATCATCGTCGGTGGTGTCTTGTGGGGGAGGTTCGACGGGAGCGCGGGACAAGCTGTCAGCGTCGGCGTGTTTCCGGCCTGACTTGTAGGTGACGGTGAAATCGAATTCCTGCAGGCGTAATGCCCAACGTGCTAGGCGGCCGCAAGGGTCCTTTAAATTTTTCAGCCAGCACAGCGAGTGGTGGTCGGTGACGATACAAAACGGTCTGCCATACAGGTATGGGCGGAACTTAGCGGCGGGCCAGACTACCGCTAAACATTCTTTTTCTGTGGTAGAGTAGTTCAACTCAGCGCGCGACAGTGCGCGGCTGGCGTAGGCAATTACTCGGCGATGTCTTGAGGGCGCTCTCCAGGCCGTGGACGGGGGCTGTCGATAGGAAATCCGCGTAGTCCCATTTCGCGATAGGGGCACCGCCGGTAGAGATGGCCGGCCTCACCACAGTGATAGCAGAGCGGTCGTTGATCCGGGGTGCGCCAGAGGTTAGTCTTCCGCGGTGCCTGGCGCCGATCCGCCCAGTAAGGAGTAGGCTGAGCAGAGTGCACCGCGACCAATGGTGCGGTGTAAGGCAAAGGCCCAGGAGACGGGGCCGCGCGGCGCACGACGTCCGCGTACGTGACTGGCTGGACCGGAGTCGGGTACGGCGCGGGATCGTATGGAATCGGTTGCGGCGCCGGCACAACTGCAGCGTCTGGTGCTCTGAGGGCCTGCCGGACTTCCTCGCGGATGACGCTGGTGACGGAATCGACGCGAGGGGCAAAGGTTCCTTGAAGGTGCTGGAGCTCCTCGCGGACCACTGAACGGATGAGTTCGCGAAGGGAGTCCGGATTCGTCCTTGGATCATGGTCGAATCGATCCAACGTTGACAGTGTCGACGACGGACGCAGTTGCCGGGCGTACTGTTGGGATCTCTGCTGCAGCAATTTCTCCACATGGACGGCCTCGGCAAGAAACTCCGCGACGGTGTTGGGCGGGTTCCGCACGAGGCCGGAAAAAAGCTGGTCTTTCACGCCGCGCATGTGGTGCCTCAGCTTTTTTTCTTCAGGCATTGCCGGATCGGCGCGATGACAAAGACGCGTCACATCCTCGACGTACATGGCAACACCCTCATTGGGGAGCTGAATTCTAGAGGACAGGGTGCGCTCCGCGCTCTCCCGGCGGTCGCTGTTGGCGTACGTACTCAGGAGCTGACGTCGAAAGTCCTGCCACGTCGAGAAAGTAGCCTCGCGGTTTTCGAACCACGTGCGTGCAGTCCTCAAGGCTAAAGTACACGCTACGCAGCTTTGTAGCGGCGTCCCAGCAGTTCAAGGTCGCAGCCCGTTCGTAGTGCGCCAACCAATCTTCGGCATCTTCGAACAGGTCCCCGTGAAAGGGCTTAGGCGTTCGTGGGGTCTGAAGAGTGAGATAGGTGGGGCTGGCTGCAGGGACAGTCGGAGGCAGGGCGGGTATTGGCGTCGCCATGAGTGTAGGGGTAGTCGAGGGCTCGCCGACAAAAGGGAGGGCCTCAGGGGACAAGCCTCGGATCCTCCGGCTGGCACGATGGACAGGGGTGGTCACAAGAGGCGGACGTGTCGAGTCGTCCTCAGGAGTAGGGAGCATCGGCCGCACCTCCACCAGTGTCACGACCAGAGAGGCCGTGGAGATAGGCGTCGGGAAGAAGCCGAGACTGGGAGCCTTCTTTTAATTACAGCGCCAGGTTCCAGGACACCGAACAGAACAAGCGCGCCTCGAGAGCCCACCGCCGCTTCGTCGTCGTCTTCGACTCAGTGCGGAGGCCGCGCGGCGCGTTAGGCGCGTGGCATTATCATAAGCTGTCGGGTACCTGCACCATTTACACTCCGGTTTGACCTCTTGCGTACTTATTTTGCTGAGTATATAAACACTTATGAAAGATCTCGTCTGGAGACTTGTCCAAACACATCCCTGTTCCTTGAACAATGTGTTATCCGGCGCGGGAAAACCCTCCGGCTCAACTTGTAGTGATTTGTAATGTCATGGAAGGACACCAGCCCATCACTTGTAAACACTCCCGGAACAGGCGACTCACCTGCTCGGTTGATGAGCTTGTGTATGAGCCGCCTCGTTCCCCGTGTTTCCAGAGTGCTTCGGTACCCCGGTACCCATACCACCTCCACACCTCTCATGCCTCCACGTCTGACTCGGCTCAAAACCCGAGATGCCGCAGCCGATATCCTGCCCCTCGCATAATTGCAGATGGCCGTTTTAGAGTTACTGAAAACCAAATCGGCCTTTGTTGTAGCCATCGCTAGAGCGACTGCCATTTCCTACGTCGTCTAGAAGGACGTGGTTCTGACCGTCCCGGGAACGATCGAGCGTCCCCGTGCGTCCAGCACCGTTATCGAAAATTCTTGCCTGTCTCCATAGTCAGCACCATCCACGTAGGCCGCCCCGTCGTATTTCCCATACTTTGCACAGAGCGCTTTCGCCCTCGCCTGTCTTCTGTCTTCATGATGCACAGGATGCATGTTCTTCAGCAAAGATTCGATGTACAACCACTTGCGTACCACCTTCAGTTGCTGTGTTTTCCTGTCTCTACGCGGAGCTTCAACCCGTATGGCGATCTTCTCTAGAGTGTTTCTCCCAGCCCCTGTTCTCGAGAGCCTAGCCACGTGCATCGTGAGATGCGCCTCCTTTAACTCATCCAAGGTTTTGTGCACCCTTAGACCCATTAAACGTTCCGTCGATGGATTGTTGGGTAGGCCCAAAACAGCCTTGTACTCTTGCCTGATTACAGCTCCTGCCTTACCCCTCTCCTTTAAATCCAGCTTAAGGTAGGGAAGTGCATACACCACCCTGCTCCTAATGAATCACCAGCTTGCACGGCTCCTCCTTCGCCCCCTTTACGGTTGGCTGTTCTTCTCATCAGTCTCACTGTCGCATTGAGCGTGTTCGTCAGCCGCTCTAATACCTCCATATTCTTTCTGTTTGCCTGCAATCACAACCTCAAGATCCGGATCATCGGGACTTTAGCGACCGCCAGCCCCCCCCCCCCACCTTCAACGCCAGCGAAGGCGATTGGACGTAGCGCCTCGCGTGTATTCCTCTGTGTCTGTCCCGCACCATAAGCAACTCTGACTGGGGTTGTGATCTAGGTAGTCCAGCCTCCCCAGTGAGCTTCTCTACAACATCTACTGCCCGCTGCAGCGTCTCGTCCAGCTGGACATCACGGCCCCTGGCAACCCACAACGTAATATGGGCCCCAAAACCTCCTCCAGCCTCGGCGGCAACTTAATTAAAGCAAGAATAAAGAGGAACGGTGCCCGCACCGAACTGTGCGCTGTCCCCCTTCCGCCCAGAGGGAAGCAGTCGGTCTTAATTTCCCCTGCCGAAATTTCAGCAGTCCTTCCGCTAAGGAAAGATTTAATATATCGGAAGGGCCTGCCTCTTGTGTTTACGTCCGAAAAGTAGTTTAAATGGCATTGTGGGCCATATCATCGAAGGCCGTATTCAGGTCAAGTTGCAAAACGGCTTTAGTCCCTGTAGCATACCCTGGGTCCACTATGTCCCTCTTAAGCAGTATCATAATGACTTGCACTGACAAGTTCACTCTAAAGCCAATTATTGTGGGCGGGAGCAGCTCGCCATCCTCTGCATAGTCCTGAAGCCTGTTGAGAACAACATGCTCCATCAGCTTCCCCACATAAGAGGTCAGCGAAATGGTGCGTATGCTCTGTGTTTATAGATTCTTTCCCGGCTTCGCAATAAAAGTGATTCTGGCATGTTTCCACTCAGGCGGCAGCTCTCCTTCTTCATCAAGTCCGTGAGTTCCTCCACCGACTTGTAATCCAGCCTTCTAAACACCTTATTCGTCACTGCGTCTGGTACCGGACGCTGATCTGGTGCGGAGCTGCCCCATGGCAAATTCAACTTCAGTCAGCGTAAAAATCTCCGTCTAGTTCCGGGTTCTCACTTCGCCAGTAGTGGAGTAGTCGACCTTCTGTTGTACCATTAATGCACCGACCCTTGAGTTCGTCCACGAAGTTATCCAAGGAAACTGTGTATTGATGTAATAGCCTGGCCATCTGGTTTCTGTGCACCAATTTGGACTGCGTCGAATCAAGAAGATGCCGCTTAACTTGCCACGTCTTCTCACACCAAAAGTGCCCAATCATGCGACCGCAAATCTGTCCCCATTGTTTATCCTAGAGCGCAAGCGTATACGCCTCAATCCCCTTCTCTAGTTTAGCAGTTCGCCTTCTGAAAGCTCCATTGTGCTTCTGCTTCCTCTGTCTTCTTTGGAGACTGAGGTGCGCCTCCAACATGTGGAGAAGCTTAGAATCGGCAATCTGTCCCTCCTCCAGCACTGGACCTCCTCAGTGATTCCACTTACTTCCTCTTTGAGCACCTAGATCCCCGCCTCCAAGTTCGCAATCTCTTCTTCAGTCGTGTTTCCCATGACCTTCGTGTATTTATCCCAGTCCGTGATCTTAGTTCCCACCACCCTGTCCTTGTGCTTCACTGTCCGAAACACTGTGGACAGGATGTAAAGATCACTACTGAGCGCCTGCCCCGTTTTCGTCCATTTGGCTTCCCGGATTCCCCGCGCCAACGTTAGACCCGGAGAGGTGTCAACGCTTACGCTGTTCCCTACACGTGTGTTATCTTGCGGGCTATTTGGGACCGTCATCCCTAAGTCCTGAATAACTTGCCACAGCTTATTACTCTTTGACTAGCCTTTACATAACCTAATCCGGGTGCGGCGCATTGAAAGCCCCTACAACTACCAAGTGGGTCTTTGCCGTTAATCTTTGAGTTTTAGTCTGGACCTGCGGTATTCCCTTTCCTTTATCCTTAGGACAGCTATACATGTTGAGCACAAAAAGTTTAACGTCCCCTTTTTTCTTAGGCACTATCACCAGCAGGACATAGTGCTCCCGTGCGCTATCTATGAAATGCTGGATACCCGTAACGTTACGCTGAAAGAGAACGGCTGCGAAGCTTCTTGCAGAGATATGACGTCCGGCTTACTGTCCAAATTCTGTATTTGCAAATGCAGGTCCCCCCGATTGCCAGGAAGCCCCTCCATTCCCACGGCCACACCTCAATTGGCTGGCGAGGGGCGTGATGCGATGGGGAGTTGAGCTGGATCGACCATAGGTCGATGATCGGAGTCAGGCGAGCCTCCAGTAAAGCGCTAATCTGGTGGAGTACATGTATATTGATGGCCAGACTATGGGAGGCTCTTAACTTATCGGTCAAGGCTTCCAATCTTTGCTCAGTCCTTTCCAATCTAGCTTCCACTTTTACCACTCTAGCTTCCAGCCCATCCTGCCTCTCCGTAATGGCGTTCACATCCGCCCTGAGCTTGGTGTTCTTGCTGGGCGGCGGTATATCCGCTACTGACGTCTCTACCAGTCTCTTTGCACTTGCTTTTTCTGTGGCCGGCGGCAACCTTTTCACCGCCGGCCGGCTCTCCACCACCATTGTCGCTCCTTCCCCGGGCTGGGGAGTGGCGATCGGAGTCTCCATTAGTTTATACAGCACTGGGAGTGCCTTCTCATCCTGCTTCTTAGCGTCCTTAGTAAGTTGTTTGAGCTCTGCCAATTTGGCCTCTAGCTGGCTAATTCTGTCATCCCTAGTCTGTAGCTGTCTTGTAAATTCTTTCCCTTGAGCGGGCTCACTTTGGGATGCCATATTTGGCCAGCTCATACTTTTTTCTCGTTCCACTTGAGCTTCTTTCTCGACCAGAGCTTCTTACGCTCTCGCCACCCCAGGGCTCAGGCAATGGCGGGAATGAATCCGAACAGCCCCTGCTCTTGCTGCTGCCTCTCGCACTTCTCTATGATCGCTTCCGAGGTCTTGCAGGGCGCCCTTCATCCTCCGGTTGAATCTTTCCGTTGCCCTGCGGCGCGCCGGGTTTTTTACGGGATAGTCGAACTTGCAGTTTCGGCTTACGATTCAGTGGCACACATGGCACACATGGCGCACCTAGCAGTGCGGCTTGCAGGTCAACGGTGTCCCCTCTGGCGGTACTGGATGGATTTCTCCACACTGTCGGCGCAGGTTGGTCGTTGGACGGGAACAGACATCTGCCCTTTGCCCAACTCATGTGCAGTTGAAGCAGGTCTCCGCCAGTTTACGATACGGAATCACCGGGTGAATTCCGTCCCAGTAGTATATCTGTCTCGGGATCCTCCCCCCTTGAAATGGGATTTCTATCGACTGGGAGTTGCCCACGGGACTTGAGTCTACGATGGCGACGTCATCATTCCTTTTAATGAAGCCCTTCCAGACCTCGCTACGCGAGCATCCATCGCAGGCCCTGTACACCACTTCGGGAACAGTGTCCTCCCGCTCCGCCAGATAAGACGGGACTTGAAGGGCATGGCCATTCATCTTGAACGCATTTACTGTTGAGTACGCACCCGGGCGTTGTCTGTCCAGTGTGCTCACCGTCAGTTTGTTGCTTACCGCATTCACCCGCAGTGAATCCTTCACCGCGGCCTTATCCGGCACTTTCGCTGCCTCCCTCACGGCACACTCGAGCTGCCGCGGCGTGAACTTGCACGAGTACCAGTTCTTCGGTCTGCACACGATTTTGTAATCTTCGGACGATATCTTCACAAACGGCCCCGGTTTCTTCAGCACCGGACCCTTGCTCCTTGTGTCCTTACTCGCCGGGGCCGTCTTGCGTGTATCGGCTCCAGCCTGTCTCTCACCAGGCCCAACCTTCTTGGCATGAACACGACTCGCCAGCTTCGCGCATTCTTCTAGCAGCAAAACTGTCTCCCATTCGCCTTCCCGGAATTCCACAAACGTTATACCTTCTCCCTCCATGGAATAATAAATCATGTAACCCAAACTTCTCGCGGCCACCGGTTGTGGCCCCGTTGACCGAGGACGCCGGCGTCTGGCTCGGCCTAGGTATCACGCCTAACCTCGCCACTATGTGGTCGAGTGGAGAAAGTCCAAGAAAAACAGTGCCAGTTGGAGATAGCCTTGCCGAAATTCGGTATCCACGGGTGCGAGGTAGCTGCCCGAAGACGATCCCACTTTCGGCGAGTCATAGCTCCTTAGCGTTCTGCCGAAACATGGTGACTAGGCAGGAACACAGGCAAACCGCGTCCGCCTGCCTTGGCGCCTACCAGAAAATCCACCTCAGCCACTGAAAAATTATGACCTTACATACATGGTCACCCATTCGCTGTTGCAACCAATCACATGCCCTCTGCTGGTTGTCTTCCCTCAAAAACCCCTCTGGTCGTCTTGCTCGTTGGGCGCTGCGTTAACAAGAATATGACGTTGAAGTCGTCTAACGCTCTATTCGTTTGCATTCTGATGCCGACATCTATACCGCTCACCTCTCTCCTGTGACTCCGACTTTATATGTGTGTGCACCAGTGACTCCTCTTCCCTAAACACTGCCGGCGTGCCTTCTGAAGAAAGCTGGGAGCCCTGGATCGCTTCCCTTGTCGCTTTCCTATCTGCACCATCTACACGTCCGTAGGCCGGAGATCTCCGCTGTTAAGCCTGCCACTTTTCTATACGTGACGGCCTGCTTTACCACTGCAACTACCATCCCGACGGGCGCAAATAGCTCCTCGTCATTCCTCGGCATCTTCGTTCAGACATAAGCGCTAGTTTCCACACCGACCCCCCGTGGGCCCACGCCGTTGTGGTCAGGACTTACACACGCCTTCGCCTATGCTTCTACTGGCGGTGAATGTACCGCTTCATCCGCCAATAGCGTCGCTCTTGCTCAGAGTATCAACGTCACAAAACACTTCCTCATCTTTCTACCGCTCTGCTGGAGCCCTTGTCCTGCCCACGCGCCCATTCAACCTTGGCGGCTTTGATCTCTACAGTCCCTTTCCCATCACTACGTCTGGCCACCGCTAGGTCATCGTGGCGGTATATGACGATACTCGCCGCGTAGAAACCTCACCCTTGCCATCCAAGACGTTGAGTCTTTCATCCTGTACCATCTAATCCTGCGCCATAGTTCCCCAAAGGCAATTCTAATTGGCCGGGACCGTGTCTACCCCTCAAACACCAAGTACTCCTTTGGCAATGCGGCATCGTTCACCGCTCTGCGACGGCCTACCACCCTCAAACAAATGGCATGACTGAACGTTTCAACCGCACCTTCAGCAATATGCTGGCCATGTGTGTTGTATCCGGCAACTCCAAGTGGCCTGTGGTTTGTTTGTGATTTGTGGGGGTTAACGTCCCAAAGCGACTCAGGCTCAGCTGGTTGAGACAAGCACGGGCGGGCCGCATGATCATGGCTGAGGCCGAGCTATCTACCTTGTTGCGCATAAAAAGTGCAGGGTTGTTCCCTCTGCCAGCAAATCATTGTATTGATATATGGTGTTGCTTGGACGTATGTTATTCTGCTTTGTTTTTACCTCATGTATTGTATAGAAAACACTCGAAGCGAACGCACTGCGCATGCTATTCTTAGTTTCTGTTCAATATTTTCATATTTTCATAGCCAGCTTTTTATCCCAGCTTGAACCAAACAAGCTACGGCACACGACCGCATACATAGCGCTATTGTTTTGAGCTTTTTAGCAAAATTGGTGGCCAAGCTCCTAGTTTTATGCTTAAAGATTTGCGGCGCCGAACTAGAGGCTCTGTCTTCGTTTTTATTTTTCGTCTTGCACTGAGACTTCAGTATGACACCTTCGCGTCGTCGTTTCCTTCCCTGTTGTCATTGTATCGAGTGCTTATGAGGTATCCTCCAAGGATTCCGGATTCCTGCCGCTTGTTTCCCCGTTTTCATTGAAGTCTCATATAGTAGCCATTAGTGCCGACGAGCCCTTTTCTCGGAATAGCGCTGCCCCTACCACCCTAGTCGCTATTTTTTTTTGTGATTTTACCTACTCACTACCTATTTTCCTATCGCGCCCAGCTATGCGCGGCACCGCTCTTTCACCATCGCTATATTTCTTCCTCGCCCGTTTTCACCTGTTCTTGCTTTTGTTAGAATAAAATCTCTCCACCACCTCCCTCCAAGAAAAATTACCGACGATTACGTTACTTCCTAATGCGAAATTTGAGCGCAGCAAATAAGCTGTTTCACCTTTTCGATAGATTGAGGCAAAGAAATCGAGCAACACATGTATGCGCTATCACAGAATTTTTTTTTTATTTTTCACACGTATTCGCAATTTCGGCTCGGGCGGTGCACATATACAGATCCGCCGCCACCGATCTGGCTCTCTGATTGCCACCGCACAGGGGTTGCATTGGAGGAGGAGCGAAGAAAGGAATTAAGTTCGAGCCGGCGCTTTGACAACCGGAGACTCGCAGGAAGAGGGGGGAGGGGGGCGGCGTGTACACCCAGTGGCAAACGATGGGGGCAGAAGCGCGCGCAGCAAGCGGACAACACGATAAAGGGAGGAGGGAAGAGATAGCAGCGACTGACTGATGCCGCTGACGCCGATAGCGCTGGGGGGATGAAAGGGGGGCGGAGCTGGTTACGAGGCCGACGCCGACGCGAAACCCAGGAACGGACGCCAAAGAGCTGCGCTCTAAAAAGCATGAGCCTGTACCCTCGCTGTCTTCTAGTCTCTCTGGCACTCGTGTCGCAGCATGATGCAGTGCTATGCCGCAGTTTCGACGTTTGTATTCTGCGCATGGGGAAAATCCACACCAGACGCCTTATGTGAGCTCTGTCGTTCTTAGTAGCCTGGCCTGCAAGGTCCGATTTATCATAGTCCTTTAATTTTTAAATGCGTTCGAAAACGATTGTGGTTGTCGGTGTAATTGCTTCTTTGACTACGCGCGAACTTTTTGTTCTGTGACAAAAAAGAGTTATGGCGAAATCTGCATCCCAACTTAATTGCAAAATGTCTAGCTGGACAGCATGTGCAAACGAATGCAGGCGCAATGATGAGAACTTTTTAATTTGCGTTTTGTGGAACGGATTCAGCGAACGCTGCCACTTTTTCAATGAGCGGGGAAGACTGTCATGTGGCCCGCCATATGCTGTGTTCATGAAGTCGTTGGCCGTCTATCGTTTGTGCATACCAGAAAATGCTTAATTCCTGGTTCCAGGGGATTTTCCCCAGGTTATCCCTGAATTAAAAAACCTTGAACTCTCAGAGAAGCGTTTCCGTGCGTGTTTCAAGTAAGACCCAGGTTTCCCACGTCACATGCACGCGAAGCGACGTAGATACTGTTTAATTAAAAAAAAGTGCTCTCAGTGGCCGGCATTAAGTGTGTTTCGCAAAACTGCGTAAGTTGTCTTTGCATGGGAAATGAAAGGAAAAAACCGGCTCGTTATTTGCAGATACATAAAGATGATAATAAAGTTAAAAATAGGTTCAACTGTATTCCATGCTATACATTTTGTGACTTTAATTATTGGATTTCAGGGTTTGACACAAGGCATTAAGATTAGAAAATGGCCATTCTCTGCAAAGCTTATTTGATAAAATTTGATTCCACATTTCGTAATTAAGGTGGTGATAGTTCTTAAAATTTTTTTACAAATTATCCTTTACAAACGTTTGAGGGTGTCTCCTCGCACACCATGCGCCACAAAATTCAGTGAGGTATTCATTAATTTTCGCCTTCTCCTGCTATGGTCATACTTATGCTGAGGACGACAACGTATACGTCTTTAGAACTTCGACGAACTGAGAGGTCACCCTGAGAGGATGACCTCGCAGTACGTCAAGGCAGTGCAAAAGTTCAAGCCAGTGCAAACGTTCTCTCGCAGTAGTTTCGGTATGTACATTCCCTTCATAGGAGGGCAGCGCCACGAAGCTGGGTTTCTGGATTGAGTTTCTTGTGTCCAACGTCCCAAACCGATTTAGGCTATGAGGGACGCCGTAGTGGAGGGCTCCAGAAATTTCGACCACCTGGGGTTCTTTAACGTCCACTGACATCGCACAGTACACGGGCCTCTAGAATTTCGCCTTCATCGAAATTCGTCCGGCGCGGCCGGGATTGAACCCGCGTCTTTCGCGTCAGCAGCCTAGTGTCATAACCGCTGAGCCACCGCGGCGGACTGTACCAGGAAGCACTTTATGGAGGTCTTAGCCATGGCACATGAGCTTGCAAAGCTTGCCTGAGTACAGGGCAGCTGGAAATTGGGTAGGCGAACAAGACCCGTAAAGGAAGTAGCCCGTGCATTCAGAATTTGCGTCTGCATGGATGAGGAAGAAAATGTGTGCAACCATCCCGCTAGCGTACAGGGGCCATGGGTATCCATTGTTGGCATGCTTCTTAGGGTGTGAGCGCCCCAAAACGGACCCCCAATGGCGTAACAGTGGCGAAAATGGGCGCGAAGGTCGGCATTTTATTGGGATTTGGGCAAATTACTACATTTTCCAACCATGGCCAATCACTCACGCCAGAAATGGGTATATGTTCTGCCACTCTGACTCGCAACAATGGCCCTAAGCCAGTGCACAGCCCAATATGAGCAAACAGTGGCTTTAAGTTATTGGCACAGCGTTCTTGCCTACAGGCGATACCAACATGGCAAACTACCGTCTTTCCTAATAGTACCAGTCGGGAATTATAGCATGCAAATAGGCGTTCCATTTTAGTTTTTTAATACCGTGGGACCTTTCGCAGTGCAATGTGATTTGTTGCAATTCGACGAACGTTCTAAAATAACACACTGAATTTTGCAGCGCACACTACGCGAAAACATTTACACCGAATAATTTGTGATTCAAGTTATTGAGGTTTAAGATCCCTAAGCGACTCAGGCTACGAGGGACGCCGTAGTGGAGGGCTCCGGAAATTTCGACCACCTGGGGTTCTTTAATGTGCACTGACATTGCACGGTACACGGGCCTAAAACGCCAATTTCGAATCTTATCGTAATGCGCGTTGTCAAACCCCGAAATATACAGATTTTAAAAGTCACGAAAGATACAGCATTAACACAAATGAACATATTTCTCACTTGATTACCATTTTTAGATACCTGCAAAGAACGAGCCGGCTTTTTGCCTGTTTATTCCATGCAAAGACGACTTGTCCAGTTTAACGAAATACGCTGGCCATCGTAGAATGAGAGCACTTTTGTTTAGAAAAAAAAATAAACAGTTTACCTACGTTGCTTCACGTGCATGTGACATGGGAGACAACCCTTACTTGAAACTCGCAGTGCAAAGCTCTTCTCATAGTTCATTGTTTTAATGCAGAGATAACCTAGGGAAAACCCGCTGGAGCCAGGAATTCAGCATTTTCTGGTATGCCTGAAACTGTGCAAGCAAAAGATAAAATGCGCTCGGTTTTCACAAGCATACAGACCTTGCGTCTTTTAGCACAGGAAAGACAAAGAGGTAACCAGTTAATGCCGCAGTAAAAACCAAACACGCCAGAAAAAGTTTCAAGTTTATTCGTACGCGGTCAAGTGCTCAGAGACAGGTTGGAAGAGCGTTAACAGCTTTAGAAACGATTATGCTATGCTCATTATAAAAAGTGATCTTTTCGATGTTACCATGACTTTAATTCAATGCAATCAGAGACCTGCTGCTATCTATGTGACCGGATTAGTTGAAACCCTTTCAAAAATAGTGGACTATATCGAATACACTGAACTTTCCTGTAACCACGGATAAATTTCTTCACTCAGGTAATTATAATGCCTCGTATCATTGTAGTGTTTGTTCGTTCACGCTCAAGGCTGCAGCAAAGGGCTGTTATCATTTTTGTTCGTGATGCTAGAAGCGACCAGTCTAATCTCGATTGATCGCAGACCATGAAAGGCTGCATCTAGGTTTTTCCAGATTACTGTAGATGATCTTGTCCTGCTATCTGGAAGTTTCCTTACCGGCTTTAAATTGGGCGATGCCGCGAGCGGCGGACATTCGAAGTTCGACGACTGACGAGCACGCTTGTTGCTTACGCCGCCGCCGGGTGATTCAGTTCTTTTGCGGGCGCAAGTCAGCCCAAATAAAGAGCTTCATTTGAAAGTCTTGTTGCTGTATTCCTCACCGCTGGCCTGCCGTCACTACAACGTGACATCTGGTGGAGGTGCTGTGTAGCCTTTCAGGTTCCGGACACCCCCTACAAGTCGTGACACCAGCCCTCTGAGTCATCTACCGCAGGACCTGAGTCCAGCCCACCGCGCAAGCCGACGCCTGCAAGGGGACGCACCTGAGTTCGGGATTCTGCCGGACCCTATCCGGAAGCGAAAGCCAGCAGCAACGTCTACCATGAGCTTGCCCCAGACGATGACTCCATTCATTCTTCAGCAGCCCCGGGTGCCACCAACCTTCGACGCTTCGCCTGGCGCCGACCTCGAAGAATGGCTGGAGCAGTTCGACCGTGTGGCTGCCTTCAACAACTGGGATGATGCCACCAAACTTAGGTACGTCTTCTTCGCCTTTGAGGGACCAGCAAGAATCTGGTTTGAGAATGAGGAAGCCAGCCTCACGACCTGGGAAACCTTCAAGGAGCAGCTTCTAGACACCTTCACGAACGTCGTGCGAAAGGAGAGAGCCCAGCAGCTGCTACAGTCTCGTATACAACACCAAAACGAGACCGTTGCAGCGTACACTGAGGAAATGAAGCGTCTCTTCCGGCGTGCCGACGCAAACATGAAGGAAGAAGAAAAAGTAAAGTGCTCATGCGAGGAGTTAAAGAGCAACTCTTTGCCGGCCTCGTCCGCAACCCACCGAAGACTGTCGCGGAATTCATAGAAGAGGCATCTACGATGGAAAATCTCTTGATGCCCGAGCCCGCCAGTATGACCGCGAGCAGCGCGTTTTTTCAGCAAGCTGCCTGGACACCGCTAACAACGATGACCTGCGGAAGGTTATACTTCAAGTTGTGCGAGAGGAGCTCCGACGATTGCTGCCAACGGGAACGCAGCCGCCACTTTCATCACTCACTGACGTCATCTGGGACGAGGTTCAACAGGCCTTGGGTGTGACGCCGACACCCACGCAGCCTCTGCAGCCCCCAGCCATGACTTACCCCGCAGCTGTGCGCCGTCCTGCCCCTTGACGACGGGACCCAAGCCCCTATCGCCCTCAGCCAGCTGCGTTGGACCGCCGCCCACTCGCCCCAACCCGCCCGTCCTACGAGCGACGCGCGCAGCTGAGGAAAAGCGACGAGTGGAGAACTTCCCGACCAGCGCCGCCCACTATGCTTCCACTGTGGCGAAGCCGGTCACGTCCTCCGGCACTGCCCATACAGAAGACTGGGCATCCGAGGGTTCTCTTACGACGCTCCACGACCTCGACCCGGCCAGCGACCAGCAGAAATCGAGGCGTTTTTGCGTCGGGAAGAATGCTCACCGCTCAGCCGCCTGTCACGTTCCCCATCGCCTTCATCTCCGCGCTTTGTATCTCCTAGCCGAGGCTACGCAGTGCGTGGACGCTCCCCCAGTCCCCCACAGTTTAAACTGAATAAAGCAGCCTCTGGAGGTGACGTTGCTTCCGAGCGCAAGCACAATGATCCTCCATCGACGAAAACCCAAGTCCATGCCTCAACTACGACGACAACACCGACGACAACACCGACGACAACACCGACGACAACACCGACGACAACACCGACGACAACACCGACGACAACACCGACGACAACACCGACGACAACACCGACAACACCGCCGACAACACCGCCGACAGCACTGCCGACAACACCGACGACAGCACCGACAACGACGACGACGCGGCCAGACTTGAAACTTTTACCGCTGCCCTGTGAAGTAACGTCGGAGTACGCCCACCGCAGCCTCACTACTCGACAAAGCCGAGATGGGACACCGAAGACAACGCACAGTACGAGAATACGAACAAGTGACATTGAAGTTACGGTCGACGGTCACGCGGTTACTGCCTTGGTCAACACTGGAGCTGACTACTCTGTCATGAGTGGCCCACTCGCTGTCCGACTCAGGAAGGTAACAATAACTTGGGATGGCCCGCTGATCCGCACCGCAGGTGGTAACCTGATTACGCCGTCAGGACGCTGCACCGCGAGAGTTACTGTAAATGGGAGAACCTATGCGACAACCTTCCTGATTCTACAGCAATGCTCGCGAGACGTGATTTTGGGAATGGACTTCCTGAATGAACATCGAGCGATCATCAACCTTCGATCTAAGTCGATCAAGCTTTCCACAGACAAAGCCATACCTGTTGCGACGAGCGCGACTCATCACGTTGCCTTAAACGTCCTCGACGAAGCGTTGAGCGTGCCGCCCCGATCAAGTGTCTCGCCTGCATCGACTGGAGACATCGAAAATGCCGAAGGCGTCATCGAGGGGAACACCCAGTTACTCCTTGATCGAGGACTGGGCGTCGCAAGGGGAGTCGCTGAATTCCGGAATGGCCAAGCCCAGGTGCTGCTAACAAACTTCACCGAAGAATACCGGCATCTAAACAAAGGTACGACGATTGCCTTTCTCCACGAGCTGCCAGACATCAGAGACATATTTGCCCTCCCCGACCAACCCGCAGAACCATCTGACCAAGGCCATCAACCCACCTTCGACATCAACCCGGCATTACCCCGGAGCAGACAAGACCAAATACGCAGTCTTCTTCAAAGGTACAGCGACTGCTTTTCATCAGCATCGAATGTGCGATGAACCCGGCTTGCCAAGCACCGCATTGTAACAGACGAACACGCCCGACCACTGCGGCAGAGCCCCTACCGCGTGTCGCCAATAGAACGCCAAGCTATCCGCAAGCAAGTAGAGGAAATGCTACGTGACGACGTCATCCAGCCATCAAGGAGCCCCTGGGCAGCACCAGTTGCCCTAGTGAAAAAGAAAGACGGCACCCTTCGCTTCTGCGTCGATTACCGCCGCCTGAACAGCATTGCGAAGAAGGATGTCTACCCCCTCCCCCGCATCGACGACACATTGGATCGGCTATGCAACGCTAAGTACTTCTCATCGATGGACCTGAAGAGCGGCTGCTGGCAAATTGAACTCGACGAAAGAGATCGCGAGAAGACTGCGTTTATCACACCAGACGGACTACTCGAGTTCAAGGTGATGCCATTCGGCCTCTGCTCTGCCCCAGTTACGTTCCAGCGAGTCATGGATACGGTTCTCGCAGGCTTGAAGTGGCAAATTTGTCTAGTCTACTTAGATGACGTTGTTGTCTTCTCCACAAGCTTTGAAGACCATCTCAGAAGGCTTCAGACAGTGCTAGAAACAATCAAGTCTTCAGGCCTAACACTGAAACCAGAGAAGTGCCACTTCGCCTACGAGGAGCTGCTGTTCCTTGGTCACGTCGTAAGCCAGGATGCAGTTCGCCCAGACCTTCAGAAGACGGCTGCGATCGCAGAGTTTCCACAGCCTAATGACAAGAAAGCTATACGCAGATTTCTTGGATTGTGCGCTTATTACCGGCGATTCGTCAAGAACTTTTCGCGCATCGCTGAGCCTTTGACCCAACTTACCAAGGCAGACGTGCCTTTTAAGTGGGAAATGCCGCAAGAGGAAGCTTTCAAAGAGCTAAAGCGCCGCTTACAGTCCCCTCCTGTGCTCGGGCACTTCGATGAAAACGCCGAAACCGAAATCCATACCGATGCAAGCAGTGTGGGCTTAGGAGCGGTGCTCGTTCAGAAAAATGGTGGAGAGGAAAAAGTTATCGCGTACGCTAGCCGTTCACTGTCGAAAGCCCAAGCCAACTATTCGACGACCGAGAAAGAATGCCTCGCCATTATTTGGGGCTCGTCGAAATTTCGCCCCTACCTGTACGGACGACCATTCAAGGTTGTGAGCGATCACCATGCTCTGTGCTGGCTAGCCAATTTCAAAGATCCCTCAGGCCGCCTTGCTCGTTGGAGCCTGCGTCTTCAAAAATTCGACATAACTGTAGTCTACAATCTGGCCGCAAGCGTTCCGACGCAGACTGCTTGCGCGAGCCCCCGTCGACGCAGCAAGCGAAGGAGAAGACGACGATGCTTTCTTAGGACCGGTAAGCGCCAGCAGTTTCGCGCAGCAGCAGCGCTCCGATCCTGAGTTGCAAAGCATAGTTGATTACCTGAAAGGCAAGACAGCATCGCCTCTTCGAGGATTCAAGCGCCAACTGTCGTCCTTCGTCGTTCACAATAATGTCCACCTGAAGAAGAACTTCGCGTCCAACAGGACAGTACATCTTCTTGTCGTGCCCAAGAATCTTAGGCAAGAAATTATGCAGGCATGTCATGATGAGCCGACTGCAGGGCATCTCGGTATTGCTCGCACGTTGCACCGCATCCAGGAGAAGTACTATTGGCCGCGGTTAGCTGCCGAGGTTTCCCATTACGTGAAAACGTTCCGTGAGTGTCAGCGACGCAAAACACCTCCGACTAGACCAGCCGGACTCCTGAACCCCATACCATCTCCAACTAAGCCCTTTCAGCAAATTGGGATGGACCTCCTCGGCCCCTTTCCGACTTCATCATCGGGTGACAAATGGATCATCGTGGCCACCGACTACATGACCCGATACGCCGAAGCAAAAGCGTTGTTTAATGGTACCGCAACAGAAGTCGCTAAATTTTTTGTCGAACAAATTCTCCTGCGACACGGCGCCCCCGAAGTGCTCATCATAGACAGAGGGACGGCATTTACAGCGGAGCTGACGCAAGCCATTTTAAAGTACAGCCAGACAAGACATTGGAAGACAACTGCCTATCATCCACAAACCAACGGACTCACAGAGCGTCTGAACAAGACCATCGCAGACATGCTCTTCATGTACATCGACGGCAAACACAAGACGTGGGACTCTATTCTGCCCTGCGTGATCTTCGCCTATAATACTGCCGCCCAGGAGACAACCAGGTTTACTCCATTCCAGCTGGTATACGGCAAGAAGTCCACGACAACACTCGACGCAATGCTCCCGCACGTTTCCGACGAAGACAACTCCGACGTCGCCGCCTACATTTATCGCGCCGAGGAAGCCAGAAGACATGCGCTGCTTCGCATTCAAGACCAGCAGCACAACGACGCCCGACGCTATAATCTCCGCCGACGAGACACGCATTACAAGCCAGGTGATCGGGTTTGGATATGGACGCCAGTTCGCCGCCGTGGATTGAGGGAAAAGTTGCTGCGGCGCTACTTTGGCCCGTACAGGGTTCTCCGTCGCATCGGTGACCTCGACTATGAAGTCATCCCCGACGGCACGACAGCATCTCAGCGACGCCGCCCACGCCCGGAAGTGGTACATGTCGTACGCCTGAAGCCATATTATGAACGCTAAAGGTCTCGAAGTTTTCATTCTCCGTGTTTATTTTCATTTTCAAGCATCGAGACGATGCTTCTTTGGAAGGGGGGTAATGCCACGTATCATTGTAGTGTTTGTTCGTTCACGCTCAAGGCTGCAGGAAAGGGCTGTTATCATTTTTGTTCGTAACGCTAGAAGCGGCCAGTCTAATCTCGATTGATCGAAGCCATGAAAGGCTGCATCTAGGTTTTTCCAGATTACTGTAGATGATCTTGTCCTGCTATCTGGAAGTTTCCTTGCCGGCTTTAAATTGGGCGATGCCGCGAGCGGCGGTGTACAAGGACGCATATATAATACGGAGGAGAGGCCGACTGCGCCCATCCTTGCCTTCTCATCCATGTTTTTTTAGAGCGCAGCTCTTTGGCGTCCGTTCCTGGGTTTCGCGTCGTCGTCGGCCTCGTAACCAGCTCCGCCCCCCTTTCATCCCCCCAGCGCTAGCAGCGACCGACTGATAACGACCGACTGATACCGCTGGATGCCGCTGACGCCGCTAGAGAGTCAAGATAACGTGACTGCATAGAACACCGTCGCCGCCATGCAGAAAGAGGAGGAAAGGGTCCCCCCCCCCCCCTGTTCTTGTGTGGCGGATAGGGTGCTCTTCAGTTGCCGACGCGCCGGTTATTTCACGTAGGCCCCGGCACGTCGACGAATACGTGACTACCTTCCCACGGCTAGACCTGGTTCTTAGCGCTGCGGAAGCGAGGGTATCATATTGTTTGTGTCGGCATCGGCGGCGTTGTCCCTGAAACCTACTCCGCAGCTGGGGTTGACTCACTATCGAAAAGGTGAAACAGCTTATTTGCTGCGCTCAAATTTCGCATTAGGAAGTAACGTAATCGTCGGTAATTTTTTTTTTTTTGCGCAATACCCTTCCTTAACCATGCATGACTGGCTCATCAACAGCATGCCCTCTTGAAAATTTGTCTAAAGTTTTGATAATCATGCTCTTCACGCAGTGTTTTCTGCTTGTTTAACAAATCAGCTTGCCTATGTGTTTTTTTCGTTTTAGCCTCCTTCCCTGTTCACGCTGTCGGCGTTAGATGTTAATATTAAAGGATGAATTACTACTTCCCTTTACTGTGATGTAGACCTCGAAGCCATTTACTTCAACGAGTAAACGCAGGTAGTATTTTTTTACGGTCTTCATTCATACTTTATGTGAATTAAGAAATCGAAAATACACAGGGTAACTACGGAATCGGCTGGCAAACATTTCCATGCGGGATCAGCTCAGTCATAAAACCAGGCATTTAACACAGAGTACCGAGAAAAGCGGCGCATTTCAAATCAAAACTTTGTGCTGGCACTAAACTGCATGATATCAGTGTTCCACCTTTTATCAAACTATGAACTTAAAATATGAAGTCTACTCACTTTATCAACTGGGCAACCTGTTTCCAGTATCTAGAGCTCGGAATATATAGCGCCAATGCTGTGTACACTGGACCTTGAATCGTTTGCTTTTGGAATTGGTCGATTTCCTGCATGCCACAAAAGAAATCGCCACAAATATACTTGTATCTAGTAAGGTATGGGGTATGGTTATTACTCCCTCTATATGATTACGAGAGGACAACTTGAGAACTCTGCATCGACAGCAGTGATTACCACGATATCAGCTCTGTCTCAAATCTCCCGTAGAAATAAGGAAAAATCTTATTGTTTGCATATCCCGAAAACATGACACACCTGCACGGTGCGTTTTCTTAGAGAGGAGTACTAACACTTTCAATAAAATTCGATAATACAAAAGTGTGTTAATAAAAAAAAAAAACGTCTTGGTAAATTTTGGTTTGTAACAAACAGCAAGGTCTTCTATTTTGAGGATCTATAGTCAGCATTTCTTCCGATGCCCAACACTATCGCGTAAAGTCTTCCAAATAGACATGCAGTAACGATCTGAAAAATTTGTTTGCCGGTGTACTAATTCCGGTCATGTGCGGCCATCCCGGTTGACAGAAAAGTTCCTTTTCAAAGCTTGCTGCATAAGCTCCCAAAACCAAGAACGCGGCTCTGAGTTCAGAGATGGCATACAGGCGCTTAAGACGCGGGAAAAAGTCAGGTGGATGTTAAACAATAATCAGACGCGCGGAGCACTGAACACTAAAGATCATAGCAACGAAACCACGATCAGTACATCGCGCTGCAGTACGAGCACCAAAGTGTATTCAAAGCAGCGCTTAGACGCGGGACATGATCCTGGGGTGATACATGGTGGTGGCCTCGCAATGTTCGTCGCACGTAAATCTGCTCAGCAATAGACTAAATTTCCTTATTAGTTGTGACCCTATTTCTTTGGCAACCGGTGACGAAGAAAACTAAAATCAATTTTTTTTTATTTTTAATTATCAGCGAATATATGAGGGCCATATATGGCTCTGCTGTGGCAGTGAAAGGACCTTTATGAATGTTAGAGATCGCGTTAGAGATCGCTGCGAAAACACTGACACCTCCTTCACATTCCTCGCCTTTCGCAGACCGTGAAGACGTCCCATCTGACGAAGTTGACGCCCCATCCACAGCGTCAAACACGCTAACGCGCGCACACCATTCACACACTCGAAAGAAGCACGCGCACTCAACGGCGGCGACGCAACTGACGAAAGAGGAAGCGCCGGAGCAGAAACGTCGTACCCGAGCGTTCTAGACGTTTCTTTCTTTTTTCCTCCGGCCACCGCTCCTCCAAACCTTAGTGACGCCACTTCAACGAGGTGACATGTCGTCATGCGTCTAGATGACTAGCATGCTTGCGCGTGGGCACAGCGCACCCAGCCACAGACGCAGCGAGCTCTCTCCTATGACGACACAGTGTCGCCACACAACGTTACGACATGACGTCACAGTGCGACGTCATGCGCTGTCATGGCAAGTACATTGGCTCGACGTCACCGCTCCCTAGTATTGCATCATCTTTTTGGCGACGTTTTCAATGTTTTAGTCAACGTGGTTGTACATGTCCGCGTTTTTTTCCCGCAATTTTGACATCCACTGCTGTTTTCACGTTCTCACGCTCTATCGCCGTCCGATAGTATTTTGACGCCTAAATATTATTTTGGGCTCTAATTTATCATATAATTATTCCACATTAGCCAAATTTTGATGGGCATTATCCTCAGATCATGATTTATTATACACAATCAATGTTTTTCGGTTAACTCTCACACGAACGGAGAAATGCTGCCTACACGTTTTGCGGACGCGAAATCGTCGACATAGCCAAGAAAGGCTTTCGGCTTAATAATCAGTACAAAGAAAGCGCCGTGGGATGTTCAAGCCGAGGCTTTGATACAGATTCATGCTATACATCAATCGCAGGGTACCTAGCACACTTGCAAAAACGAGAAACAGCCGCCAAGCAGGTAACCATCGGTAGAAAGGGGCAGTCTGACACTTTCGCCTTGTATGCCGCTCATATCCCCTTATGCATTTCGTATGTGAACACATTTTTGGTGGCCGCCGCGGTGGCTCAGTGGCTATGGTGCTCGGCTGCTGGCCCGAAAGACGCGGGTTCGATCCCGGCCGCGGCGGTTGAATTTCTTTGGAGGAGAAATTCGAGGCCCGTGTACTGTGCGATGTCAGTGCACGTTAAAGAACCCCAGGTGGTCGAAATTTCCGGAGCCCTCCACTACGGCGTCTCTCATAGCCTTAGTCGCTTTGGGACGTTAAACTCCATAAACCAACCAACATTTTTGGTAAAACGCCGCCGTGGTGGCTCAGTGGCTATGGTGCTCGGCTGCTGACCCAAAAGACGCGGGTTCGATCCCGGCCGCGGTGGCTAGAATTTCTTTGGAGGAGAAATTCTAGAGGCCCGTGTACTGTGCGATGTCAGTGCACGTTAAAGAACCCCAGGTGGTCGAAATTTCCGGAGCCCTTCACTACGGCGTCTCTCATAGCCTTAGTCGCTTTGGGACGTTAAACCCCATAAACCAAACCAACCAACATTTTGGTAAAACGAAAAAAGGTTTGTACGGCTTTTTCCGTACGAGACTATAGTCATAAAGTAACATAAAAGTAATGAGCGGACACTCGGGCCCTTTCGCGGCCGAGTTCGGCGCTTCCCCGTTTCCGCCAGATGGCACTGAACGTGCAAATAAAAAAAAAGAAAGAGTATGGTCTTGGCATGTCTTGGCTTGCAGTGACGTGCGCTGCGCGCCTACGGCCGCAGTTACGTCAGCAACAGCGGCGTTTTTTAAGTGCGTCAAGCCAACGGGCAAGCACGTCCAGGCGGCAGTGAGCGACGGACCGACGGTGTGAGCGGCTGTATTTTTTTGCGGCGTCTGCAAGCTTCGTGGGCACGTCCGTTTTGTGTACTGCTGTGGTGCTGCGACGGTTGTTTCTTGGTAAGACCGCAGTTCGCTATTCTTGCTGTACTGTCTGCACGTAAATATTCCTCTGTGTGTCTCGCTGGGGGGCATAGCCCTAAATACGCATATTTCGAACAAGAAATAGCGCACAGCTGTAGCATTCCGCGCGAGGGCCGCTTGTTTCATTTACTAAAGCTGCACGCGGCGGCTTCAGGAAATGTGATTTCAATTATGATATCGCCTTTGTGTGAATTTGGTTAGCTACGCGTAGCATGCGTTGTGAGAAATTGCGTATTTTGTATTTTTGTTAGTGTTCATTAGGCTTATCTCAACGCAGGAATTTGCCGATATGCAAAATTGTGGCTTTTCTATGTTCTCAGGCCATGCCACCGAGAAGTGGGGGCTACGGCAGGTACTGCTGTGTCACGCGGTGCGGCAACAATGAAAAAACTCGAAGGAAGCCAGGCACAAAATTCTTCTGTTTGCCACGAGACAGCAGGTATACATTTTAATTGCTTAATGTTGCCACTTGTTTTCAACGTAAGCTGAATTTCTGTGGAGTCGTCAGTCTGTGCACACATGTGTTATATTTCTTTTCATTTACTTCTACTCGTTCTACTCGTCGAAAGCATCCACATTCAGTTTAAAATACCGTTGTAAACTTCAAGCGTAGCCGTATTTATTTTTGACGCTGCACATCTTGCAAGTGCACCCATCACGTCTGATAGCTGAAACATCGTCTTGGGACAACTACTGCCTGCTAATATTTTCTACCAATCCAGTGCTGTTTTGGTTAAAATCACCCTTGGTGTCATCTGCTGCCATGTGTTGGGCGTAAATCTAGACATTCTGATCTGTACTTGCACTTCAGCGCACTGGCTAGTTTCCCGCGAGGCGGCCTGCAGAGGACGGTGAGTAACTGCGGTGCGGAAGAGGTGAGCGGGAACGCTGGGCGCTCGGGGAGGGAGAGCGACTGGTTCTACGAGGAGGCGGTGGGGACTCGGCGCTCGGTGGGTCATTCCGAGGCGTGAAGCAACGGGGTCCATAGTCATAACGGCGGTCAACGTAGGGCAAAGGTCGGGGCGGTGCGGACCAACAGCTGAGGCAGTGGCGAGAGATGTGGCCTACGCGCGAGCACGTGAAGCAGATCGGCTGGTCATCAGGGGTACGCCACTCATCTGGATTGCGATATCTTGGGTAACTTGGGACGAAGGTGTTGCGGGTCGTAGCGGTAGCAACCACGGGAGAGATGGGGCTGGCACTGCGACGTTCGACGGGATGGCTAGAGGGCATGCCCAAGTTGGCGACCTCCTGGCGGACGACAGCTTGAATAAGGGATATTGTGGTGAGGGTGTTTTCAGACAAGGGCGCGTTGGTTGTAACAAGAGCCAGGGCCTCCAGTTCACGGCGCACGATGCGAGTCACGTTGTCGGGGTTTGAAGGCTGCCTCAGGGTCGGCAGATCCTCGAACGTGGAACTGGCAGCTGTGTTAGGCAGGCGGTCAAAGCGGTGTGCAATGCGCCGGTGCTTGGCCCGCTCCAAGCGTCGACACACCTACAGAACGAAGTCAACCGTGGAGCAGTCCCGGCATCGAAGAAGATGGAAGGCATCGTCGGCAATGCCTTTAGGAATGTGGCCTACCTTATCCTCTTCGGTCATGTTGTGATCGACCTTTCGGCACAGTGCCAAGACGTCTTGGATGTATGTAATATGTGATTCAGTGGCCGTTTGTGCGCCAGCTGCAAGTTATTTTTTGGCAGCAAGCTGACAGCCAACTGGTTTCCCAAACAGGCCACGGAGCTTCTGTTTGCAAACATCCCATGTGGCAATTTCTTCTTCGTGGGTTTTGAACCAGACGCGTGCGGTGCCGGTAAAATAAAAAATTCAGGGGGCACTTTGGCTCTCTAAAGTGCTGCAAGGCGAAAGCGTTTCCTGGCCACTGTTTGTTTTTATTTATTTTTTATTTTTCATATTTTGTTTTTTATTTATTTTTGCTCCTTATTTAATTTTATTGCTTAT
The DNA here is from genome assembly GCF_055824585.1 of Amblyomma mixtum. NCBI lineage: Eukaryota > Metazoa > Arthropoda > Arachnida > Ixodida > Ixodidae > Amblyomma > Amblyomma mixtum. Next base: position 69,779,527 of record NC_143019.1, read on the forward strand.
TTTTATTTTCACATCTTGTTTTTATTTTACTTATTTTCTTATTTTTGTTTTTTTTTATTTTCTTCACTTTACTCCTTTTATTTTATTTATGAAGCCCATGCATTCACTAGATGCGCCTTTATTCATGCTGGAACCTTGAGCCTTTTAAGCAGTGACACCGAAAGGCGGACGAATCTGCCGACGCGTCTGTCGTCACTCCTGCCGACGCGTCTGTCTACACGGCTGCCGACGCGTCTGTCGACACTTCTGCCGACGCGTCTGTCGACACGGCTGCCGACGCGTCTGTCGACACGGCTGCCGACGCGTCTGCTAACGACAGTATGAGGCATTAAAGGCTTCCCCCTTAAAAAAATATCACATTGGCCAGCATCAGCGTGGCGTCCCACCTGTTGTGCTGGCTAACACGCTTATAAAGCGAGAGCGAGTCCTCGACGTCCACGCCATCTGTACCACAGAATGTACCCGGGTCGCTAGGGTGGGCTACGACGACAGTTGGCGTGGCAGGCGCAGACGGAGGGGCCGGGTCGGTAGTCAGCTCGACGGTTCGGCCCATCGGCTCGTCCGCTCGTCGGGTCGTCGGCATGTCGGCTTGAACTCGCGACCGCCACCAAAAGATGTTACGATTCGTTCACTTATTTAGTAACCAGTTCACCGGTAACAATATTATAAATATACCCAGCGGTCAAAAATGAATTTTTCACGTAATTTTAAGGACGTTCAAATATTATTCCTAGTATATTTAGAAAGCATTCGTATTCCTAAGCATAGGGAGAAAAATGGGAAATAAATCTGACATTGTTACAATAATTTCGAAATCAATTTTTTGCACTTCCTTTATTTCGCTAAGGGGGTAAGCGCTGGTTCTTTAGAGTTAGGAGCCGATTCCAAGACAAGGTTGAAACAGCAGCGAACGGCTGAGCAATCAGAGAGGCAGATGGCACTAGCAAAGTGGTGAGTTGTCCACGGACTGCTAAAGAAAGTGTGAAGTGAAGTGAGACCGTTGACTTTCAATGGACCCACGCGGTCTGTATTTGGCGCACAAAAGCTAGTTTTTGGAGAAAAAATTGGCTGTGATTTAGCTCTGGTTTAACCTGGAGGACTGCGAAAGCAACATCTGCTCGTAGCCATATATTATTGCGTGAGCTACATTACCCACAGTCTAACCGTTTAGCGTGCTCTTGCACAACCATACTGCGCATGCGCGGGGAGAAAATGACGTTAATACGCACAGCTGGCGTGCCGGCGGCCCCGGCACGCTAGCTGTGCGCCGCTACTGCGCATCGGAGATGAGTGAGAGAGGCGATGGAGAGCGCGCGCGAGCGGCGGTGGTCCCGAACCAGCGCCATCTTGAATTCTCAGTGTCTAGGTGGCTTTGCCCGAACCCGCTAGCTATGCGCCGCTACTACGCATGCGCAACTGGCGAGAGCGGCGGCGGCACCTCTGAGTCACCCGCACAGCGACGACGGCGGTGCGCCAGCTGTGCGCCGTCCCTGCTCCTCACGCATGCACAGTATGGCCTTTCCTTCGCTCCGCGAAATGGCTCGGCGACTAACGTAGTGTTGCTTTCGTAACAAAATTACATATCTAGCATTTTTTATTCCTCAAATTCCAGTAGTCATGACATCGCACTTTCTAGCAGTCGGTGACAGATTGAGCACATTCGCGTTCAGTATTACAATGGTGTACCAACCTTTAAAAATTGAAGTTGGGCTTTCACTAACGTCACGTTCATGGTGTCGTAAGGTATCTCTTTATTTCCGTAGAGAAGTCCCCAGTCGTAAATATTGCGCCGATTGCACATTTTTATCCCTTCGACAAATTTGGGGCGTTTTAACATACTTGATATGCATAAGCCGTCTTCTGCGTAGTAATCGCTGAAATTAAAGCGAACGTTATTTTGATATAGCCAATACGCAGCCTATGACACTATGCAGTTTGTAGCGTTGGGGCACCCTCCAGCTTATTTCCTCCGACCAAATGCAAGACGAATCGGCTTCACTCGCGCAAGCATGGGTCTGAAAATTTTTCCTTCGCAGCTGAATGTACGCGCATTCTTATAGGCACGAGTGGCGTGTATTACCTAGGGTAGATTGAGACCGCATCTGAAATTGGTGGTCTCTCGCTCGAAGCTCTACTCGCCACTCGGAAATGGGACAGCGATATCCGGCATAGACTGGCGCGTGCACACACGTATATCGAGAGCTATGCTATCGAACTCACTCGACAGAGCTGGCACAATATTTGTGACCAGATGAACAAGACTCCAAACGCTCGCAACATGTGGAACCTCCTTCGACATTTACTCAACCCAGCTGGAGGCAAACTCCAAACACGCTAACAGCTCGAGCGAATCTTCCACCAGTATCCTGGCATGCCAGACGAGCTCCAACAAGAGCTTATAAGTACTTACATCCACCCCGAACCAGGAACCAACCCCCCCTTCTATCAGGGCGCTGACAATCCCGGCCTAGACGCTCCAATCACTCTTGCGAAGGTCCGAGCAGAACTCAATCGCCTCAAGACTACTTAGGCGGCCGGTCCGGACCGCCGTTCAAGTAAAAGGCTCAGGAACCTACACCACGCAACCATTCATGCTCTTACGGACTATATTCAAGAATGTTGGGCCAGTGGTACCATAACCCAGGAGTGGAAATGCGTGAATCTAGTCCTCATCCTCAAGCCGGGCAAACCAGCAAACATGGCCAACCTCCGTTCCATGTCCTGCGTTGGGAAGCTGATGGAAGGAAGGAAGGAAGGAAAAACTTTATTTTACTCTAGTCCTTTTTCCTGCGGTTTGGGAGCATCTTCAGAGACGTTTTCTCCTTGATTTTACCCCCAGGAGTCTTCTCTGTCGAAGTCGTCCGCCTCTAATCAGTGGTCGGTTGCCCTCAGTCCAGGACCCAGGGATTACTCGGCCATACTACAAAACTACAGAGGCAGAAGATTGCGGTATCCCCCACCGCACAAATCTCTCAGCAGAGAGGAAGCTGTCACTTGGAGACAATTACAAACAGGCTCTTTCCCAAACCTACATATACTAAACAAAATGCACCCTACCATATACGCGGACAAATGTCCCTGGTGCGACGGAAAACCTACTCTCTATCACATCACATGGGCCTGCCAAAAGATAGACGTGGTCCCCAAAATACAAAACCCGAGTGCGGAGCAGTGGGAGACTCTGCTGTCCAGCGACCGCTGTGAAGACCAAGAAGGTCTGGTACAGCGAGCTCAAGCTGATGGAACACGTTATCCACACCAAACTCTTAAGATACCTCGAAGACAACCATCTACTACCAGGCACAATGTTCGCCCTCCGCCGTCGTTTAGCGGCCACGGACATTATGCTTCTTCTCCATCATGATGGGGTCATGAAACGTACACTAGACACGAAAGTCATCGTCGGCCTCGATGTTGCCAAGACATTCGACAACGTCCTCCATGAATCGATCCTTCAACAACTTCAGGATCTCGGTGTTCGACATCGCACGTATGCGTACGTCCGAGATTTCCTCTCCGACCACACAGTGCAACTAAACGCCGGCACGGGAGATCCTTCCATCATCTATCCGGGAAACCGTGGCACGCCCCAGGGCTCCGTGCTTTCGCCGATGCTTTTTAACGCTGCACTAACAGGCCTGCCCAAGCTACTCGCCGACATCCCTCACCTTGATCACAGCATTTATGCTGACGACCTCACACTTTGGATCACGCACGGCAATGACGGCCAGATAGAAGAGACTCTCCAAACTGCAATCAAACGGATCATGACAGTTGGCCTCACCTCCTCGGCTATTAAGTCAGAGTATCTAATCATACCGTCCCCGGGACGACGCCCTCTAAAGATACATCCTGAGATCAACCTCCAGGTGCAAGGCAACCCGATTCCTCGTACAGACCACATCAGGATCTTGGGCTTACACTTACAGGCCAACGGTAGCAATAACAGCACGCTCCAACGCATCGACCAGTCGGTTGTACAGATCGAACGCCTCCTAAAGCAAGTTTCCAACAAGCATTGTGGTATGCATGAGTCCAACCTCTTGCGCCCCGTTCAAGCGTTCATATGGTCCCGCCTCACCTACTCTGCACCCTACCTACGTCTCACTCGTGCCGAAAGCGAACGGCTAGAGGCGTCACTCGAAAAAGCACACAAGACGGCCCTCGGTCTTCCTATGTCCACAGCTACCCATAAGCTCATGGCTCTCGGAATCTCCAATACCGTGAGCGAACTTATCGAAGCAACCCTCACTGCCCAATACGAGCGGTTCTCACTTGTACACGCTGGCCGAGCGGTACTGCAGCAAGTTGGGATCTCCTCGCCGAGAGCGGCCTCAAGTTATGCCGAACTTACCCCGGAATATCGCCTAAATCTCCGCATCCCTCCCATTCCCAAACGAATGCACGCGGAACACCATGCCGAGAGACGCGCCGATCGTGAACGTCAATTCGAGCACGCTTCAGCGGACGTCCGGACGTCACGTATACGGACGCCTCTTACCATCCCTCGAAGCCAGCGACGGTGGCGGTGGCTCTCGCCCCTCACCGCAGCTGGTACACAGCCTGCAGCATTCGTAATGTAGAAACAGTCACTGCAGCAGAGGAGGTTACCATTGCGTTAGCGCTTGCCGACCATGATACCAAAATTGTCATCAGTGATTCTCAACAGGCTATCCGCAACTACGATGCTGGCCGTATCTCTTGCCAGGCGTTACACATTCTACTTTCTACTGCACCCTCTTCCACCTCTCGCTTACTTCGTTGGCCCCAGCCCACGAGTCGCTCAGCGGAAACGCCCAGGTGCACACTCTCGCCCGAGATCTCAGCTGCCGAGCCGAGTGTGTGATCAGCCTCCCTGCTTCCTCTGTCACTAATATCTCACGTGCTTCTTTACTCACCACCTACACGGACATACTCCAGCACTACCGCCTCAATAGATGTTTCTGTACTTTCACACACCGTGATCTAGCAAGACGTGAGGCCGTCCAATGGCGCACACTACAAACTGGAAGTTTTCCAAACCTCCTCTTATACAGCAGGATCTTTCCGTAACAGATAGACCCCATGTGTAAACACTGCTCAACTCCGGCCACTCTCATACACATGATGTGGACTTGTACACATTACAACACGAACAACTCAAACACCCCAGAGACGTGGGAGTCTCTCCTGCGTACTACCGAGCCAGCAGACCAACGCCGGCGTATCCAGCGCGCATTGGGGGCCGCGACATCCCAAGGGATCCCCGCCGACCTCCTCTAAGCCAGCGCAACCGGTCCTTGGACTGGTCCCCTCTTTTTGGGCGTAATAAAAGAGATCACCACCACCATCCCGCACCAATATTCTCTCACTGGCGGAAATTGAGAAGAAATCAGTATAATACCTCAATTTTGTTTCCCAAAACAAAATGGTCAAAATGGGTTGGTGACGAGGTGAAGGAAAAAAGAGAACAGAAAGAAGATACAGACCACGCCAGCTACACAGCACCCAACATAACGGTTCCGTCTCAAGTATTGTTACGGAAGCGGAAGACCATTGTTCTTCCTTCGGTTTGGTTTGGTTTATGGTGTTTAACGTCCCAAAGCGACTGAGGCTATGAGAGACGCCGTAGTGGAGGGCTCCGGAAATTTCGACCACCTGGGGTTCTTTAACGTGCACTGACATCGCACAGTACACGGGCCTCTAGAATTTCTCCTCCAAAGAAATTCAACCGCCGCGGCCGGGATCGAACCCACGTCTTTCGGGTCAGCAGCCGAGCACCATAACCACTGAGCCACCGCGGCGGCTGTTCTTCCTTCAGTCTGTGTTGTTGGTATCATGGCTAGTAAAGGGGATTGTGAAATGCATTTCCAATTCATGCCCTCTTTTTGCGGGATCGGCTGATTCTTCGTTTTGAACGATAAGGACTTGAAGCGTAGTTAAATATACAGATCTGTTTTCCCAACGAGCCTTAGTGTAGTAGTAGCTTGTTTTGTCGCCGTTGGTTTTTCCCGTGAATTCATCTAAGAGTTCTTTTTCTAGGTTTGCCTTAAGTTTAGTTTGCTTGTAATCGTTGGAGTTTTCTGCGTTGTGTAAAGGTGTAGGTCAACTTGACGTCTACTCATCCATGCGCCTTCCAGCACCAGGGAACACTTCTGGCTGAATCCTGCTCTTATTCACAGGATATTCCAAAATGGCTTTTAACGCGTTGGCGTTAAAGGGCAACTGCAGATGTTCTAGAATTCAATTAGTTTAAAAGGACCGAACGTGTGAAGCATGTAGGTAAAGCCTGCGAAATCATTTGGCTTAGAATTTGAAATGGCGGCGTACTTGCCAAAGTGGCTTCGGCGTTGAGGCTTCTCTGCAGTGCAGAGCGACGAACAGAGGCTCCGATAAGAATTTCACATACGACGGCGCTACGTTTCCAGCGAAGAAACAAGTACTTCATGCAAGACAACTGACGCCATTGACGGTGAATGCCACTAAGGATTGTTTCGCGGCATCGGACGACGGATAACAGCATGCAGAAGAAGGCAGCGGACGTCTGACGCTTCGGCGATAATAAACTCACAATGAGTTTCCTCGCACTTTTCCAGCGCAGTGAGGAGAAGCCTGAACATCACCACGGTTTTAATAGACGATTATGTCACAGTTTCGAAAGCTAGTGCAAATATATTTTGCATGCTTGATTTAAAAGCTCCGTAGGGTCGAATTCTTGAGTAACCTTGAATTCTTTTCCCCTTTCAGCTTCCGTTTACGGTTCCCCTTAAGCGGAGAACCGAGCAGCGCAGGCGGCGGAAGCATGCGAGGAAATGCGGATTAGTCTAAAATGTAATGATGTCAAGTCCGGAGCGGCGCATTTTGAAACTAGCTGAATTAACCCAAAAATTCTGAAATATGGTCATATTATGCCTGAATTGTAATGACGACATTTAAGAATGTCATAATTGGATCCTGAGTCACACACGCTACCCCTTGGTGACTGAGGCATGCTCATTATACTTGGTTACAGGGATGGTCGTGGCGGAAAACATTTTAGTACGGATATACTTGCGGAGATTATTCGGGAGCTGACCCAGAGGGGGCCAACCTTACAAGTTCTAAGTGGATATCCCTAGTTCGGAACCCCAGTGGCGTCGGCCGCCACCTGGGCTCGCCCGACCAAGGCCAGTTGGGCCTGCAGGTCAGAGTAGCCGAGCAGGGAGGCTTCCCAGTCCTCCCGGGTTGATTTGGAGTGAGGGGGGACCGCAGGGTTGGAGGGAACGGGCCCATACCATGTGGGAAATGTCCACAGAGTTCTCCGCCCAGTGCGGACAGCTGCCGAGCAAGAAGGGTCGAAGTGTTTGAGAGCTGCTGGGCACAGCAAGATGTTGATATAGAGGCGAAGCGGGAGCCGCTCTCCACCTTTGAGAGACCTTTACACGGGCGGGGATAGAGACCGTGGCCAATTTCATGAAGTGAAACAACATCTCTGAAGGAGTAAGCTAGAGTGAACTCGTGTTTCTGATCTTCGTGGTCGGAGCGGAATGCGCGGCGAGAGAGCGCGCGCGCAGCGGCGTCAGATACCTCAAGGCCCATGTGAGCAGGAGCCCAAACGATATGCCTGTGAGCGGGGTACCCGGTGTAGGCTAGGTACGGTACCCAGCCCTGCTCGACGTTCCGACAGACCCCTCGTGAGTAGAAAATAATTATTTTTGAAGTGGGATCAGATGCAGCTAACGCAATTTGCGACCTCCTCCGCGTGTGTTCTGTCACCGGCTCGGAAAGTAAGGCCGTTGACTGTTTTGGATTGGAGGACGACTGCGGCCGTGTGCCATCCCCCGTGGTGGGGGCCGGAGGCATCCACGTTGAATACGCCGGGTTTCGATCCACAGTGGCGTGCCAGGGCGCCGGCCATTCTGGTCCTCACGGTTCATGTTCGCCGGAAGAGGGCGCACGTGGAGGGCGCATATCCACTGGAATGGAATACGTACACGCTCTTCCACGAGAGTGGTGTGTTGGATGTGTGATCGGGCAAGGAGGCGGCGACCCGACGATGTCTTCGAGAGACGTGTGTAATGGTTAGTGAAGTGGGCTTCCCGGAGCTCCCGAAAGGTGTTCACCGTGCCCAGCCCCAGGAAGCGCTTGTTGGAGGTGTTCGCGGGGAGGTCCAGAGAGCGCTTAATAATTTTGTGGAGAATGACTTCGAGTGCATCCTCGTCTTGTGGTTGGCTGTCCATTCGAAGATAACGTTTTGCTTTAGAAGAGAGCGCAAAACTGGTGTTCCCAGGGCTTGGGACGGTAAGTACTTGCTGAAATCATTTTCTATACCGAGCAACCTTTGCACTGCCTGCCTGCTCTGTGGTTTTGGTATGTTCCTCACGCTTTCGACTAGCGCTGGATTAGGGCTTATTCCTTCGCTGCTGATGATGTCTCCAAAAATGCTATTTTATCGACGCCAAACCCACATTCTGCTAGGTTGAATGTTAGGCCTGCAGCTTCAACTGCTTTTAATGCAGACCTTAGCCGTTCGTCGTGTTCTTCCCTGGTCGTACCCCAAACGAGAACGTCATCCACGTACACTCGTTGTCCAAGGATTTCGTCAAATAGCTCATTCAGTGCCTTTTGAAATACCTTGCTGGCAGACGCGATCCCGGAAGGGAGCCGGCGAAAGCAGTATCGGCCGAAGGGCGTTGCGAACGTGCACAGTTCCGATGAACGCTCATCAAGCGGGATCTGGTGAAAGCCGGTGTTCGCGTCCAGACGAGAAAAAAAAACCTTGCACCGGCCAACTCCGCCTCGATATCCTCCCGGCGCGGCATTTGGTAATGCTCTCTCTTTAGGCTGGCATTGATTCCCCTGGGGTCCATGCAAACTCTCATTTTGCCGTCTTTCTTACGAGCAATGACTAGAGGGCTTACCCAGTCGGTCGGGTCGCTGACCTTCCTGATGATTCCTTCCTGTTCCATCCGTTGTAGCTCAGCACGCAAAGGCTCCCGTAAGGGTATGGGCACCCTTCGAGCACCTTGAATGATGGGCACAGCATCCTTTCCCAACAGTGTGTTGTATTCACGCCGTAGGCGCCCAATTACTTGAAAGAGCCGAGGGTACATCTTAGCCACTTCTTCGGAAGCGGTCGTAGTGACGCTTTCTACTGTGCGCTGGAGTAGCCCTAGCTGCTCGCTGGCTTGCAGTCCCAAGATGGTTTGGTCGTCTTTTTTGACAACGAAAAATTCCGTGAAAATTTTTCGCTCACATATTTGCACCAGTACTGAACACGTGCCACAGTGTTTGATGATACCACTTCCATACGACCGCAGGACGGCACCTCTGGGCTTCAGTGCGCCAGTTCAAAGAGCGAGACGGGTACAAGGTTTGCCTGGGAGCCAGTGTCGACCTTGAACGTCACATGCTTCCCGCCAACTTCGGCCTTCACGAACCAGTCGCGGAGGTGGTTAGCGCTACTGATGGCTACGTCCAGTACGTCGAAGTTGTGAGCTTTGGTTCTGCAGCACGACGCGACGTGATGGGGCCGTCTGTATGAATAGCAAGTTTTTCCATAGGCAGGGCACCTGCGAGGGGCGTGAGTGCAGTTGCAGCGACTGCGCCTCGAAATTGACCTGAGCAACTGTTGTGGCTTTACTCCGGTTCTGCTCGCAGAGATGACTTTGACATCGGTATCGTTCTTAGTTTGTCCCAAGAACTGATTCTGACGTGCTGATGTTTCTGCCGCCTTGCACAAATCCACGGCTTTTTGAAGAGTCAGCTGCTTCTCCCGCAACATTTTTCTTCGTAGTTTTGGCGATTTTGTGCCGAATACAACTTGATCGCGAACCAGGTCGTCCACACTAGTCCCAAAGTTACAGCGCATGCCCTCCGTTTTGAAGTCCCGAAGGAACTGTTCGAATTGCTCCTCATCGGCCTGTATTCGTGACCGGAACACATACCGTTCGTGAATGTCGTTCTGTCGCTCGACGCAGTATATTTCGAACTTTTGCGATGACCGTGGCGTAATCTTCTCCGTTTTCCCCTTCAGCAAATGAAAAATTGTTGAACACTTCAATTGCGTCCTCACCGACCACGCTGAAGAGCGCCGTTTTTGCTGCTCCTGATGTTGCCTTGTCGGTACTCGTCTTTGCTTGCAAGAAGAGCTCGAATTTCTGCTTGAACAGCTTCCAACTTCGACCGCCGTCTGTCGTTAGACGCAATGGTTCTGGTGGCTTCAGACTTTCCATTTCTTGCTTCAAGCAGCATGCACAGGGTTGGTCAAAAGTTCCCAAGCCACATGGTCCGCTTTTCATTGGTATATCCTGGAACTTAAGATTCCGATAAAGCCATCAAGGTTCTCAGATGGTAGAACAATCCTTCTTCTATTCTCTACAGATAATTTGAGCTTCGATGGTTTCTCAACTGCCCGACTATGCTGGTCAAAAGCAAGCCCTGTGGCCTTGGAACTTTTGACTGACCCTGTACGTAGCCAGCAGTGCTTGCAGGTCCTAGGTGCAGGGGCGTGCTTCTGGCACCATGTTTCGTGTCGCGGCGAATGAAGTGACGCACGCCAGTTTCAAGGAAACAATGAACAGCGCTGTTTATTGAACAAGCGCATTTAAAGGGCAAAAGGGGCAAGGAGGTTAACAGGGTGAGTACAGAGTTATCACGTCAGGGGAGACGGCACAGCGGTCGCTTGAGCTTGCAGACTGCGATACGATACAGTCTGCAAAGAGGACCCCAGGCAACTGAAGGGAGCCACTAATGCTGTCGCATCATGCGCTGAAGTCGAAGCTTAAGGCTCCGCCTAATGTTTGCTCTCTTCAAGTAACTTTGTGAGTTTAGTATTTAGAAATTACTGTTTTTTACCAGTTCCTTAAGTATTCTAACAGTTTGCCTGTACTTGCATTAGTTATTTTACGGATAAGAAAATAGTGGTGAAAAAGTTGCGCGTCCATGTTGCTGTTCTCTGCCAAATGGTTGCCAACAGGAGCTTGCCTTCGGTCCACACACTGGAAAGCGTGAGTTTCATCCCTTCCCTCTTGTGGTCGCTACAGCTACGACCACCGCCATCTTGACGAGACGTCACCGCTGCCCGAGTCCTGCGGAGCACCGTACCTCTGACGATCGGTCAATCTATTTCGCTTGCTCGTGAGTCGGTCACACTTTTTGCCACTACCACCGCCATCGGTAACGTTTTTCCCGCCCCTTCTCATACGCTGCCCATAGTGGTGACTGCGAACAGCGCCTTTTTCCCCTTGACATGAGGCGGTCCTCTCCGAGAGCACTCCGCCTGTTCCTGAATCCATGCGCTCACTTTCCAGAAAAGCCCACCATTCCCTTCTTCTTCTTCCTCGCCGCAGCTCCTCCCCTTCCTCCTTCGGACGGTTCTAAGGAAACTAGGTGATACAGCTCCCAGAGGTGACGCTGAGTTTATGCCTTGCAAATCCTCCCCTGACTGTTACTTCCTACTGTGATCTCTTGAGCGTCCTTGTGGAAAGTGTTCCTGTCCCTGCCCTCATTGGTCCTGGCACCGACGTATCGGCCCTCAGCTCCTCTTTCGACGCAGCGTGAAGAAGGTGACCACCCCTGCCGCTTTCTCCATAATTCGCGTCGGCAATGTCAGTAGCGTAAAAAAAATGTAAAATGAGTTTTTTAGGCAAGGAAATTGCGCAGTGACTGTCTCGTATCTCGGCGTACAGTTTAACCGTGCCGTAAGTGAAGGAATAAAGGAGGGATTAAGAGAACTCTTAGCAAAAAGTAATACGTTTGAAATATACGGCTGGGTATTCGTATTATATTTTAAACATATTTTGTATTCGTGAATGTGCTATAAATATGTAGAAAACAGATTAGTCAATGTTCTTGCTCAGTATTTCAAATGTATTTTTAAAATTTGTCAAAAATACCTCACCTGAAAATATGTTTCGAGCATATTTTAAACACGTGAAAAAATATAAATGCAGTTTGAGCATGTTGGCAAGGAATGAAAAATGTACTTTTGTAAATATTAAATTAATTCATCCTAAGTATATTTCAATTGTAACAAATGGGCAGTCTTTGAAAATATATTTGGAGCCCACATGCAGCTGCCATTGGAAATGAATTAGAAATGTACTTTCATAAATGTGAAATTAATTAGTCCAAAGTCTACTTCATCTACTTCAATTTTAATACAACTAATGGGCAGTCCTCGAAGCATATTCGCAGCACGCTTAAAGCTGCCATTGCCAATGAATTAAATATGTACTTTCGTAAATATGAAATTAATTCATCCAAAGTATACTCCATGTTTAAAAATGGGCAAGTCCTTAAAAATATATTGGCAATACACTTTGAGCTGTCATCAGAAATTAATTTAAACTGTACTCACATAAATATGAAAGTAATTCGTCTAAAGTATACTTCAACTGTACCTTATAGCAGGCAAACCATTACCACCCATGACAAGGCAAGAAGGCAAGTTCGCAGTGAGAATTTTGGGCACTTCTAAGCAACATGACCTGCTTTTGATGCGACAGCTTCACTCTGCTAGGTAAAGCTGGGTATCACCATGTGTGCAACATCACCTTCGGAGACGCAACCTTTTGGTGGCATCACAACCTGCCCATCGGATTCTGAGCAAACTGACCACCGTGGCAGGTCGCAGTTAACCACTGGTCGCACAAGCCTAACCGACGGCAGCACCTTATATACCTCTTATATATCTTTATAACAGCACCTTATATATCTTATATAAGCACCTTATATATCTCTTATATACATGTTGAAACACAAAGAATTCGTTTTTTTTTCTTTCACGGCTATGTTATTAAACTACAACCTCTGCTACCAACAACCAACATCTAGGCCCTTTGCTTTGGGCATGTAGCCATGTCAAGCTGCACATATCATTAGATATTATTGGACGATAAGTGTACAAATAACCTACAGACTGCATTTCACATATAACAGTTAACTTTCATGTTGCGCTTCATCCGCATTCGTCCACATGACTAGTATATCAGAAGCCTCATAGCAATATATGCTCAAAACTGAAGTCCGATCAATTAAGACTTTTTACTCAAACACTTGCCGTTAATTTAAGATCATTACATCTTTAACTCGAAGCAGTAATTGTGTGTGTGCGAGGGTCAATGGGTCCAACTAATACCAAGAAAAAAGACACACCTGGTGCAGAGCTCACCGCCACTTTGGAACACATAAAGGAGTGTCTAAAATAACTGTGTACAACTGTAAAACATTGTTTAATTCTATTCAATAACCACAGTATCCAATAAAGAGTAAATCATTTATTACAGATTTTAAAATGACAAAAATGGCAATGCAATCATATCATGAATATTGTACACAGTTAATAGTATGAAAATATCACTCCACTTATTGTACAAAATGATATTTCCTCCTAAAGATGAAGGAAAGATCCTGGCTTGAAAACCATTCAGCTTCCTTTGTAGCAAATCTTCCATTCCAAGAGCGCGCACTAATGAGAGCAGTAAACAAGTATATTTCCTTAAAAGTGAAATTATTTAGCATAAACATTGCATAATGTTCAATAAGCGTTACTCATGACACAGGCTATTTCACCTGTGTGCGCGGGCTACCGCTGCGGCAACAGGCATTGCTCTGAAGACCTGGATGGTTTTGTCAAGAGAGTGAGCAGCGAAAGTTCTTGGGTGGGATGAAGTGAGATGCACAAGGCAGGGGGAGGGCCATCAAGATAAGCAGCAGCATTGAGAGAAATAGAAGGCGTTACGGATCTTCAGACATTAACCTGCATCGGGATTTTTCTGGCCTCAGAAGCCACGAGGGAGTAGAGAGAAGGATGTGAGAAGGCAGAGGTGCGAGAACAAGGGGCATTGTTGAATGCAAGGTGGGAGAGGAAATATGTTTTATGCTTGTAACCAGAGAGTCACTGATGAGTACCCAGCGGGAAGCTTAATTGAACGCGCACCTCCTCCATAAGCGGCATGTCCGAAGGGAAGCAAGTGAAGCTGCAGCGGGCGTTTTTGAGGAGTCCGCAACAGCGATATTCAAGGCTGAATTTAGCGCATAGGCCGGCAACAAAGAGTGATCCGGATAATGGTACTCTACCATACCTGTTCTACCCTGCACCAGCTGCTGTACCCATTGTATGACATTATCGTTCCTGCTGTAGGCCTTTTTGTTTTTTGAGACCTTGATATCGTTTCCGTCACGCTGATATACTTGTTTTGTGCATGTGCATATGCACTTTCCGATGCTCTCGACTGAAGCTGCGCCATCTCTTGCCAGCACAGTGCCGTCATGGTGTTACCAGATAAACGAATTAGATATCGACCAACCAGCTTAAGTTTGCACAGCATTCTAGAAAGACGTCTAAATCTGGCACACTTGTCCTACAACCACGCTGACGAAACTGGTCCAGACCTAGACGAGCCTCATGGGAAAGAGATCGTTCTCCTCTGATACAGCTGCTCCGATTAATTTGGGAATCCGATGAATCCCGCGGCCCTGATGAATTGAAGGCACCAAATAATTTACAATTGAGGTCCCGTTCCATAATCCTCGTTTCTGCAACCTTGCAACATGTACAGATTTGTCACCAAGGTAGGAGAGGTATGTGGATTCCCATGGTCCTTGAACTTTGTAAAGTGAAAAATGAACAATTTCGCATTTACGGGCATTAACGGATTATGCTATCGCGTCATGCGATAGCGTAATGCCTTTTACACTTTAGGAACCTTTCACGTGGGCTCGCACTTGACCTGCGATAACTTCGCGTTGTACACATTTCCAACTTTGGAGTCACAGCAGCACCTCTCCCAATTTGCAGTGAAAAGCCCTGGCCTGCTGCACTGAAAGTCACGCCGTAGCATTTTGAAAGATGTAGCGTCGAAGATGCATCAGGTATGCTCTTCTCCTGACAGCTCGAACATCGCTGGACTTTAGTTCCTCACAACTTGCACGACGCCTCCTTGGAAGTTATGTCGAGTATCCCCTTCACGTGTAGGTATTCTGCCAACCCCTGTACATTTATATGCGTTCTTTGCTTTGCTTCATTCAGCGTGCCAGCTAGAAGCATACTGTCACCTCGTGGTGGCGGCACTCCAGGCAGTGAAGAAGATGGCGAAATGTTATTCTAAAAGAAAACTTCACTGGCTGACCTGCGGTCACAATGGACTGAATGACTCGGAGGCGGCAATAGAAACAAGCGGGCTCTATCGTCTTCGAGCAGGATGCCCACCCCTCTGGGTTGTTCTGAATTTAAAACTGATAACTAACTTACGAAATGCGGCGTGCAAAGTCACTACAACAGTCTGGAACAACCTATAATCGACCCCGCCTCGATGAGATCAATCGAGATACACCTGGTCGCGTGTTTGCATAACAAGCAAAGAGATAAAGCCACGTGTCGGCACGTTTGAAGAATGAATAAACAGTACAAAGATTAGCGGTGTTACTCCCCTCTCAAAGAACCATCACCCTGATGCTTTGAGACAAATAAGGTGGCTAGAAGCAATTAAAACGGACTGTCCACAGTAAATGCCGAGAGTGAAAACACAACGTCATTTAGCGCGCATAATAGGGCTTTAGATGGACGACATGGATAACTTCTGGCCGTAGGCGGCGTAGCTGAGATGCAATCATATCCTAAGGGACGATTTCATAGTCCAGTTCACCTAGCTGGCGAAGAACCTTGTACGAGCCCGAACAGCGGCGCAGTTTTTCACTTAGTCCGCGGCGGCGAATGGGCGTCCACATCCGGACTCGGTCTCCTGGCTTACGTTCCGCGTTGCGTCTTTGTAGGTTGTAACTTCTCGCGTCGCTGCTGGTCTTTTATCTTTAATCCGGAATTTCTGCGAGGTTTTTTTACGCGCTGAAGGCAGTCCGCGACGTCGTCATCTTTATCGGTAGCGATGGACAACATGGAGTCTAGTGCGGTCGTGGCCTCTGTGCCATGGACGAGACTAAAAGGCGTCATCTCGGTGGTCGCCTGCACTGCGGTGTTGAAGGCGAAGGCGATGTAAGGCAGGATGATGTCCCAGGTCTTGTGTCCGGTATCTACATTCAGGGACAGGAAGTCAGTGATGGTTTTGTTCAGGCGTGCTGTCAGTCCGTTGGTGGCATGCAGTTGTCCTGTGGTGCCTTGTTTGGCTGTAGCGCAGGATGGCTTGCGTCAGTTCCACCGTGAATACTGTTGCTCTCTCCGTGATACGCATATCAGGGGCGGTTTGTCGCAGAAGAAAGCACTCCACGAAAAATTTGGCAGTGGCTTAACTCGGCTATGCCAGGATATACGTATCGAAAGCTAAGGCATAGCTTGGTTAGCCTTTGTAAATCTCGGTAAATCAAGTTAGTCTGGTTGCCTAGCTATTCTTGTTTTGTATTAAAGACGAGCGACAGGAGCCGAGCACAACGACGAGGCAAGAGGTGAGACGGCATTCCAAACGGCGGCGGCTGCTCCGCGGCGAGGCGTGCGGCGTGAAGTCATGCCAGATGGCGCGACGAGCGCGCGGCGTCCCCCAGCTGCGGTGGTTGCTAGGCAACGGCTGGTAGGCAACGGCGTCTTTCGTGACTGACAATCTTTTCATGTTTTCACATAGTGTGAGACATCGGCAGGCAGTGGGTGCCAGTAGTACGTGTCTTGAATGCTTCGGAGGGTGCAAGAACACCCGAGGTGCCCAGCTGTCGGCTCGTCGTGTGAAGCCTGTAGACCTCCTTTACAGAGACTCGCGGGGAGAGCAAGAAGGTAGGCTCTTTCGCTTGCAGCGAAGTTCTTCGAATGAAGGCAATCCTCGCTTCAACGAGGCAGTGGTTGAGGAAACCTTGTCTTCCAAGAACACGATGGGGCAGCTCAGGTTGAGGTCCGAGCGTTGCTGCTGAGCAAATGAACCGAAGATGCTGGGTCCCAGGAAGGCATCCTACAATAGCTAGTAACAGACAGTAGGTGTCAGAGTGCATGCGTCCACACTTGTAAACGACAGTGACGTCAAACTACACGAGGTGCAGGCTGCATTGAGCGACGCGGCCGGAGGTGTCCTTCAGAGTGGCAGCTAGCACAGTACGTGCCTATCACTGACCATCTCGAACGGTCTACGTAGAGGTACGGGCGGAATGTCGACGTAGCCCAGATGATGGCAAAGCACTCCTTCTCAGTTGTAGAATAGCTAGACTCAGCCTTGGAAAGGGAACGGCTAGCGTGTGCGATTATTTTCTCCCCTCTGTCAGTCTTCTGAAGTAAAACGGCACCCAGGCCCACGCTGCTTCCGTCGGTATGAACGTCAGTCTCGAGTTTCAGTGCGCGAGGATCGGCGGAAGTGCACGAGGAGATGTGGAGACTGTAAGGGATGCCGAAGTTCCTTGAAGGCTTCTGCTTGTGGCGCTTCCCATTTAAATGAAATGTCTGCCTTTGCCAATTTGGTCAGAGGCACTGCGATGCATCAAATTTCTTCACAAATCGACAATAATATGCGTATAGCCCAAGGAATCGGCGCACAAATTTGTGGGTCTACTCCCTCCTTGCTAACGACGTGATCTAGAAACAGCACCTGTTTATAGGCAAACTGGCACTTCTCTCCTTTCAAGGTTAGGCAGACGAGTTGACAGCCTCTAGCACTGTTCGGAGGCTTTTTAGCGGCTCACTAAAGTTGGATACGAAGAAAAAGACGCCATGTAAATATACTAGACAAATTTGCCACTTCAGGCCTGCCAACACCGTACTATCACTCGCTGAAACGTTGCTGGGGCCGAACAGATACCAAATGGCATCACCTTGAACTCGAAGAAGCCATCTGGAATAAGTAACGCGGTCTTCTGGCGATCTCTTTCATCGACCTGAAGTGTTCAGCAGCCGCTCTTGAGGTCCATCGATGACAACTACGTGGTGTTGCAGATTCAGTCAAGTGTGTCGTCGATGCGGTGAAGGGGGCAGACCTCCTTCTTCGTTATGTTGTTCGATCAGAGCTACCTGATGTTGTAGAGTCGGTCCAGTGTGTCCTCGATGCGGGGGAGGTAGCAGACCTCCTTGTTCATTAGGCTGTGCAAGCGGCGGTAATCGACGCAAAATCGAAGTGCGCCCATATTTCTTCGTCAGTGTAGCAACCGGTGCTGCCCAGGGGCTCTTAGATGGCTGGATGACGTCGTTGCGAAGCAGCTCTCTCACTTGGCCCTGATGGCTTGTCCATTCTCACGGCGACACACGGCAGGGGCTTAGGTGGAGAGGTAAGGCATGCGGGTTGGTTCCAATGCGATGCTTGGCAGTCAGCGTTTGTCGGACCTTCGGCGATCACAAGAAGCACTCGCTGTGGCTTCGAAGCAGATTTGGGATCTTGTCTCGTCTGTTCCGGGCCAGGGCTGGGTTTATGTCGAGACGGGCCTGTAATTTTCCTGAAGTAAGTCTTCTCGCACTAGACTGGAGAGGGGAATGTATCGCGAGTGTCCGTTCGTTCGTCCAAGAAAGCAATCGCTAGTCCTTTGCTAATGTGCCGGTATTCTTCGCTGGAGATCATCAGCAGCAAAGCAGCTTTGTCATTGCAGAAATGAGCAATGCCCGTTGCAATGCCGATTCCTCGCTCTGGGAGCAATTTCGTGTTTCCTCTGAGATCTTCCATGTTCTAGCATCCGTCACACCTACAGTAACCATGCTGCTTGATCAGGTGGTACACTCACTTTTTCATGCAGGACAATCAAGGCAACATGCTGAATAGTCGTCATCGAAGGGATCGCTTTGTTTGTCGAAAGCGTGATGAGCTTGAAACGTCGGTCGATGATCGCTTGATTCTCATTAAGGAAATCGATGCACAGTATCACGTCGCGGAAACGTTCCTGTAGTACTGCGAAGGTCGCAGGATAGGTATGTCCCTTCAGGTTCAGTAGCGCTTTGCAATACTCGATGGCGTATGAGGTGGCCTCCGGTTTTGCGAATATGTGGGCTGTGCCAAGCGGTCGCAAGTTTTCTCAACTGCGTGGCAAAAATTCTATTAATCATCGAATAATCGTCGGGCGTGTCGACTAAAGCGGTAACTTTCTGTGATGCGCCACCAGCGCCCTTCAGCACTAGCGGCGACCTGACGCTCTCTTAGAAAAGAGAAAGAAGGAGAGGAAAAAGAAGAGAGACGCGGGGAGTGGCGCGAGCGGCGCGAGGAGACGAGCTTGGGCAACGGAGCAGGCGAGGTCACGGCTGAACGGCTTCTAGAACCCGGTTGACCAGGCCTGGGGAAGCTGTCCCCGCCCAGTTCCGCTCAACCAGGGGCCTGCTGTCTCGTGTCTCCTGCCTGCCTCTCGCTGCCTCGGAGAGCGGGCGCCGTGCCGGGCTCAGGCAGGTGCTGCCTGCCCGGAGATCCTGCCGGCCTTGCTCTCGGATCGTGCCTGCCGTCCCGTGGCTGGGACCCCCTGCTGAGAAAGGGGGCCTTCCTGGCCGTGCCCGGGTGTCCAGACCTGGGCGGCCGTCTCCTCTCTGGTGCGTCGTCAGCGCCACTGGTGCTAGTGCTCCCCGCCCGACTTCCGGCCGCAGGGAGAACAGCCCTGCGGAGGTACTTGGCCCCGGCGCCTTTCTGGCGACGGGCAGCGCAATCTCACACCGGAGCCACTCCTCGACCCTCGGCCGCAGAGCTCGGTACCCATCAGTGACTGCTCTCCTGTTTTCAGTAAAACTATTTTTGTTATATCTACAGACGTGCTCGGTCTGGGACGACTTTTCTGGATCCTCCGGGGCCCCACCTCGGAGGACGCTCGAACATGCTGGGGGCCTTTTCCCCTCACACTTTCCGACCGTCGACATCCACTTCTAAGATGGATATCCTGGTTCATGTGTTTCACGACGTCCTAGGCGCTGGGTCACGGCTTCATCGGGTATGTGGATCATGGGTAGAATGTGCCTTCGGGGCTTTTCTGGCTCCCGGAGTCTACCTGAAGCCCGATCACTGCGTGGTCGAGGTCCTGTTTGCGTGCGGCGTCTGCTTAACTAGTGCAGCTTCTTCATACGGTTGAGGATCGTCGCCGTTTATTTGGTGAGCAACCTAACCTCCAAAAGTTGCTTTTTTAGTCTCCCCCTGTGTGGGTAGAGTACCTTCGGCGAGCAGCCGTTTTGTAGCTGCGGCCCGGCGAAACAGACCGTGGCGTGGACCGCATTGGGAAGCACGACAGACAGCTTGATGACACGTAGTCCCCTCTTCGCAGTTGTCGATTTCTCGTGGTCGCCGGCCGAGGAGCGGTCGTGGGGCGTCGATGGCGAAACCACGCAGGTCGATGCGTCTGCACGGGCAGTGACGAAGTAAGGGGCAGGCATAGCGACAATGGAAGCACAGTGGGTGATTGTCGGGAGTCCTCCACTCGTGGCATTTCCTATGGCTATTGCGCCGCTCCTAAGGTGGCCATGCAGGAGCTAGGGGGCGCCGTTCTTCTAGAGCTGGTTCCCCTCGAAGGGGGCTTGGGGGGTCTCGTTTGGGCGCAGGACTGTGTAGTGTGGTGGCGGATGTTATGGCATGGAGTTCTGTGGTCGTCGGAGTCAATGTACCAAGCACCTGCTGCACTTTTTCCCGTACCACGTCTGTGAGAGTCGCTGCTTGCGGCTGTGGGGAGGAGGGCAGCAGTCGCCGTAGCTCTTCGCGGACGATCTCACGGACGATATCCGCAGGCTATCATTGGTGGTCGTTTAGGTGTACGCGTGGCCCATGAAGAATGCTTGTGATGCCCTCTCGTACTGCCGAGCCCTCATGTCGAAGGTCTTGTCGATCGTAGACGCTTTGGTTGTGAACTTGGCAACGCTCTTGTGTAGCCTTCAGACAAATGCGGCAAAAAAATTCAGGGGCACTTTGACTGTCTGAAGTGCGTAGAGGCGAAAGCGTTTTCCGCACCACTTTCAGTGCTTCTGTGGCACTGGTGGCGTCACATGTAATGGAGTACTAATTACTAAGTGATGACAAATAACTAATTAATGGTTAATTACTGATTAATGCCTGAATACTAATTAACTGCTAATTAAGCTTAAGCTTAAGCTTCGCCTTTAGGAGTGGAACGCGACAGCGTGTTGTAGCGCTGCCAGGGAGTCCACGGAACGCCACCACCCGTTCGGCGCGATGCCTTGCCGTTTCAACGCAACGGTTTTTGAGGAAAGGAAATGGCGCAGTAAATCTCTGTCATCTCGGTGGACACCTGAACCGCACCGTAGAGGAACGGAGGAAGTGGGAGTGAAAGAAGAAAGACGAAGATGGCCCGTAATGAAGAAAATGAAAATTGTATTTGAGGAAAGAAAATTACGCAGTAACTGTCTCACATATCTCGGTGGACACCCGTCAAAATTCAGGGGGGGGGGGTGCACTTTTCTGACCTAGAGTGTGGTCACTGATGTGTGGTTAAGATGTTAAGCTTCGCCTCTAAGAGTGGAACGCGAGAGCGTCTTGCAACGCTGCCAGGGAGTCCATAGAACGCCATCGCCCATTCGGTTCTACGCCGCCTCGCTCGTCGGTAAATTGGTTTTTGAGGAAAGGAAATGTATTTCTCTCTCATATCTCGGTGGACACCTAAACCTCGCCGGAAGGGAAGGGAGGAGGATGGCAGTGAGCGAAGACACCGTATTCACTAGACGTGCCTTTGTTCATTCCAAACCATCGAGCTGGCATGGCGGAGTGGATAGCATGCTCGTCTCGCACTCCGAAGACCGGGGTTCGATTCCCGAGCTCGACCAATTTCTTACTAGGTTTTATTTATTTATATGGCCTGACTAGAGAAGTTAATTAGGCTAATTGGGTAATTAAGCAATTAACTAAGATCAGTCCCACTTACTTTGAGCATCACTATATGGTCCCTTCAATTGGTTCCATGGTTACTAGCCAAAGTACAATTGGCCCCGTTTGAAATTGGCGCACTGTGACGTCACGACCGTTTCGACCAACTGAAAAGCGTGACATTCTCTGTCGACAACTGCTGCTTACAACGATGAGACATTAAAGGCTTTCGCCTTAAAAATTCTTTGACACCACGCATCAAGAAGCACACCTTCTCCTCTGTCGTGTGAGGGTCAGCGCGTAGAAACAGACGGCACATCTCAGCAACGTACACTAGGATGGTCTCATCTGGCAGCTGGATGCGCGTCTCGAGCAGCAATTCGGCCTTTTCTTTGAGGACAATGATTTTAATGTTTTCGCGAGTTCTTTCTTAAATCCCTTTCACGTCTACAAAGAACCGTCTTGATCTCGTACCAGGTCTTAGCTGAGTGAATCAAGACGAAAAAGACTTACCGTAGTTTTGCTTACTCGTCCCAAAGGTGTAATGTTGCCACGCGCTCAAACTGCCCTAACTATTCCTCGGCGCTCCCTGGAGTAGACCACTGAATATAGTGTTAAGAGTGGACAACGTGGTCCTGGAGCCGGGTGTGACTCATCGCAAAGCAAGGGATATGACGAGGCCTGGCGCCGGCGGCAGAAGCATAGACGACGACGGCTGGGGCTGTTGCCCTCCAAATCACCGAACCTCCGAACCGATCGAAGGACGCTGTCTCCCACGGGCCTGGGAGAAATTACTGTCATACGAGTGTCGTCGTTAGGCAAAGATGCGGCGAGAACTTGCGACAGCAACAGCAACGCTGGAAGCAGAGATGCACAGGAAGCACGGCGAAAGCAGCGGTATACGTTGGCCGAGTCGGCCTTCGGGTCACCGAACGGGATGATGCTACGCAAGGTCACGCTGAGCGAGGCTGCTAATTGAAAGACGCTGTGTCGAAGGAGTCTCGTGCTTCGGCCATCCGGCGGGGGAGTTCGAGAAGGTTCAACCACCTGCGAGGAGACTGCGGGATTCTGCTTTCCCACGGAGGCAACGCACAGAAAACTTGCGGCAGTGGTCAAGGTGACGCATCTGTGTTTGATGACTGTCTTCCCCTTCTCATCCCCCGAGCTGTGAGAGAGCGAGAGAGCTTCAGCACCGCCCCGTGCCGTGGGTGGTACCGCCAGCGTCATCAATGGCCCATCCGATTGGACAACGTTATTCGAACCAAGTTCCCCAGTCAGGGATCTGGGGAACGCGAACCGTATTTAACGGGATGTTGTTGTGTGATCGGAGGATTGCATTGCATTCGATTCGATTCTCATCTGTAAATATGTAGAATAAACCCTCTTGTGCAGTTTCCTCGATAGCGCAGTCCGTCAACGTCATTCGGAGCCGGTACCTGTGAGGCTAAACGAGTTAGTCATCTCCAGGACCCCTCCGTCTTCAACTCTGGTTCCAACGGTGGGATAGAAGCCCCATCTTTAACACTGGTTCCAGAGCTGGGATTGTGGCCCCGTTCCCAACACTGGTTGGCAGCAGCTGGGATGGACCGTGCGACATCGTACTTTCTCCACGGGTGAGCGTTTTGGCTTTTGCTATGGGATTCGCCAGGCTTTAAGATTCAGAGAATAATCTTGACTGGGAATCAGGGCTTTGTCGTTTGAGAGGGGTTATTCTCAAGGCATTGTGGAGTTAGCAGAGCCAAAGCGGAGAAAGCGTTGTCATGGACCTAATGAGGTTGTACAAGTCGGACTTGCTGTTGATATGCGAGGAACTGTCGGTTGAAGTGCCTAGCAAACTAACCAAAATTGAATTGGGCGAATTCATTCTTAAACAAGTCAAGCATAACGATCAGTTGCTGGTAGATACGTGGAATTTGGTACAAGGGGAAAAAGCCCGCAAAGTAAAAGGCGACCAGGAGGCTAAAGAGAAAGCCGACCGAGAGGCTAAAGAGAAAGCCGACCAGTAGGCTAAAGAGAAAGCCGATCGGGAGAAAAAAGCACGTAAGGAGGAAGCTGATCGAGAGTGGGAAAAAGAGAAGGAACGGCAACGGCAACAGTGGAAGGTTGAAATTGAAACAAGGAAACTAAAGATATTAGAACTTCAAAACGAAATACGAAGAAAGGGCGGTAGTGTGAGAGCCGGAACTCCTGAAAGAGCAAGCGATGCTCATGAAATAGGTCCGCAGGCAAGACCCGCAAAGTCTGTGACCGTAGCCGAGTTGGTAAATCGCGACACCACGAAGGAAGTGGCAGAGAACGTGTGCAACTGGTACGGTAGTCCAAGGAAAGCCGCAGAATCCGAGACCGTGTCCAGTGTAGTTGGACGTAATGCTAAGAGCGAGCATTCCGAGATAGCGTCTCAACGACACGAGTGCGAGGATTCTCCTCCAAGTGAGGTAGGAGTGGCAATGGACAGCTTTGTCGGGACAGTTACGAGCGCGACCCTTTCAGTAGAGTCGATACAGGCGTCAAACCGGCAGAACCGCGAAAAGGGAGATTTTCCTAGCGAGAAAGGTTTCGAAGTTGAAACAGCGGAAACCCCCTTTGAGAGTAACAACCGCGGTAAGAGCGAGTTGGGATGTCACAGTGGCTTCAGTGACAAAGGCTCCGGAGAGGCTACCTTGGCAATGCTAGCGCAAGCAGAAGGCGAGGCTGCCGAGCAAAAGGACAGCCAGGCGGGCTCAGTTGTAGCTGAGCACTGCAGAGTAGAGAATGGCGCGCAGAGCGACAGCCAGGCGGGCTCAGTTGTGGCTGAGCACTGCAATGTAGACAATGGCGTGCAGAGCGACAGCCAGGCGGGCTCAGTTGTAGCTGAGCACCGCAGTAGAGAGAATGGTGCGCAGCGCGACAGCCAGGCAGGCTCAATTGTAGCTGAGCACTGCAATGCAGAGAATGGCGCGCAGAGCGACAGGCAAGCTGGAGAGGACAGCCCCCAAAGGAATGAGCTAGGGATCTCAGGGGCGGTTTCATGTCCGTCTGTCAGCTGCGTGGAGCTGGCACTCTGCTGCGAAGGCACAGAGGCCAGTTTGGAATTTGAGGAAAATTTCCGAGGTGCGACTGAAAAACCAGAGTCAGCTAGTTATGATCAAGAGACGCACGCGGAACAGTCCAGGCAGAGAAAAAGGAAAAGGGCAAGAACCAAAAGAAAACGGTTCAAATGTAAGGACATGCATTCCTTAGCGTGGACGACTGCCAGAGTTAACAAAGAAAGGAAAGCGAAACCTTCCCGAGCTGCTCCTTCCCGCGTTGCACCTCGCAGACTTGCAACTGCAGTTAACGATCTGGCGACACGAGCATCTCGTTCGAAGGCTGACTGCAGTAACGAAAAGGGAAGAGCGCGTCTTCCAAGCAAAACTGGCGCGAAGTGCATAAAGGGGCATCGGCCTGTAAGAAAGACTAGACCGCGCCGTCCGGACAAAAAGCCAGTTAGGAAAAAGGCGAAGCGGCCCGAGAGATCAGAAGGCGCAAGGTTGCACGGTACTCAGCGCATGCAAACGCAGGCGTCGAACAACCGAGACGACGCATGCAGGCGGGTTCGGCGGGCGCACTTGTGGGGGATTCGTCCTTCACTTTTGGCACCCCATTCTAGGAATCGCGCAGGACGAAAGGGTGGCCGAGCTTCGTGCTTGTGGCGAGAACAGGTAGCAGCTTCTCGCGCTGGTCACTGCTTGTCGTCCAGAGTCGGTCATCGACATTGCATGCACTGCCAAGGCTTTCCGAGCACGTCGAGGGGGCGCGGATGCGAAAGCGGAAGTCAGGGACGTTTTTTTTTCAGTAGCTTTTGTCACGAGTTGACCGCAGTACAATCAGTCAAAGCGCGACCCCGGCGGGCGCGTCTGAAAGACTAATCCTTTCAACTCGGCGGCGGGGAGTCAGCTTTCCCCCCCGCGTGGCGATTCGAAGTAGCTGTTTCTTTTTTTATTCCTCTTTTTTTTTGTGTGTTTATGAAATCAGGCAGGGAAAGGCTACTTTTGAGTTAAAACAAGTTGATCGGAGGTTACTGTTTTTTTTTCCTTACCTTAGAAAGGATATGGCGTCACTGAGTTAGAAATCACAGGTGTTGATTTCCCATGCTACCAAGAGATAAGGGCACTCACAGGAGTGCAGCTCGAGTAGAACTACGCTTAGCGTCGCGTAGGCGGAGCGTTGATCCCTTGATTGACTGACACCTTACGAAAAGGGAGCCTCACTGACGTACACTGAAATGACCGAAAAGAAAACTCGTCTGGGGGAAGCGCTCGTGTCCAGACCTTTGATTCGGGCCACTTATTTTGTTAAAGAAGCTCAGTGTGACGCCAGTGATAGAGGACTGGGTGCTATTTTAAGTCAAGTTGGCGACGGCCACGAAGAGCACCATGTTCAGTACATCAGCCGCAGGCTGACATGTAGAGAAGCGTTAAGCGCTTTAGACAAAGAGCGCGCGTTTGGTTTAGGCGGCACAGATGTTGTCGGGTTACCAGAGTGACTTGAACGGCGCAAAGTTCATATTTGAGACTGACCATTGTCTCAAACGTGCTTATGACAGTTTTGTCCCCCCAAAGATGGTCGCTTGCTTAGACGGAGTCCTGCTCTCAAAAAACAATTTCTCGACGCGTTTCAGGAACGGAAAACCGCACGGAAATGCTGATGGATTCAGCCGATTGTTGTAGACAGGAGTACTTGGTAGGACCACCTACTGTGTGTGGGTTTTTGATTTTAACCTTGGTCCAAGCAGTCCGTCTTTGGCGATTTCAAAGGGGATATTTTGCGCTTTCTCGGCACCAAAATTACGCCAAAATTCAGTCAAGTTTTAGTAAACCTTTATTGTCATTGTGGGAAGCCTGGTGGGTCTTTGGCAGATTCCGAGCGCTTGCTTGTGGGTCAGTGCCCTGTCTCGGGAACAGTCCACTGATGCCATTCTTTGTTGAATGTTCGAGCTTGGATGCCATTTCTGGAAACCGGCCCTTCCACCCGACTCCGGCCTCATCTCTTCCTGCCCAGCGGTCGTGAACGCTGGCCATTCGAGATTTTTCGGGCCGCGGACGAGCTGTTAAGAGTGGACAACGTGGTCCTGGAGCCGGGTGTGACTCATCGCAAAGCAAGGGATATGACGAGGCCTGGCGCCGGCGGCAGAAGCATAGACGACGACGGCCGGGGCTGTTGCTCTCCAAATCACCGAACCTCCGAACCGATCGAAGGACGCTGTCTCCCACGGGCCTGGGAGAAATTACTGTCAGACGTGTGTCGTCGTTAGGCAAAGATGCGGCGAGAACTTGCGACAGCAACAGCAACGCTGGAAGCAGAGATGCACAGGAAGCACGGCGAAAGCAGCGGTATACGTTGGCCGAGTCGGCCTTCGGGTCACCGAACGGGATGATGCTACGCAAGGTCACGCTGAGCGAGGCTGCTAATTGAAAGACGCTGTGTCGAAGGAGTCTCGTGCTTCGGCCATCCGGCGGGGGAGTTCGAGAAGGTTCAACCACCTGCGAGGAGACTGCGGGATTCTGCTTTCCCACGGAGGCAACGCACAGAAAACTTGCGGCAGTGGTCAAGGTGACGCATCTGTGTTTGATGACTGTCTTCCCCTTCTCATCCCCCGAGCTGTGAGAGAGCGAGAGAGCTTCAGCGCCGCCCCGTGCCGTGGGTGGTACCGCCAGCGTCATCAATGGCCCATCCGATTGGACAACGTTATTCGAACCAAGTTCCCCAGTCAGGGATCTGGGGAACGCGAACCGTATTTAACGGGATGTTGTTGTGTGATCGGAGGATTGCATTGCATTCGATTCGATTCTCATCTGTAAATATGTAGAATAAACCCTCTTGTACAGTTTCCTCGATAGCGCAGTCCGTCAACGTCATTCGGAGCCGGTACCTGTGAGGCTAAACGAGTTAGTCATCTCCAGGACCCCTCCGTCTTCAACTCTGGTTCCAACGGTGGGATAGAAGCCCCATCTTTAACACTGGTTCCAGCGGTGGGATTGTGGCCCCGTTCCCAACAATAGGTACGTCACGTAGCTCTTGAAAAACGAGCGAGATGATGCAGCGCCGCCCTCCATCTTCGGTAGCAGTGCATGTGCACGATGCACCCCCTCCACCAGATGTCATGTAGTGGTGGCGGCATTTCAGGCAGTGAGGAAGATGGCGAAATGTGCTTCTAAATGAAAACTGTTTATTTGGCTAACCAGCGCTCATAGTGGACTGAATGACAACAAGCAACCAGCGTGCTCGGCGGTCGTCGAATAGAATGCCCGCTGCTTTTCAAATTAAAGCAGATAGCGAACTTTCCAAATACAGCGTGCAAAGTTACTACAGCAGTCTGGAACAACCTAGAAACCGCTCCGCCTGGATGCAGTCAATAGAGATAAATCTGGTCGCGTCTTTCATCACCAACAAAGCGATAAAGCCGCGTGTCGGCACGTTTGAAAAATGAGCATTCCAGTGTACAAACCTTCGCGGTAATAAATATAAAAAACCCAGCACAATGTCCCAAAAATTCCATTTTCGAGCTGGGAAATCCAAGTCAACAACAGCATATGCCCGAGATTACTTTGAATTCTAGAAGCAACGTCACCACTACCAAGTTCTTGAGCTCTTGAAAGCTCTCTGCGCCTGTTGATTTTATGAAAATAAGTTTGGCTGGTCGGTCAGTCGGGCGGTCGGTCGGTCGGTCGGTTGGTCGGTCGGTTGGTCGAGTTCGCACACTAGATGGGCTGCTAGCATTTCACCTCAATATAATTGCTACCGCCGGAGAGGAAACAGAGCATTTTTGTATTAATATTGTTACGCGGATGTTAAGGCGGTAAGTCTATATTGGCGGCTGCTCTGAGATGGCCAGCACTCAGCTGAGACTCCGACGGCCCAGCTACCCACTGCCAACGTCGTCGTCCAGCGCACCGCCACTTCACTTCTTCGTTCACGATTCGTTCATTTATTTAGTAACCAGTTCACCGGTAACACTATCCCCCTCGGCTGAAGGCAACGTCCCGGTGCGTGTTAGGCGTGCGATGTCGAGGGTGGGTGATAGGGCTTGAGGCGAGCCACATGAACAACTTCGAATGTCAGTGGAGCGGACGTCGACTTTGGGTACAGCAGCATGATCTCATACGTTACGTCGGTCACTACCCGTAATACACGATAAGGACCTGTGTAGCGCGGCAGAAGTTTTTCACATGACCCCACACGACGGGATGGGAGCCACAGCAAGACGAGAGATCCGGCAGGATAGCGCACATCACGGTGCAGGCCATCGCAGCGGTGTTTTTGAGCCTCTTGGGAAGCGGAGAGCTTCTGACGAGGAACCTGGCGGGCAGCGTCTGCTCGGGCGATAGCTTCACGCACATATATAGTGACAGGGCCGGCTGTGGGCAGCAGAGTGTCGAAGGGCAGTAAGGGGTCTCGTCCAAAGAGAAGATAGAAGGGCGAGTAACCAGCGGTATCATGGCGCGAAGAGTTGTAGGCGAAGGTTACAAAAGGCAAGCTGATATCCCAGTCCCGGTGGTCGTCGGATACGTACATGGCGAGCATGTCTGTCAGCGTGCGGTTGAGACGCTCCGTACGGCCGTTCGTCTGAGGATGATAAGCCGTGGTGAACTTGTGACGAACGGAGCACGAACGAAGGATTTCGTCAACAACTCGGGAGAGGAAGTAGCGGCCGCGGTCGGTAAGGAGTTGACGGGGAGCGCCATGGTGTAATATGACATCGTGCAGAAGGAAGTCAGCGACGTCAGTGGCGCAGCTGGTTGGAATGGCGCGAGTGATCACGTACCGCGTGGCATAATTGGCGGCGACGGCAATCCACTTGTTTCCCGGGGAGGACTACGGGAAGGGCCCAAGCAAATCTAGCCCAACACGAGAAAACGGGTCGGTCGGGATGGGAATCGGCTGCAGGTGTCCAGACGGCAGGACAGCGGGCTTCTTTCGGCGCTGACAGAGATCGCAAGCGGCCACGTAGCGTTGGACGGAGCGGTACAGACCAGGCTAGAAGAAACGCCGGCGCACGCGGTCGTACGTACGGGAGACACCAAGATGACCAGCCGTAGGTGCGTCATGCAGTTGCTCGGGGATAGTGGAGTGTAGGTGTCGGGGAACAACTAGCAAGTGCTCAGCGCCATCAGGTCGCATGTTTCGGCGGTGCAGCGTGTTCCGTGCAGCAAAAACCAGGCCAGAGAAGTGTCGCGCCGGTCGGTGCTGAGGGGGTCGATGAGAGAGGTGAGGGTGAGATCCAAGCGCTGTTCGTCGGCAATGTGGGAGAGGTAGGAGATGGAGAGGACACAGGCATCCGACTCACAGTCTGTAGAAGAAGGAGGATCGACGGGATAGCGTGACAGGCAGTCTGCATCTTGATGGAGGCGACCGGACTTGTGAACCACGGAAAAGGTGTATTCTTGCAATTGCAATGCCCATCGGCCAAGACGGCCAGTAGGGTCCTTGAGAGAGGAGAGCCAACACAGAGCGTGGTGGTCGGTTATAACAGTGAATGGGCGGCCGAACAAGTATGTGCGGAAATTTCCAATGGCCCAAACAAGAGCCAGGCACTCGCGCTCTGTGATGGAGTAATTCTTCTCGGCGGAAAAAAGAAGACGGCTGGCGTACGCAGTCACGCAGTGCTGGCCGCGTTGTCGCTGAGCAAGGATGGCGCCAATTCCGTGACCACTTGCATCGGTGCGAAGTTCAGTCGGGGCACACGGGTTGAAATGGGCCAATACAGGAGGGTTGGTGAGGACGGCGATAAGGTTGGAGAATGCAGTAGCCTGCTCTGGTCCTCACAAAAAAGGAGCGCCTTTCTGCAACAGATTGGTGAGAGGGCGAGCGACGGCTGCGAAGTTCGGGACGAACCGACGAAAGCAGGAACAGAGACCGATGAAGCTGCGGACATCGCTGGGCGAGCGGGGACAGGGAAAAGCACTGACGGCACGAACTTTATCAGGGTCAGGTTGTATGCCACTCGCATTCACCAAATGGCCGAGGAATTTAAGTTCCCGGCGGCCGAAAGTGCATTTTTGGAGTTGAGTTGAAAACCTGCGGGGCGGAAAAGTGCCAAGATGGACGAAAGGCTAAGCAGGTGGGTTTCAAAAGAGGGCGAGAAAACAATTACATCATCAAAGTAACAAAGACAGGTCGTCCACTTGAAGCCAAGGAGTAACAAGTCCATCATCCGTTCAAATGTGGCAGGGGCGTTACAAAGGCCGAAGGGCATGACCTTAAATTGGTAAAGGCCATCAGGGGTGACGAAAGCTGTTTTCTCGCGGTCTCTTGCGTCAACAGAGATTTGCCAATACCCGCTACGAAGGTCGATGGAAGAAAAGTAGCGGGCGCCATGTAAACAGTTCAGGGCATCATCTATGCGCGGAAGGGGGTAGACGTCTTTGTTCGTGACCTTGTTGAGATGACGATAGCCGACGCGAAGCCGCCAAGTTTGGTCTTTCTTTTTCACGAGCACGACAGGTGATGCCCAAGGGCTGTTGGAAGGCTCGATGATATTGTGACGGACTAGAAGACGACGAAGCGGGCAGTGGCATGGGCACAAGCGCTCGTGCTAGGCTCGCAGACATTAAATCATTTCATCGCCATCGGTCATGCAGTCCTTTTTTCATCGCTTGCCGTCACGTAACATTTGGTGGAGGTGCTGGGTACCTTCTTCATCCCAGTCCCGGAGCTTAGGAGCCTGCTGTACACCGAGGTCTTCTGTGGAGAGCTCACAGCTTCGCACCTCCCGGCGCTTCCCCAGCCTGCCAGGTATGCCCCGACGCCGCCGCTCTTCACCGCCCTCCCCAAGCCCCGACCAGAAGACACGACGACACAACGACCGCCGCAACTGCCCTGTGACCCCACTCACCGCCCGCATGAGAACCTAGAAGACCCAACGACCTACGACCCCACTGAACCGAGACCGCCGCCACTGACCAGAACACCCATTGACCACCGACACTCACACGAGAAACAAGTACCCCAGCCCCTGTCGTTGGGTGTGTCCACGGGCCTCGACGTTGACTTCCAGAAACCGGTGGCTCCTCAGTCTTCGTGGACCTGGCTTCACCCGCTCATCATCTCTTTCATCGTGACGGCAAGCCCTTCATCTTCTCTTCTCTGTTCATATGTTCTGCCACGCCCATCGTCACGTGCTGCTTGTCATCGTCTGTGGCATTCTTCTAGTTCGCGCGATCGGGACGATCGCTTCGTGGCCCCGAGTCATGTGACGGACTAGAAGACGACGAAGCGGGCAGTGGCATGGGCACAAGCGCTCGTGCTAGGCTCGCACACATTAAATCATTTCATCGCCATCGGTCATGCAGTCCTTTTTTCATCGCTTGCCGTCACGTAACAATATCGTTGGCCAACATCTTGTCGACCTCCCTCTGGATGACCTGGCGCTCTGGTAGCAACACACGATAAGTCCTCCGGTGTATAGGTCTTGCATCGCCGGTGTCAATGCGATGAGTCACTACCGATGTTTGACCCAGAGGAGCAGAAGCGAAGTCAAAAATGTCGGTGTAGGATAACAAAAGGTTGTGAAGATCCTGTGCATGCTCGGGGCTCAGGTCAGAAGCAATCATCGCAGAAATGGATTGCGGGACGTTGGCCGGGATGTCGGGCGCTTGAGAGACAGTAGAAGGCGGTCCAGGTGAGAGAGCAGTGACGGTACAGTCGGTGAGACAAGACAAAGTAGCGAGCGATATGCCTGCAGGAAGAACTTGTGCTGACAAGCTGAAGTAGAGAACAGGAAGGTAGGTGCTATTCTTGGTGACGCTCACGATGAGGTACGGAAAAAATTCAGGGGGCACTTTGACTGTCTAAAGTGGGTAGAGGCGGAAGCGTTTTCCGCGCCACCTTCGCTGTTTCTGTGGCACTGGTGGCGTCACATATAATTGAGTACTAATTACTAAGTGATGACAAATCACTAATTAATGGTTAATTACTGATTAATGTCTGAATACTAATTAAATGGTAATTAATGACGCTTAAGCTTCGCCTTTAGGAGTGGAACGCGACAGCGCGTTGTAGCGCTGCCAGGGAGTCCACGGAACGCCACCACCCGTTCGGCGCGATGCCTTGCCCTTTGAACGCAACGCTTTTTGAGGAAAGGAAATGGCGCAGTAATTCTCTGTCATCTCGGTGGATACCTGAACCGCACCGTAGAGGAAGGGAGGAAGTGGGAGTGAAATAAGATAGATAAAGAGGAGCCGTAATGAAGAAAATGAAAATTGTATTTGAGGAAAGGAAATTACGCAGTAACTGTCTCACAAAATTCAGGGGGGGCACTTTTTTGACCTACAGTGTGCTCACTGATGTGTGGTTAAGATGTTAAGCTTCGCCCCTAAGAGTGGAACGCGACAGCGTCTTGCAACGCTGCCAGGGAGTCCATAGAACGCCATCGCCCATTCGGTTCTACGCCTCACTCGTCGGTAAATTGGTTTTTGAGGAAAGGAAATGTATTTCTCTCTCATATCTCGGTGGACACCTAAACCTCGCCGGAAGGGAAGGGAGGAGGATGGCAGTGAGCGAAGACACCGTATTCACTAGACGTGCCTTTGTTCATTCCAAACCATCGAGCTGGCATGGCGGAGTGGATAGCATGCTCGTCTCGCACTCCGAAGACCGGGGTTCGATTCCCGAGCTCGACCAATTTCTTACTAGCTTTTATTTATTTATATGGCCTGACTAGAGAAGTTAATTAGGCTAATTGTGTAATTAGGAAATTAACTAAGCTCAGTCCCACTTACTTGGAGCATCACTATACGATCCCTTCAATTGGTTGCATGGTTACTAGCCAAAGTACAATTGGCCCCGTTTGAAATTCGCGCACTGTGACGTCACGACCGTTTTCACCAATTGAAAAGGGTGACATTTTCTGTCGACAACTGCTGCTTACAACGATGAGACATTAAAGGCTTCCGCCTTAAAAACAACATTGCGGGAGAGAACGACATCGGCGAGTCGGCAGGCCAGATAATCCCCATCAGGAACCGCAGGAAATGGTGACATAGGCAGATAAACGGCAGAGTAGGGGGGCAGGCGAGCGTACTCGGTGGAGCGAAGGCGGGGCCTGGAGTTCGAGGGTTTGTCGGCTAAGCAGAGAGGCAGGTCCAATCGTAGAAGGCCGCTGGAGCAGTCGATAAGGGTAGAGTGAACGGTTAGGAAGTCAAGACCAAGGATCACATTCTGAGGGCAGTGTTCGAGGACGGTGAATAAAACTGGGATGTGATGATCGGCAACAGTCACGCGGGCAGTGCACACGCCAGTGACGGCAGCAGTGCTGCCATCGACAACGCGAACGGTGGGGGAAGCGGCAGGGGTCTGGACGTTTTTGAGGCGACGGCAAAGGATGAGCTAGGAACCGAGACTTGGGCACCAGTGTCAATGAGGGCAGAAACAGGAACACCGTCCACAAAGACATCGAGGAGATTACAGAGCGAAGGCTGGGTCAGTAGAGGATTTTCAGGTCGGGGCACCCACGCAGCATTACCTCCGGGAGCTGCACTGGCTAGTTTCCCGCGAGGCGGCCTGCAGAGGACGGTGAGTAACTGCGGTGCGGAAGAGATGAGCGGGAACGCTGGGCTGTCGGGGATGGAGAGCGACTGGTTCTACGAGGAGGCGGTGGGGACTCGGCGCTGGGTGGGTCATTCCGAGGCGTGAAGCGACGGGGTCCATAGTCATAACGGCGGTCAACGTAGGGCAAAGGACAGGGTGGTGCGGACCAACGGCTGAGGCAGTGGCGAGAGATGTGGCCTACTCGCGAGCACGTGAAGCAGATCGGCCGGTCATCAGGGGTACGCCACTCATCTGGATTGCGATATCTTGGGTAACTTGGGACGAAGGTGTTGCGGGCCGTAGCGGTAGCAACCACGGGAGAGATGGGGCTCGCACTCCGACGTTCGACGGGATGGCTAGAGGGCATGCCCAAGTTGGCGATCTCCTGGCGGACGACAGCTTGAATAAGGGATATTGTGGTGAGGGTGTTTTCCGACAAGGGCGCGTTGGTTGTAACAAGAGCCAGGGCCTCCAGTTCACCGCGCGCGATGCGAGTCACGTTGTCGGGGTTTGAAGGCTTCCTCAGGGTCGGCAGATCCTCGAACGTGGAACTGGCAGCTGTGTTAGGCAGGCGGTCAAAGCGGTGTGCAATGCGCCGGTGCTTTGCCTGCTCGAAGCGTCGACACACCTGCAGAACGGAGTTAACCGTAGAGCAGTCCCGGCATAGAAGAGGGTGGAAGGCATTGTCGGTAATGCCTTTAAGAATGTGGCCTACCTTATCGTCTTCAGTCATGTTGGGATCGACCTTTCGGCACAGTGCCAAGACGTCTTGGATGTATGTAATATATGATTAAGTGGCCGTTTGGGCGCGAGCTGCAAGTTCTTTTTTGGCAGCAAGCTGACGGCCAACTGGTTTCCCAAACAGGTCGCGGAGCTTCTGCTTGCAGACATCCAACGTGGCAATATCTTCTTCGTGGGTTTCGAACCAGAGGCGTGCGGTGCCGGCAAGATAAAATGTCACATTGGCCAGCATCAGCGTGGCGTCCCACCTGTTGTGCTGGCTAACACGCTTATAAAGCGAGAGCGAGTCCTCGACGTCCACGCCATGTGTACCACAGAATGTACCCGGGTCGCTAGGGTGGGCTACGACGACAGTTGGCGTGGCAGGCGCAGACGGAGTGGCCGGGTCGGCAGTCATCTCGACTGTTCGGCCCGTCGTCTCATCCGCTCGTCGGGTCGTCGGCATGTCGGCTCGAACCCGTGACCTCCAGCAAAGAAGAGGGCAGTTACGAAGAAGAAGAGGGCAGTGGCGTGGGACGGAGCGCACGCGCTAGGCCCTCAGCCATTAAACCATATCATCTGTCATAATGTCGTCCTTTTTCTAGGCTTGCCACCTCGTCACAATATCATCGTCAATAGCGGAATGCTGAAAGCGTTGGAAGCAGACATCAATTTTGTCGATGGTGATGTGGTACTCGCCAATTCTGCCAAAGCCAGACGTCTTCGTACACAGAAGTAATTAATTTATCATTTGGCTACATTTCTTCGTGCGTAGAATCCGGCGTTCACTGCTCGCACCTAGCCTCAATTCGGTTGAAGTGTACAGACGTGCGCAAAAGTGGAGAGACCACGGCTTCGCCGGGAGGAGCAGCTGCGGGGCCGCACCGCGGCGCTGCTATCTGCCAAATTTCTAGTGCGTCGTTCGGCTCTTCTGCTGCTGACGACCGCGTC
The DNA here is from genome assembly GCF_055824585.1 of Amblyomma mixtum. Classification (NCBI taxonomy): domain Eukaryota; kingdom Metazoa; phylum Arthropoda; class Arachnida; order Ixodida; family Ixodidae; genus Amblyomma; species Amblyomma mixtum. Next base: position 69,815,397 of record NC_143019.1, read on the forward strand.
GAAGGGGAGCGCGCTAGCAAGGAATTCAGGAATAGCGCAGTGGCGCTTTAGTGAAGCAAGCGGGCGGTGGCGTTGCGTCCCCTCACTTCACTCCGCAGCGGCAAAGGCCATTGTAGTTGTAGTTGCAGCGACATTTCGTATTTTTTGCCCACAGAAAGAAGAGTTGTGTGTTTTTATGTTGATATGCGAACACGACTGCACGATATTTTCCGCTGTACGTTTGGCGGTTCCGGCGTTCGTTCTCCTAGCTTATCTATGGGGCGATTGGAAGGCTAGTCACGATGTAATCCATTGTCGAGGCAATTATATGACGACCAGCGACTGCGACACTCCAGTGAAAAGAACCATTCATTTGTGAAAGTGTCGTGTTCTTGCAGCGCACTGAGTTTTCCAGGCGCAGCTTTCGCTAGCTTTCCGGGTGCAGCTGATCAAACGCACGTAATGGCAGTAACAAACGCAGCACGCTAGGCACTTGAGCGGTAGCACTTTTGATATAATTCCAGTTTTATCGTTCTGTAAGCTATTATGCTCATGGTTTGTTGGGTTTTTCAGTGTTGATGCTTTGAGTCTTTATTCGATGTTGTATTAATTGATGAATAACTGTGATCCACCCCCAGCTAGAGAAAGAAACAATTTTACTTGTCAGCAACTCATACGGTGGGCCTACTGGGTCTGTTCAGCCGCTCCAGGTCGCCGGTAGTTCTAGTCGGTCGGTGACCTCTAGCGCTCTCCTCGTCGCCCTGGACTAAGTGTACGTCGTACCAACTTGTGACCCCCGCCCCTTACCTATTCAAAACCACCCTGCAATAATGCCTTGCTGGTGATGTAGGGATAAGGAATAAATTAATAGGCAATATAGCCTTCCCGATATACGGTGCTGAACACCGCCGGTAGAGACAAGGTGATTCAAGAACCAAGTGTAGAATTTCTGCTGCGCATGGAGGGGTTTACAAGTGTTCTGAGCTGTATGCCATGAGCAGTTTACTGGTTAATCAGACAGACTCCATACACTCTGCCAGGCACTGCTAGGAACGTGCTGTTTTCCTGGAATGTAGCACAGAAAATAGCAAATATATGAGAGAGCGCGCGGAAAAATCATAAGCTTTTCGATCCATTGAACATTTGGCTTGAAAACAGGGGTAAGCACACATAGCTGCACAACTCGAGCCTTCCTTGAGGCCTGTGTAGTAAAAATCATCAAAGTACCTAAAATATGAACAGCAGAGTGATTTCCTGGAAGTTTACTACAGAAGTGAGCCAAATATTCATGCGGTTTTTTTTGTTAGCCACCATAACAATTACTAGCAATGAAATCATACACTGCAGTGAGGTTTGAATAGTCTTTCGTATTGCAGATTTAGGAACGCTGCATTTCTCTCCTTACGGTGACCACAGTAATTCAGTACATTGTGGTCCAGATATCCAGCGGCTCACCTCTTGAACTCTCGTCACAGCCCTGGACTCAACGCTCTTCATACCGTTTTCCTTCCCTCCCCCTCCTGTATACAAACGACACCCACAAGCCTCAAGAAACGTTCCCCTGATATTAACAATTCAAGTTTCACCTCCTCCTTACGGCAATAATACCCTCTCAGGCGCGTGATCAAGTAGCTTTATCATGTAGCTGATAAAGATTTGCATATAATTTTGCATATCGTTTTGCAGTCTGAAGCGCAATGGATCCTACTTACCATTGCTGCCCTCCTATGCCAAGCCGTGTAGATTTAAAAGGTCCAGGATATATTGACAAATTTTTCGTTAGATGACTCACATTGCTCAAAACGAAGACGGTAAGAAATAGGTGGTCACACACGCCGTCCGGCGGTAAAGAGTCTTCCTTCCGAACCCTTGGTCTTCTTACGCAGATCAGCGGTGTACGACGAACTGCAAGAGTTGTCAATAAAGTTCGCTTTCAATACCTTCGCTTCTTAATATAGTTTAGGCAAATCCGTAGAAAAACTCTGCGCAACGTTCAGAGAGTTTTAATTTCTTCAAATATAAATCCATCTTTCGCCCGCTTTCATTTAATGTGCTATGCTAATACCATGCTGTAAATAAGCTGCCGCGAAACTTACATTGAGTGCAACCCAACATCGTGGGTGTTCGCCAAGGTATTACGAGGGGGTACCCAAAAGAAACCGGACTTATTTTTGTTTGAACTTATTTGTTCACATTTTAAGCATAGACCTTCAATCTCCTTCAAAGTATTCTCCACTTGCAATGATACGCTTGTCGAATCTTTCATTCCATTTTCCAAAATATTGTTTAAATTCATCTTTTGTGATGCTTGACAGGGCCTCCGTCGTTTTTTTCTTCACCTCAGCAACATCAGCGAAACGCTTTCCATTCACCTATTTTTTCATTCTAGGAAACAAAGAAAGTAGCACGGGGCAAGGTCGGGATAGTACGAGGGTTGCGGAATAGGGGTCATGCCATTTTTGGTCCAAAATTGTCGTAGAGACAGGGCTGTGTGAGCAGGGGCATTGCCATGATGGAAAAACCAGTCGCCCGACCGCCAGAAATCTGGCCGCTTCCACCGCACACTGTTGCCCAATCTTTTCAAAACATCCAAGTAGAAAGCCTGGCTAACTGTCTGACCCTGCGGAAGAAATTCTCAATCGACGACTCCTCTCACGTCGAAAAACAAATCAGCATTGTTTTGAGGTTTGGTTTCACCTGACGAGCTTTCTTGAGGCGAGGTGAATTTGAAGTTTTCCATTGGCATGATTGTTGCTTTGATTCAGGATTCGATTCAGGAACACTTGATTTGTCCCCTTAGCATCCTCCTTGTGCGTCTTTCTTAATATTTCAAGAGTTTTCATTCAACTTTTTCCGAGCAAAAATCAGAATTTCACCGGCGCACGCTGTTCACGAAAATCAGCCATTGCAAAAACGACATTCACACAGAGCAGTCGTCACTGTAAAACTCTGCCTAAATTAGTCGGGCCTCCTTCAGCGACGGCACTCGGCTTACTGACTCTGGAATGTTCGTTCTATGCACTCCTAGTGGCAAAACGCGGTACCACAGAAGCTTTGCCGAACAAAAAATTTAGTCCGGTTTCTTTTCGGTACCCCCTCGTAAACTGGACACGTGTTCGGCTCGGATCGCGATGGCGTCATGTGGTTTACCTACGGGCTACTTATCAATATTCGTTTAGCCATAAAATGATTACACTATTGCTCTACTAACATTGTGGAAAGCGCTGCATTTTTGTAGCGTATCAGCTCATTCACGTGTTTTATTTTATTCCGCGGATTTTCTTCGAATATCGGAATGAGAACTGCGAAAGAGGCACGTAACTAAAGTGACTGATTGTTTCTGAACCACCTGTACAACTTGAAGCACGCTTGGCTTAAAGTGGATGTCAAGAAACATGACATGGCGTCACATGGCGGCAAAGACTAGGAAGTTGATACCAGCTAGGTCTTGCTTTCAAGATTTTTTTTCAAATTCTCGTCAAAAACCCCTTTTTAGATATTGGGTTTGTGCACTTATGTGCGGCAGTCAAAATGCTATAAGATTTTGGTTTCCAAACTATTTTTTTAATTGATGGGCACATGCATACACACAAGGATATAAATTTTCTGAGGAGAAACCCTGTAATTTTTTGTGAGAAAAATTATATGCGTCCAAGTAACATTACTGTATACAGCAAGTTTTTAAAAGTAACGTTCATGAATTCAGCTTCGAACTCCGTGCACGTGCTTTGATTTTAGCGTATGGAAGCCTCAAAAATGCTTTCAAAGCGTGTTCTTTTCTTGCAAACGTTCTTAATATGTCCACAATTAAAAATTTAATTCCTTTTAGCGTGACTTTAACTAGTTTGAGGAACGCGAGTAAGCCATCCTCCAGGCATCGAATGTTTTGAGACAATTTGCTTTAGGGTATAGTTTATAAAACATTTAGCTCAAACATTTGCACACGTTTGATCAAGCATACGCCTTTGTAGTACTCACACCAGTGCTACGACAGGTGGTCGAGCGATGCTTCTGGCGGTCCAAAGCATGCCAAAAAATCCCTTTAATGCCAAAAATAACAAAAAGGAGTGCCAATATCTCTTAGCTAGTTCCTCCAGCACCCTCGGTACGAGAAAGAGTCATCGCAATAGTTCGACTTTCACCACATTATAATTTGAATGCATTATTGTTTTAAAACTTTTAATGGCAACTTATGACTCGAATGAGTAGCGCATGGTTAAATAGCTGACACTATATCATCGATATTGTGACGAAGACGAAGCTGGCAGTGGCGCGGGACGGAGCGCTCGCGCTAGGCGAGCGGCCATTAAATCATCTCTTGTTCATGGTTCACCAAGTCTCATTCTTCGGCTGGCCGCCACGTTACATTTGGTGTGAGGTTCTGGGGTCCCTTCATCGCCATCCTGGTCCCGGAGCTTCGGTGTCCTGCGCCTGCCGTGGACGTCGGCCGCGAGTGCCTGGTCCGCGCCGCCCGGCCATGCCCCAGCCCACCCGACCTGAACCGACCTCGCCGCGCACCCCAGCCCCGTCCCCTGCCCGGACCACAAGACACGATGACCCAAGACCCGAACGACCCGAGACCCGACCGACCCAAGACCCACACGTGAAGACACCGCCCCCCTGCCCCTGCCGTCCGGTGCGTCCACGGACCTCGGCCGTCAGCTCCTGGCACCCTCCGGCCCGGATGCTTCGTGGACCGGGACTCATTCATCTTTCTCATCGTGGCGGCCAGCACTGCACCATATTCTACATACTGTTCAACCCTCCACTCAAGACCATCGCCATTTCGCGCGTCTGTTCGTCACCGATCGGGACGATCGCTCGGTGGCCCCGGGTAGTAAGACGACGACGAAGCTGGCAGTGGCGCGGGACCGAGCGCTCGCGCTAGGCCAGCAGCCATTAAATCATCTCTTGTTCATGGTTCACCAAGTCTCATTCTTCGGCTGGCCGCCACGTTACAATATTAACTTTAAAACATGGCCTCAGAATTACTTTTCGCAAGTACAGAAGATCTGTTCTAGGAAGACTTCTTAAGAAGGAAGGCAGAGGTAACAGAAATATTGTTACGACGAAGTGGACGTGGAAAACGGAGTGGCCTCCCGCGTGAAAGGGACAAACGAAGTAGAACAGGTTAATGGGGCTCCCTCTGCCCTTTGGTACCCCACGTTAGGAACTATTCATTGTGAACACCTAGCGCTTGTAAATAAAAGTAAATAGTATTTCCCCGTAGCATCCTTCTTGGAGGTGCGCCAAGACGGAACCACGCAGCGAAGGCTACCTTCCACGGTCGACAATGAAGGAAGCATCACCCCAATATTCGGCAGCATCGGTGTCCTCCGCCGTCCCGACTCACCCTGGAGATCCTAGACCCTTCTCTGGGGACGACGATGCCGTCGTCGAGACTCGGCTTCGCAAGTATCAACGGTGCAGCGCTAACAACCGCTGGGACCAAACTTTCATGCTGGCGAACGCTTTTTTTATCTTAACCCAATGGTCACTGAAATTCCCCTGGACGTGCTATGGACATTTAGGACGTCCATGGGACGTCCAAGAGAATTTCAGAGCCCATTGGGAAGGGCGCGGCGTCCCATTGGCATGATATCAACGAAGAGACATTGACCTGTTGGGATTACTGTTAGCAGAAACTTATCGACCTTTTCGGCAAACCACTCGGCCGGCAGCTTGCCGCTTAAAGAGATCTGGCAAGTCGCGCCCAGTCATCGAGGCATCCTACGTCTCCTATATGCAGGATCTGTTGACTCCGTGCTACGCGGTGGATTCAGAGATATGCGAGGCTGACAAAGTCGGACATCAGCTCAAGGGCATCGCAGACGACGCCTTCAATCTGGTGGTCTACAAAAACTACGATAAGATTGTTGAGATCACAAAAGAATGCCGACGGATCACCCAGCGTATCGCACGCCTGCCCAACACGGCTGTGTCTTTCTCGTGCCAAGATCATTGTTCTCGGAACTAGCCAACCTCAGCTGTGAACGTGATCCGAATTTTACGCCGTGAGCTTGAAGCAATTGGTCCGGCTCCCTTAGCAACACCTGTGGCCAACTAGCCCCTGCCCCTACCACCTATTCAAGCCGTCATGCGGAAGGAAATTCCTCACTTTGGTTGCAAATAGTTCGCTGCTATTCATCCCTCCAAAGTACCCGAAGTCCCTCCTCTATACCCTGTCGGGCCTGTTTACGCCGCTCTTCGACCGCGCAACCCTTTCGAGTGGCGTACGCCTGACTACAAGCCCACGGGCCCACGTAAGAATATTCATTGTTTTATATTGTCGTTTTGTGCAGTACTCAACAGCTCTGTTTCCAAATACAAAGAAAGCGCATGATTGGCAATAAATAATATTGCTTTAGAGAATTGGACGCGGTGATTCTCATTATTTACAAATACTTTTATGACTACTAGGAACATGTGTTTTCTCCTGTGCCGAAATCAAGGCACTTCACCAAAGTAACGTGTCTGTCTGTAACAGAAGGCAACTTGTGCCAATTTCATCACACCTGTATCATAACTGCAGCGAAGGAACCCGTTCATACCTACAAGGAACACGAAACACACGGCCTAACGAACTTGTTTTGTTTTTTCTCTATGTGAACGTGTATCTATTAATTTATTAATTTATTTATTTGAAATACTGTCTGTCTCTGGTTGAGACCTTAGCAGGTGGACATTATATGTATAATACAAGGTAAATGATAACATTTCTAAAAGCGGCTGTGCAAAGGACAACAATAATCTAGACAATTCATTGCACAGAAAAACTGAAAAGAAGTTTGACAGATTTCCACAAGCAATCCAAAGAAAAAAGGCATGTCAGTTCAGAAACGTAAACATAATATAAACATCGGCATAACACATCGTATAATCCTTGAAATTGACAGAAATTTTAAAAAGCTTTCTGACCAAAACTCTAGTTTTAAAACTCGCCTTCTAGTTGAGAACAAAAATTTGAAAATGAATCAGCGTTAGTTACAGATGCATCTAGACGGTTCCATTCTCTTGTTGCTGGCGGAAAGAATCTTTAAAAGTATTACTGTGATAAGGATATTCGGTTAGCATATACTCGTGCTGGTTTCTTAATGCACGTTTCTGTGACAGTGAAATTTACTTTGATGAATCGATCTTAAAAGTGTTATTAAAAAGCTGATAAAGGAATATTAGTCGCGCGCGCTTTGGCCTTGTTGACAGTGTTTCGAGTCCGGAGATTACAGCTGGTTGTGTTGGTGAGTCAGTTTTTTTAGACCTGTTGTGAATAAATCTCACTGCTTTGCGTTGAATTCTCTCAAGTCGTGAATTATTTGTTACAGACTGAGGAAACCAAACAGTGTTAGCATATTCTAGAACAGGTCTGACAAACGATTTATAAGCTAAAAGTTTAGTTTCTATGCAGTTATGACACAAGAATGCCACCTGCTAGCCCAAACGATTGTTTACTCAAGGACATCACTCAAGCTCACTGTAAGAGCAAATAACTATTGCTTTATGTCCAATACAACTAATATCAAAATACAGTTATGGTGTTTCCAGTCACACGGGAAGGCAACATTACTTGCAACTGCGATTGCAGGCTAGCTGAGAAGGAATGGAAAACTTGCCGTCGATTGGTCCCTTATAAAAATGGTCTATGGACTTTCTATAGACTTTTTATAGACTGTGTAGCCATCCTATAGACTTTTCCTTTTGTGTAAAGAGAGTCTACAGAAAATCTACAGACTAAATTCTATAGCTGCTTCAATTTCCTTTCGTCTATAGACGGTCTATAGACACTCTATAGACTAAAGTCTATAGCTGCCTCAATCTTCTTTAGCCTATAGACCGTGTTATTGCTATAGACGGTCTATAGACTCTCTATAGTCTGAAATCTATAACTACCTAAATTTCCTTTTGTCTATAGACGGTCTATAGACTCGCTATAGCCTAAGGTCTATAGCTGCCTCAATTTCCCTTTGTCTATAGACTCTCTACAGACTAAACTCTATAACTGCTTAAATTTCCTTTCGTCTATAGATGGTCTATAGACTCGCTGTAGACTAAGGTCTATAGCTGCCACAATTTCCTTTCGTCTATAGATGGTCTATAGACTCTTTATAGACCAAGGTCTATAGCTCCCTCAATTTCTTTTCGTCTATAGAAGTTCTATAGACTAAAGTCCATAGCTGGCTCAATTTCCTTTCGTCTATAGATGGCCTATAGACTGTCTATTCACTAAGGTCTATAGCTGCCTTAATTTGCTTTCGTCTATAGATGGCCTATAGACTGTCTATTCACTAAGGTCTATAGCTGCTTCAATTTCCTTTCGTCTATAGACGGTCTATAGACTCTATAGACTACAGTCTACAACTACCTCAATTTCCTTTCGTCTATAGAGTGAACACTGTAGATAGTCTACTGTCTATAGTACACTCTATAACAATCCTAATTTTATCGAACAATGTTCGATATATTGACTTTCGACTAAGTCCAGAACAATGTCAATTTCTTTTTGCACTGCATGCTGAGGTGCATCTGGTGACTATGTCGGGAGTCCTCCACCTCATCGCTATTACGGAAATTAAAACGTATTGCGTGAGGACATTACAACACCCTCCTGTATATTGTTTTCAGGAGCCTTGACAAGCTCCTTTTCGTTATACCATGACTTATATTGTCAATACAATTAAATATTTAATGCTAACAAGCAAGCCGAGGAAAGGCAGCCGTTCTTTAAGCAAGGGCGCCCGCAAACTTTGCTACATCGAACGAATACGCTGTTCCTTAAAGGAATCGCTCGACACTATTCCATTCCATCTTTCGACCATTACTGTCCAACGCGCTGAAATCAAACATTTCATCAACGGTTCTACATTTCTCTTTAAAACGTCCTGAAAATAAAGGGGGGAAGACGGGTGTGAGAATTCAAGGAAGCGCCCGTCCCTTAGAAACACGTTAGAATAGCCTCAGAGCTTGGTCCTCTGTGCGATTAACATCTGCCATTTATACGTTTGCACTTTGTGTTCACGTGAATAAGTGCTGCGACGCAACAATCACAAAGCCAGTATTTTTTCGTTCTTACCCTTGCACCTGTTGCTTCGGAGTCGATGACACGCTTATGTCGCGCATATCAGTTTTCTAACCACGAACACACGCAAAAAAGACGTTATAGTGTGCAACATTATAATTATTATTTGAGAATTGTACCACATACTATTCGGTGGGAGATGCGGCGCGTATACGGACAAGCAGTTAGATTTGGGTTCTGTTTTCACGAAAACAATAAGATTTTTAGAGTGTAAGCGAAGAATTTAAGCTTATCAACCAATTCCCTTCTGTGGTCTTGGACATCAGATCAAGCTGCACACGGCAAGAATGCAAGCGATAAAGATACGACCGTGAAATGGGTTTCTGTTTCACGTTTTACCCGTTTTACCGCCAGACGGCGGAAAATCATTCGGGCTGCAAACAACCCTGTGCGTGGCTGCGTCGGTGGCGTTGGCGTGTTTTCGCAGATTACGTTTTCTTCGAAATCCAGCTTCATCGTACGCTTACGGTAAGTCTACACGTTTATATTTTATTCATTTGGTCTCCTAAGCCACTCTAAGCAGAGCTGTGTGTGCAGAAGAGATTATGTGCGCAGTGACAAACGTTCTACCTTCGTTTCTAAGGTGGAAGCCATCGGGTTCTCGACTAATGCCGCTTATCTCAGTGCCGCTGTGTTTACTAACGCGCGGAAAGGCAGTCTGTGCGATGCCCTTGATGATAAGCCGCTCCTCGCGAGCTGTCTACTAGATTTTTCGTGTTTTTAGGTAGATGCGCGGCCAGAAATGTCGTTTAGCCTGTGAATGATGGCAGAAATGGAACTGTGCGTTAGTTAGCGCCGTGTGAGCTCAATTTACTTTCCACCTCCGAAAACGTACTTACATACTGTCTCGTTCTGTGGTGGATTCCATTTATTTTCTAATCTTTGTGTTACCGCCTGTCTGGACCATGGAGTGCTGTTCTTTTTTAGGTGTGCATTGCTTGCTACGTTTTGACGCTCGCTCGGTGCGCGCCGTGGACGCCGACGTTTCAGCAAAGGTGTCTTGTAACGCTATCGACTGGAGAGCGAGACGTTTGTCTAAGTTGTAGTCAAGCGGCGGTGGAGGAATGCTTATAATGTGATGGGTAAATAAAATTCGTTGCCGGTGCGAATGGCCGGCGTGCTCAAACACCGCGAAGAAGCCACGAGCTGCATCCCGTCTCCCCTTCGTTGCACACGTACGGATTCGTCCATGTCTGTCATCAGAGCCGTTGGCCGCCGCCGCTGGCCTGCGGGCACTTCATTTTGGAAGTTGGGTAAAGGTCGGCTCGACAAGAGGTGGCTTACATTTCGTTCCGAGTGGGTCGTTCATGATTCCCGCTCACGCGTGCAGAGGTTTCTCGAATACCATTTGCGCGAGATGCAAAGTATGTGTTTCTGATTCCAGACTGCTTAGTTACGAAAGCGCTGATGTAACTAGCCACTTATTTGCACCTAAAATTAAATTAAGCTCTCGTGTTATTCGAGCTGCGCCTGTTGAAGGCGTTAATTGTTTCATTCAAATACTTCCTACTTTGAGCGCGTTCAATGCTTTCACTGATTTTTCTAGCAGCGTTGCGTTAGGGTACCTCCATGCAAGAAACACACCTCTTTACTGCGCTGTTTGGGCTACATTTGAAGGAAAAACGAAGTAAATTTCGCACGGTATTTTATCGTGACAGTAATTTGCTGTCTCAACCTCGCGACTGCTTTTGAAACGGCGCAGCGGCAGCCTCTGTGTGCTGTATGAGTTTTCTCAATAATGAGCGCGGCATGGAAGCGCTGCAACCCGCTTGTTTCTAAGAGCGCGCAGATGTATGAGTATGCTGTTCCGTCTTTGTGCTTCAAGTTATAGGCGCAAATCTGTGGTGAACTGGTTGCTTCTGCCTGCTGGTTTTTTATAGCTTCTACCCGTTTGAGTATCTGCTTACGTACACCCGGTCAAATCTTTAACTGGCTCTGGTGTTGCATCGCTAAATGCACCTTGTAAAAAGGTGCCTTTCGGCTACACTGCTGGCATATTCATGTTGTAATTTGACGCGTGAGGTGGCATTTCATAGTTTCTTTTTGTTAATATAATGTTTTAGTGGAGTACCTGCTTGTTTAGATCAAAGTTGTCAGAAATATTCATCGTCTGCCACTACGAAGAGCCGAAACAAGCGGAATACGCAGCAATGGTTCTGGTGGCGCATTTGCACTTACTCTGGCTAAACGACTTGACCGCCATAAAAGGAGTGGCAGTTTACCCAGAGCATGAGGCCATATGGACCAGATCCGTTGCTGCGTATGCCGCTTGTTTCAGCTGTTCGTAGTGGCAGACGAATATTTCTGCTAACGTTGATCTAAACACGCAAGTACTGCATTCAAACATTACATGAACAAAAAAGAACCATGAAATGACATTTCACTCGTCAAATTACATCATGAATATGCCAGCAGTGTAGCCGAAAGGCACTTTTTTTACAAGGTGCATATAGCGATGCAACACCAGAGCCAGTTAAAATTTTGCCGGGTGTACCAGGCTTCACGCAGGGTATTTTGAAGCGCTTCTTCTATAGCGGTTATAAGAACAATTGCTGCAATATTCTCCTTTTTGGATCCCTGTGTAAGGTGCACTGAATCTGTATTTTATGGAGGTGGCATTCTTAACAGCTCCTTGCGAGTCAATGCAGATATGTAGCACAATTGTTCGAAGTCTTCTGTTACAAATAATGTAAAAGGATTGCTATATAGAGAGATCAGTATTGGCTGTAACAGTATTGCCATACAGAAATCAGTATCAGTACTGGATTCAGAGTAGAGTGCTCCAGGGATTATGGGTCTTTGTTACAATGTTTTATGAAGACACTTATAATCTGTCGTGTATTAATGAACACCTCGCCGTCCCTCACGCAACATATATCCCGGCATAGCAGAGCTAATCCACTGCCAATTTTATATACAGCACAAACCACGCAGATGGCAATGCGCTATCGCTACTGCGCATCAGAGAGGGAAACTGTCGGCGAGGCGATGGAGAGCGCGCGGCTCCTGCGGCGGCCCCGGCTCGCCAGCTGTGCTTCGTGTGATGTCACCCGCTTCTCGCGCATACTGTCCTTAGCCTTTCCTCGGCTCCGCGAAATGGCTTGGCTCCCTCTTCAGTGTTGGCTATGGCTACGCTAGCCACAGCCCCAAGTCACCCCCGAAGAAGGAGCCGATACAGCCTGTATATATTTATATAAGGTATTAGGAATATGCACTGCATCGAATACACACATTACCTTCTCGAATATCCTGCAAAAAAATATACGGCAGTGGCGATGTATGTCAAACTCCAATTTCTCCTCTCATTCGAAATATCGAACTGCGCACCGCGTCCTTTCACGCGGTGCAGCGCTCTTAACCACTGGCTCGTGCATACTGGCCTGCTACGCCCTCTTGACAACGTGCTTCCTGCAACGACGCTTACTTGACGGTTAACAGTAAGACAAAATAAATAAATAAATAAAAATAATTAGCGCAGTCAAACAAACGACGTGAACGTGGAGTGCCTAGGCAGTTGCCTTTTATCTCTCGTACTCGTTTTTCATGCAACATCGCTGCCATGTGTTCACGCCAAGCAATCTTAAGCTCTCTGGCAGGCCTCAAATGGCATACTTCGCGCGCTACGCTGTCGAAGACGTTGCAGAAGCAAAGTGTACCTTAATTTTATTAAGCGCGTTTTATATTTTTAAGGCACTGGTAACAAGATTAGAGTTCTTATGTTACAGAGAGTGCATAGTTCCAAAGAACCGTTCATGACTACAGAGTGCTGCATCGTCATTAGGCCAATAGGCTGCACGTCGCTGCAAAATGAGCGACACTAGCGTTGCGTCATGTATCCTTGTTCATAGCTGAACGATAACTTTTTCTATTGCCGTTTTTATTTAATGATTGGCAGACAGATCAAACTATATTGCGGTACTCTTCGAGTTCGATATATCTGGGTTGTACTAATTGTTTAATCCTAATATTTCCACGTTAAGAAAACGTTCTAAACGACCTCCCTCCACCCTATCCCAAAAGATCATTATGAAGATGCGTGTTAAAAAAGAATCTTACCAGGTTTTCTTGTTGTCGTTGTTGTTGTTGTTGTTGTCGTCGTCGTCGTTGTTGTTGTTGTTGTCGTAGTTGTTGTTGTTGTCGTTGTCGTTGTTGTTGTTGTTGTTGTTGTTGTTGTTGTTGATGATGATGATGTTGTAGTTGTTGTAGTTGTTTTTGTCGATGTTTTGGTGGTGAGCGGTCCAGCGGTCGTTCCTTCCTTGGTAACAGTTGCTGAGGAGGCAGTCCGTGGCGTTGTATTTTCTGTCGTAGCCCTGTGGGTTGAGAAAGTAACACATGTTATTGAATTATGTTGCTTGAAGACCGCTCTGTACCACCCGACTCAAAAGATTGTACGTGAATTTGTACGAGAACCGAAATCTGTGTGCGATCGCGCACATTTTGTACAAGGACTCGAAGTTCGACGTGTACATACAGGGAGTTTCACGTAACACTTTAAACAATTTAAAAAATAGACTTTGTCTGCATAGCATGGTCATGGTTATAATGCATCGGAATGCAGCTGAGACATGCTGACCAGCAATCTGTTTCGCTAATATTGAATAGTTAACTTTGAACTATTACTGTTAGGCTCCTTGATTATTGCGAGACGTCAGACCTCTGTAATAGCCTAATCACTTTTCAGAATTTCGACAGTGCGGTTACCTTCGGCGCTGTGACCCAACAAATTTTGGCTATTTCAATGAGTTACGTGCACGGGAGCGTTTGCTTTGCCTGCATGCTTCTGAAATGTGCATGTATTTTGGTGCGATCTCTCAAATGTTGTTGGGCCACAGCACCGACGGTGACAGGGATTTCGAGATTCTAAAAAGTGATATGGATATTACGGTGAGCTACATGGATCACAATAATTAAGGAGCCTAACTATTAAATGTTCGTTACCCAGCCTGCTAGTTAGGACGCCTGATGTACTACACCACTGACAAAGACATCGCTCTTTTGACTGGAAACACGTACTTTAAATAATTGCGTATACTACGTGAAAAGTGTACGTGCTGAATGTGGCCAGCGTGTAATTACCGGTGAACTCTGCGTGGACAGATATCTACATGCTGACCAAGCTCGCATAGGCAGCGCGTTGCCATGTGTGGGTTTGCCTTCTTAACAGTAGCCTGTCTATAGTCTGATACAACGTAAGTCTGCAGTGAAGCTCCGCCCACATTCAGCCTCCGCCCACAGAATTCCTCCATGACAAAAAAAGTAGTCCGCTGCTTGAACGTTTCTTGTTACGTAAACAAAAAGCTTGCCACAAGAAAAAAAATTATCAGCCCTAGAATTTTGATACGTGAATTGTTTTATATAGTCAAACATTAAAATGCTGATTTCGTTTACAGTTGCGATTGCTCAGCGCAGTAATACAAGACGCCGCGGACCACGGCCCAGTGTTAGCAACTGCTGTCTTTTTAAGTCATATCCTACTATAGTATGTACAAGACCGTTCAATATGGAAGGAAAAAAAATTTGAGTATTCAGTTAACCATTTCCTCTATTGCGCAACAAGCACACTTTTAGCTTTGTTTCAAATTTTCATCATATATAGTGCCCATTTCTCCTTTTCAGCCGCCGCGGTGGCTCAGTGGCTATGGTGCTCGGCTGCTGACCCGAAAGACGCGGGTTCGATCCCGGCCGCGGCGGCTGAATTTCTTTGGAGGAGAAATTCGAGGCCCGTGTACTGTGCGATGTCAGTGCACGTTAAAGAACCCCAGGTGGTCGAAATTTCCAGAGCCCTCCACTACGGCGTCTCTCATAGCCTTAGTCGCTTTGGGACGTTAAACCCCATAAACCAAACCATTTCTCCTTTTCGCCACTGGCAGAAAAATACCTCAAAAATTGTTCTGTTGCAAACTAATTGTTCCCTTTCATACTGCTGGGAGCTGTATATGAGAGCGTGCTTTGTAAAATAATGTCAAAACCGAGCTGCTAACGACTCTTAAAGCATCCTTTAGTTCTTGCGTCAACCACATGTTTATGAATGCACAGATGTGTTATATGTGCATGATGAAAGCCGCACAGAGGACATATGTTGTTGCCTGCTGTGTAGATGAAAGTCGCAGCTCAAAATCAGAAGCAACACAACCAACGTTAGCACTATAGTGGAGTTAATGCACTATCCAGAATAATTCTGGATTGTAACATTTTTTGTTAGGCACAACAAAAATGGTAGGGTATATAACCGAGTTCAGTCAGACATGAGGTGCACAAAGCAAATTGTGGGCTGGAGCAGGACTGTTAGAGGCAATTTCTGAGACTGATTGACTGACTAAATTGATTTATGGGGTTTAACGTCCCAAAGCGACCAAGGCTATGAGAGATGCCGTAGAGGAGGGCTCCGGAAATTTCGACCACCTGGGGTTCTTTAACGTGCACTGACATCGCACAGTACACTGGCCTCCAGAATTCAGTACCAAATATTTATATACACTTGATGAGACCATATATGCCAAACTGAAAAAGAAAGTTTTGGATTAACAGCTGGCGCCATACCTTCAGACATTTAGCAGTTAGTAGACTGATTAATTCACTTCGAGTATGGCTCCAGAAGAAAATCAATAAAACTGAAATGGGCCAAGTATCTATGCCGTACATGTTGCCTGAGCGGCAGCACTATTCAGTTAAGCATGTGTAATATCCAACTTGCCTGGGCCGATTACTGCTTCTTGCAATCAGTCAGTAAGCTAATCATATCAATCAAACAGTTTAGGAAGTTTCTATTTACTTCCGTGGAAAAAAAGATCAAACATAATAGAGCGAGCATGTCTATTTTATGTAGAAACAGGTTAAACTGAAGAAGCAAACTAAGTTCATTGCATTAATGCTAAATAGAAACAGTCTGCTTCGGTGACACTCGTAGATTGAAGAGAGGCATGTGACTTACAAAGACAGATTTCACAATGAATATATAGGAAGAAATGAGAATGAATGATTCTGAACTCCACATTTTATATAATCATTTCAAAAATAAAAATTTAACCCTGCCAACACCTTGCTAAACACTGATATTAATGTAACCAGAAAGAAAGAAGCTGATTCTATTTCCTCATCTTAGTCAGACTCATGAAAAGATGTACTAATCTGAGTACATTCATGAGAGCTGACGCACACAGTATGCCTTGACGTGAAGCTCTCAAATTTCTACAGAAACCTATAGCAAGTAACCGTCTTTGAAGTGACAAATTTCTGTCTAGTCACAAAGCCAATACCAATTCAGGCACACCCCAACATGGAATTACCAAAACCAGCGCGTGCTTAACAGGCTCTAACTCCGACAAGAATTGCCTTATATTTCCCACATCAATATTGCCGCGAATCTTCGTAGCGTTTTTTTTTGTTCATTCTTCAAGGCTGCCGGTACGCCGTTTCTTACTTTCTGATGCACCACACGACCAGATTTATCTCGATTGATCGCATCCAGGTGGAGGCGATTCTGCGTTGTTTCGGAATGTTCTGATAACGTTGCATGCTTTATATCGAATGTTTGCTGTCAGCCTTAAATTTGCACGGCCGCGAGCGACGGCCATTCGGTTCGACGACCCCCGAGCACGCTTGTTACTACGCCGCCCCCAACTCATTCAGTTGTTTGCGAGATAAAGTCAGCCCTCCCCCCCCCCCCCCCAAAAAAAAAAAAAGAGTTTTGTTTAGAAGCCATTTTCGCTTTCTGCCTGCTCTCCAGAATGCAGTCACACCTACGTAGCACCCGGAGGAGACGCTGAGGAATTTCCCTGTTTCCCTGCCGCCCTCACCCCACGCTAGATGCCAAAGTAGCCTGAGCCGTCTCGAAGAAGCAGATCACGAAAAAGGAGCGGAAGTCGACCCAACCGAAGACGATGTGCGAAGCACTCGTCGTCTCCAGAGGCGTTGGCCTGAATACGGAGTACTACCGGGTCGCACGCGATCAAAGAAAGACCCCTCAACTCCGACGTCAACTATGGCTACGACAAAAGCCCCCATTATTTTTCACCAGCCCCGACTGTCGCCCGCGTTCAAAGGTTCACCGGGCGCGGATCTTGAAGAATGGCTGGAACAGTTTGCCCGTGTCGCCGTATTAGCAGTTGGGATGACCAAACTACTTCTTAAAGTAATACACGTTTTCTTTGCTTGGTTTGAATACCACGAAGCTTCTCTAACGGCGCAGGAATCATTGAAGCGGGAATTTCTGAAGGCATTCAAAATCATCATGAGGAAAGAAAGAGCTCAGCTGCTAATACAGTAGTCACTCGTCCAGCACCCGAATGAGACAGTGACCCCGTACGTACGTAAAGAATATAAAGCACCTTTTTTGACGTGTCAATCCTGACATGACTGAGAAGGAGGTGAGCAATTGTTGCGTAGTGCTAAAGAGGCACCGAATACTGTTGCTGAAATCAGTAGCCAAGCAACCACCATTGAGAAAACCTTGGAAGCACGAGCCCGCCATTTTTCTCTAGGTCCAAGTGACCTCGGCTACCCTCTGGGATGGCAGAACATTAAGAGGCAACTTGCGGGATGTCGTCCACAAAATTGTACAGGAAGAGCTGCGTCGCCTGTGAATATCTTCCAACCAGCCTAAAGTAGCGACCCTTGAGCACATCGTCCGCGAAGAAGTGCAGCATGCGCTTGGCTGTCCGTCATCAACGCCACCAGCTGAAGCTCCAGCCTTAACATAGGCAGCGGCAGTACGCAGACCTCAGCCCCAGAGACACATCCCAAGTTCCCATCATCGTCGCGAACCAGCTTTTCCCGAACGCCGCCCCCGTGCTCTCGCCCGCCCAGCCTACGAATGACGCCCAAGCACTAGGAAATGCTACGCCTGCAGGACTTCAGACAACCGCCCGCTGTTCCTCCGCTGCGCTGACGCCGGCCATCTTCTACGTTACTGCCCATACCACCCTATCACTATTCGTGGCTTCGCCGTTGGCGCACCGCGACGACGCTTCAGCCAACGCCAGCAAAACATCAGCGAGTAGCTGCGCCTAGAGGAGTGTGCGCCGCACCGCCTCTCGCGCTCATCATCGCCGTCAGCCTCGCGTTTCGTGTCGCCACGCCGCCGCTACGCAGCCGCTGTACGAGGAAGGTCTCCCAGCTCTCATAGAGGAAACTAAAGGCAGCAGCATCTGCACGCGAAATTGCTTACCAGCAAAACTTCCAGGATCCTCCAATGATCATACCGCGTGAAGATGCCACCCGCGACACGCCGACGGCGCTTACAATGGCAGCCTGGACAACGACGCGAACCGTCTTCATAACGACGCCGGCACCTAGAAAAGCTTCGGCGACACCTCCTCTCGACGACTCAGATACAACACGAAGCCGTCACGCGACGCTGAGGACGACGTGCAACGCAAGACCAGGTCCTCCTTCTTAGAAACGGTTATCGACGGCCAGAAAGTTACCTCTCTGGTCGACACAGGAGCCGGTTACTCGGAGATGAATAGAACATTCGCTGGGCAGCTGAGGACAGTGACGACTGCTTGGAACAGCGGGGGGCACCGCACCGTGGGGCCACCTTGTTACGCAATCGGGAAAATGCACATCGCGAGTGACTGTCAAGGGACATACTATCCTGCGCCGTTCGTTGCGCTACGGCAATTTTCCCGCGGAGCGATTTTGGGCACGAATGTCTTTAATGAGCATCAGGCAATCATCGACCTGCGATTCTAGCTGATCACCGTTTCGACGAATGAGGCCATGGTTTCGATGAAAACTCAAGAATCACGTTTTCCTGAGTGTCGTGGAAGAAGCAGTAACCAGGCAGCACAAACCGTTGGCCCAATACTGGGACAGAGTTGGCTATGTATGGCCCTCTATAGGACCAGTGCTGACTTCATTGTCCTCACATTGGCATTGTCATTCAGTATCATATCCAACAATGGCACTACTTCTCCGTTGTTCTCCCCATATTGGCTATGCCCCTTTATACCATCTCCAACAATGGCCCTAAATGACCGCCGTTGTCCCCATATTGGCAATGTCGCTGCATTGCACCGCCAACAATAGCCCTACTTGTCTGCTGTAGCCCTCATATTGGCAACGTTGCTTCATTACACCTCCAACGATGGCCCTGCTTGTGCGGTGTGGGCCCCTTATTGACAATGCTGCTTAATTACACCTGCAATGATGGCCATACTTCTCTGCTTTTATCCCCATATTGGCAGTGCCACCCCTTTACACCTAAAATGATAGTCCTACTTGTACGCTATTTTCACTGCATTTGCAATGCCACTACATGACGTATCCAATGATCTCAATGCTTTCTTCAATGACAATTTTCGTCAAACATTCTTTTCGATAATCGCGCATGTTTGGTTATTTGCAATTAGTTGCCTTGTTTCATGAACTACGACAGCGTCAAATGCTGACGTGAACGTACAGAAAACAGCGGTGTAAACAAGCCAAGTGATCAAAAAATGAGCAATAGTCAGATTCATTCTGCAAGGCAAGACTTTTGAAAAACGGCTTCTTTTGACACTATGGTATGTGGTGTAGAGGGCAAAGAAACTTTTGCTTTCAATCTTCGTCCGACAGGGCTCAGGAAAAAGAATACAGAAATGACCTTTAGCGTCTAATGGCTAGAGCCGTTTTGACTAACTCCATGCCCAAGCTCCACGTTTCCACTCCCAACATCTCCGCGTTGCTGTTTCCTTGCCGCTTTTTACAGGCTCAACTGCCTATGGCGCATCCTCCGGACATTCCGGAATCCTTTCACTCATTTCACCCTCCCCTTCAAGTCCCATACAACCGCCTTTTCCCGGGCCGAGCCTCTTTCATGGAAGAGCGCTGGCCCTCGCCATGC
Organism: Amblyomma mixtum; assembly: GCF_055824585.1. NCBI lineage: Eukaryota > Metazoa > Arthropoda > Arachnida > Ixodida > Ixodidae > Amblyomma > Amblyomma mixtum. The sequence continues at coordinate 69,835,274 of NC_143019.1, forward strand.
TTGGAGTTACTTTTTTTTGTGATTTTAGGTATACTGACCTTCTCTAATCTGTTTTCCCCCCGCGCCCGACTACGCGCAGCGCCGCTCATCCACCCTACCTAGATTATTCCTCTACCCCTTTTACAGCTGCCGTTTCTCTTGCTGCAGCAAATTCTCCGAAAATATAACGAACCTGCCTCATCGTCGTCTGCTCCTTTCCCCAACACTCGCCCAACGAATATCACCTGTAGCTAGCAAGGCGGCGAAAAGCCACACAACCAGCGCGCCGACGAAGCATGCGCGCTCAAAATGACGAAATTCGTTGTCGAGAATCCACATCCGATACGTTTTGACAACTATGACGAAATTCAGTAGCCTGGCCTGCAAGATTCTATTTGTGACTACCACTATACTGTCATCTTGAAATGTGTTCGGAAATGAATATGGTTCTTGACGTAATTGCAGCTTTGACTCAGCACCGGCCTTTTTTTTCTCCGGCAGGAAAAGAGAGCGACAACGCACTGGCGCGACTTCTGAATGCCAACTCTCAAAGCGAACCCGCGGCGGCTGAATTTCGATGAAGGCGATATAAATAAAACCCTAAACGCTTTAAGTCTTTCTTACCTCGCACACCATGTGAATGGAACCACCTTTACACAGTTATCTAAAGCTGTTACGGTGTCGCATGTTTCAATGCCAACATTCTGACTAGGATCAATTCGGTTTGGCACCTATTTGTGGGACGACACAGTTATCTAAGGCTGTTATGGTGTTGCATGTTTCAATGCCAACATTTTGACTGGGATCAATTCGGTTTGGAACCTATCTGTGGGACGAAATGAAGGCATAGCTCAGCAAGGAACGGCTGTAAAGTTTATGAAAAACGCTCATACGAATTATCTGTGGCAGGATGCTCAAAGAGGGAAAGGAAAACGTAAAGAAGCTTTCATGCTGGTTACACTAGGGGTAGGTTGACAGGTTAAAACCAGCAGCGTTATTTTGGACCACCTCAAGCAAAATAATTACTTTTTCATGATGCGGATTCAATACGGGCGCAGTTTATTGTTTTTCGAACCTATTAATGTTTTGTAAAGTAAGAATTTCAAGGAAGATGAGGCTTTGGAAAAACTGGAAAACGCTTAAGCTTCGCTTTTAGGAGTGGAACGCGACAGCATGTTACAGCGCTGCCAGGGAGTCACAGGGAACAACGGAACACCACCGCCCGTTCAGCGCGACGCCTTGTCCGTTGGAAACAGCCTTGAACGCAAAGCATTTTTGAGAAAAGAGGGAGGAAATCAGATAGGCTCACATCTCAGTGGACACCTGAAAACCGCCATAAGGAAAGGAAGGTAGGTGGGAGTGAAAGAAGAGAAAGAGGAGCCGTAATGAAGGAAACGAAAATTGGATTGAGGAGAGGAGCTTGCAGTAACTGTCTCACACATCTCGGTGGACACCCGCATCCCCGATTATAGGTTGGACGGTTAGTAGCTCTCTAACTTAACTAGTGATTTTGTGCCACTTGAAACACTGAACGGTATTACACCATCTGGAGTATTCTGCGGGAAACGATTGGCATGAAAGACTTTTTTCCGACGCGCGGTGTCGGCAACTACGACTACAATGCCGACTGCTTTTCGACAAGGGCTGTATAGGGTGGTGCGTAAACGACTGTGTGTGGGATACTGAAAAAAGCGCCATAGAACTACACAGATAAAAGGTCGCGCTCATATTCTCAACCACAAATATCGCATTACCAGCTGTCAATATCGCCTTGACACATGGCGACCGTCATGTCATTTGTTGTCTTTTTAACCGTAACCCCAGAGTAAGAGATGTGCGGATTGTGAGGGATCACGCGCGAGCGTGGAGGGCTTGCCTTCGGTCGCTAGGATGCAGGTGAGCAGTGGAAGTAGCATTTAAAACGTCGCCGGGGCACTCAGCGCGTTTTCCATCATGGCGCAGGAGCGCGCGGCGCGCGCGCGCGCGCGCGCGCGGTGTGTGTGTGTGTGTGTGTGTGTGTGAGAGAGAGAGAGAGAGAGAGAGAGAGAGAGAGAAAACAACGGAGGAAGGGGGATTGCAGCTTTCGGGGTACGGCCGCATATGTGTTTTATGCGAAGCATATTACTAGAGTTACACTACAGCCCGTCGAGCGCGGTGGTGGAGCTACCATTGACCACGTGACCACGTGACGTTTAGCGTGACCACGTGACACCATGTGACAACATGACGTCACAGCAGAGGAGAGATGGGCTGCCGGTTCGCGCGGTCGGCCGCGGCGGTGGAGGCTCCACATCAGAGGCGCTGCAGCTGACCACGTGACGCTACAGCAGTGGTATAAAGCTGAGCTTGCCTCATACCCTCTAGAGCTACAGCAGTGGAATAAAACTGAGCTTGCCTCATACCCTCTGGAGCATCGCTCCAGAGGGTATGAGGCAAGCTCAGCTTTATACCACTGCTGTAGCGTCACGTGGTCAGCTGCAGCGCCTCTGATGTGGAGCCTCCACCGCCGCGGCCGACCGCGCGAGCCGGCAGCCCATCTCTCCTCTGCTGTGTCGTCATGTTGTCACGTGGTCAGCCGCCACGCCTCTGATGTGGAGCCTCCACCGCCGCGGCCGACCGCGCGAACCGGCAGCCCATCTCTCCTCTGCTGTGACGTCATGTTGTCACATGGTGTCACGTGGTCACGCTAAACGTCACGTGGTCACGTGGTCAATGGTAGCTCCACCACCGCGCTCGACGGGCTGTAGTGTAACTCTAGTAATATGCTTCGCATAAAACACATATGCGGCCGTAGCCCGAAAGCTGCAACCCCCCCTTCCACCGTTGCTTTCTCTCTCTCTCTCTCTCTCTCTCACACACACACACACACACACACACACACACACACACACACACACACACACACACACACACACGCGCGCGCGCGCCGCGCGCTCCTGCGCCATGATGGAAAACACGCTGAGTGCCCCGGCGACGTTTTAAATGCTACTTCCACTGCTCACCGTATCTGTTCTCGCTTCGGCGAGCGCGGCTTCGGCCGCTTCTTTTTGAGCAGCGTCCGCTCCGGCGGACGCAGTTGTTGCTGCGACGCGCGTCTTTTCTTTCCTTTTTCTCTTTCTTCTGATCTTTTAACTCTCCTCTATCTGCACGTGGCAGCGGTGGTGGCTTGGCTCGAGCCAGTAGCAGGCCCGTGCAATTTCCTCTTCATCCTTCTCTCAGTCACAACAACAACAACATACCCTCTGGAGTATCTGTCCTCGCTTCGGCGAGCGCGGCTTCGGCCGCTTATCTGATTTTTTTCAGCAGCGTCCGCTCCGGCGGACACAGTTGTTGCTGCGACGCGCGTCTTTTCTTTCCTTTTTCTCTTTCCTCTGATCTTTTAACTCTCCTCTATCTGCACGTAACAGCGGTGGTGGCTTGGTTCGAGCCAGTAGCAGGCCCGTGCAATTTCCTTTTCAGCCTTCTCTCAGTCACAACAACAACAACAGCTCTCCGGGCACTTACGAGGCGGCCAGGTGTTGGGATGCCGCCTAGAAGCAGGGCTGATTTGAACGAGAAGCGAAAGCTTCAGCGTGCCACAGAGACTGATGAAGAGCGGGATGAACGTCTGGCTAAGCGGCGTGCTCAATGTGCGGCTCGGCGACAACGTTCTACAACAACTGAAGAACAAAGGGAGGAACTTTACCAAGCCTAGCCATCAATATGCTTCGCATCTGACTAGGCTTAACCTTAGCTAAGCCTCAGCCATTTTTTTCACCCAGCATCAGCTTTGGCAGACGCGGTTGTTGCGACGCGCGTCTATACTCTCTCTTTTTCTCTGTCCTCTTGTCTTTCAACTCTCTCCTATCTGCACGTGCAAGCGGTGGTGGCTCCGTTTGAGCCAGTCGGCAGGCTCTCCGTGCACTTTTCCTTTTCATCCTTTTCTCAGTCGCAACCACCACCAACCACCGAAGCAACTGTTCGAAGCAGCAGTGTGAAATTTGTACGGATAGAAACTTGCTGCGGCACCCGCTGAACGCGGCAGTCGCGTGACAAGTTTTGTATACGACAGAAGCCATTCATTACACCAAAGAGAAATCTTAGATTACACCGAAGAAGGTTAAGATCGTGGGTCAGCAAACAAAAGAATGTTAGATGATACAGTGGAAGGGAGATCAGTGATGCAAAGAAAAAAAATGGGCGCAAGCACTGTGTCGCGAATTGGCTGACGCGTCACCGACTGCTGGAGGGGAAAGCTTTCGCGCGCAGGTTCGAAGAAAACAAAAGAATCAAACAAACCAAAACGAAGCCGTGTTTATACTTTAAAGGAAAGGAGCCAATAAAAAAACGAAAACACCAAGAAAAACACACTCGACACGCGTACAGCACTACAGATAAAAGGAAAAAATTGGCAGAGGCTCAGCTTGGTTAAGCCCCCTGAACTTGCGAAAGCAACTTCATCCGTTTCTTCAGCCCGCCGTCGTCTCCTAGCTTGAGCGAATCGTTGCAGCCTTGACTTGTGCATGTCGGACGATATGGCCTGGCTGAAATGCACAGCGTGGTTACCAGTGTTTGCAACTCAAAAATAATAAACCAACAACAGTAACTCCCAAAACCCGTTAAAAATCGCCAAATGTATTTTTTGTGTCAAAAAGACCATTGTTGTACATTTTATTGAGTCTGTAAACAAATATAACTAATAATATGAAAAGAAAACAAAGCACTTTTTTCTTTTCCGAATAAAGACCGTCGACTATACTATTTTTTATCGACTAGAGATACGTACATTACGCTAAAGTTGGTACTTTTCGAAAAAGTTCAAAAATTTTAAAGTACTGACTAGACACTGCTGAGTCCTGTCTGATTAGAGGCATGATCACAGAAAGATGTCTGCTTCATCTGCAAGCGAGTGTCCACTCGTATTGCTCGTACTAGGTCCGGGTGGGCTTCCAGCGCTGCTGCCAGCGTACGCCTTCACAGTGCCGATCTTTTGAACCACATTTGGTGGCAGTTCGTAGTTGGAGCAGCATTTACCCGGCCACCGGAATCCGGCTCGAACAGTCAAGATGGCATTCGTCATCTCTCTTGACAGCCTGTTCCTCTGCTTGCATTTGATAATGTTCAGCTGACTGAACACGCGTTCAACCTGTGTGTTGGACCAGGGCAGCACCAGCATGGATAGAGCAAACTCGGCCAATTCGAAGAAGGGATTTTTGTCGGAAGCATCCCTGTACTTGTTGCCTTCGTCCCAGAATGCAGCTGTGCTCGCATGGTTGTTCCAGCTGACGAGAGTGAGCTTCTCCCATTGCAGTTTAATGGACGCGATTTTTCTGGTGGTAGATCCAAAAATTCCATAAGGGGCACCAATGAGTCTTTAACTACGCGAAGTGCATTCCCGACTGAGAGCAGGGAAACTTGTGTGAGTATTCGGACGTTGTCAGGTAATCTTTACTGGAGCTGTTTCAGCAGACGAGACAGAAATCCGACACACCGCTGTCTAAATACGTGTTCGGCATCTCTCGAAAAACCAGCCTTTCTCAGCTCTTGCAGCTTTTTCTCGGTCTCGTAGCCGAGATCCGAGGTCATATTAACGTAGCCGTCGACGCTTGAATTCAGGGGGTCCGCACGGCACGTGGGCACGACGAGCTTTTTTGACAGCGCTTCAATTAGCAATGTCAGGACACTTAGGAGCTTTAGGCTGTCAGCCGAGTTGGACTCAAACGCCTTGTTCACACTATGCACTTCTGCAAGAATCGGTTCAAAAAACGAGGTAAGCCAAGTTTGTCTTATCGCACATCATCGAATGCAGGAGTTCTGCTGTGTAGCACTTCTCAGTTATCCTTGCCGCGGCAAAGTGTGTCAGCAATTCTTCCCATCGGTCCAACACTCTACCGACCGCTGTTTCAACCGACAGCCACTTCGTCTGGCAAGACTGCACTGTCTTAAGCGGATCGTGTACGTTCTTCAGTCTTCGATAGAGTTCGCGGTAAGACAGCTGTGTCGATGGCGAGCGAGAAAACCAGTTGTAAATTTCGCGCACCAAATATTCGAGATTTCTCGGAAGTGCTTTCGCCACGGCACTCGAAACCGCCAAGTGCAGCGAATGGCAAACACATCTGACCAACAAGAGATTAAGAACATCCATCCTAAGCTTCTGATACACTCCGTTGTTGACACCAACCATCACACTGGCGTTGTCTGTCCTTATTCCCATCATTCTGCGCAAGTCAATTCCGAAATTAGCCAGGCACCTTTTCACTGCATAAACGATTGACTGAGCTTTGGAGTCGTCGAGTTCGACTAAACTGAGAAAGGTCGAAACTACTTTGCCCATCTTTTCGCCATAGTACCCAATGACGACGCCGAATAGCTTGGTCACAGAAATGTCCGTTGAGTCATCAAGAATCAGGCTGTATCTCCCAGATCATAAGTCGGAAAGCAAATCCTAAGTGAAGTAAGGGTATAAGGCGTTCTTGATCAAAGCACTGCACTTTGATCGGCGAAGCTGGAGATGCTTAGCTCCCTCGCTGTCGCGAAACTGGCTACGACACAACTCGGCAAGGTGGTGTGAAGCCAAAACTGCAAAGTGCGCGCATACGAACAACGCTAGGGACCCTTCGGCAGCGCGTGACTTGTCACACTTGCGGTTTACAACTTCTAGAATCCTCTGCCTTCCGGATGAAAACGGTGCTTTAGCCGAGAGGTGCTTTTTCGTTGTGATGTGCGCGGCCAAATCTACATGCTTGGCAGAAAGCTCCGTCTTGCAGTAGCGGCATCGCGTTCGTCTGGCATCGTTTGGAACTTCCAGTAACCAGTTCCTAAGCTTAGGGTCTTGCAGCCACTTTTTCCTGAACTTCTGTACATACTTTGCAAGTCTCATTTCGCCCCGGCAGATTCGAAGATTACGTTCAAAAGTGCCGCATAAATTGATTCAGTGCGTGTATCTCAGCGACGTCATGCGCTCACAGCGACATGGTGACGTTTTCTCGCAGAAGAGAGTAGAATTTTACGAAACGTTTAATACTCGGAAATAAAAAACATAAAATTGCCAGAAACCGCAAAAAAAAACAGCCAACAAGACTTAAAAACCGCTAAAAATTCCGCCTCCCGCGATACAGAATTTTCAACCGCTAAATAGTGTAGAAACACGCTAAATTTAGCCGGAAAACTGCTAAATTGGCAACACCGGGACGACTGCGACGAGCCGGGTCGGAGCCCGATAATCTTCGTCTGGCGTGACGTCATCATAGCGAGCGCCTCCTCGCGGCAGCGGGGCGCAGCTGCTGCTCGGCGCACCGTGGTTACGCTGGGACGACAGCGACGAGACGAGTTGGGGCTCTGTCTCTCTCCGCCTGGCGTGACGTCACAGCGGAGGTCATGCTAAAGGTCAAGCGTGGTTACATTGCCTGGACCACGCTTAAGGGCTCAAACTGAGTCCCAGGTGGAGCGGGAATGCCTTGCAGGCAGCAAGGACGCGGGTTGATGACTTGCGATGCGTCGCTGGCGTTGCGTCCAGGGAAGCGGTGGTAGAGAGCCAGGAGGTGAGGAGCGGATTTGGACACGGGAGACGCTGATGAACTCCTGTCAGCCGCCTCCAAGAACTGGGCAGCTGCAGAAGGAAAACCATAGCCAGGTCTCGTCGACGGCGTACGAAAACACCGTAGGCTTATGAAGCACATCCAAGGAAGCCTCGGCAGCAGGGACCCTCAATCCATCTGCTCTCGCCTCCAAACTCGAAAGGGACGCAGCAGGCCTGCGTCTCCGGCAGCGCGGACCCAACGTCCGACGGCTGCCACCTCCAGGATTGAATGGGAGACAGTAGGCTTGCGTCGTTGACTCAAGGGAAGTCCCCGGCAGTATGCACCCAACGTCCGACGGCTGCCACCTCCACGCTTGAATGACCTTTTCCTCTACATCTCGGTTTACTGGCACTCCAGCTCTCCACTGCTCGTGCCCGCCTCGCACACACCATTCGCACGTGCACTCGCGCAACGCAGTGCTGGCAGGCACAGCGCGCCACAGCGACGCACCACTGTCGACACGCCGCGTTCCGAAAATCCGTGGACGCTTTAGTGTGCCCATCACATATGGCCCCCCTTCAGAAAAGTTTCTTCACACAGGAAAAACTGCCGTTGGTGCACACAACACTTATGTTCATGTGGTAAACAGACAAGTGATATGTCGAAGTCCAGGAAGGCACTTTACACAGTCATACACGGAGGCACACGGGAACGCGAACATAGGGACCATAGGGTCAAACATTAAACATCTAGCAAAAGGAAAAACAAAACCATACAAAAAATCAGACACAAACTTTAAACTGGTCTTTACCCTAACGGTAAATATGTACACACTGAACAATCTATAACAGGAGAACGAAGAAGAAGAAGAAAAAACAACCCTCAAGCACTACCACAGCGAATTTGGAGAGCATTACAAACACTGGATAGTAGAACTGTATGTATAATGGGCATCACCGTCTGGCAATTTACAAATGATCTCGTACAAAGCGGCCTCTTGGGACCCCCGCTCCTCGTAACGTTTTGAGCATATTGATGTGGAATAGGTTCTTAGTGTGGCCCTAATTGATGCAATAATTCACATCGTTCTTTTTGCCAGAAACCATGAATGGACCTTTCCACTGCATCAGGAGTTTATTGTGGCTACTGGGCAACAGAACGTGGGCACGATCTCCTCCCCTAAATACCGCTTCTTACCGTTCCTGTCATTCTACCTCTTCTGAGATTTTTAGCCACGCAACAAATTTTGATGTGCCGCACTCACAGTTTGCTCGAGCCGTTCTCGTAGAACCAGAACGTACCCATATGTCGTCTTCGTGCCTTCTCCCAGCTCTTCCCTCCTCTAGAGCTCTCTCAGGACTGCGAGCTGTCCTCGCACATGCCGTTTAATTATCAACTCAAACGGAGAAAACCCTAGACTCGCCTGCGGCTCCTCTCTGTATGCAAACAGAAGCGGAGCGATATAATGATCCCATGTTTTGGGCTGCTGTTGAATGATCTTCCGCAGCATCGTTTTGAGTTTGTCATTAAATTTCTCCATCATCCCATTGCACATTAGACTGTAAAGTGTCGTACTGAGATGTTTCAAAGCCAAGAGATCATTGAGCTCCGTCATCATTTCCGAAGTGAAACAGGAGCCCTAGTCACAGAGTATCTCTCTCGCAAAGCCTAATCTTGAAAAAATCTCCCCTAAACCTTCTGCCACGGTTGCTGAAACTCTTTGGCAGAGCCACGGCATCACGATACAAAATCGATGAAAGTGAGAGCATACCTACTCTCTTTCACCGGTGTGGGCGACAGCGGACCTATATCATCGACAGCGACCCGATCAAGAGGAGTGTCGATTAGATGCATGCGTCCCAACGAGGCCTTCTCTACTCTGCCGTTCGGGCACGTCCTTTGGCAGGTGTCACACGGCGTGACGTACCTTTTAATCTCCTCCTGCACTCCCGACCAGTAGAATTCTTCCAGAACTCGATCTGCAGTCTTCATAATGCCCTGATGCCCCGCCAGTGGGCTATCGAGGGCAAGCCTTAACACCTGCGATCCGCAAGACTTAGGAAGTAGAACCTGTCGAACCTCTCTGCCAGAGGCGAAATGATACAGGCGGTACAGCACTCTTTTCGACAGAATGCGATTGGGAACAGTCGTGTTTGCCACGGAATAATAATAATAATAATAACTTGTTTTATGGAAAGGAAATGGCGCAGTATCTGTCACACATATCTAGGCGGACACTTGAACCGCGCGTAGGGGAAGGCAGGAAAGTGGGAGTGAAAGAAGAAAGAGAGAAAGGGGTGCCGTAGTGGAGGCCTCCGGAATAATTTCGACCACCTGGGGACCTTCAACATGCATTGACATCGCACAGCACACGGCGCCTCTTGCCATGGAACACCTTTTCTATTTTCAGCCAACACGCCTTCAATGAACCATCCTCTCTTTGCTCTTTTTCTAACTCATCCTCGATGAACTGCATGGCACCGATCCTTAAGGCAGTATTTTCCCTACTTTGACCAGAACTTCCTTTCCCGCCAATACAACTTTTGGGGCCTCGCCCTCGCCATTTTCGCAGGCGACCTCGTCATTGACTCTGCCAGGTTGTAATTTAGCAACGGGCTTTGATTTCTTCCAATTAATATCTAGATTTTATGGCTCACGGGCTTCTGGCATATTTCCAATTATGACATCGTACAATGGTGTGTCTATGCACTTCACCAGGGCAGTCCCAGTGAAATAAAGGGAAGCAATATAGACCTCTGCATCGGGAACTTCCAGACTGCTGCCATCAACAAGGAACACCGTAGATCTCGAGCTGGTGAGAGCTGAGTCAGGAAATCTCCGCACAACCACCGCATTACTTCCCGTGTATCGTAAAACACGTACGGGTAGGCCACGGAGGTCTACCTCTAGGACAGGCATATGCTGTGCGTCAGCAGGATTTTTCCGGACAAGACCGACCACACCACCTTATGCTAAGTTCTAAATATACATCTAAGACACCCCTGCGATTGTCGAAAGGCGGGAGCAACTTGTGTGGGCTAACCGCTGCTGAGGGCCCCGTGGCGGGCTCTCGAGAACCTCCACCAGCTTCTGCAAGCCTTAATCGGAGCAGCAATCTGTGCTAGTCAGCCTCTGCTTGGGCCTTGGTGTGTTCGCGTTCCGCTGCTCATGCCGCGCGTTTCTTCTCCTGGTCAGCGGCAACCCACGAACGCAGCACGGCATCTCTCAATCCCATCTTTTCGCCTAATTAAACCAAATCCTTTAGCGTTGCCATAGTTTCTTTTTAGGGACCCACAAAGGGGAAAAAAAATACACGGCTTCGTCCTGCCGCGGACGCCAAATTGACGCGAATTGTGTGACGCGTCCCCGACTGTTGAAGGGGTACGCTTTCGCGTGCAGGTTCGAAGAAGAAAACAAACCAATTAAACAAACCAAAACGAAGCCGTGTTTATACTTTAAAAGAAAGGAGCCAATAAAAAATCGAAAACATAAAGAAAAACACACACTAGACACGCGTACAACACTAAAAATAAAAAGATAGAGTTCACTGGATACAAAGCGTCCCAGGTGGAGCGGGAATGCCTTGCAGGCAGCAAGGACGCGGGTTGATGACTTGCGATGCGTCGCTGGCGTTGCGTCCAGGGAAGCGGTGCTAGAGAGCCAGGTGGTGAGCAGCGGAGTTGGACACGGGAGACGCTGATGAAGTCCGGTCAGCCGCTCCCAGGAATTGGGCAGCTGCAGCAGGAAAACCGTAGCCAGGGTCCGTCGACGGCGTCCGAAAACACCCTAGGCTTATGCAGCCCATCCAAGGAAGCCTCGGCAGCAGGGACCCTTAATCCATCGCTGCCGCCTCCAAACTCGAAAGGGATGCAGTAGGCCCGCGTCGGAGATCCAAGGGAAGTCTCTGGCAGCACGGACCCAACGTCCGACGGCTGCCACCTCCACACTTGAATGGGACATAGCAGGCTTACGTCGTTGACTCAAGGGAAGTCCCCGGCAGCATGGACCCAACGACCGACGGCTGCCACCTCCACGCTTGAATGACCAGACTTGCGCTGCGGTGTCTTCCTCTACACCTTGGTTTACTGATACGTCAGCTCTGGTGAGTGGGTGGGTGGGTACGTGGGTGGGTGGGTGGATAGATGGATAGGAGTACCCCTTTGAAACGCGGTGGTGGCACTTGCCACCATGCTCAGATTTTTTTTCATTATTTTTGTTCACCTGTGTTGTTAAGTTTCATCAATATTCGTAATCTTCTTTCGCTATGGTTTCCTACACTTCTAACCAATGTCACCTCTCTGCTTTTTAGCCACCAATCTTCCAATCACTTTTTGCTAACTACCACTGCAGATCTATTTACATGACCGTTGTTATCTTTAAGAATCCTCGGGCCTCAGGAAAAGTGACTGTGCCTGCATCGACATCCGGATGGATACCATCAGATTTGAGTATAAAGCGTTCAATTGTTTCTACAGGTCTACCATTCTACCACAAGCGGTACATGTGTCATCATCTTTGTTAAATTTGTTTTTGTCGCTGCGCGTTCTAAGACACCCTGACCTAGCTTTAAAGTGTAGGGCACTGCCTCTTGAGTTATCACAGAAAAATTCTTTAGGGCGTTAAAAAGCGCCGCCTAGCGGCAAAAATTACAACTAGATCTGAAACGAAACTTCGGTTCTTTGACTACAAGCTAGGCGCGCATCGTGGTTTCTTAAGAAACAAGTTAGGTTCCGAAATCAGAGCGTAAAATCATTGTTACCGTGCTAACGGTCCTCAATTGCGCGAGAACGGAAGAGATAACCGTTTAGGAGTCAAAATGCGTTTCTCTCCCAGACAACCTGCCCGTAGACTATAATAAGCACATATTTTGCCAAGATTTTGTTAATATAGATATCTGTGTTTACATTCGATTTTCTTTACTCGGCAGCAACACAAAATCTGTCTTCAAATATTGTGGCATTAAAATTACCATGGAACATTTTCAGACTACTACAATTGTTGACATAATCGTAGTCCACAATTATTTTTCTACAACTTTGTACGACTTCCACGATGGTTTAATAGTGTATGTTGTCATGTCTCTTTTACACTCGAAGGGCGCACTTTAGCTGGCTCTGGTGTGAGTCTTTGTAATGGTTGTTCACTGTTTTTGCAAATGACAGAAGTTCTCAAGGTGGTCTTTCAGCCCCTTTTCACAGTATACCCTTCTAGTTGCTTATGGTTGATGGTTTACGAGATTTAAGTTCTCAAAGCGACTCAGGCTATGAGGGCGCCGTAGTTAAGGGCTCCGAAAAGTTCGACCACTTGGGGTTCTTTAACGTGCACCGATGTCGCACAGTAAACCCGCCGCTACAATTTCGTCTCCATCGAAATTCGATCGCCGCGGCCGCGATCGAACCCGCGTCTTTCGGGTCAGCAGCCGAGCGCTATAACCACTGAGCCACCACGGCGGCCCCATACCGTGGAGGACGGTATGCTTGTTATATTGACTACCTTCTTACCCATTGCCGGGAGGAGAGGATGTACTTCTCGGTGGCTGGCTTCCGAAGGAAACGCTGCCCTCACTAGCTGGTGCGTCATCACCTCCGCTGCCGCCGCCGGACTCTTCATCTGTGTCGCCTTAAGAAACGGTACAGAAAGATTTTGCAGCACATACGACGCAGAGATTAAATTCTAAGCATAATAGACTAACATTAGACTTTGAAAAAGCAGTGAAAATATGCAAAAATGAATAAGAAAAACGATAAATGGATTTACAAGTGCGTATGAACAATATTTTTTGTCTCGTTCTAAGTTTTTTTTTGCCAGTATAGCGACAGATCATGTAGAAACTTTTTCCCACGAACTTTTTCCCGCGCAAAAATAGCATTAGACATCCCTTCCGCGCATGTACTCCTTCGCTTCACTTTAGCTTATACTGAACGAGTGGTCTGCAGTGGTGTAAAGTAGCACGCCGGGCTTGCGACTGAAAGGGTAACGGTTCAATTCCGGCTCCAGTACTGGTTTCTTTGGTAAACTATTCAAAACATGTGATAGTCATAGATTACAAAAAGTCCTCATACCACAAGTAACGCAGTGCTGTACCGGCGGATTAAACTGCAGGCACCGGTGTAATTAGACAGAGGTTGCTTTTACCGAGCTGCTGTAAGCCTAATTACTCACATAACGTTATTGGGGAGCCTCATATCTTTTGCCCAGGCCCTATCGCAAAGGGCCGCGTCGCCTCTCTACATATGCTTATTTTAATTGTCAACTGTCATTGCTGGCAGGCCCCCAAAAACCCCTAGGCAGGCGCTCTCCTGCCCACGATGGTAGATGCCCCGCCTGCTTTTTCGTAAAACAGACGGACGGACGGACGCCGAATCTTCTTGAAGAGAGGGACCATTAATGCGATCGCATTAGGATGTGTTAGGGCACTGCGTTTTCTTTAAAACGAAATATCATGGCCGCATCACTCCTTTATAACGAACCAGGATTCGGCATTAAACTCGCCCACGCAGTCGCAAGCGCGTTGGCTGAAGAGCGCTCCCCAGCTCCAGTGATCCCCACCAAGGAAGAAAACTTTGCCATTGAAACTGCAGTTACCCGACGGCCAAGCGTGCCCGACAGGCTGCCAGATCAATGCGTGCGTACCTGTGTACCGACTGTGCAAACCGCACTAAATGGTGGAACTAGCGCGATAAGCACAAGATGGTGCCGGCTTTGAGACTAGTACACACGGCCGGCAATCAACCAACGGTAGCAATTTTAAAACTTTCAATTCCAGTCTTTACAGGGGCTTTCTGGACCACCAGGGCCACATGGCGCGCGTCACTTTCCCTATCTAGAGTCACTGGGAAATTTTTAGACCATCGCATTCCTTTTCCGCGTGCCGCCAGCGCACGACTAGCAGAAGCGGGCCACGTGAATAGTCGCTGCCATACCTCTTCCAAGCGCGCGGGCGGAATACATGCCTTCTGCGGGAGTTCCTTTTTTCTGTCTGTTCGTGGACGCGCAAATCTGAGAAATTCGAAGGCTTCATGCCTGGCTGCTATGCATTTGGGTTCAGCAACAGTACTGAGTGAGGAAAAGCGCTTTTCTGCATTCCTGAAGGAAAAAATGACCGGCAACGGCGGTAAATAGGGCGGGAAAACTTTGTGCTGTCAAAGAACATCCGCTTGTGCGAGGTAAGCTTGTTGAATTTTGTTACACATTGTTTGTTTAGCCGCAAAATAAGAACCAGAAATACGCAACGTGCCCATAATTGAAACCGATGTTTACATATCAACGCAGTATGCCGCAAGCGCCCTGGAACAGGCCGCATATTTTCTGTTTGTGGTATTTTGCGAAACCCACATATTTCGAGAACTATGCAGCCAGCCGGTCGCAGATTCGTCCGTATTCAGTTAACAAAAATAAATTCAGTGTGCACGCACGTGTTTTCATGTGCGCGCGAGTGTGCGACCGCTCTCGGCTCTTTATTGAGAATTGAGAATATACTTGAAATTTGCCTGCGCCTTTTATGGATTCCAAGGTTCATCGGGGTTCAACGACGCGAAGTGACACATTTTAAAGATTATTTATTTTAGTTACCTGTTCCTGCAGTTCCTAGCTGACTTGCTAAAGAGTGGTCGATGCCGTTTTTCACAATAACTGGCCAACTAGATTTGTTCTGTGTTCGTGACTATGCATCCCTTGCAAACACTTGACTTCCTTTAAAAATTATAGACACCAGGTATTAGCGATGTTTTTTGCATTAATGCCTTCTAATTATATTTGTTCATGATAGCAGAAACATTTCTTGGCGAGTGATTTTGAGAAGGCCAGGATTGATGTCAAAAAGAAACTGAAATCGAGTGCAGTTCCAAGCATTTTTGCATTTCGAAAATCAAAGACTCCACGGAAGGCACCTTATCCAAGCCCCTACTGTTTACCGGCAGGCCACACGTCCTTTTTTTGCTCGGCCGGAAGCAGATTCTGGAATTATTCCTTGCTTCGGTGTTCTCCTTACCAGTTATGACCATGCAGTTGGGTCGGTCAACCTGGGCCGCAACTGTTTCGGTGGTGGATTGCATCCTGCCACCTCCCGTGCTGACAGCAGGTACAAACCATGCAGTTGAATTGTAATTATAGTGGGGCTATTGTAAACCTTTCTCTACGGAACAACGCTCTGGCCCTACGCCATTAAATTCAGTTGGCCCTCCAAGAACAGCCTTTCTAGTTTAATAACAGACCCAGAAGATTACTGCACACTTCCTACATCTCAGAAAGCTCGATGCTCACTGCAGCCAGGTTACCTTCAGTTAGAGACTGGGTATTATCGCCTGCATTTGGGCTCTGCTTCTCTCGTGTGAAATGGTTATCCGACTTTGAACCATGCGCAATAGCTAGTGCCAATGCGCTGTTTCGCCAAGCTAACGTTGCGCATTAAAATTGTCATCATCCCGATTATTATTACTTAGTCGGTTGTCACAATGCCGGCAGTTAAGCACCATACTATCAGCTCACGTTCGACCGATTTCGAAAGCAAGCAAGCAAAAAGTACTCACTCATGTCGAAAGTTTGCAAAGATGAAAGTACGAGCCCGGCGATCAGGACTAGGAGAATGGCACAGCAGATTCCCGCGAGGATCAAGAGGGTCGAGCGGTCATTCCTACTGAAAGTACGCGGAGAAATAACGTTGTACGTTGCAGAAGGGGATGTGTTTTGCATAACGTCTATCGATAGTCCCAGTACGCAAATTTAGTCCTGTTTTTTACGTGACGCAGAGCAGAAAACCGCATTAGCTGCTCAGCGAGGAAAACACTAGCGGGGACAGGTCAGCTGCACAGCAGTAGGCATCGAGGGAGGAGCGAGGGGGACTCTTTTCGCGTGGAACTGCCCGTAAAAAGCTGACGATTCGAAGGACAGCCTGTGCAATCATAGTAAAAGAAAAAGGCCCCAAGAAACACAAAGCGCGACATGCAATTTCCTTTGCAATCTTAAGGGCAGGGTTTACTGCCTCTAAGTTACTAATTAAAAAAATATGATACACGTCAGATCAATGGTACAACTCCGCCTGCTTTCTTCTCCACGCAACCAGAGAACCGTAATCTCGTTTCCTTGCTCTCTAATCTCCATTTGATATAGAAACGTTTGCATATTTTTGAAACAAAAAGAAATGTTGTCGCATGGTGAAAATTCAGTGGAAGGCGTTGGTGTGAGTGACCTCGCAATTTTTCTGGTGTTATCATGACCTTGTACTTGGACACCCACCAGAGTGCACGGTATAGTAACATTGGCCGAAAGTAGCATATGCTAGAGTATTTCTTTCTGGTGCCCAAAGAAACATTTGGGATAGGGTATTTCACACGCGCCTTGTTCAGACTTGTTTTTTGCTGTCCCTCTTGCACAAGCCTATTACTCTTCTCAGGTCCTTGGAGATGGCTGCGGACTGGCTGCCTTTTTAACCCATACTGCAAACATTCGTCAACACCTGAAGTTATACCCCAGCAGTAAAGGGTAAGTTAAAATATACAATAAATATTAGCACGGAGACCAGAGTAGTGGCACGCAGCTACGCTCATTTCAAGGGTGCACTAAGCACAGGAGTTTGAAAGGTGGAATATATTTGGGCTGCTTGACAAACTGAAGACGAAAGCCAGGACGTAATTGAGAGACGCTGCGCTGCTGAATGTTCAGAATATGCTTGGCCGCTTTCAGATAACAGGGATAGCTCATGGCATGCAAACGTCGCGCCCGAAGAGTCAGCTAGGGTATACGGCAGTGCAACCTAAATCCTAAAACTTCAACCCAAAACTAAGCCTAAGCATGCCTTTGACATTTGTCCCAAGCCTAAATCTTTTCGCGACTTCATGGACCACTTTCGCCGTTAATAAACGGCCGTTGATGCGGTGGCATGATTCTCTGCGGGCCAAAAAAATTGTTCAGCTAGAAGAAATGCAGAAGGGCAGTTTATCCCAGCGTTTTTGTTCTTGTTCTGCTCTTCAGTAAGCAAACGAAGCACTAAAAAAAAGAAACCTAGACAGAACGCCCTTTTAAAATGATTTGGTGATCATATTAGATTAGTTCACGTTTTATGGCATGACTTTCAAAGTACCTTGCAACATTTTAGGCTTTGAAATAATCCGCTGCACCACTAATCTTGTAATCATATTAAGAAGTTAAGAATCATATTGAGTTCGGCAGCGGCAGTGGCGAGCTACGGACGGGCGTTTTTGACAAGTCCCTGTGCTCTTTTCCCAGGTTTGTGTGGTTCGAGTCCTGCTGCCACAAGCTTTGAAAGCCCCTGGCTATGCTGTTTTGATGCTACATCGGGGGCCGGAACCTAACGACAGTGACCTGCTTTTCTTGGAAGCCCAGGAATCGGTGGCTTTCGGATCCTGCATCACAAACACTGCGCAGCGTTATCTTCGTCGACTGGCTACGCCCCCCTGTAACAGCAGTTCGGCAGCGGCAGTGGCGAGCTACGGACGGGCCTTTTTTACAAGTCCCTGTGCTCTTTTCCGAGGTTTGTGGTACTTTTTCCACACTTTTCTTCGCTGCGTATGCTCAAACCACTGCTGCTGCCAAGCTTGCTAGATTGTTTTGTTTTCTTTTTTTACTGTTGTTTCCTACGGAGTGTGCTACATTATAGCTTGCCATGAGTGACTCAGAAAAGGAAATTTGTTTGGCCCGCAATCTTGAGATTGAACCTGCTGATAATATTCTTAAATGTAAGCAGTGCGCATACCCATACCACGCAGAAAATTGTTCAGGGTTAACAGATGCGTCTGCGAAGACCAGAAGTGGGAACTGCCGCAAAAATTTTGTTTGTCCGACATGCAAAAAAGCGGCTTCCCGTAGTGGCGCGGCGAATACAAAAGACGCGTCTCAGGACTTCAATGTAGCTGCCGCGTTCGCTGAACTGAGTCGCAAGCTCGACGCCCTCTTGCCACTTAAAGAACAGGTCGACAACATTGAACACTCAATTCAAACTATGTCTGATCACTTTGATGATATCCTAAATCGTCTTGACAACCAGGATAAAGAGATTGTACAGATTAAGAAAAGGCTCGAACATGTAGAAAACGCCAATAATGGTGAAGAAATACGACAGCTGCATGGAAAACGAGCAGGAAAACGAATCTGGAGATACATGGCGTGCCGGTAACTGACCAGGAAAACATCCTCCAGAAAGTCAATGAGGTGACTAAACTAGTTGATTTAGCAGAGGTCGAGGAGAGCGATGTTGAGGCTTGTCATGGCTCCCATCTAAGCCAAGTAAAGTGCCTGCTATTTTAGTGCGGTTTGAAAGGCAAACACTCAAAGATGAGTGGATGAAAAAGCGAGCTTTGCTCCGAGAGAAGGACAGCAATCTGTACATCTGTGACAACCTGACACGCCGAGCAAAGCTTCTTCTCTCAACAACTAAAGAATGAGCCAAAAGCAATAGCTACCGATTTGTTTGGTATTCAAACGGCAAAGTCCTCATCCGCAAGAAGGAAGGCGACAACGTGCAGGTTGTTACCGATGCACGCGATCTAGCTAACTTTGTCAACTGATAATTTCCTGTTCAGTGCAATGCCATACCACAACTTCTATCATGGCTGCAAGCGTACGTTATCTGTTACCCAGTGCGATAAGCCACACGTTGCTCCCACAGTGGCTGTGTTCGTCTGTATTGAAATGCTTCCATCTCAATGTGCGATCTTTAAACAACAAACTAGATGAGTTTCAAATTTTACTCCAGAGTTTTGGCTTTTCGTTTGACTTTGTTATGATTTCAGAATCATGGCTGAATACGAATAACTTCCATTTGCCGTCATTTTCAACGTTTTCTATGAACCGTGATTGTCGTCGAGGTGGAGGAGTGTGTATTCTTGCTAACAACCGAATTGAGTGTTACATGGTGGAAGACCTATGTTATATGTCTTCAGATGTGGAAGTTGTTTCTGTAATAACCAATAATACTGTGTTTTCTGTGTTTTATAGACCACCGAGCGGTGACATTTCTTTGTTCTTTGAATACATCGAGTCCTTTCTTACTTTTATAAGCGAACATAATTATGAGTTAGTCATAAGCGGTGATTTTAACATAGCCATGTTATCCAACGAAGCAAATAGTGTCAACTTCGGTGTAATTCTGCGCAGCTTCGGTTTGGCGATTACTACCAAAGAGCCGACCCGTATAACCTCCAGTTCCGAAACACTTCTTGATCTATTTATCACTAATATCAATCCTTCATCCATAATATCTGGGGTAACTTGTGATTTTGAGTGACCACATGGGAATCTATTTATTCTGTCAGACTGTGAAACCCAAATTCAGAAAGCAGAATGCATCTTTTATCCAAGTCATAACAGCAGCATCCCTCGACGCTTTTCGTGCGGAGATGTGCGGTGTAAACTGGAACGATGTATATAACAAAACCAACGCGAATGACGCTTATCAAGCCTTTGCAGAAAAGGTTATCTCTATATATAACAAGCATTTCCCTCTAAAAAACAAACGAAGAGGTAGGAACGTACGGAAACCATGGATATCACTAGAGCTACTTGCGCGTATAAAACAGAAGAACAAACTGCAAAGTTCTTTTGTTGCATCAAAAAACATTTCTATTCTTGAACAATTTAAGAAATACAGAAATAAGTTAAACAATGACATCCGCAATGCAAGGAGACATTATTATGAGCATTACTTTGGCTCAGTCGACCGTCCTGACATACTTTGGAAAAAGCTGCGATCCCTTGATGCCAAGTATGTCAACGTTACCATTGATAAGGTGACCCATGACGGAAAAGATTATGCAGGAGAAAACTTAGCCGAAGCATTTAACACTCATTTCACACAATATGTTCAACATGCATCTGAACTGCACCATAGATCTATCTCTAGGTGCCCTGCCACTCTTTTCCTTGCACCTGTTGATGAAAGCGAAATTATACAAACATTCCATGAATTATCAAACTCCACTTCTTGTGACGTCAACAACATCCAGATTCGCCCAGTGAAATATATCATTGAATACATTTCTACTCCTCTTGCTTATATATATAACCTATGTCTAGAAACCGCAACCTTCCCCTCAGATATGCAAATAGCAAAGGTGACTATCCTGTATAAAAAGGGTAATAAGAATGACTTTGGTAATTACAGACCAATTAGTATTCTTCCAGTATTTTCTAAAGGTTTAGAAAAAATCGTGCTAATACGAATGGAAAAATTTCTGCAATCTCATAACATAATTACTAGTTCACAGTATGGATTCAGACAGAATAAATCAACAGAGCTTGCCCTTCTTCACGAAAAGGAATATATATTAGAACATTTTGAAAACAAAATTTTAGTACTAGGCATATTTGTGGATTTCACGAAGGCGTTCGACAGGATTAGTCACAGTATTCTTTTGGAAAAGCTTGAACTATACTGGATACGAGGACAAGCTTTGCATCTCTTGAAATCTTATTTATCATCTCGAAAACAATATGTTCAGATTAGAAACTTCAAATCATCACAACGCTCAGTTAATACCGGTGTCCCTCAGGGCAGCATCCTTGGCCCTCTGCTGTTCAATCTCTACATTAATGACATTGTAACTATTGACACTTCCGCCCGCTTTATCATTTATGCCGATGACACTACTATCCTTATACCTGGTGATACCTGTGACAATCTAAACATGCATGCTAATCGCATATTAAAGAATCTAGTGGAATGGTCAGACTCAAATTTTCTTTCAATAAATGTGTCAAAGTCCAAAGCTGTAATTTTCCTTCCGAAGAATAAAACTTGTAGTGCAGAACTAGCTCTCTCGTATAAATCACAAGAAATTGAAATAGTAAAATCATTCAAATCACTTAGTGTTTATTTTCACGAAAATATGCTGTGGGATGACCATGTCAGTCATGTCATGTTGAAGACATCTAAGGTTATAGGTTTTCTATCACGCCACAGACATATTTTACCCCAGACAGTCAAACGTCTCTTATATAATTCCCTGTTCTGTTCACACCTAAACTACTGCACAGTGTGGTCAACAACAACACATACTAACTTACAGAAGATATTAGTACTTCAGAAAAAAGTCCTTCGTATAGTTTGACTTGCCCGTTAGACACACAACTCAGGATTTGGTAACTAGCCTCAACATTATCACCATATTAAACCTCTATGCTTACAGACTGCTGCGCGTGTATACAGTTGAGCAAAAGCGCCATGTTGACACCATTTCCTCTATGGCTCCTTTGCATCAGTCCGATTCACCATATCCGCATCGCCACAAACCACAATGGGTTTTACCATTCACAAGAACTAGCTACGGTCGTCAAAGACTTAATTACCAATTACCGTATTTATAAAACCAGTTAATTGAAGCAGGCGTAAACCTCCGTGAAATCACCATCTCCTCTCTGCGTAGTATGATTGTTCATTTGGTTAAGTGCTAATACATCAACTCCTGTTTTATGAATTGCTCTCCACCCTTTTTGTTATTTGATGACTGGTCGTCTACTGTGCTGATACCCCTTTTTCGTTGCTGATACCCCCTTTTTGATTTCTGTGTATTCTGTTCGGTTACAGACATTGCTTATATTGATGTTTTTGTTCATCTATGACTTGATGTTCAATTTAGTTCCTCGTTTTCTGTCACTGCCGTCTGAACAGGAGAGGAGAACTCCGTCAAGCGGATAGCCGCTTTTTTTCTCCCCTCCTCCATCGAATTGTATTTTATTTGGTGGAAATAAAGCATTATTAATATTATTATTATTATTAACAGATCCTAAAATAGCACCAACAGGACACGAAGGAAGAAAGAAACGTACAACACGATACGTACATGCCCTGTTCGCGCTGCTTAAAAAGAGCACTTAAAAACTCGCCCAGACTTCTACTTTGTTCTAAAATTGTTTATTCCTTTCCAGCAACGGTACATCCTGCCCCGTATCGTAATGTTAAAATAAAAACTAAAAAAATAGGTTCATGCCACATCTTCAGCTTGTCTAAACTTTGAACTTAAAGTGAGTATTTCTCATATCATGCGGTTAAAATACTAATGATACCAACAAGAATCGTATATGTTACTGATGCTCTTTCCCAGAACTTCTTGCACTGTTTTTTTGTAATGATCTTTCTTGACAGAGTGCTTGTAATAAAAGGGCGCGGAGGAGCGGGACATTGTAAACATAATTCAGCAACAAAGACTAGAATCCCCCACGTGCCGATAAGAAATTCAACTCCTTATGATGAAGGGGTATGAGAGGCGTTCTGACACAGAGGGCTTCTATGCTTGCGATTTCTGTAGCCTCATTGTTCTCTCGGGCGGTTTTTCACCGCACGAACGCAGCATGCTTGTGTTCTGAAGCCAGGTTACAGCGCCTAAGTTGCGTGTTTGGTTTCCGTGTTCTGTGTGCTTCTGATGTGTTTTATGTCCTGATGAACTAGTCCGATGTGTGTTGTTGAAGAGATATGCGAGCGGAGGCGGCTTACGCTGCTCCCAAAGGAATCAGATCTGCTAATGCTCAAACGCAAACCGCGGGGCAAATCTCCAGGCCCACCTCACATTAAGCGGCGAGGAAGCGTAATCTTACTTAACGAAGTAATGTGACATGCTAGCAGTCACCCAAAGCAAACCAAGTGTTGTAGAATTGTTTCTTTTTTTAGCTTTACGGAACAACGCAACGAGGTCGGAAGCTCAAAACGTGGCGTGAACTGTCACACTGTGTGGCGGTGTAAAAAAGTTGGAACAAATAGAATAAGGTGCAAAGGGGCCTGGATTCGACACCATGGCGGCGCGAACATATCAGTTACACTTGCAGCTGCATTAGACCACTGCGCCATTTTTTATTTCCGCGCTTCTACGAACAGCTCTCGTCAAAAAACCGTCTTAAAATTTCTTAAGGGTGTCTGTGGTTCCACTCATGACAGCCACTGCGGCACAAATTCAGGTAATGTTTACTCTTCAACCAAATATAATATACTTTCGAAAATGCCGCAGTACGGATCTCGTGCCCCAATAAAAAAAAAAATGATCATACGAGACTGCCGTAAACAGTGTAGGCCGGTCAACATAATAAAGTCAAATGAAAGGCAGTCGTCATTTTCTATCACCTGGTATCCAAAACCGTTTGAATTCAGCGGAGACTGCAAACCATTCCACGCATTCGCGCAGTGCGTTGAATGTCCTTGCGTTTATCATTTTTCTTCGACGCGCAGGTCAATCGGAAATAGCATGCATGTACTTCCACGCCCAAGTCAGACTTTTAATGCCTGGCCGCTTTACTAACATAAAGTGACCATATTCCTCAGACCCCAAAGCGGGACACTGAGGGGGGGGGGGGGGGTCCCCCTGAATGACACGGCTAGTAGTTTAGACATGCACTTTTTATTATTTTATGTATATCATGCAGCATTTCTTTTCCTCCAGCTCTTGCCTAGCTTGCGCATACACTTAATACTTCTGGCTTGAATGAATCTTCTTCAGCAGCCCTTCATTTTTGCAGATGTGTCCGTGGTACTGTTCACATGTCATGTGCACATTCACTTTGAGCATCAACATCGCTTTAAGGGTCGTCACTTGAAGCTGCGTCTTCTCTGCAGACCAGATCTTGTTCATGAGAGAAAACACCCGCTCGACTGGTGCATTTGTTCCTGGCAAGCACATGCAGTGCTCAATAATTGCCCTCATGTTGTCGCAAGGCACATCATTCATCTCAAAGTGCCGAAGAACATCTACCCACCATTCCCCGACTGGCTTCTTCTGGCTCTTCCATTCCTCTAGTTTTTGAGCCGTGACATAACGCGAAACGTTACAGGCTTCGTCAAATAAAGCGTTCTCATCAAGACTGATGTGACTGAACTGTGAAGTTATGAGCTGCTCACTTCTTTGCACATCGTCCCAAAGCGGTGCTGACTCAAGAGAGGCCCACGAGAGATTGCTGATCTCATCAAACTGGTTGCACCATCGCTCGAGGTACGACATGCAGGTCTGGTAGAACTTCCTCGCTACTTCTGCTACCGATCCTCTTCTAACTTCTCCTAGTTCCTCAAGTGATGTTACCCTGGAGCGCACACTTGATGGCAGAAATGCCTGCTGATGTCTGTCTTGGACTTTAGTCTGCAGCTGGTTCAGGGCCTTGTGAACTTCGATGGCAGTCCTCGAGTCTCCTTCAATCTGCAACACAGTCGCTTGAAACATGGCAGCCTGGCTGTGCAGAAAGTGGAGCCAGAGCTCTCCACATGGGTTTTCAAAAAATGACCTAATCAGAGAGGGGCATTTGTCTGCCGACAAAAAGAATGACTTCAAAGCTGGAAAGAGCTTAATCACCCTCTCAACAGCTGGCATTAATGCCAACCACCTCGTCTTGCTGTAGCCCAGAAGTCGCTGGTACTCTACAGATGCAAAGTCGCAAAACTCCTTGAATGCCTCCACCCGCACTGTATAGATGTAAAAGTAGGAGTAGAGCTTAACAATCAGAGCTTCAATATCAAGTGGAAGGCAGTCAGCAGCAGTCTGAATGGTGTTGTGCACAATGTGTGCGGCACAACCAATCCCAATTATCTTTTGAGGCAAAATATCTTGCATTTTTGAGAAGACGTTGTTCTTGCCGTTCCGTGCGGCACCGCCGAAGTTGCAGTTCGCATTGTCAGCGCTGAAAGCAACCAGCTTCGATGCGATGTCGTTGACTTTCAGTGCGTTCATGATGTACTGACTCACCATGTTCGAAGTTTCACTGGGCAAGGTGTCGATCTCCAGCAGCTTCGTTTGCACTCCTGCAGCAGAGGTGAAGTAGCGGACCATTATTGGGAAAACCTTCAGATCTTTGTGGTTCGACGCATCACAAAAGAATGATATGAATTTTGCGTCCTGGAGGTCAGCCTTCAACTCTTCTGCTGCAGAAGGAGCGAGCACGTTCAAGGCAATCGCTTCGGCCTTAGTGCGTGCGCAGGAAAACTTCTCGTCGAAAAGTTTTTGAACAAGTTTTGAGGTGCAGTCCATCGACCGAAAACTTTGGTTGTGGGCGATCGTGTGGTATGCAAACACGCCCTCGGAAGCAGCGAGTTTCAGTTCCTTGTCACCAGCATGTTCGTGCCTGAAAAACTTCGTTAGTGCACTGGAAGACGCAGCAGCTGACATATTCCGTTTGTGCTTCTCGGTGCCTATGTGTTTTAAAATGTCAGCACGTCCACTGTGGCCGATAGAAAAGTCTGTTCCACATTTCTCGCAGCGGACATCGTACTCCGACTTCGCTTTCTTCAGGAACGGGAACTCCTTCCCCAGTTCTCCGTTGAACTTGCACTTCCGCTTAGGCATTGTCGTTGGCGCGATAAGCGAGCATCAAAACCAAGAAAAGTAAGCACGCGGCGCAAACAGCATGGGCGAACGCATGGGAAAACGAGCTTTGGACCAGGCTTTGACTTCGGCTCGCTAGCTAGCCAACACACTAAGTTTCCTTGTATAGAACTTTCCATCGGGCGAGGATGTTGTCGAAACGCCCCTTCTCTGGACTGCCGAAAACCGGTTCCGCCGCCGCTTCCACCGTGCTAGCGCGAGGTGCTATTAGGTTCGGGTGAGCGTGGTCGGGCCGGAGAAGGGACGAGGAAGGCGGGAGACGGGGTTACGACGAGATAGACAAGGAAGGAGAAACTTTATGCAGGAATATTTACATTATTTACAAAAAAGAGTAGCTGAGAGGGTCTCTCAGTGTAAGGGAGAACTTCTTCAGGAATCAACAGGAGTGCTCTGGAGTCTCAAAACAACACCCGTTAAATAACGCACGGATTCCCCAGATCCCTGTCTGGGGAAATAGTTCGAAGAATGACGTGTCCAATCAGACGGACCGTTGTGGATACTGTTGATACCGCCCACGGCAGGGCGGCGCTGGGCCGTGGGGCTCTCTCGCCGCTCGGTTGATGGGAGAGGGTAGAGGCTCAGTAATTAAACACTGCTGTCTTTCACTCAGCACACCACCACTCTGTTCGTTGACCCGAGGGTCGACTCGGCCACGGAACGCCGCCATCGTCGCCGCATCTTCGGCCTTCGGCGGTCTTTGACCTTCGCCGCTGCCACCGTGGTCCCACGGTCCTGGAAGGTCGCTGCCTTAATCCACTTAGGCAGGAGGGGAGCGCGAGCTGCCCTAATCCACACAGGCAGAGGGGGGGGGGGGGCATCCCAAACCAAACAGTGCTCACTGCAGTCCAGTGAACAATATGGCAGCGCCCAGGGAGCCCTTTTTAACGCGAAAAGGCGCGACTCGTGGTCGCGGGTGCTTTTCTGCTATCCGCCTGGCTATGGCTTGTTTCTTCCATTATTTAGGCTGGTTCGGTGGAGCTAGGCAGGGCGGGTGTAGCCAGTGCAGCGAAGGCGGGACAAAACGCCGTCCCACATGCATGCTGGCGGGACAGCGGGGCAACGAACGCAAAAGAGGGACATGTCCCGCCTAAATCGGGACGTCTGGTCACTTTATACTAACAACAAACAAGGCGCTGCAAAACGTCCCCTTCCAGCACGCAATGAATGATACATCTGAGGCAGATTTTAAAGCGTGCTTGAAAGCGAGGTTTCGCAAGCTTGCAGCAGATCATAAGAAACTAAGATTTTTCAACCAATAAATTTAATTAATACTAGCAAGCATCATCTATAAGCTATCGCGCAATGTTTGGAGGACTGGTGCTCGGCGTCTGCGATGTTTAGTGGTGCTTACAATCACTTCATGACCTTAAAATAACTGATTTGAAAGTAAAAGAAAATTGAAAGTATAATAAAGAACAATTATATGCTCTCAGTCTATTCCAGTCTTCCAGGGGTGTTTACAATGAACTTAGAGTGTTCAGTGGCGCCTCCCTCCACTATAACAGCGGTTTAGGAGCGTCTTCTATTATCTTTGATTTTTTCGCAATCGCTCTCTTCAGGGATCATTCCAGATGACTGGAAAACGGGGAAGGTCGTTCCAGTCCACAAATCAGGTAACAGAGACTCCCCCATGAATTATCGCCCCATTTCATTAACTAGCGTACCCTGCAAAATCATGGAACATGTCATCTACTCTCAAATTATAAATTTCTTAGACTCAAATGATTTCTTCCATTCTTCACAACATGGGTTTCGTAAGGGCCTCTCTTGTGAAACCCAATTAGCGTTGTTCCTTCACGACTTGCACACTAATCTTGACCGTAACAAACAGACTGATGCCATATTTCTAGATTTTGCGAAAGCTTTTGATAAAATTCCCCACTGTCGTTTATTAGTGAAACTTGCACAGCTGAACTTACATCCTAACATACTACAGTGGATTGAGCAGTTTCTCACTAATCGTTCTCAATCAGTGTTTGCTAACGGCCACCTGTCTAACAGCCTCCCGGTTACATCAGGCGTTCCGCAAGGATCTGTACTCGGTCCATTACTCTTTTTAATATATATTAATGATTTACCTGACCACGTTTCCTGCAGTATTCGCATGTTTGCTGACGACTGTGTTATTTACCGCACTATTAATAACTCTAGTGATCAACTTAGTCTTCAAACCGATCTTAACAGCGTACTTAATTGGTGTAACAACTGGCTCATGTGCCTAAATCCTAATAAATGCAAACTCTTATCCTTCTCTCGTCGCCATAGCCCGCATCGCTTCCAATATTCCATTTCTAACACCTCGATTAATTCAGTATCATCGTATAAGTATCTAGGAGTCACCTTGTCTTGTGATTTATCTTGGCGCACCCATATTGGCAACATCATTTCAGCATCGAATAAAACACTTGGTTTTCTCAAGCGCCATCTCCGCCTTGCCCCTCAACACGTAAAATTACTCGCATATAAATCGTTCATCAGACCAAAATTAGAATATGCCTCTGCCATATGGAGCCCGCACCAAACTTATTTAATTAATGCATTAGAAGCTGTCCAAAATCGTGCCACTCGATTCATCCACTCTTCATACTCATATGACGTCAGCATTTCTTCATTGAAAGCATTATCAGGACTACCGCCCCTTTCGTTCCGTCGTCGCATTTCAAGTCTCACCCTTTATCACAAATTATTTCATTCTTCCCTCAATCGGTCACCGTATATCACAGCAGCCGCACGCATATCTCACCGCACCAGTCATCCCCTACAAGTTGCCCGGCCGCCATCGCATACTGCCACCTTTTCCGCTTCATTTTTCTTTCGAGCAGCAACGGACTGGAACGGCCTACCCCCTGACATCGTCAACATCGCTTCATCCTCTACTTTTCAAGAACATGTAACCGATCACCTTCAGTGCTGAATAATATTCGCTGTTTTGTTTGCTCATTTCATTAAAATCCCACCCCTTATGTAATACCCCCGATACAAGGGGGCCTTTAAGGTAAATAAACTGAACTGAACTGAACTGAACACAAGTGTCAAGTTCAACATCATCAAACAGTTAGGGAGGCAACTAGGCGAGACCCCTCTTATGCTACCTATAGCAACAAGAATCTCAAAACCAACACCGGCGTTAAGCTACTAACCAGACGACGATTCGCAATTACGGCCCCTTTACACACATATTAAGTGTGTCTGCGGGTGAAAAACTTTTGGCACATCAAATTGAAAGCCTGAAAACTTTTTACCCTGGAGTACAAGAGCAAGCCGTCATCCTGGTGGACCTCTCCGAGCCGAGTCACACAAGTGGGAGGAGAAGGGTAAAATATATTGATACATGCATTAGAAGAGACAGAAGTAGTGCATGCACGAGAAGAGGAAGAAGTTAGTTGGCTCTCGCTCGCGTGCTTGGCCACTGAGGGACCGCCGCAGTTTTGTCGTCTCAGCTCCGGTGTTCTATTTGGCGTTGCACGCTACAGTTTGGTGGAGGTGCGGGGTAAGCTTCCCGACCTGCGCACTCTGTACAGCGTCACTACGGACCTCACACCGGTTCACCAGCGACCCAGCCGCCGTCTCAGCTGAGAGTCGCCTGAATTTGGGCCCCTTCCCCCGCCAACAAGGACGACGCAGCCTCGACCGCCGAGTCCAACTGACATGACCACTGACACCAGGACCCCGCCGCCAATCCAGCCTCAACCGTCGAGTCCAATTGTCATGGCCGCTGACACCAGGCCCCTGGCGCCGATCCTTTGCCACCCACCGCGAACACCGCCATCTTTTCACGGTGACGTGTTCGAAGACGCTGAGGACTGGCTGGAGACCTTCGAGCGGGCTGCACGCTACAACGGCTGGTGCGACGAGCGGAAGCTCAATAACGTCTACTTTGCCCTTGAAGAATCTGCTCGGACATGGTTTGAAAACCACGAGGCTACCCTTCCCACCTGGGAGACGTCTTGCCGGAGTCTCCTGGCTACATTCCCCAACGCTGACCGCCGTGAGAAAGCTGAAGCTGCGCTGTACTCCCGAAATCAGCGCACGAACGAAAGCGTGCGCATATACACCGAAGACATGACCCGTCTTTTCAAGCGTGCCGACCCCAACATGACAGAGGAGAAGAAGCTGCGCCATCTCATGCGTGGGGTTAAGCAGGAGCCGTTTGCGGGCCTCGTGCGCAGCCCACCCCGCACGGTGGCGGAATTTCTAACCGAGGCGACCACGATGGAGACGACGCTGCCACAACGGGCCCGCCAGTACAACCGGGACATCAACTGCATGGTGCCCGAAGGCTTTTCGTCGTGTCTCGGCGGCACTGCAGACACCTTGCGCGAACTAATTCGCTCAGTTGTCCGGGAGGAACTTCAACGGATCCATCTGCCACAGGTTGCACCTGCGCCGCTGGCAGCGCTGATCGAAGTTGTCCGGGACGAGGTGCGAGAGGCTGCGCAGGCACCTCCTGTCCCCGAAGTTTCGTCCTGGTTCGATGACCGACCCACGTACGCATCTGTTGTTAAGGAGTAAGCAACCAATATATAGTAGAAAAAACAGTGTCCGATGTTCGCAGTTCCATGTTCGCTGGCGAGGAGCGATCGAAGCTGCGGCAACACAGAAAGAGAGGAAGGGTACGAAGAGTATTGAGCTATATTTTCGGCAGAACAGCTTGAGAATCTTCCACCTCAGAGAGAGAGGGAGGAACGGCACAAGAGAGTTCTGCAGGTCTTTGTACTGGGACGTGGTGTCTTCTTTGCAAGCCTAAATGTCTTGCTTGGTGGCTAGGAACGATCAGGGAATCTCAGGCGCTCAGGGAGTTATGTCCTTGGCAAGCTTATGCGTCAGCTCATCACCTACAGTTCTGGCGTGGCCAGGTACCCAGACCAGCTTAAAAGGGAAGGTAGAAAGGGTGCGCAGGGCCTCATATAGGTCTGAGTGCAGCTCGTCGCAAGAGAGTTGCGCAGCATAGCTCATAGCTCAGATGGATGTCATATTATCGGTATAAGCGGGATATCGCAGGGTGGAGCACAGTAGGGTAAACGATTTTAATTTCCCTAACACAGCAAAAAAATCGGCACGAAAGGCGTAGATAAAGGCGAAAAGATTCTGTAAAGGATAGGTTAGCTATAGCTTCTGGGGTAGTAGAAAAGCGGAATGACGTGAAAAAGTCTACGTGTGGAAAAGGTGAAGAGGTGTGTGGGGAGTAGATGACGTAATCTGCACCGCCGCGCACTTTGAATGCGGAAAGAGCCATTCGGATGCGCTGCTGCCTAACCCTTTGAGGGCTGAAAGTGCTAATGCAATTAGCTTCGCCTGGGTATGTGAATCGCACCAATAAAAATGTGCTGAGAAACAGGGTTCCAGAGAAGATCAGAAGGAAGTGGGCGGTGGTAAATGTGCCAAGGGAAAACAATAAGATGAACAATAGTCTGCTGTGGGATACAGTGACCTTTCGGCCACCACAGTCGACCAAATTTTCTGTGTTTGTGTATTTCCAATAAAGGGCATAACGATATAAAAAGTCCTATCGAATAGAGGTGCTGATTTGAGTCGTGCTCAAGAAATTAAACGAAAGCTCTGTGAAGATGCTTCAAAAGTATCCCTCACACTACCATTCACATCTCTAGCCAGTGCTTCTTTCTAATGAAAACTTATCAAGTGCTTCATACACGTGCTTCAGAGTACACACAGGACCCATGTAGCCGTGAACAGGTGTGATCAGGCCCTTATGAGTAGCGTCTAGCAGCCATGCAAGTATCCGCAGAAATGGTGGTTTCCGTTAAGCACACAGATATGTGCAGGTCATTATAGGGGACATAGGGTAAGCTTACAGGTGTCTGCAGGTCCTTTCTGGAGCCGTGTCGAAGCAAACACGTTTAAATAGGTCTAGCGAGAGCCGGTATATTACCAGTACTCACCTATGGGGCAGAAACGTGGAGGGCAACGAAAAGGGTCAACCTTAAGTTAAGGACAACACAGTGAGCTATGGAAAGAAAAATGATAGGTGTATCGTTAAGGGACCGCAAGCGCACACATCTTCGCATATCTACACATAGACGACTTATTCACGTCGCTTCGAGAGGAAGCAATTGGCTTGGGCGGGGCGTGTAATGCGAAGGTAAAAAAACCGATGGTCCTTCAGGGTAACGGAGTGGATTCCAAGAGAAGGCACGAGTAGCAGGAGCAGGGAGAAATTACGTGGGAGGATGAGATTAAGAAGTTTATGAGGACACGGTGGCCGCAGCATGCAAAGCACAGGGTTAAATGGAGAGACATGGGAGACGTCTGCCCTGCAGGGGACGTAGTCAAGCTGCTGCTCATCAGGAAACTAACCAGTAAGTATGCCGGTCATGAGGACGGAGAAAGAAAGAGCACTAAACGACAGGTTAAAAATGCGGAAGTTAAGAAATGTATTAATTCAATAGAAAAGAAGCATAGTGCAGAACTATATCGACACTGGAAAAGGAAGATCAGGAAAGAATTTTTTTTATGGTAACTCAACAGGCAGTGCCCTACGGTTTGAAGCTACGTCAGGGTGTCTAAGAACGCGCAGCTACAAAAAAAAATTCAACGAAGATGATGGCACATATGCAGTGTGTGGTAGATCTGTGGACAATTGAACACATTATACTCAAATGTGATAGTATCCATCCAGATGTCGATGCAGGCATAGTCACTCTTCCTGAGGCCCTAGAGTTTAAAAATAACAATGGTCATGTAAATAAATCCGCAGTAGAAGTTAGCAAAAAGCGATTGGAGGATTGGTGGCTGAAAAGCAGAGCTTTGACATAAGGTTAGAAGTGTAGTAAACCGTAGTGAAAGAAGATGGCGAATCATAATGAGAATTAACAGCACAGTTGAACAAAAATAAAGAAAAAAAGCTGAGCATGGTGGCAATTGCCACCACCCCGTTTCAAAGGGGGCCCTCCTATCTATCCATCCATCATGATGATGGCAAGACCCTTGCCTCATGCAGGTTTGTGCAAGACCAGCCTGATAGACTTCTGGAGACTCAAGTTGAGCCGCCTAAGATCAACTCCTCCTTTAGGGTACATAGAGCGTACGTACAGCCAGGCATAATAATCGATGCGAACGCCACTTTCAAATGCTTCCGCTCTTTCCTTGAACATGCTGCGCCATTTGTTTCGAAGCTAAAAAACTAGTGCAATTTTTCTTCAGCTAGTTTTTTTTTTGTGACGACTATATTTGAACCACTTGTTACAAAAACAGTGTAGAAGTTGAAAATGGCAGCGTCTAACAGCGTGTAAGCTTCTTTAAATGCCTTAGTCGTCATGATTCTATCAGCAGCGTCCGCTGTATATTTTGCCGACAATGTATGCTGCAGTGAATTTGAGGATGCTGCCTAATAATCCGACTTTCGTGCGCAGGGCGCAGCATACCAATGAACATGCCCAGAAAATCGGCGGCAGCACATAGGTTAGCCTATGCACACCGAATAGCTTGACTTAATGACGATTTTGAAATGAGCAAAGTTATTTGTCTGTTTGATAGGGTTTCCCCGTCGTTTGACCAGTATTTGATACCACCTCTACTGGGGTACAGTTTCGCCTATTTGATAGGTTTTCCACGTCCTTTGACCAGGATTTGATACCACCTGTAGTGTAGTACAGTTTCGCACGAAAGTTCCGCATATTTCGCGACAAACTGTAAGGGCGGAAAGTCGTTAATAAGCGACTTTCCACGCACGTTCATAAGCGGCGGACGTAGAACGTCCTGTGTTACCGCAGGTGTGACCTAGAACGTCATCGAACGGAGAAGGTGGAAGCTGCGTGAGAACCCTCTTATGTCTTCCCCGTTTAGCTGAGCCAACCGCAGTTTGTGCGCACAATCTGCCGTGCTAAATCCAGACGCGGCTTCTTTATTCAATGCCAGAATTGATGTGCTGCGCGTCTATCTTGCGCCTATGTGTCATTATTGAATGCTTCGTGAGCGCTGATTGCGTCAGTACAGACCCTTAAGAGATAGACACCCGTCGAAGTATTTCGCATCCCAACAGATAAGGGAAGTGTGCGCAGCTTTCGAGGTCACTGCGCCTATTAAGGTGAAAAGCCTGGTGGCTTGTACTACGGCCAAAATTCTGTCACACAATAGCTGTCAACAAAACTGATTACGTCATCAGGGGTGTAGTATGTCGTAGCCATGAGTACTCAAGTCTTGGTCTATAAGCACATTGCCTAGTCATTAATTAGTAATTAGTCAGTAATCTGTAATTAGTCATCAAACAGTAATTATGCATTAACTGCTAATTAGTCAATTATTAGGCACGACTTCATGCTTTGGTGACGTCACTAATGTCACTAATGACGTCTCTACGTTGGAGTCGCTTCTCCCTAATGAGCACGCGCTTCCGCTAGGTGACGCAACTACAACGCGCTACTGCATTTAAGAGGGGACACCTTTCGCCTCCTTCCAGTCGTGCAAACCGGATGCCTCCGAAGGCTTTCGCTTCTGCGCACTTTAGACAGTCAAAGTGCCCCCTGAATTTTTTTCGGCGTTTTCGCCAGAACTTCTCCCACATAGCTGAGCCCCTACTCCGCCTCGCGATTCTTCTGGGGCAAGCAGCAGCAAGAGACCTTTGACGAACTCGTCGCCAAAGGGCGCCCATGCTTGTACACTTAGACCGAGCAGAAATCTGAGCTTCTCCTTCTCAACCATTCATCCTACTAGCGCTCACACAATCACTTTGTCTCCCTACATCTTTCTGGTTCTCCCATTCCTGTCGTGACGCAGTGCAAAGTTCTTGGCTTCCCTTTGCATGCGGCCAAGGATGTGCAAGCCCCCCACCACGCTGTCACCACCTGCGACTCCGTTACGCACCTCCTGCGGCGCGTGGTCACTCGACGCTCAGGTCTCCACGAGGCTCATGTGTGCCGAGCTGGCCACGCGCTGGCCTTCAACAAGGTCTTGTACTTTGCACCCTACGCCTGCTTCACTCAGACTCAACTTAACGCTATCGAGACTCTTGTGGTCCTCTTCAAGGCAGCTCTCAACCTCCCTACAAGGCAGCACTCAACCTCCCTATCACTACCTCTACCGTTAAGCTATTTGCCACAGGCCTCTTTCATCCTCTCCGTTCTCTTCTCACTCTCCATTGTGATTCACAACTTGCCCGACATTCCCTTACCCGTCAGGGTCAGTAGTTATTCACTCAAGCAGGTATCTCGCCCATTGCAATCTCCCCGTCTTCCTCTCCTATCCCCCCCCCCCCCCCCCCCGGCTCCCAACCTTCGCATCCTCCCCCTCCCGACCAACATGTCCCCCGTCCTGCACGCCGGCCGTCGTCATGAGGCCGCGCAGCACCATACCGCTCTTTTTGATACCAAGTGTGTAGCATACACGGCTGCCTCCTTTGTGGCTCCTCGAGGTTACTGCGGCTACGCCCTGTACCATCCCCACCTCCCCGCTCCTGGAACCCACACCAGTGGGGCGTATCTACGCCCTCCAGGCGCATTGTCCCTCAAGGTCCTCGCCATTGCGCATGCACTCCAGTCATTTGCCCTCCTTCGCTCTCTGCAAGAGTACACAGTCTATACAGAATCACAAGTCGCTATACACCAAATACACAAACGCACCCTGACCCCTTCTCTCCAACAGGAGGTCGAACGAGCGGTCTCCGCACTGCAGCCTTCCATCTTTTTCCTTCGCTAGGTCCCTGGGCATTCGGGGATTGACGGCAATGAGCTGGCCCATTAGCTCGCCCGCGGCATGCTTTTCCGGGCACCGTTGATCCCTTGGTCCAAGCCCTCGGAGGACGGTGGGAGACTCGCCCTTCTCCGCACTATAAAAGAGGTCTACCTCGAGCTCCACCTCGACAAACGCCTTTAACCTCCCCGTCATCCATCAATCACGGTGCCGGAGGCACGCCTTCTTCAGCACATCCAGATGAATGTAGTAGTAGTAGTTGTAGTAGTAGCAGTAGTAGCAGTGGTAGGGTAGTC
The DNA here is from genome assembly GCF_055824585.1 of Amblyomma mixtum. Classification (NCBI taxonomy): domain Eukaryota; kingdom Metazoa; phylum Arthropoda; class Arachnida; order Ixodida; family Ixodidae; genus Amblyomma; species Amblyomma mixtum. The sequence continues at coordinate 69,871,001 of NC_143019.1, forward strand.
ACCGTGAAACGAGGAGGGCATGACGATAGCTGAGGAATGCGTTTCTGGAGGGTGGTTATCGTTGAAGGAAGAAGGAGGGTATGGGCAACACGCAGGAATGCATAATTAGGGGTGGTAAGCACCGTAACCACCCGGAGGCTGGTTACCATGGAAGGAGGAGATTACGGGAAGTGTGAATAACGCGCCAACGAAGGATTGTTGTCACAGGAGCCAGCCTCCGATTGGTAACTGCTCAAGCAGGAGGGTATGGCGAGAGCATAGGAATGCGGAACCGGACAAGGGTTGCCACAAGAACCACTCGCAGTGTGGTCACCGCTGAAAGGGGGTTACCGATGAAGAAGGAGGGTATGGCAAGAGCGAAAGAATGTGCACCGCAGGTTGGGTGCCTCGAAATATCGCAGAGATTGGTTGCCGCTGAAGAAGGGGGAAGAATAATGCTTCAGTAGCTGTTGCTGAATCTCGCCTTACATAGCGATAAGCATATTGTGAGTATTCTTTTGTGTATGTATGTGTGTGTGTGTGTGTGCGCGACAGATAGAAAGAAGAAATGCGTTCATTCTGAACGGTCGTCGCCCCACCTGTGGCGCTACCTGCCTTCGAGACGGACGCTTGCGAAACAGAGCTATAGTGCCTCGTTGCGCAGATGGTAGTCCGTGTGTAAATCATGAACTACGTCGCAGCGCGAAGGGGAAGTCATTTGAGCATTTGCAATGCCCAGCAGGGTAGATGGACGCCATACGAATTGTTGACAAAAAACTCCCTGAGGTTTAGGCGTGTGCTCACAGAACTCAGCAAAATGCCGGATTACTTGGGCTCGTTTGCAGTGCTCTAGTCTTGCGCACGCTGTACCTCATTGATATCGAAGGCCTATAGAAGTTGTGAAGAATTGGTTGCTGTTTTCAGAAAAAGTCGCCCATTATCTTAAAAGCTTTTTAAGTCAAACAAATCACGGCAATATTTCTTGGAGTGATTCAAAAGCGCTGGGAAAACGGAAACTAAGAACAATGCATTGCCAAGAAATGAAAAACATTATTTTAGTTTTATCATTCTATATGAAAATTGAAATGCTTAACGTTATCCTTTGGTGCAGGCACGCAGTTTTGCCAAATAAAGCGCCAAATTTCTGATCGAAAAAAGCCTGTAAGTGCGAGAAGAAAGTAGAAAGTACACAGGTTCGTGATTCCAGCAAGCGCTCAAGACATGCCTCGAAACTCCATCAAGCAGATTTACTTACTCGTTTCCACCTGAAATTGAAGACAGCATTGTTACCACTGTTTACTATGCTTGTACAGCAGCGTTTTCACGTTTGCGACGTTCTAGTGGAACATAATGAGCCCACATGTTCACAGAACATCGCCTTCAGCGATTTGGAAGTGATCAAAGTTTATAACTATACGCAACAATTATGGACAAAAGAATTTTTACGGAAAACAGTTTATCAGTGCAACTTTTTCAAATATTCTAAGATTTCATTATAACAATAAAGGCATCCGCGGACCCACCGTCGGCAGGCTTGGATTCTTTTTTTTTTTGCTATTAACGTTCGTGCTAGCGTCCAAAAAAGTTCTCCTTTGGTTTTCTATGGAAGTCTTAACTGCTCAATATATGTGCTGCAGAGATTTTGAAAGAATGACCTGGCTAGCATAGGAAGAATGGACCGTAATTACCATTATTATGTCTATATTAGTATTGTGCGTAACTGAAATATTCAAAATATTTGTTCAGGAACGCTGGACATGTTTTTAACCTTTATGTAATTACTTCTTGCTTATTTACACATCAATTACTTCCCACCAGAACGGAGGCTGACGCAGACCAGAGAAACGTTTCATCTTTAAACCAACACTGGACAAATGAATTTGCTGGCAATTTCATCACCCAAAGCGGAAAGCAATGACTAGATCGAGAATCAGCAAATGACTTAGAATTCCTGGTCGGAGGCACGTCTTTTACTCCGAATAAAACACACCTTTCAAAGCAATCAAACGTTGCTCTCCAGACAACGGAGAATGACAGAGCCGGCAAATGAATGCGCGTCTTTTGAACATGACGTTTATTCTCTTGGGCGGCCTGCTCATACTCCCATCTGTGACGGCATCACGCAACCTGAGAAATATGACATCACTGCTTTCTAGGCACTGCTCTCTCTGGTAGAGAGTGCCGCAACTTGCCTCCCTGTGCGGCTTCTTTTATAAACGCGAGGTCGGCAACAACAGCTCAAGAAGGCGCGCAAAGCAAAAATTCCGTTCAAACCAGTGCTGCTACCTGTGTTCTTTGTATTTGATATTACGAAACAATGAAAGCGCAAGAGAGCTGAAAACTTCGAGAAGGCAGAGATACTGCGCCAATTTTCGCTGTCGTCTTTCTGGAGGTGTTATTTTCCAGTGTGCGCAAATCAAAGTTTCACTTTGCCGAGGTGGGTCTGCCACAGAATCATATAAACACTTAAAAATCAACCTTTATCGCAACACCAGGTTGAATATCAAAGAACAAAATATTTATTTCGCTTTCGGGCTCAACCTACATTCCTGTAGTTACTTTGTATCCGTGTGTGACACACATGTTTTTGGCAGTAATTGAACGAAGCTTTACAATACTAATTAAGCAGCATAGGATACCGACGGGCGCACCGCCTTCCCAACGGCACAACATTATAGTATATATAAAGCTCCTACTTCTTTAATGCGTTTAAAAATCTATATCGTAGTTGCTTCCGCTCAGCCCCTAGGTCTATCGTAAGTTGTGCTTTGATTACAGGCGCCGTCCTGATTCATAGGAATCCATGTGCGCTCGTACTCACGTTCCGATACGAGCGCAGTCACAAAACCTTAAGGTTTATCCGAGAGTTCTCTCCACAGAGACTTAAGGCGCTTCGCGATGCGCGCTCCCTTTTGTCGTGACCGTCAGTAGGTGAGCAGCGGAGCGCCGCACTAGAAATTTATCAACCGTAATAAGCAGCAGCGCGACGCGAGGGTCAAGTTTGTCGCCACTCGAGGCACCCTCGCAGCGAGCGTGCGGCGCGAGATAACAGCGCCGCGGTGCGGCCGGGAAGCTGCTCCCGCGCCCGGAGCCGTGGTCTATCTACTTTTGCTCACGACTGTACATGCAATCGCTGAAAGTTTTCATGGTGCGCCATTGTTCTCTCATTATCGTAATCATCAGCCTGACTGCGCGGACTGCAGGGCAAAGGCCTCTCCCATGCAGGCACAATTAACCCTGCCCTTTGACAGCTGCGGCCATGGTATCCCCGAAAACTTCTTGATCTCATCCACGAACCTAACTTTCTGCCACTCCCTGCTACGCTTACCTTCTGTTGGAATCCACTCCGTTACCCTTAAGGACCAGCGGATATCTTGCCTTCGCATTACATGCCCTGCCCAAGACCATTTCTGCTGCGGCGTATAGGTCAGTAGTTATGGCGCTCGGCTGCTGACCTAAAAGAAGCAGGGTTGATCCCGGTCGCGGTGGTCGAATTTTGATGGCAGCGAAATTCTAGAGGCCCGATTACTATGCGCTGTCAGTGAACGCCAAGCAACCCCAGGTGGTCGAAATTTCCCGAGTCCTTCACTACGGCGTTCCTCATAGCCTGAGTACCTTTGGGAGGCTTAAGCTCCTTAAACTATACACCAAGACCATTTCTTCCCCTTGATTGCAACTAAGAAGTCATTAACATGCGTTTGTTCTCTGTCCCATTCTGCCCGCTTCTCAACTTTACACCCATGATTTTTCTTTCCATAGCTTACTGCGTTGTCCTTAACTTGAGCTGAACGCTTTTCGTCAAAACTAACATGCGTGCCCTCCAGTCAGTGCAGGGTCAGGCCCTTCGCACATGCCTAGGTCTCCCTCGGAGCGCATCAACACTGGGTAGCATTGCACTCGCCAAAGACCACCCGATCTCTACTTATATTGTCCTAGACTGCTTGCGAATGCACATACGTCATATCTCAAGGATTCCACAGCATCACCTTGCGCCCTTGCCACTGCAGAGACCACATTCTGCATTTGCGAAGGTGATAACGACGCAACAGTCGTCGATCCCACAACAGTTCACCCCGGCAGCACTACCTCCCTCTCCTCTGTGGTGTACGCGGCTCCCATGTGTGCGCCTTGCTATTCCGGGGATAGCGAAGAAGTCAAATGTATCGACGCCAGCCATTAAGCAACTGACACTGTCCATGCTCCACTTCGAATACTGGGACCGTACACACGTCTATACGGATGGATCAGTAACCTCTACTAGTTCTGCTTGCGCTGTGGTCGTTCCTGCGCGACAGACTCAAATTCACCAACAAATTTCGCATCGGACTACCTCTACTGGAGCAGAGTTGGCCGCACTTCTTGCGGCGGTACAGTATATCTCACAACAATCTCCTCAAAAATGGGCTGTTTTCTGTGATTCAAAAGCTGCCCTACAATGTCTTCAATCCGCCTTGAGACATAGCGACCATGAGCAACTTATAGCGGAGATACGATATCTGCATCAGCAGGCAATCGAACAAGACCATGAAATCATCTTCCAGTGGGTACCAGGCCATAGCGGCATTGTTGGTAACGCCTTAGCTGACGATGCTGCTCGATCGGCTCACGAGACAACCAACACTGTCCGCATACCACTGACAAGAGCTGACGCAGCAAGGCACCTTCAACTGCTCGCCCGAAACCTGACTGTAACGTCGTGGTCTGCCCCTGGAGGTTGGACACCCCACTCGCATCACTTCAACCTCTTGCTCCAACATCATATACCATTCGGCCTCCCCCGCAGTGATACTACGCTGTTGTGCCGCCTGTGGCTGGGAGTGGCGTTCACAAACGCCTATTCCCATCTCATCTCAATGGCTGACTCTCCTGCGTGTGGCCAGTGTGGTTGTGACGAGACGATCAGCCACCTCCTCTGTGACTGCCCTCGTTTTGAGCGAGAGCGCGGTTGCCTAGTTACTTCTCTGCTCCGCTTGGACTCGCGTCCTTTAACAGAGTCTAACGTTCTGGGGCCTTGGACGCAACCTTCCAGACAACGGAAAGCGGTGAAAGCGCTCTTGAATTTCCTAAGGGACTCGGGGTTGCATTCCCGCCTATAATCTAAGTTTTCTGTGCGCGCCCTCTGTCCCTGTGACATAGTGGTCGATGGACACTTGACAGACTCATTTCTTTGCCGCTCTTTTTCCTTTTTTCCCCTTTGTTCCCCTCCCCAAGTGTAGGGTGGCCAACTGGGCATCGCCTGGTTAACCTCCCTGCCTTTCCGTCCTTTTCTCTCTCTCTCTCTCTCTTTTCGTAAGCCTCCACGTTTCTGCCCTGTAGGTGAGCACCGGTAAGATACAGCTGTGGTATACTTTTCTTTTGCGGGATATTCGTAAACGCCATTCATGATCTGAGAGAAGAAGCAAGGCAAAACATACTGATTGCTTATTTGTGCGACTTAAGAAGTTTTAATATGACAATATGTTAAGGTTCCTGTCTAATAGGTCAGCGAGTTTACTAAACATGACTTGATGTAAGTCCTAAGTTGACATCGGTATAGAGTTTATTACAGTTTAAAAGCTTTCTCTGTTGCAAACAGCCGTCGTTTTGTACTTTTTGGCTGGTAAGCTGACTGCGAATATATTTTTCTGCTGGGCGTCATTTTGCAACTGGTTTGAAGTTGCCGTTTCGTTCAAAGAAAGTTTTCTCCGCTTTCAAGGTTTTATTTATGGTAACATTTCTTTTGTTACAGACTTTTATACATGTCCAGTTAAAGGCTTCTTCCCCAACTGGTGCTTCTGGGGCTTCTTCCATCCCGTGCTGGAAGCTGACAGAGGGATATAATTATGGCATCACGCTTCTGCTTGATAAACACGTATTGACCGCGCGTTAGAGAGTGCGTAAACTAGGATCTGCGTTTCCAGTTTTTTGGTGTCGTACTCGTCATACAGATTCCTCGGCCAAATACTGTTAGGCCTTAAAGCAGTTAAAATTCACTGAAGTTGTAGGTTGGGCAAACTATGAAGCCACACTGTAAACTCGTTTTTCTAATATAATTTTGAATTGCGATATACCGGATACAATATGATCATCCCCCTGTAGTGTTAACTGTGCAGCTTTTGTCTCTATTGAAATGTATGGGTGGTTGTTTAGCGGTCTTGTTGTTTAGATTGTTTATGCTTATGCTGTCTCGAATATTCTCATGCTCTTAGTTGTCGTAAAGCTTACGTTCCTTCCATGCCGCAAAATTTCCTTGTGGCGGTCTTCGTCTGGCTTCGGTCGGTTTACTGAGTTGGTCTTTAAAGTATTTAGCTCCTCTACCTAACGGCTTGGTTTATGAGCTATAATGTCCCTAGGCGATTCAGGTTATGGGCACTAACGTCGCACAGTAGACGGGTCTCAAGGATTTCGCCGCCATCGAAATTGGACTGCTGCGGCCGCGATCGAACACAAGTCTTTCGGGTCAGCTGCCGAGGACCACATAAGCACTGAGCCACAGCAGGAGATCCGCTTGATAGTGTAATTAAATTTAGCTACGGCTGGACGGGATGCATCTTCTGAAACTTGTCCCTTTGAAATGTCTAGTAAGGGTGCAGGCACACCCAGCGAAGGCGAGACGTTAACGTCTTGTCCTTTGGGTATTGTTCGGGCCTGCAAATGTAATTTCTAAGACAGGAAATAGAATCTTAATTTCTCCTGCTTTGGCCTAATTTTTCGGCAACGGGAGAACTTATATTTTGGATTCTGGGCACTCAGTGCTACCACTTTCGACTCATCTCATTTTCTATCGAGCGGACCTCCGGCGTGTGATGTGTATAGGGCAGTTCTGTTTACGGCTATTTACTCGGGAAGATCGACGTCAGCGTCTGTCTCAGAGCTGTGTGTAACTGTAAGTGCGTGTGTCTGTTGAGGGAGTATGCCATAATTTGGCGCCTATTGTTTGCTGTGTGCCTATGTACTGCTCCGCCAATGCCTAAGGCACCACCGTCGCCTGTGTGCAGTGCGAATGTCGCGGGAACTGGCTTTGGATGGATCTTGGGCATACTTATGTGTTGTCACATTTTTTAGCGGAGTGTTTTTTCGCGCTTGCCACAGCGACCAGGGGGGACAAGTGCTCACTCTTCCATGTTCTCGATTTCTTTACTGTAATTTTTTATGTTAACCTGACTTCCTCTCACCTCGCAACCTGTCGCGGCCTGCATGTCGAGACCAACCAGGTACAGCCCGTCATAATTAATCCTTCCTACTTCCATAGATTCATCTCAGATTTTTTAATTACCTGTAATCACCGGCGTAATCCTGCGCTCCATCCCACTTCTACCAGCCGCATGAATGAACGACAATCTCTTAAACTTGTGGTTCCCCAACTTATAACCCTTCTGGACAACTCTTCTGAAGTAAACAACGCTGAGTTATACTTGATAGTGGAACCTGGCAATATGGGCTCTGTGTCACACCATTGCTGACACCTTCTTCATCTGAAAATTTTAATTTGATATTTTTACATATTTCCCGATTGTTTCGGTTTTTCTTGACGGCTGCTGAATAGCCTTTGTTGTCTTTCTGGAACTGGGTATATTTAAGTTTATTTTTCCGTTCTTCCTTTATTTGCAAGCATTTGGTTCAATACCATGAAGATTAACTGATTGCATATACTATTTAAAATGTATTGCCCATTTATATTGTTACGCAGCTTCTTCGTAACAATATAAACCTTATTTCCCTTTCACTGTGATAAAAGATTATCGTATCATTTGCACTTTCATGAATCATGAATATTAAAACCATTACCGCTTGTTCCGCATTACACGTTTGATTAAAATCTAGTCTTTCCGTCGGGACATTTTTTCACCTAACGTCAACTATTTCTTGCCGCTTTTCAGGGAAAAATAACTTTTGTGCCACCTACATGAATCAGTTTTAGGTCAGTCGAGAATCCGTTTTTCCGCTCATCCACTTTCACCACCTTGTTAGCAGTTATATTGTAGCGTGCAACGCCAAAAAGAACACCAGCGCAGAGAGAGAGAGAGAAAAACTTTATTATTGCAAGTGTGTTTACACCCCCCTTGGGTCCCTGGACCACCGCACGGTCCCACTCTACGTCGAAACGTTCATGTTGTGTTTTTTCATGACGTCGGCACCCCGAAGCACCGCAGCAAGCTGCGATGGCGGGTCCAGAGACGATAGCACGACCTCGCAGTCCTCCCAACTTGATAACGCGGGCTCTCCCTGCGGGGGAGAATGAGCAGGGCAGCCGAAAAGGATGTGGGAGAGTGTGGCGTGAGGGTCGCAGCACAGGGAGCATGCAGGGGAGGTGCCACAGTAGAGAGATAGCAGCTGAGGGGATGAGAGAGAGCGGGTCTGGAGGCGTCTCCAGAGGATCTGTTGGGAATGAGTAAGGGAGGGGTGTGGAGGAGGGTAAGTCCGACGGTCCAAGCGGGGCATTTGCGTGAGCTCTGCAAAGGTGTGCGCCCGTTCTCTCGAGAAACCTGGACCGAGGCCGTCCTGAGCCCGGCAAATGAAACCTCGGGCCAATTTAGCGGCAGCCTCGTTTCCTGGATTCCCAGAGTGAGCCGGCACCCACTGGAGCTCTACCCTGCGTGGTAAGTTTTTGGAGGGGGTGTTCAACAGCTCCCAAGCAGGGGCGTGAATCCTGCCTCTCGCGAAGTTGAACAGAGCCGTTTTGGAGTCGCTAAAGATGTAGTTTGCATTGGAATGTACAAGGGCTAGGGCGATGGCGGTTTCCTCTGCCTCCTCAGACGTACAGCCCGAGGAAAGGCGGTGTGTGAGGGGCTGTGCTAGGGCTGGATTGTAAGCAACTGCTACAGCTTCATGAGTTGTGCACGCGGCGTCTACCCAAATGGCGTCCTGGGCTTGTCCGTAATACTTGTGTAGGGCCTTAGCGCGAGCCATGCGGCGAGGGATGTGGTACTGGGGATGAATGTTCCGGGGAAAGGGAAAGGGGGTATGAATGTGGCGAGGAATGGCTATAAGGGATGTCTGATTAGCTGGAATGTTGATGCGAAGGGTAGCGAGGATACGCCTGCCAGTTGCGCTCGCGGCAAGTCTTAGATACTGTGTCTGAAGGTGCGCGTCTACTAGTTCCTGAATGGTGTTATGCATGCCTAATTCAAGGAGCTTGGCCGTGCTAGTGCTGCGGGGTAGGTTTAAGGCTGCGGGGTAGGTAAGGTAGGTTTACGCCGCGTATCCTCCCTGCACAAAGGTTTAGACGAAGCGGACAGCATGAAAGTAGTGCATGCTTTTACACTTAGCCGCATTTTATACCCCACCCCATATCTTAAGCTGAACTGCATGGAAACAGAGCGAGTGAACACCATCGCAGAGACAAAAACCTGCGGCGGACCCTCAGTGGTTCGAGCGCGCGCGCGAGAGCCAATAACTTCTTCCTCTTCTAGTGCATGCACTACTTCTGTCTCTTCGAATGCATGTATCACTGCCCCCCTCTTCTGCAGCATCGACACGATGCGGCTAGGAGAGAAAGGTCAGCGAAAGGGTAGAGCACAGCTGCAGTGGACCGCAGTTCAGTCAGGTAGCCGGTCGTGGTAAGGCTTCATGCGAACAACGTGTACGACTTCAGTTCTGTGCGACCGGCGCGATGAACAAGCTGTCAGGGCGGGAGCAACTGCATAAGTCACATCATTGATGTGGCGCACTACTTCGTAAGGGCCGAAGTATCGACGCAGCAGCTTTTCAGAGAGCCCGTGGCGACGAACAGGTATCCAAATCCACACAAGGTCGCCGGGCGCATAACTGACGAAACGGCGCCCAAAGTTGTACCTAGCGGCGTCAGTCTCCTGTTGACGGTGGATTCGCAAGCGGGCCAGTTGACGCGCTTCCTCAGCACGCTGAACGAAGGTATCTACGTCGAGGTCACCCTATTGAAAATATTGAGCGTTAATTCTGCGTGCCTATCTTTGCGTGTTTATTGCCACGCAAAATGCGACGATTGAACGAGGTCGCAGAACGCGAGACATATTTCACATAATTTGCGCAAGCTGAGCAAGCTCGCAAACGCGAGACATCTCTCACATAAGTGCGCAAGCCGCGTAAGGCTCGTACAGCAGGAGACATCCTCGCGTAATATGCGCAAGCCGGGTGAGGCTTCCAGAATGTCCGAGAGCCAAGGGTGAGTCCCAGAATGTTCAAGAGCCGAGTCTGGCTCACAGAGCACTAGACAGTGTCTAATGGAGTTACCATCATGATGCCGATAATACCTTGCATGGCTGCAAGGCTCCTACATCACTGCTCAACACGGTACGCTAATGTACTGCATTAAGGCCTCCTCATCTGTCTGTCACTGCCTCATTCAGCATGCATGTTGTGAGATAACAAGCTTTGCAGAAACGGTGCTTCGTGGGATGGTTCTCATGTGTGTAGCATGCTTGCAAAAGGACATAGATAAGGTCACCTTAACTGGCTTTATTAATGCCACATCCCTCATGATGGGTGCCACACAGTGGCTAAACAATTTCTTCAGTTTCTCCAAGTCCAGCAGATTGGCGTCTTGATACAGGTTCTCACTATGCAGCACCTGCAAAAAGGTAGGAGTATATGCAAAAAAATTCAGTTAATCTGTTTTCTGGAAATTTCAGAAAAGGGCACAAGTACTTCTTCCATTAATGAACTAATGATGATTTCGAAAAGTTTCAGGTTTGAAATACAGACACTGGAAAACCCGACTCAAGCACGCAGACTGCTCAGCATCAAACCTGCACAAAATCTAATAACCGTGTCACACAGGCATTTTGAAGGCTTTCAAATGGCTATTAACTCAGTGGCACTTGAATACAGCTAAATGGGCATTTCCAATAGCCACTGAGTCCCTAGAACAGTGTGGACATCTATTAAGATTTTGAAGGCTTTTCAGTGGTAGAAATTTGCACTCAGACATGGAGCACTCGCAACTATACACGAAGGAATAAAATCAAAGCAATTTAATCGCTCAAAGAATACTCAACATGAAATGTACAACTTATTTCACTAAAAAAAAAAAGAAGGCTAGCCACAAAACACTGCAGCAAGCATATTATTACTGTTGCCAATAGCACAAAAACAATGAATACCACCTTTTCAAAACTGTGTGAGCGCTACAACAGCTTCCCAGCAAAATTATCAACTGTGACAGTGGCGCCACAGCAGCTTGGTGCCAGATGATGAAATATCTCTACGGCGATCAAGTATTCTGTGTAGCAGTGGCATAACTCCCGAGTTGAAGTGCAAATCTCGAAGCTCAATCTCCCACCTCAACTGTTATCTTTAAATACATATTTAAATTCATTGGAGCGTGCTGCAGAAGTAGGTGGTCAGATCATTCGAGAGGATACCTGCAAGCTATCTCAGGAGACGAAAGATCTGATGAAGAAACACCAAAGCATGAGGACGTCTAACTTCAGAGATAGAATAGAACTAGGAGATCTATCGAAGTTATTTATAAGTGCAAGGTAGCCAACATAAGAAAGTTTAACATGGAGAAAACCTAGCATGCTCTAAAGCATGGAGGTAGCCTAAAATCAGTGAAGAGAAAACTAATCACAGGTAAAAACCAGATGTATGCGCTAAAAGACAAAGAGGGCAATGTCATAAGCAATATGGATAAGATAGTTAAAGTAGCCGAAGAGTTCTGCACAAATCTCTACAGTAGTGAATGTAATCAGAATGTTACGAAGAGAGGCAGTAGAGCATAGCAATGGGACATCCCGCCAGTAACGAGGGAGGAAGTAAAGAAAGCCTCAGGAGCAATGCAAAGGGGCAAAGCAGCTGGTGAGGATCAGGTAACAGCAGATTTGTTGAAGGACGGAGGAGAGATTGTGCTAGAGAAACTAGCCACCCTGTACACGCTTGCCTCGTGACCACGAGCGTATCAGGAGCTTGGAAGAATGCGAACATTATTTTAATTCATAAGAAAGAAGATGTCAAGGACTTGAAGATTTACAGACCGATCAGCTTACTATCGATTGCCTACAAGGTATTTACTAAGGTAATCACTAATAGAGTCAGGACAACCTTCGAATTCAATCAACCAAATGATCAGGCAGGCTTTCGTAAAGGATACTCAACAAGAGACCACATTCATGCAATCAATCAGGTGATAGAGAAATGGGCAGAATATAACCAACCCCAATATATAGCCTTCATTGACTACCAGACAGCAATTGACTCGGTGGAACCACAGCTGCCATGCAGGCATTGTGGAATCAGGGTGTAGAAGAGTGTTATGTGAAAATATTGGAAGATATTTATAACGACTGCACAGCTACCATAGTTCTCCATAAGGTCAGCAATAAAATTCCTCTATATTCCGAGTTTTCTAACACCACCATCATTTTTTGGCACCGTGACCATATCATACAAGAATGTGAGACCTACTGCATACCTAAAGAAAATATGTGTGTAAGCCAAGCATCAGCCGTTGTATGCAATAAGAAGTCTAAGTGAAAAAGATTCGATGTAAATTAGAGAAAGCCTTGCCATTTTTGTACTTCTGCTTCTATGACTGCTTGCTGGATATTTTTCTTTAGTTGGAAGCATTCTTCCATCCCTTATCTCTATACACTATTCCTCTGCCAAATGACTGAGTAACCCAAATAGCAATTCCTAAGTAGGGAGGGGGCCTTCCACAGTGACCACACAGGGGCCTTCAAGTTCTTGCAGCAATCAAAACATCCCTTTGTAACACTGGCCTTGAATGCACCACTATACTTTTGTGGCAGGCCAAATACTTATACAATTTATGTTTTAAAACCACACAGAAATCCACAACTGCCATTATGAAAACACCCTAGGAATGTAACCATAAGCGTACCTGGCCAGCATGATCAGCATGGAAAGGCGCCCAGCTTGTGTGCAGCTCCTAAAATGAAAGCAAATTCACATGATTAATTGCAATTTCCACAGAGACATTCTTGAAAAATCATGTTTTTGCACCACTCAGCCTCAAGCCTGCCTTCTTGCTCCTGCAGCAATGAGGCAAATCTGAGCACAGCTTGGGGTGAGCTGGTGGTATCACATTACGCACCTGACACTACATGCATCAATCCATTTGTATGATTGAATTTCAGAATGGCGAAAAAGACACACACACAGGTAAAAATGGTGGGTGGATGAGATTAAGAAGTTTGTGGGGATACAGTGGCCGCAAGTGGCAAAGGACAGGGTTAATTGGAGAGACATGGGAGAGGCCTTTGCCCTACAGTGGGTGTAGTCAGGCTGCTGCTGCTGCTGCTGCTGCTGATGATGATGATCACAGCCTGAGCACACCTACAAAGTAAAACTGTGATCTCAACCCAGCAGCACTTTACTGTGTTGAAAGAGAACAGGTACAATTGAATTACTGCATTACCTTGTTATTATAATTAAAAGGTACAGGGCTCTAAGGACTTCATAATTTACATCGAAACGAATGGGTTACAGTGAACTTTCACGGATTACACTAACAGGCACTGAAAATCCAACACAGCTGCCCAAGAGAATATAGGCAGCCGCGCTAGCCTTCTTTTGCGCTATGCTACCTGATACCAGATTAAAATTCCAGAGCAATTTACTCATACTCTAGCACTGGGATACGTTATGCCCCAGACTGATGCAGCTGTCTTACTAAAGGCAGAGAAGCTTTCAGTGTGGGTCATGTGTGCTGTGGCGTGAACACATGCACAGCATCGCCTGCTACCATTCAAGTCCTCTGTGTACACAAATGCAGGTGCAATAGAAAACCCACATCACAAATTTGGCTAGTCTGGTCGGCCAAGCATGGGCCAGCTGATAGCACGAAGCAGCAGGTGCGACACATACCATCATCATCAGCCTGACTAGGCCCACTGCAGGGCAAAGGACTCACCCATGTCTCCACATTAACCCTGTCCTTTGCTAGGTGTGGCCACCATATCCCCGCAAACTTCTTAATCTCATCCGCCCATCTAACTTTCTGCCGCCCCCTGCTACGCTTGACTTCTCTTGGAATCCACTCCATTACCCTTAAGGACCAGCGGTTATGTTGTCTTCCCATTACAAGCCCCGCCCAGGCCCGTTTCTTCCTCTTAATTTCAAGTAGCATGTCATTAACCCGCGTTTGTTCCCTCACCCACTCCGCCCCCTTTTGGTCTCTTAATGTAAGACTTATCATTTTTCTTTCCATAGCTCACTTTGCTGTCCTTATCGTTTGGCACGTGTTTTTTTCTTTGTAATAAGGCATAAAGTATTATACACGGATTACCACATGGCATCCTCCTATGGCCGCTAAATAATTTATAATCAAATTTCTTTCTCCTGCTGTATTTGTTTCGGTTTCAACAGCTGAATGATGGCTGTGACGTCAAAGCAAGGTTATTGGTCACGTGAGGCATGAAAAACTGCAATACAATTGGTACTTCTGGCTCTTAAGGAATGGTGGCGTCAGCGCTGTAGCGAATTAAAATGACGAAGCAGCGATTATAAGTGCAGTTTTCCCACGCCTCACATGACCTATAACCTCTCTTTGATGTCATAGCCATAGTCAAATTGTTCACCGAAACAGGATGGCAGAAAACGTTGATTATAAATTATTTAGCGGTCTCACGCGAATACCAGATGGTGATTCATGCATAGTAGTGTCTTCCGCACCATTATAGAGAAGAAAACATGCCACCAAGATTAGGTGTCTATACTCTTTTAAGCTGAACTCTCTTCATTAGCCTCCAAGTTTCTGTCCCAAAAGTGAGAAACATGCAGGCTAAAGAAAAGATTTCAGCTTAAGTACCAAAGTGGCTCTAATCACACGATGAAGCGGAAAAACTCTCGACACTTGAACAGAGAACAAATAGGAATTCCAACAAAATTTTAGATTCTTGTAAGGCTATCAAGCATTTCTGAATATTGTAAACTGCACTTTCACACATACAGTACGCATGTATGCCAAGCTCACATTCAGTAGCTCTGTTTACCGGCTGTAATTATCACGGTCTGAGCTCAGTTACAGATTTAAAACCAGCCAAAAGATGCAACACAGGAAAAGAGAAGAAAACAGGTTGGACTATCAATTGAATTTTTTGTGAAGGAAAAGAAGGCTCGCATGAAGATGCGCCACACATGACCCACACCAGCGAAAGGCAGGACAACAAATAACTGTCACTGATATACAAGCACGTCATCTAAAAGAGGAAAATTCTTTCCGTTAAAGATTGACTAATGGCTTCGCTACTCATACAGCCGTTGCCTTGGAGATATGCATCAAATACCTTACAGATTTGTTTACCACTTCTATACACCACTGAAGTGTCACAGAAATCAGGCGTACACACTGATGGGTCATCTTATGATTTACACTCACGACATTGGCACTGTAGTGCCAGATTAGAAGCTGCCTTCCCCCTAACAAGTTAGTGCTCTCAGGAACACATTAAAGACACCTGCACATATCCCTGAAGTAGTTTCTTGCACAAGCTAGCGGAATGTGATAAACCACTTCCTGCAAGTCCTGAACCTAGTTTTATGGGATACTATACCGCTATCCCGGTTTTAACAGCAGCGCAAAGGCCATCAACACAATGATTGGCGCAAAAATTACATTTAAAAATTTTCCCGCCACTCGATTTGAACTCATGAAGTCTACACAAAGGACTCCATGATAACCGTTCTGAGGTGAATGGCAGTTCAGCCTAGCCTCTGGAATCTGTGCCAAAAAAAAACCGGAGTCAGCGCATCGCAATTTACTTCCGAAATCAGCCGGTGCTGATGAAAATTGTATGTTTTGCTTTCTCTGGCTTATAAAGCTCCACTTTCAGAAAAAGTATCGTCTTTGTGGTTAGGATGCGGAACTTCATCATCACAGGTCAACTTCAGCTTGCCATCAGTGTCCCTTTAATGCCTCAAAGTTGAACAATAGCTCCATTCATAGAGGAGGGCTGTGCATAAATTTCGACCACCAAAGATTCTTTAACATGCACTGACATTGCATAACACACGAGCAAATATGCATTTCGCCTTGTCGAAACGAAGCCACCACAATTCAATCCCGCGTCTTTGGGCTCAGTAGCCGAACACCAATGCAGTAGGCCACAGCAGCAGGTGAAAAACAAGAGAGCCCTTAATAGGCAACCTAACTTGCGAAAATCAACATAACGAGGGGTCACACAAGTAGCAGTGGATAAAAGCTACTTGTGTCGGAAGATGTCTTCAGTGCTTACCTCAAAAGCCTGCTTGCTTGCTGGGCATCCTAGCACCAAGTGAAAGGCTGGCACAGCCATACTGGAGAGCTTGGAAGAGGCATTGCTGGTAAAGCTATGTGGAGATTGCTGCAAGTTAAAAAGACACATTTAACAGCAGCACAGTGCAAAAAATGGACTAGAATCAAGCATGTAAGGCAAAGTGCAAGGCACAAAAAGGAGCCGGTCGCAGAATGGAACACAACTGTTTAACCACATTTCGAAGTGGGCCAGGCAACAAGAAATTCATAACCACGGCAGTCATTCACAAGCTAGCCTCAGACGAGACATCACTTGCATATCGATATCCAGCATCGTTTCTACAATACATGCCACCATTCAAAAGAACAGACCACAGCAGAACGATATTTTCAGTAGAAGGCTGGTTTGCTTCAAATTCTGCATGCGTCCCTCAATTTGAAATCTGGCATGATTAGCACTGATTTCACATTCTCACAGGTATGATGAATTAATAGTGCCAATTGCAGAAAAACCACACTTTTTCCTTTAACATCAAATAAGGTATTGGAGAGGTACCTCAGCATATTTAAGTCAAAGTCAGATTTATTTGCGCCATTGGTTATAATCATGAAACAATCAAGTTTATTCTTCGTACCTATTAAAGGCTCAATTACCCTTAAATTTCACTGCAACTTCGGGATTTAGGGCAAATGGAGCTAGGGCACCTGTGTGCATTTTGCAGTTGTTTGTACCATTTCAGCTCCGAGCCAAAGTATGAAAAATCGAATGCCAAAATAGAGGCGGAAAACTTCAGAGCAATTTGTTTTTATCTCACCGTTCTGCTATTCAAGGCTCGACTATAAGTACGAACGCAGCTGGATCATATGCAGCTTCGTACCTTAAATACACAATTTATAAAAGTACAAGTGAAATACAAGTGAAAGAGGAGGAAGCTCAATCCTAACGCATACAGCTGAATCGCAGTCTACGTAGTTAAACTGCTCGAGCGCTGTTACTTCAATTACAGCGTAACATGCGGCGAGAATGTAAAGCCCGGGCCGAAGATCTATTGGTGGGCACATATTCCATTCTCGGCGAGAGATGAATGGCAGTACGGCGGCAGTACGGCGCCGATATCGTGCACCCCGCGATCGGATCAGCTGTGCATATTTGCATGGCATACTGACCATGACCGTGTGACCACTGACACTACACGCGCATTCATGCCCGTGTGCCGCCAGCAAACAACCTTTCAGCGCTGCGTGCTGCCGCGATAGGCACTGCGTCTTCGCGTCTCTGTACTAGCTGTGTTGACGTGGCCAGTTGTGCGCAAAGGCTTTGAAATAATGAACAGGTTCGAAGAAAATTAACTTACCCCCAAGATGCGAGATGTCACCCGGGTAGTGGTCTCCCACCAGCTGCTCCGCCATGGAGGAAATGAGCCCCACCGTCAGCATAGCGTTTCCAGTGAAGGCGCGCAAAGGACGACGCGCTATCCGTCGAGCCCGCTGAGCCCGCTATAAACACAGGTTTACTCAGCACCTTACCACGTTTTCGTACATCGCACCAGCGAATTTCACTGCTGTCGGCACATCAGATATCGGAAGAGTGACAAATGCTCATTCCAGCGATGGTTCATGCCCTCGGAACCACAAAGGACCACGACAAACGTAGTAACGCTGACCGCCATGCTGTCCCTCCCCAGACGCTGCGTTCGTTGGCTAGCGCTTCGGCCAGTTCCGGCTTCCTTCGGCCCGTTTAGAAAGGCATCGCCTCCAGGCATTCCTCCAGGTCGTCTCTTTCGGGCTCTATGCTTTTGGGCAGTGCGATAGCAAAGGACTAAAACCAAATGAAACTTTCGTTACAAAAATAATTAAGTTCTTGTGCACATATTAGCAATAAAAACTTGAGAAATTTGTGACGCATGGACGCATTAATATGCGCGTCGGTACATTCGTGCGTGCGTGCGTGCGTGCGTGAGTGGGCATGGTCTAGCGCGTCAAATCCAAAGCCTATCCGACATGCTGCATGGTTTCTGAGATCACCGCCGTGAGCTTCGCTTGTTTTCTTGTGCTGCTGCTGGGCGGTCTTGCGCGCCGCTGTTACTGTGCTGGAATCGCAAAAGAAGAAGGATTACCGGTGTGTGCTGCCGGTGGGCGCGCTCTCATCCAAGAGTGGTAGCAGCTCCCAATTAAGCGATCCGTCGGGGCATATGTGTTATGGATGTCTGGTCGACAACGATAATGAGGTCAGCAGTGCGGTGCCGTCGTTTGATGAGTCGAACCTTTCGGCCTATTGCACTGCTAACTTCGTTGCAAAAATGCCTGGCTCATAAGCAGCGACAGTGGCCATTGTTTCTGTGGTGTGTTTCGATTACAAGACGGCGCCCTTCTACAGTGTGGCTTCCTTGGAAACTTATTCGGCGGTGTGCCTGCAACGCCTATCGCTGTCAGCTCAAACTGACCGCCTGCGAGCGCTGCCTTCTTTTGCGATGTGAACGGTGACGGGACACTTACTGCCTGTGGCCGGAGCTTATAGCAAAAGCGAAGAGTGTTTTGTGTGAAGGTTTGACGAAGTGCGTGTGTCAGTCTGGACCCTTAGCAAGTCATACGAGATGCGACATGCAAAAGTGGTCCACCAGTCGCTTCAGCAGAAAGGAGTGCGGATGTTTTTTACGTTACTTCAATCGAGAACTGCCCATGCAAATATTTCAACTCGTCTCTTGCCTAAACAGCATAGTAAAGAAGCTAAAGCAACAAAACTGCTGTTTCCATGCTGTATATTGATTCCGCACTCGTGCTAGAGGTGGGAAATATGTAGCAGTTATTGGCGGAGTTACAGCCTATGAAGCACGTGCAGCTTCATGTAATTGCAGGTTAGGATATGCGCCTTACATGGTATTGACTTTGTAACCAGACATAGCCATCTGTCAACTCAAAGAAATGTTCTTGCTATAGGATTCTGCAGCATTATGTATGCTTCTGGACACTGAATACCGGGTGCGTCACCTCTCTTGAAAGCACTCAGATTTGTGTACTTATCAGTACGTTTGAGATGAGAAAATTTTATCAGCTTCTTTTCTTTATTTTATAATTAGCTACACAGCATGTCGCAAAAAAAATGTTTTAAGGAAAAGTATTTCAGTTTAGAGTAGAACAGTTCAACAAAGTTGTTTTGGGCATTCTGGTAACTTCAAGATAGTATCTGATGGTTGCATACAGACGCGCAAGTCAAACCTCAAAGGGCATCAAACTTAACAGTACCCCTGAGCTTATCCTTTCGTGCTTTTTATGTGTGTGTAGATCACCTGGGGAAGTTCAGTATTGGATGTTGGATTTCATAGTTCTGCTACAACTTTTATCTTCCTTTCTACACATGAAACATGACTGAACTTGATTACATTCCCCAAGCAAATACCTGACGCCTTACAAGCGTTCCTTACTGTGCACAGTTGTCCCAGTGCATTATATCCACTCATGTGCAGCACACTGTTGTGTTGCTCTTGGTCTCCGAATGTGCTCTCAGCAATATGATGGAATCATAGTCCATCCAGATGGTCTTTGTGGTAGTGCAAATTTCAAAACAGATTGAAGAAGAATGAAGAGTGTGATACTTCGTCATGCATCATGCAATGCTGGTGCTAATCAGGCAACATGTGTGGTATATATACTTCGCACATTTGAGATTCATTGGATTTGTTCTGGAGCCATACTGGGAATTAATTAATCGATCTGTGATTTGTCACTGAAATTGAAAGAGGGCACTAATTTCTGAACTTTTGACACCAACTGTGAATTCAAAACTGTCTTTTCGTGTAGGCTTACATGGCCTTTTTACGTGTATGTAAATTTATGCTAATGACTTTGGAAATTGCTTTGGAAATGGTTTTGGAAATTGCCTCGTAACATTCCTGTTACAGCTCACAATTCGCTTTCTGCACGTCATGTTTGATTGAACCTGATTATATCCCCAAGCTTGTTTGTTGTACCTAACAAACACTGTTGCCCTTTCAGAGTTATTCCATTGATTGACTCCTTTCGAGTGCAAGCAACAAATGGTTGTGTTGCTTCTGATTTCAAAATATGGCTGTCTGCATGACGGGCAACAACATAAGTGCTCTGGATGGCTTTCATCATGCATCTATAAGATATCTGTAACTTTCAGAATTGGTTAAAGGAAGAACTGAAGGATGCTGTAAGAGTCATTAGCAGCTTGTTTTTTACATTATTTTACAATGAACTTGCAATGTTGACAAGTTCTTGCTCAGTGTGCATGTTGTCATGTACAGGTCCCTGCAGTATCGAAGGGAACCATTTTGCACTAAAAGATAATTTTTTGGTTATTTGTTTGCTGAAGTTGAAAATGATTAATGGGTACTTACGCCAAGACGAAAATTATAAAACAGCAAAACGTGAGCTTATTGCTCATTATTGAGAAGTAATCATTAACTGAATGCTCGAACTTTGTTTGCTTTCACCCTAAATGGGCCTTTACAGTCTCGACAAGTTGCTACTAAGCAAGCAAACGCACACATGGCCACACGCAGCCTCACTGAGCTTGCTCAGTATGCACATAAGCACGCACAGCTTCGGCAAGCCCCTCTCAGCACGCAGATGTCCACGTACAGAGAGTTCTCCACGAGAGTCCACGATTTTTTACACGCAAAGAGAGTGCGTGAACGTCTATCAGCTCACAGTACGCGCATATGTACACACAGGACGCACAGAATGCGTACAGGTAACGCACAATTTCTGCGCATTCGTGTGCAAAATGAACGTGATCGTACAAAAATCACTGTTCTCGTGCAAACTCACGCAGAGTTTTTTCAATAGGGCAGTGTCAGAGTCGCAGTAAGGGTCGACGGGCAACATAGCATCCAACGGAGTGGTCACCTGGCGACCGAAGACAAGCTGAAAGGGGGTCAGTCAGGTTGTTTCCTGCAGGGCGGTGTTGTACGCAAACGTTACGCACGGCCAAATGGTGTCCCAAGTTCGATGCTCGACGTCAGCGTACATTGATAGCATGTCGGCTAGTGTGCAGTTGAGTCGCTCTACCAACCCGTTTGTCTGCGGGTGATACGCCATAGCACGTCGATGGCTCGGGTGCGTCAGAGTCATCAAGGACTGGGTTAAGCGGGCCGTGAAAGCAGTTCCGCGGTCAGTAACAACAACGGCGGGTGCTCCATGACGCAAGACAATGTTGTGGACGAAGAACTGCGCCACTTCAGCAGCAGTGCCTTTGGCAAGAGACGTGGTCTCAGCGTACCGTGTGAGGTAGTCAGTCGCAACGACTATCGAACGCTTTCCAGACGAAGACTTCGGAAATGGACCTAGGAGGTCCATGCCCACTTGTTGGAAAGGGGTCTTCGGTGGATCGACGGGGTGAAGAAATCCGGCTGGTTTCAATGGAGGAGTCTTCCGACGTTGGCATTCACGGCACGTTTTTACGTAGGCCCGCACCGATGGGAGTAACCTGGGCCAATAATACTTTTGTCTAATCCGCGCGAGTGTACGGCTGACTCCAAGGTGGCCGGCAGATGGTGCATCATGACAGGCACTCAAGATCTCAGACCGCTGCTGTGATGGTACGACAAGTAGAAACACTTCTTCGCTATTGGCAAAGTTGCGCTTGTAGAGAACACCAGACCGTAAAGTGAAGGTGCGAAGCCCTCAAAGAAAACACGCGGAATGGGAGCTTCACTGCCTTCGAGGTATTCCATGAGCGGCGCCAACTCGGAGTCCGCCCTCTGAAGCTGCGGCATTCGGGTGGTACTAACAGAGCCCAGGAAAGGAAAATAGTCGGTGGTTTCTTCGGTATTGATTGGGATAGGCGCGCGCGACAGACAATCCGCATCCTGATGCTTACGGCCAGACTTGTAAACTACGGTTAAGTCGTATTCGTGCAAGCGTAAGCTCCATCTAGCCAAGCGTCCTGAGGGGTCTTTGAGGCTCGCCAGCCAGCATAAGGAGTGGTGGTCGCTTACCACACGGAAGGGCCGTCCGTGGAGGTACGGTCGGAATTTGCAGATGGCCCATATCACTGCAAGACATTCTTTCTCCGTCGTAGAATAATTGGTCTCGGAGCGCATAAGTGTTCGACTAGCATAACTGATCACCCGTTCTGCACCGTCTTGCCACTGGATCAGCACTGCACCAAGGCCAACATTGCTGGCGTCAGTGTGGATGTCCGTGGCAGCATGCTCGTCGAAATGGCCGAGGATCGGAGTGCATTGCAGACGGCTGCGAAGCTCGATAAATGCAGCCTCTTCGTCGGTCCCCCACAGGAAGGGCGTGTCGTCACGGGTCAGTGCGTTCAGCGGTTCCGCGATTTTCGAGAAATCTTGAATAAAGCGCCTATAATAGGAGCACAGGCCCAAAAACCGGCCAACGGCCTTCTTGTCAGTTGGGCGTGGAAAACGTGAGACGGAAGCGGTCTTGTCAGGGTCCGGGCGAACACCTTGTGCGCTGACAACGTGACCAAGAAAGCGAAGTTCCTCAAAGCCAAAATGGCATTTCTCGGCTTTGATGGTGAGTTGCGCGGATTTGAGCGCTTGCAGCAAAATGCGCAACCGCTCCAAGTGTTGGTCAAAGGTGGTCGAAAATATAACGACATCGTCCAGGTAGACCAAGCAGGACTGCCATTTCAAGCCGGAGAAACAGTGTCCATCATGCGTTGGAACGTGGCCGGTGCTGAGCACAGACCAAATGGAAGCACTTTAAACTCATAGAGGCCGTCAGGCGTCACGAAAGCCGTCTCCTCCCGGTCTCGCTCGTCCACTTCGATTTGCCAGTACCCTCTTTTAAGATCTAATGACGAGAAGTATCGGGCATTCCGAAATCGGTCGAGCGCGTCATCTATCCTGGGCAGCGGGTAAACGTCCTTTTTGGTCGCGTTGTTAAGTTTCCTGTAGTCCACGCAGAAACGCAGAGTATTGTCATTTTTTTTCACAAGAACCACAGGCGATGCCCACGGACTGGTGGACGACTGAATGACATCGTCTGCAAGCATCTCGGCAACCTGATTCTGAATGGCTTCTCTCTCCACCGGGGAAACACGATATGGGCGCTGGCAGACGGGTCGCGTAGTCTCGTCAGTGATGATACGATGCTTGGCGAGTGGAGTTCGGCCGACCTTCGAGCACGTAGCGAAACAGTCCGCAAAGTCTGCCAAGAGGTCCGACAGAAGATCCCTCTGAACCGACGGCAGGTCAGGATTTATTCTGACTGACTGAAGAACGTGATGTGGGCCAGCATGCTCCGGAGTGAGTCCTCCCACGGTGCACAAACCTGGAACCTCAGCAACGTCGTGGAGGAAGGCAATAGCCATGCCTTTGGCCAGGCACTGATATTCGTTGGAAAAGTTAGTCAGGAGGACGTGGGTGCGGCCGTCACGTAGTTGGACGAAACATCTTGCAACGGCGAGTCCCCGCTTAAGCAGCAGTGGGCTATGGCTGTCCGCTAGGCCCTCGAAGTCGTGAAAGAGATCAGTCCGCACGAGCACCAGAACACTGCACCGCGGCGGTACCGTAACGTCGTTCTCGACAATGCGCAGGGCGTTGCTGCAGGGATCGCGGGAGTCAAAGCGCGCCACAGCCTGTTTGGTCGAGAACGTGACACTTGCCTCCTGAAAGTCAATTACAGCGCCGTTGGACTGCAGGAAGTCGATCCCCAGAATCAAGTCTCTGGAACACTCGGGGAGTACGACAAATTCCCCAACGTACGTGAAATCACTAATCCCAACTCTAGCCGTGCACTTGCCCACATGGGAAATTAGGTGGCCACCAGCGGTGTGAATGGGAGTCCCCGTCCACGGTGTCAGAACTTTCTTAAGTTCTCCAGCAAAGACACGGCTCATAACAGAATTATCAGCACCGGTATCGAGCAGCGCGGTAATCTCAGTGCCATCGACTGTCACAGGCAAATCGGTTGCAGCGTATCTGATACTGTCGCTGCCTCTCTCTGTCGAGGTATCGTCGGCTCGAGGGTTTCGCGATGGAGGATCTTGACACGTCCCGACGTCAGCGGCCTTGCCTCCAGAGGTCGCTGGTGTTAGTTTTCCCGACGCGGACTCGGCGAGCGACAGCCAGCAGAGCTATTCTGGCGGCCAGGGCTGGAAGAGCGATAACGGAGAGGCGAAGGGGAACGGGACTCGCGCCTTCCAGAGCAGGTAGGGTTCTGGCGTGCCCATAGATGCTGCGCAATCTCATGCGGTCGTTCGCCGTTCTGAGGGCAGGGTGCGTCGGGATGGAAACCGCGAAGGCCCACTTGGCGGTACGGACAGGCGCGGTAGAGGTGACCGGGCTCCCCACAGTGGTAGCACAGAGGCCTGCGGTCCGGTGTATGCCACAAATCCGACTTGCGAGGACGTGGCCCAGCTGTAGCAGATGCGGTGGCGGAATATGCGGCGATGTTACTCACGGGGGTCGTCGGGGCCATACCGTAGGCAGGCACGCTTGCGTGACATGTGCCGATGTTGCTCACGCCAGGCGTTGGGGTAATGGGACCGTAGCCTGTCATGCGACGTACAACGGATGCGTATGTGGGTCTGTCCTCGAACCGGGACGGCGCTTCGGGGACAGGAGGTGCCTGCGCAGCCTGTCGCACCTCGTCCCTGACGACTTCTGTCAGTGCTGCCAGCGGCGCAGGTGCAACCTGGGGCAGATGGATCCGTTGGAGTTCCTCCCGGACAACTGAGCGAATTAGTTCGCGCAAGGTGTCTGCACTGCCGCCGAGACACGACGAAAAACCTTCGGGCACCATGCAGTTGATGTCCCGGTTGTACTGGCGGGCCCGTTGTTGCAGCGTCGTCTCCATCGTGGTCGCCTCGGTTAGAAATTCCGCCACCGTGCGGGGTGGGCTGCGCACGAGGCCCGCGAACAGCTCCTGCTTAACCCCACGCATGAGATGGCGCAGCTTCTTCTCCTCTGTCATTTTGGGGTCGGCGCGCTTGAAAAGACGGGCCATGTCTTCGGTGTACATGCGCACGCTTTCGTTCGTGCGGTGATTTCGAGAGTGCAGCGCAGCTTCAGCCTTCTCCCGGCGGTCAGCGTTGGGGAACGTAGCCAGAAGACTCCGGCAGAACGTCTCCCAGGTGGGAAGGGCAGCCTCGTGGTTTTCAAACCACGTCCTAGCAGACTCTTCCAGGGCAAAGTAGACGTTATTGAGCTTGCGCTCATCGCACCAGCCGTTGTAGCGTGCGACCCGCTCGAAGGTCTCCAGCTAGTCCTCAGCGTCTTCGAACACGTCACCGTGAAAGGATGGCGGTGTTCGCGGTGGGTGGCAAAGGATCGGCGCCAGGGGCCTGGTGTCAGCGGCCATGGCAGTTGGACTCGACGGTAGAGGCTGGATCGGCGGCGGGGTCCTCGTGTCAGTGACCATGTCAGTTGGACTCGGCGGTCGAGGCTGCGTCGTCCTTGTTGGCGGGGGAAGGGGCCCAAATTCAGGCGACTCTCCGTGGAGACGGCGGCTGGGTCGCTGGTGAACCGGTGTGAGGTCCGTAGTGACGTTGTACGGAGTGTGCAGGTAGGGAAGCGTACCCCGCACCTCCACCAAACTGTAGCGTGCAACGCCAAAAAGAACACCAGCGCAGAGATAAATACCTGTGGCTCGAGCCACAAAAACCTCAGTGGTTCGAGCGCGCGCGCGAGAGCCAATAACTTCTTCCTCTTCTAGTGCATGCACTACTTCTGTCTCTTCGAATGCATGTATCAATATTATAGTTCATACTTCTAGTGCATTGTGTCAATGCCATGTGCAGTTCTGATATTCACACTACTCCTAGCATAGTTCCTGAAAAGGGTTAGTCAGTGTAATTTTAGAAATTAACTGTGTGATCGAGGACATCAGCAAAATTCATGTCTCTGGATGTACAAGGAAATAAGATTACTTCATGAAGTCATGAATTTGGGCCTGTTGTTTATCCATGCAAACAGCTAGTGCAGGAAACAAGACGACAAAAGGAGGACACAACAGGAGCGCTCCTGTTGTGTCTCGTTTCCTGGGCTAGCTGTTTTCAAGACTATTTCGCTGAACGCAACGCACTAAGAATTTCCTCGGTATATTGTCACGTAGTGATGAATGCAATGCGGCAAGCAGGAAAACAGCAAAAATGAGTTCCAAAAGAAACTCTTTATTTCGGCAGACTTTTCTCCACAAGGAACTGAATTACTAAGCGGCGGAGTAGCAACAAGCGTGCTCGGTGGTCAGAGAACAGAATGTCCGCCGCTGTCGGCCGTGTTCAATTTATAGCTGATAGCGAACCTTCGAGACAAAGCATACAAAGTTACTAGAACATTCTGAAACAGGGTAGAACCAGCTACGCCTGCATGCGATCAATCGAGATAAAGCTGGCCGCGTCTTGCATCACAAAGTGCTATTATAGTGTACTAGATATAGCGGCTTGTCGGCAGCTTTGAAGAATGAACAAACACCTCAAAGATTCGCGGTATTACTCCCCTCTCAAAGAAGCATCGACTCGATGCTTTGAAACATAGGGCGACTGCAAAACAAAATGGATTGTGCAAAATTTAAACTCCGAGCGCAGAAGCACAGCGCCCTTAAGCGCTCAAATGTGGTTTTAGACGGACGACATGGGCAAGTTCTGGTCGCACCAGTCATTTCGTCAGGGACGTCTTCATAGTCCAGGCGTCGCGAATTGGGTGACGCGTCCCTGACTGCCGAAGAGGTACGCTTTCGGGTGCAGGTACGTACAAGGAAACAAACAAATCAAACAATACAAAACAAAGCCGTGTTTATACTTTAAGGGAAAGGAGCTAATAAAAAAAAGAAAACACCAAGAAAAAACACACTCAGCACGCGTACAACACTACAGATAAAAGGAAAGAGTCCACCATATAGATTGTGTCCCAGGTGAAGCGGGAAGGCCTTGCAGGCAGCAAGGACACGGGTTGATGACTTGAGATGCGTCGCTAGCGTTGCGTCGAAAGAAGCTGTGGTAGAAAGCCAGGAGGTGAGGTGGTGGTGGTGGTGAAAACATTTATTAAGAATGAACAAGAGGTATGTGGAACCCAGGAAGACGCCGCTGGAGTGCCGGCCGACCCAGGAACTTGGCAGCAGCAGCAGCAGCAAAGCGTAATCAAGTCCAATCGACGGCGTCCCGAAACACCGTAGGCTTATGCAGCCCATCCAAGGAAGCCTCGAGAGCACTGATCCTCAATCCATCGGCTGCCACTGCCGAAGTTGAAAGGGACGCTGTAGGCCTGCGTAGTTGATTAAAGGGATCTTCCCGGCAGCACGGACCCAACGCCCGACGGCTGCCACCTCCACCCTTGAATGGCCAGACTTACGCTGCGGTGTCTTCCTTCACACCTCGGTTTACTGACACGCCAGCTCTGCACTCCTCGTGCCCGCCTCGCGCACACAATTCGCACGTGCACACGCGAAACGAGGGGCTGGAGCGCAAAGCTGTCGGACGCACCACTGTCGACACGCTGCGTTCCAAAAAAATCCCCCGGTGAGAGAGAGAGAATAAACTTTAAAGTCTTTCAAGAGGAAGGCTCTCTTCTGGCGCAGGCGGGCTACTGTGGCTTGGTGGCCTTGATCTCTTGGATCTCGGCGATCTGGTCAGCTCACTCTGTGAGCAACTTTTGTTGCCAGGGGACCGAGCTGCGCAGCGCGGTCTCCCACTGCTCCTCTGTGGTTATTCCGCTTAAAGGGTTTTTACTGCAGGCCCACACGATGTGGTTAAGGTTAGCATACTCTCCGCAGCTTTTGCATTCTGCAGAGTATATATCGGGGATTCCGTGTGCACATCACATCAGGTCACGCAGCCGAAGAAAAAACCTGTACGGGCCGAAATAGCGCTGCAAAAGCTTGTCACTCAATCCACGGCAGAGAATGGGGTCCAAACCCAATCTCGGTCTCCTGGCTTGTATTCCGCGTTGTGTCTTTGTCGGTTGTAGCGTCTAGCGTAGGTCAGATGCTGGTCTATGATCTGTAATCGGCCGAGCCTTCGAGCTTCTTCTGCTCGTTGAAGGCAGGCGGTGACGTCAACGTGAGCTTCGTCGGTAACGTTGGGCAGCATGACATCTATTGTAGTCGTGGTCTCCCTGCCATGGACGAGCCTAATAGGCGTCATCTGTGTGGTCTCCTGCACTACGGTGTTGTAGGCGAAGGCGATGTAAGGCAGGATGACATCCCCGGTCTTGTGTTCGGCATCGACATACAGCGCGTGCATATCGGCGATGGTTTTGTTGAGGCCCTCGGGCAGTCTGTTGGTCTGCGGATGGTATGCAGTTGTCTTCTACTAGCTCGTTTGGCTGTAACGCAGGGTGGCTTGCGTCAGTTCCGCACCTGAATGCTGCTTCTCTGTCCGTGATGAGCAGATCGGGGCGCCGTGTCGCAGGAGAATGCACTCTACGAAAAATTTGGCGGTTTGGTTCGGTGGTTCGGTAGGGCTTTTGCCTCTGCATAGTCGGTGAGGTAGTTAGTCGCCATGATGATCCACTTATTTCCAGACCTTGACTCCAATGCCTTCATATTTAGGCCGGAATACTTGAATTCGTCTAGTACTGTTCGAAGTTTTTTTAGGTGCTGTTCAATGCTCGAGGCGAAGAAAACTACGTCATCTAAATATACCAGAGTAATGTGCTACTTCAGGCCTGCCAGCACGGTATCCACTACCCGCTGAAACGGCGCTGGTGTGATAGAGAGACCAAATGGCATCACCTTAAGGTCGAAGAGGCCATCTGGAGTGATGAGTGCGGTCTTCCCGCGATCTCTTTCATCGACCTCAATTTGTCAGTAGCCGCCCTTCCCGTCCAGGTTGAGAAATACTTGGCGTTGCAGAGCCGGTCGAGTGTGTCGTCGATGTGCGGGAGGGGGTAGACGTCTTTCTTATGTTGTTCAAGCCGCGGTAATCAACGTAGAATCGATGTGTGCGGTCTTCCTTATTACAATAACCGGTGCCGCCTAGGCCTCTTAGAAGGCTGGATGATGTCGTCGCGAAGCATTTGTTTTACTTTGTCCCAGATGGCGTGTCGCTCTCTCGGCGACACTCGGTAGTGGCTCTGGCGGAGAGCTTGTACGTGCTGGTCGGTTATAATGCGGTGCTTGGCAATCGCCCTTTGTCGCATCTTCGCTTATTACTAGAATCAGTCGCTTTCGACGCAAATTGCGGATCTGGTCTTGTCTGTTCCGGGGCAGGGCTGGGTTGATGTCGAAAGTGGGCGAATTCTCTTGGCCAGGCGAACCTTCTGCGGATGGGTCTGAGAGGATGAAGGTGTCGGAAGTTTCGGATAGTTTGTCGAAGAAAGCAAACGACGTTCCTTTGTTAATGTGCCGGTGTTCTTGGCTGCAGTTCGTCAGGAGCACTTCAGCTTGTCCGTTGCGGATATGAGGTATGCCTCTTGCGATGTCCATTCCTCGCTCTAGATGCAATTTCGTCTTCCCCTCGATGAGAGCTGCCATGTTCTTGGCATCCATGGCACCTACGGTGAATATGACACTTGACTGGAGTGCGCCGCTCACTTCTTCATCCTGGACACTCACGGCAACATGCTGCTCTATGGCTGTCTCCGAAGAGATGGCCGC
Source organism: Amblyomma mixtum (assembly GCF_055824585.1). Lineage (NCBI taxonomy): Eukaryota > Metazoa > Arthropoda > Arachnida > Ixodida > Ixodidae > Amblyomma > Amblyomma mixtum. The sequence goes on from NC_143019.1 coordinate 69,900,663, forward strand.
ATCCTTCGAAAGCGTGATCAACATGTATCGCAGGTCGATAATCGCCTGATATTCATTAAGAAAATTTATGCCCAAGATCATTTTCCCGGAACATTAGCGTAGAACAACGAACGGGCCAGGATAGATACCATGTCACTTGACAGTCACTCGAGTTGTGCATCGTCCCGATGTCGTAATGAGGTCGCCCCTGCTATGCCAATTTGCACGGCGTCCCAAGCGGTGGTGACGTCTCTCAGCTGTGCAGCGTATGTTCCATTCAGCACTGAGTAATCGGCTCCTTTGTCAAATACAGCTGTAACTTTCCGGCCCTCGACAACCACTTCTAAGTCGGATGTCCAGTCTCTGGTCTTGCACGTCGTCCTCGGCATCGAGTCACAGCTTGGTCGTGAATGTGAATCAGCGGTAGGGCTTGTCGTTGAAGCTTTCCTCGGTGGCAGCGTCGTTTTGAATACTGTTCGCGTCGTGGTCGAGGTTGTCATTGTATGCGGCGTCGGCGTGTCGAGGGTGGTGTCTTCATGCGGTATGGTCGTTGGAGGAACATAGGCATTTCGCTCATGAGCAACTTCATCTCCACAGGTTGTTGTCTTTACTTTCTTCTACGAGAGCTGGGAGACGTTCCCCGTACCACGGCTGCGTCGCTGCGGCATGGCGACGCGAAGAGCGAGGCTGACGGCGATGGTGAGCGCGAAAGGCGGTTCAGCGCATACTCCTCTCGATGAACGTACTCGTCGACTTCTTGCGGACGTTGGACGAAGCGTGGTCGTGCTGCGTCAGCGGCAAAGCCACGGACACCGATAAGGTCGTACGGGCAGTGACCAAGAGCATCGCCAGCTTCGCTGCAATTGAAGCAGACTGGACGGTTGTCGGACGTCCTCCACGCGCCGCATTTCCTGGGGCTTCAGCGTCGTTCGTAGGCTGGATGGGCGGGGCAGGGGCGCGGAGTTCGGGAACAGCTGGTTCACATCGAAGAGGGGGTGTGTGTTGCTGGGGCATAGGAGTGCGTACCCCAGCAGCCTAGGTCGAAGCTGGGGCTTCAGCTGGAGGCGTCGATGACGGGGAGCCAAGGGCATGCTGACGGGGAGCCAAGAGCATGCTGCACTTCTTCGCGGACGATTTCCTCAAGGGCCGCTACTTGAGTCTGATTGGGAGACGGTAACAGGCGACGTGGCTGTTCTCTGAAATTTCGCGGATAAAATCGCTCAGGTTGCCTCTGAATTATGTGCCATCTGAGAAGGCAATCGAGGTCACTTGGAGCTCTTCAGGAAAATGACGGGCTCGTTTCTCCAACGTTTTCTCAACTTCGCTGGTGAATAGCTTCGCTGGTGAATTCAGCTACCGTCCTCTGTCGATTGCGGGTAAGACCACCGAAAAGTGCCTCTTTAACACCTCACATCAAAAGCTCCATCTTCTCCTCCTTCAGGTGACAATCGACACGTCAAAAAAGGCGCTTCATGTCTTCTGCGCACGCGGTCACTGTCTCATTCATTCGGGTGCTGGATGCGCGATTGTAGAAGCAGCTGAGCTTTTTTTTCTGACGATGGTTGTGAATGCCTTCAGGAACTCCCGCCCGAATTATTCACACGTCGCGAGAAAAGCTTCGTAGTTTTAGAACCAATTCTGGGTGGTCCTTCTAGGGCGAAAAAAACGCGGCTTACTTTAGTCTGGTCATCCCAACTGTTGAAGACGGCGACACGATCAAACTTTTACAGCCATTACTCAGGATCCTCGGCTGGTGAACCGTTGAGCGTGGGCGGCAGTTGTGCTGGAGCAAAATAATGGGGCCTCGTGCCGTTGCCGTGGTTGAGGTCAGAGTCGTGGAGTCCTTCTCTGCTGGCGTGCGGTCCGGCAGTAGTCCGCATTCGGGTGAGTGCCTCTGGAGACGACAGCTGCTTCGCACTTCGTATTCAATTGGGACGGCTTCTGCGGCTTTCTCGTGATCTTCGAGATGGCTCGGGTTCTTTTGGCGGCTCCCACGGGGTGAGGGCGACAGTGACCACCTGTCGGAGAAGGTTAGATCTGGTGGAGGTGCTAACCTCCACCAGATGGCAAGTAGGGGTGACTCCAGTCTAAATAATGAAAATAGCTTCCAAGCAAATCTCTTTAGTTGGGAAGACTTGCGCCGACAAGAACTGAATAACTTGGCGGTGGCGTAGCAACAAGCGTGCTTTCGAGATAGAGCTTGCCAAGTTGCTAGAACATTCCGAAACAACGTACGACCGGTTCCGCTTGGACGCGATCAATCGAGATGAAGCTAGTCGCGTCCTGCATCGCAAACAAAACGATATGGCGGCTTGCCGCCAGCTTTAAAGAATGAGCAAACACTACAAAGATTCGCGGCAATATCATTTTCCCGAAAGACATCTCAGTTGATTAGGCAGTAGATTAGAAATCAAACAGATGATGAATTATACTTGTCAAAGCAACGTAAGGATTCAATACCCGCATAATTAGACATGGTTCCTAAACGGCTGCTAGCAAACACATGTTATGAGAATTCGTGACCCTTTGCATAATACGCAGGTGGCTTCAGAGAAATATGTGCGATCTCCATGGAAGAGCCAGTCTTATGTTCCGACAGTCGGGCAGCGGTGAGCGGGAACATGTATATGCTGCAGTTTTATATTTTCCGCCGGGATGTTCCGCCAACAACCGGTTTATATGCATATAGCCAGGTATACCCTTTAGTGGTAAGATCAATCGGGCTCTTTATCTACTCTGCTGTTCAAAGCACACCTGTGAGATGTTTTGTTATGTTCCTGTGCGCTCTTCTCGTTTCATACCGGTCTGACTGTGTAGTCTACGAGGTATGAGAGAGGGTGAGCTCACGGGCTATTTGGTCATTCATAATAATTTCAACAGCGCATGCTACACAAGGACACAAGATGAGGAAACACACACACACGAGCCCTGACGTGTCAGCGCTCGTTTGTGTGTTTCCTCGTCTTGTGTCCTTGTGTAGCATGCGCTGTTGACATTATTATGTATGAGAGAGATGGGGCCTGATCTTTACATAAGCGACCGCCGGCCGTTTAGGGTGCCGTTGACCGCTATCACTGCCTTGAGCGCCACCATCAAGACCCATCGAAGAATCAGGCTATCAAAGGATCATGTTAGGCCCCATAATGGCGCTATTTCCAAGGAGCCTAGCTCAACCTTACATATCAAACGGCTCCAGCTCTAGTGGCACAAAGCGCGCTGGCATGATCATGCAAACAGTTATGGTAAACTTGCCGTCCGTAGTGTTCTAAGTGTAAAGTTGTTTCATGCGCTTGAAGCAAAGTTCATGCGCTCCCTGACGGCGTTGGTTCCTAACCTCTATCGTAACGCAGCGCTCGCTATGTTTATTTAAATGCACGATAGCACTTGGTCTCCTTTCATATCCCCCGCAATGAGGTGGCTAAAACACAAGACCGTTTTCAGTTGGTGCGCATTTTCGGTGCCAAAAATTCAGATGCGCACCAAGGAAATTCATCCCCTTTCTCAACTGTTTGTTAGATGCAAGGTGGACGCCTGGTGGTTGCACAAGAACGCAGGCCGATTTTGTTCCTCTCTCCTCATTCCAGCCTTTACCGCGGTTAGGCGCAGAGAAGGTGGTTTCAAGACCACTGACGTACGTGCCCTGAACTGCAACCAAATTACCATTTGCAGTTACAATTGTAGTATTTAGAAGTGTAGGAATTTTCCGCGTGCGTTTCTGCGTCATATAAGTACAATGGCTGAACATTTCAGTGTTATAGTGAAGATGGTTTTCGAACTCTAGAAATTATTTCTCTTGTCCGCCATTACCACCCATCAGCTAGCGCATGTAATGAGGAGAAGTTAGAAAAAGAACAGCATTTCCGGTAAAGAACTGTCCACTAAATGTGCTCATTTATTATACTCTTGTTTCCATTGATACGTGTCAAACAAAGAACACTGACCTTGAGTCGTGCTACCTGTAGAAGGAAAAAGGGGACTCGTTTTTAGTGCAATCCGTAATATAAAAAAATCAAATATTGTCCCTTAATAGCATCACAGTTGCGGTTAACGTTTACCTCAAGCCCTATGCCACCATTTCTTAGGCTTGCATTTGGACTCCTTCAGAACTTGTGCATCTGCATTCGTGCTACATAAAACTAAGTTTCTGATATAGTTCTCCATTCCACTGTCACGCCATTCAGTAGCTAACTTTTGGACGACCAGTGACTGCTTGTAGCCTAAATTTTGTAGGCCTAGTAGAAACAAGAAACATCTGTACCCGTTGCAAGTAAGCTTCTGAAATTTATCATTCTTTTCCTGCCTTTGATACGTCTCAGTATGATCACTGCTAGAAGCGACGTTAAATACGAGGTGACTTCATCACTCCGCACTACGAGAGAGCGCTATAACTCAAGTGCAGCCAGAATGCATGTTATCGATGGGAGCCTAAGTTGTCTCACATATTTAAAAGACATTGGACATCTTGATAAGCTTTAAACTCACTTGCACGTCACCTTCATGCATTCTTAATGCTGCATATACAAACGGCTTACGATACCGTTTTAGACAAATGGACAGTCCGCACTGTGACAACCGTGCCGCGATAGAAACTGTGGAGCATATCTTGCTTGAGTGCCCTGCATATACTACCGAGCGTGCGTACTATGAACATTGCATGCAGAAGCTCTGCTCAGTGCCCCTTACAATGGGCAAAGTTTTAGGTCCCTTAGCCTGCCTTAGGCAACAGAGACTTGCAATGACTTTTCTATTCACATATTTAAAAGACATTGGACATCTTGATAAGCTTTAAACTCACTTGCACGTCACCTTCATGCATTCTTCATGCAGTGAACTTCGTCAGCCCATTTGACGGACTATGCACTCCATCACTCCATAGGTTACATCAATTCTCGCCATTGCATCCTTAGTACCCATTTCATGGCCGCATTTTATCTTCGTTTTTTTTTACCTCTTCCACTCTGCTCTCCTTCTGTCTTTATCTCCCAAATTCCCCTCCCTACGCAGAGTAGCATGCCAGCGATTTTTAAACGCCGGCTAAATTCTCTGCTCTTCATTAAAGAGTCTCTCTCTCTCTCTCCACCAATTAGAAATTACATATAAATTTCACCATGAATTTCTTATTACATAACCATATCGATATCTTAATATCGAGCACATAATCAGCAACGCTAACCGCATGCTAGGTTGCTTATGTCGCCATTTTTTTAACGCTCCTTCGTCTGAAACTTTTCCTATATAAAACAGTAATTCGTTCTAAACTGGAGTATGCAGTATCAGTCTGGGACCCTCCTTAGGACTGCCATATTACTGCTCTAGAGATGGCTCAGAATTACTCTGCGCGTTTCATCAACACTAATTACAATCGCACTGCATAACTACTATGAAGTCTAGCCTTTCTCTTCCATCGCTGTCACTTCGTCGAAAAGTGTCTCGTATCGCATTATTTCACAAGCTGTACCGTCATCCTGTACTGCGCGATCGCCGTATCCCACAGCCATTTTATGTATCCCGTCGTACTGACCACAATCGTACAGTCGGTTTAGTTTCTTCAATGTTGTCAGGCTGGAACCAGCGGAACACAGACGCAGGACAAGAAAAAAGGAAGAACACAAACCACACCGCTGGACTTGCAACTGATTTATTGCCAAGAAAACCGCCACATTTAAATGTTTTCCTGCGCAAGCGCACACTCTAGACGATGGGATCGACTGCATTAAGATAAAAGAAAGTTATATTCTTTATCCGTGATAAAAACCGAGGGATCGCTGACACACATCTGCTTGTTTTTTCTGATAAGAAAGGCTTCCAGGATTTCACGCTCTCGTCTTGTTCTACTCCGACCGATAATTCTCGTTCGGTGCAGCAAAGGAGAGCATCCTTTGCATACATTAACATGCAAGGCTAAATTGCTTCCAGTGCCTGAATTGAACGTTGTTCGGTGCTGCCTCAGACGTTCATTGATGCACCCCCGGTTTGCCCGATGTAGGTTTTCCCACAGGACAATGGGATGCATTACACCACCCCCACTTCACACGAACCTCGTCTGGTGCTTGGTTCTACAGGTCCCCTTTTTCTGCGGACCACCAGAAATATGGGCGCACAAAGCAGACAGTTTCCGGGGAGCAGAAAAATCCATAGTGACACCAAATTTTCGCGCCACTTTTTTCAGACGATGCGATGTCTTGTGGCAATAAGGAAGCACTTTAATCTTCTTCCTGTTCGCTTGCGATGGACCTGCAGACTTTGCCGACAGTTTCTCCAGCTTATTCCCCAGCAATTCACCCACCGCAAGGAAAACCGACGGGGGAAACCCAGAATCCGACAACCCCGCAACCTGCTCGGCCGGACTTTGCTGCATGCAATGTGGCAACTTTTCTTTAGAGCATTCGAAAAACACGAACTCGCGATGCTGCGTTTCACCAGCTTTGAATGAGCCGATTCATATGGCAAACGCGACTTTTTAGTCCTGGGCGCATATTTCCAACAGACGTGGTCGTCGGGTAAAAAAGTCAATTCTAAATCAAGGAACCTAATGGTCTTGTCAGAAGGAATGTATTTTGTAAAAGCCAAATTCTTAGAGCATGCGCTAAAAACATTTAAGAGGTGGTCTGCCACAAAAGTGAACTGGTCACTTTCATTTCATTTTAAAATGACTAGAAGATAGTCCACACATCTGAAAACCCTAATAACACGCGTGTCTTGAATGGAATCCTGTAGAATCGAGTCAATTTTCGCTAAAAAAAATGGCACTGAGAGCTGGCGCTCCACACGAGCCAATGCAGCTACCTCGGTTTTGCATCCCGTACTTGCTGTATTATTGAACAACTGTCGAATTTCAATACACCTTCAACAGCTCAAGCAAAGATTCCAGAGATATGCCACACTTATTCTGTAAGGAAATTGTCCGGTTCTTTCAATGAATTCGCGTACGGCACAAAAGAGTTCATCATGCGGAACAGAGTAAAACAAGTCCACAATGTCCAATGAGAAGGCTGCATTGGCACCGGGAAAACCGGAACAGGGGCACTCCGCCAGGCTCATTGAGCTCTTCACCCGAAAGGGATCCGTCGGCACAAGACCCTAGAAAGAAACCTTGAGGTAGTTGGAGACCTCTTTTTGCCAAGAGCCTTCTTCTGGAACGATGGCCCTAAACAGATAACCAGGCTTATGAGTCTTAGCGGAGAAGAACACCCGCAGGATGTCTTGATCACTTTTTCGAACTTATTCTTCCAGGCGATGCAAATTCAGCCGATTTAACAGCCCCAATGCCAGTGCCTTAGCCCTTCGTGGTTTTAAGTGTGAGTTCCTGAAGTTCTTCTCGATAGCCTCGGTGGCTTTTGTCTTAAAAATGGGAGAAGGCAAAACCACGAACCCACCTTGCTTATCTGCTTCCAGAAGTCTGAAGCCCTCCTGCTGGAAATGATTGACCAAGGGGCGAAGTCCCTTGCTTCTTTAATGTCGGCTAGGCCAAGTCCGTACAACTCAACCGACTTCCTCCGAGACGCAGTGACTCTTCTCCTCAGGTGGTAGCTTTCCAGCAATACTGTGCACAGCGCCAGTTGCTCATGCTTCCGAACCTGCGGCTCCAGAGCGTGCTTAGGACCAAGCTTCAGTAGGTTGTCGAACTCAGATGGAACGGAGGCTCCTTCTAGGTACGTCACAGCTGTCCGTGTTTCAGTCTGTTTTTTTTTGGGCAAATGTCGGCGAAGGTCGTTCCAGTAGGTCTCCGTAAGTAGGCATGCTAGGCAAAGATGTTCACGAAGCCTGCTAGAAGCCGCCCAGGGATTCCCGATCTGAAGGCGATCTGCGCCTCGGAGGGACTGATTGTCCTGTACGGACTTGGACTAGCCGACATAAAGGATGCAAGGATGTTCGCCCCTTGGTCAATCATTTCCAGCAGGAGGGCCTCAGCCTTCTGCAAGCAGATAAGGAAGGTCGGTTCGTGGTTTTGCCTTCTCCCATTTTTAAGACAAAAGCCACCGAGGCTATCGAGAAGAACTTCAGGAACTCACACTTAAAACCACGAAGGGCTAAGGCACTGGCATTGGGGCTGTTAAATCGGCTGAATTTGTATCGCCTGGAAGAATAAGTTCGAAAAAGTGATCAAGACGTCCTGCGGGTGTTGTTCTCCGCTAAGACTCATAAGCCTGGTTATCCGTTTAGGGCCATCGTTACAGAAGAAGGCTCTTGACAAAAAGTGGTCTCCAACTACCTCAAGGTTTCTTTCGAGAGTCTGGTGCCGACGCATCCCTTTCGGGTGAAGAGCCCAATGAGCCTGGTGGAGTGCCTCTGTTCCGGTTTTCCCGGTGCCAATGCAGCCTTCTCTTCGGACTCTTTGGACATGTTCCGCATGATGAACTTTTTTGTGCTGTACGCAAATTCATTGAAAGAAGCGGAACAATTTCCTTCCAGAATAAATGTGGCATATCTCTGGAATCTTTTTTTGAGCTGTTGAAGGTGTACTTAAATTTGACAATGTTCAATATGACAGCAAGTACTTGGTGCAAATCCGAGGTATCTGCATTGGCTCATGTGTAGCGGCCGTTCTGTGTGACATTTTTTAGCGAAAATTGGCTCACTTCTATAGGATTACATTCAAGACACACGTGTTATTAGGGTTTTCAGATATGTGGACGATTTTGTAGTCATTTTAAAATGAAATTAATTTGGCCAGCTCACTCTTGTGGCAGACCAGCTTTTAAATGTTTTTAGCGCATGCTCTAAGAATTTGGCTTTTACAAAAGAGGTTCCTTCTGACAAAACCATTAGGTTCCTTGATTTAGAATTGACTTTTTTACTCGACGAGCACGTGTGTTGGAAATATACGCCCAGGTCTAAAAAGTCACTTTTGCCTTATGAATCGGCTCATTCAAAGCTGGTGAAACGCAGCATCGCGAGTTCGTGTTTTTCGAATGCTCTAAAGAAAAGTTGCCCACATTTCATGCAGCAAAGTCCGGCCGAGCAGGCTGCGCGGTTGTCGGATTCTGGGTTTCCCCCGTCGGTTTTCCTTGCGGTGTGTGAATCACTGGGGAATAAGCTGAAGAAACTGTCGGCAAAGTATGCAAGTCCATCGCAAGAGAACAGGAAGAAGATTGAAGTGCTTCTTTACTGCCACTAGACAACGCATGGTGTGAAAAAAGTGGCACGAAATTTCGGTGTCACTATGGTTTTTTCTGCTCCCCGGAAACTGAAACTGTCTGGTTTGTGCGCCCATATTTCTGGTGGTCCGCAGAAAAAGGGTACCTATAAAACCAAGTACCAGACGAGGTTCACGTCGTGTGAAGTGGGGGTGGTGTACTGCATCCCATTGTCCTGTGGGAAAACCTACATCGGGCAAACCGGGGGATGCATCAATGAAAGTCTGAGGCAGGACCGAACAACGTTCAATTCAGGCACTGAAAGCAATTTAACCTTGCATGTTAAGGTATGCAAAGGATGGTCTCCTTTGCTGCACCGCACGAGAATTATCGGTCGGGGGAGAACAAGACGGGTGCGTGAAATTCTGGAAGCGTTTTTAATCAGAAAAGGAAGCAGATGTGTGTCAGCGATACCTTGGTTTTTATCACGGATAAAGAGTATAACTTTCTTTTATCTTAATGCAGTCTATCCCATCGTCCAGAGTGTGCGCTTGCGCAGGGAAACATTTAAATGTGGCGGTTTTCTTGGCAATAAATCGGTTGTAAGTCCAGTGGTGTTTTGTGTGTTCCTACTTTATTCTTGCCCTGCGTCTGTGTTCCGCTGGTGCCACCCTGACAACATTATGAACCAACTAGCCCAGCAATTTACGCTCCTAGTTTCTCAAAACTCCAAATATTTTTCCCGGTCAGTTTTGCTGCGTACCTCGCGTAACTGGAATCAGCTTCCCATACATATTTCCGACATCAATAATTATGAGATGTTCCGCGAAGCAATAGCTAGCATTGTGTACTTAGGTGTTATTTAAATTTGTCTCTTTGCTCTATTTTCTGATCTTATTCTTGTGTTTTGCCACTCCCCCTCTGTAATGCCTCTGGCCCTGAGGGCTACGATACATAAATAAAAAATAAATAAAGCAGCTTTATTTCTCTCGACCGCATTTCATTACTTGGACGGTCTTCCCTCACTTAAGTGCTTGAGTTGGATTAAAATCTTCTGGATTATTTTCAGCAGGGCCAATACTGGATCGTATTTTACCAGCAGCGCAAGGAACCTCTAGCTACATGTGGCAGCAATCATGCATAATCGAGAAAAAACAGTGTGTGCCAGGCGGCACCAACAGTGCACAGTACCTATGGCACTAGACGAAGGCAAGCGTGGTTCATTACTTGAACCATTAGGAATCAGTGGCCGTACGCAAGGCCATTCATGGCACTCTCTCAGTACCACTAAACGATCAGCTGTTCCGAGCTGTTCATTTCACTAAACTGCACGGAAGCGCAGAATGGACACAGGTGGTCCTGGCTAGCAAAAGACTGAGATATCGGCAAGCGCAGTTACACGTTCCTAAGCAGGAGTGAAGGGCCATGGCGTGTCGCTGAGAAATTGCACCAACGTTAACTATTAGCATGCAGAAGAAAAACCCTCCGGTTTCTGTGTGGCAGCACGTGTGTTCTTTTAAAATGAAATATAGTGATATGTTTATTTTTGTTTGACCCTGCAGAGTGCACCTTTAATGAATAGCCTGCTGAAGGCAACTTAGCGACGCATTTGCATGCAGCTATAGTTTTTTAAGGCCATGACACTCATAGGAGCCTCTTACTACGGTGAGTCACTCCCTGTTGTCTACGAGAAAAAATTTGCTTACCCACTGAAGGATTGTCCACTGCAATCAAGAAAAGGAAAAAAAACAATTGAAACAGTAAAAAGACCAAAATTGCCGCGACAAACCTCACATAGCCTTCGACAGAAAAGGCATTTCAATAATTATTCGACACAGACAACATTGTCTACCAGAAGCAAAACCCATTTAGTGACCGAAATTAAAAATTTTAGCTCAAGCAGCAATGTTCTGTATCGAGAGTCCGAGACGCGACGATCTCTTTTTTTTTCCAAACGCGTCGCCATTCGTAGCGATTCATCAATCCAGGGACAATTACGGACATGTAAAAGCTGCTTCTTTGACTCGTATAAAGAAAGAGGAATTTTTCTTGCGTAGGCTGTCTGCGAACACACAGTCTTGTGTAGGCAGTCTTGTGTAGGCAGTCTTGTGTAGGCAGTCTTGTGTACACAGTCTTGTGTAGGCAGTCTGCGGCTTCAGAGAATGCAAGGGAAATCAGTCGCCTCTGCTTCAGTAGAGGAACAACCCCTTATGGTGACGCTGGCTAGCTTCTTGTGAGCGTAGTCGATAGCTGCTGCCACCATGGCTAATTGAATTGGGCAGCTCGCTGCTTCTACAGAGACGGATTCCTTTTTTTTCCAGCGATGCTCTCTTCTATCGCCTGAGCCTTTGCATCCCTCCCGCCTTGGTGCAGTCGAGGGTGCATGCATGTGTTAAGGGATGCAAGGACTGTGTAGGTCGCTCTGATCTCGTCGGGTACGTAGTCCTCTCTTGAATCTTCTTGTGGCTGTCAGAGTAGGCTAGCCATCTGCGTAAAGCCCTACCCGTGTCGTATGTAGGAGTTATTTTTTCTAAGTGACGAGCAGCGCTGCCTCCTGCTATAGATATGTGTGGGAGACTCCGAGGCCCCTCAATTTACGTGTAATGTTCTTAGTGATAGACTCTGAGCCGTCTTATATGTCTTCCGCAGCAAAGCCTCCCCCTCCTCGACCTGTTCGGTGCAAGGACGTGGTACGGTAGGCTTTACGTGGCTCTACTGACAACTACAGCTCGTATTTTTGTTCGAAACACAAGTATATTTTGCCAGTTCGTGAAATAACTCCACTCAACAAAATATAAAATAATCTGACTGACTATAAGCAGTCGTCAAATATTTTGTTAAGCTGCATGCAGTTGTTGGGCCCCTAAAAAATTTGAACCTCGGCTACACGTAGCTGCGCACGTGCAGTATGAAACCTCGGATGTCCTCAAAACAGGTGCTCATTATCATGAGGTTGTATTTTATTCGATTAAAGGCGCAGTTTGGCCTAATTGTGAAGTAAATATGCGTGAAAAAAAATAAGGGGACATGGCATCTTTGCGGTGCTAACGCTCAATGGATGCCGAACTGAAGCACTGCTATCAAAGCAGAAGAGGTGCTTTATCTAGCAGTATAAAAGAAATACTAACAGTGGAAAATTTTAAAATCAACTTGCGGCGATGTCTAAGTAAATCGATTTTTGATGAGCCGCCAGCACTGCCTTGTTTCTCCTGCAAGGTACCTTTTCCCTGGAAGTTGCCCATGTGGTCAAAAAACTTCAGTGCACATTATTCAGGTGAGCTGCAGAATTTTAAATGCTAGAATTGTCAATAAAATCAACCAGTTCTCGGGCATTCTTTGATAGCGCTCTTGATCTTGCCTTCATAAAACGTATTCATGTAGTGTGATTGGCAAACTTGTAGTTTCGTAGGCTTTTCTTCTTGCCTTCTACCCATTGCAGCCGCACAAGTACGCCTCATGGTTCAGCTCATTTTCAGTAACAGATATGCTTGTCTCGGCATCGTAAAGAAGGCGCTAAAACGGAACACTTGCTGCCTTACGAGTTCTCGACGTCAATTTTCTTAACATATCAAGCAGCTGCCTGCCAGTTGTCTTCGACTAACGGCTATCCGCTGAACGCCTTAGGCCCAGTGTAGGCGTGTCGTCGTTCTTCGAGACAATTACGACAGACCTTGGATGCATCGCACCACTAGCACGACAGCAGCAACATCTGCGCTGCTGTCATTGTTAACTCTGGATTGCAAAAGCGCTGAAAAAAAACAACATGAATACGGACCCCAAGCCCCTTTGTGTATCAATCATACTGTGTCGTTGACTTTTAAGCACTTTTACAATCCTGTAATGACACCAAGCTAGCCAAAGCAGTGCTGATGCCGAGTTACGTATACAAAAGACCTACTTTTTATTTGTGCAATACACTTTTCTTGTTACCTCATTTGTAGTTACAGTAGTATACTATGAGAAGTGCACTACATGTCACCTCTGATTCTTTGATTTCAAAAGGCTTACTAGCATCCACAAGTGGCCTCGAGCCAAATATCTTCGGTTTAGACGAGTTCATACGTCGCATTTTCCACCTGGTTATATGCCTGAGCATCATATTGCGTCTTGAGTGAAAAGTAGTGCCCTAAGAGAAGTTCCGACAATCGACAGCCAGCCGCCAAGAGCGACAGAAAAGTATTCTCTACCCTCTTTTCTTCATTTCATTGTGAAATCTCCCAACCAGGTTAACGGACTAGACTCCGCGGGCGCATTTTTTTCTTTCGTATAGTTTTAAATACATTCGCGAATGAAACATAGTTCTTATTCTTTAAATTTCAAAAAAGTACTTGGAAATGCGCCATCAAAGTATGGCCATGTCGTATTTGTCTTTAGCCAGGCTATACTTCCTGGCGCTTGGAATTGCTACTTGTGTAAGCTATATTTCAACTTCTTTCTGAGACGTGAGTGTTACTTTTAATATTGTTAAAAAGCGTGCATATGAAACTCACATTTTTACAGCCGGTGGTAAGCAAGTTTTCGTGTGAAAATAAAATGAACACCCTGAGCACTTACTCATGGACATCTCCGACATCTGACTCATTTCTGAAAAACAAAAAAATGAAGAACATATTCAGCAATCAAAGGAAACGCCCACGGGTAACATAGAGAGAGAGAGATAGAGACATTAATCAATAAAGGAGAGGTCTGCCTGGTTATGAGCCTAGCATGCTGCTCCAGATGAGGGTGAAAGAAGAGGGTGACGAAAAGAGAAAAAGGGAAAAAGTAAGGCGACATCTAGCATACTAAGCACTCACGAATTCACAAACACAGATGATTATCAAAGGATGTCCAGTAAACCCGTGTCCCTAAGAAACACTAAGAATGCTTTTGTCCCTCGCGCAGCCGAAGTTGCCTCACTTCAGGGTCCAAGGAAATGCTCCACGCGCACGGGGCCGTGGTGACGAAGTCCCAAAGCACTTAACAGCGCCTTGCGATGGGCATTAAAGATTTGTCAGCGGCAGATCAAGTGCTCAAGATCCTAGCGCACACCACATTTCAAGCACAGAGGGCAGCTTGATACACCAATTTTATAAAGATTGCATTTAGCGAAGGCAACGTCCAGACGAATTAGTGCAGGCAATTACGATCTCGTCTATCTAAATTGCGTGGCATGCGAAATTCATGAATGGGGTCGCTGCGAAGAAGGGCTTTATATTGACGCTGCGGATCACACCACAAAGAGCGTTGCGTCTGCCAGAATTTAGTAGCCAGAAGTATCGAGCCATCAGTACGAGAAAGGGGTATTCGCAGGAGCAAGGGGTATTCGTCAGGACAATCGTTGCCTGCGAGGGCGCAGTGGCCGGGTAACCACTGAAGCAGAACACCATGACGTAGCTCACAGGCCTCGGTGTGTAACCTGTTCAAGTCATCGACGATTTATTTATTTTATTTATTTATTTATAATACCTCAAATGCCCCAGTTGGGGTATTACTTGAGGGGTGGGCTTATTACAGGCGTTACGTTATTCTTTCGATGAATGACTTGAAACGGTCTGGATGAATGTGGCGAACTGCTTCGGCAGGAAGGTGATTCCAGTCCTTTGCTGTCTGAACGAAAAAAGCGTTCACATGCGCAGTGGTATGTGCTGATGGCGGGTAGACTGCTTTGCCGTGGTTAAGGCGGTGAGAGGCTCGATGTGCAGGGAAGATGACACAACTTCCAAGTGATGGGTGGTAAAGCTTGTGAAAAAGGCATATTCTGGCTATTTTACGCCGCGAATCGAGGGATGGAAGATTAGATTGCAACATCATATTAGTGACACTTGAATGATAGGAGTAGTTCGAATGAATGAATCTTGCTGCACGATTTTGAATGGATTCGAGGGCGAGAGAAAGATTTGACTGATGAGGGTCCCAAACTGCACATGCGTACTCTAATTTGGGACGGACGAGTGTTATGTAGGTAAGCTGTTTTATAGAAGCAGGTGCTAGACGCAGGTTACGGCGTAAAAAACCGAGCACGCGGTTGGCGTCTTTAGTAATGTTAGAAATGTGGGACGCCCAGTTCAGGGAATTAGAAATGGTGACACCAAGGTATTTACAAGATTGAACAGCGGAAATTACGGAGCCAGAGATATAGTAATTTGGTGAAACAAAGGACTGCCTGTGATGAAACGTAATTAACGATGTTTTATTAGTGTTTAAAGACATGAGCCATCTGCTGCACCAAGATTCGATGTAGTCCAGGTCTGCTTGCAATATTTCGGAGTCGCTGCTGTTAGTGATAGGCCGGTAGATTACGCAGTCATCGGCAAACAATCGCATGTTAGAAGTGATGCCAGTAGGCAAGTCATTAATGTAGATTAAGAAAAGCAAAGGGCCGAGTGCTGTGCATTGTGGCACACCAGAAACAACGGGGTGCAAGGGGGAGGAGTGTCCATTAGCATATACGAACTGTTGACGGTCAGTGAGGAAGCTTCGTATCCAATCAAGAATGAGAGGGTTAAGGTTCAGTCGTGAAAGTTTAAGAAAAAGCCGTCTATGGGGAACTTTGTAGAAAGCTTTCTCAAAATCCAAAAATAATGCATCCACTGGTATGTTAAGGTCTAGGTTAGTACTAACGTCATTAATGAAGCGAGCTAGTTGAGTGTCAGATGACATACTTTTTCGGAAACCGTGCTGACACGGATGAAAGAAATTTACTGATATAAGGAAATTGACGATGTGAGAGTAAATTACACGTTCCATTAACTTCGAACAAATGCTTGTGAGTGATATGGGACGATAGCTCTTGCATGAAGATGGCAAACCTTTTTTTGGTACTGGGATCACCTTGCCTACCTTCCAGTCCTGTGGCACCACTCCAGATGATAATGATTGCTGAAATATGTAGGAGAGTATTGGGCTTGTGATATTTTTTGTGTTCTTGAGTAGTTTGGAGTTGATCCCGTCGACACCGGCTGAGGATGAGACCTTAAGGTTGTCTATTAAATCCTCGATGCCAATAGAATCAAAGGTAACGGCACGCATGACTGGGTGATTGTATTGCGGGAAATCTGGGAGGTTATCATCAGGCTCATTAGTAAATACGGATGAAAATACGGAATTTAGAGCTTGAGGCACTGCCGGATCAGGAATAGGACTGTTGTGTTCATCGAGAAGAGATAAAGGATTAGATTGGGTTGGGTTAATAATTTTCCAGAATGGTCTAGGATTTGTGAGTAGCATATTAGGCAATGTATTTGAATAGAAGGCGCGCTTAGTTCTAGTGATCAGTGATTGAAGTGTTTTGTCAGTGGTGTAGTATTTTTCCCAAGCGGAAGGGGTGTTTAAGCGTTTAGCTGTTCGATATTGCCTTTTCTTTTTGTTGCTTAGGCGCTTTAATGTAGTGTTGAACCAGGGGCACATTGATCTTTCGGTTACGGTTATAGTGGGAACATGTGCATCGATGAGTTCGTGCATTTTGTGTTTGAAAAGCGACCAGTTGGTTTCAATGGAACGAGTGGTAAAATCTGCTAGATACGACGTGCTAGATCCTGCTAGATACTCAGATAAGTTATCGTTTAATTTTGCGTAATCCCCTTTATGATAAAGTGTTAGTTTCTTTTTAGCTTTTTTGGTATGAGGTAGCTGGCAGTAGATCGAGGCTTGTATTATTTTGTGATCACTAATGCCACGTAGATACGTAAGGGAAGATATGTTGTTGGGCTGGGAAGTGAGCACTAAGTCTAGTATGTTCGCGGAATGGTTATCTTCTCTAGTAGGGATGGAAATAAGCTGGGATAACCCGAATGTAAGGCATGCATTGACAAAATCACTTTCGGCGTTATATTTAGCTGTTGTTAATGTGACGTCAGACCATGTGATGGCAGGAAAGTTAAAATCACCAAACAGAAAAATGGAGGCTTGGCGGTATGACGATGTTAAAAAGTGAACGGCGTTGTAAAAGTGTTCAGAAAACGAGGGATCTGCGTCTGTGGCTCGATAGAAGGTACCGATAATAATGGGTGGGCATGAGATGTTGCATATTACAAACACGGCTTCTAAAGAAGAAGTGATGTTAATTAGAGTGCAGTGGAGGGAGTGGTTGGTAGCTATGAGTACACCACCGCCGCGCCTATTTTCGCGATCACGCCGGAAGATATTAAATTCAGGAAGAAATGAAAGAATTTCTGTGTCGTGGATGGCTGAGTTTAACCATGTTTCGGTTAATATGATAAGCTTGCTTTCCGTCGTGCCGATTAGGCTACGAAGTGTGTCAAGCTTGGGTAGTAAACTTCTTATGTTAGTGTACAGAAATGATACGGCATTCGTATTATGAATCGTGCTGGTGTTGCGGTCTAGCTACGTGGTTATTGGGACGACTTTCTGCATAGTATGGTTAAATATGTACGCTTTGTTGTTGATAATGAGTTTGTTATGACGGAGCTTAAATGTTTTCGGTTGTGCCTTTCCATATTCGACGAGATGTTTCCGTGCTGTACGGGTTTTCAGTGAGTAGTCCTGGCTTATGCGGTAGTCCGTGTTCTTCAGCTTGTTAGCGTTAGAAACTATCTGTTCTTTAGTCTTGAAGCGTGCGAATTTTACTACAATAGGCCTAGTTTTGTTAGAATCAAATTTTACCAGCCGGTGCGCCCGTTCGATGTCCGTAGGTGTAATTAAGATGTTCAGTTTAGTACTACAGAAATTTACGACTGAGTCCTCAGACTCCGACCACGTTTCTTGTTCTTCATCGGTTAGTCCAAAGAACAAAAGGTTAGAACGACGTGCCCTGTCCTCCTGATCGTCAAGCCTGCTCATTATGGATGATATTTCATGCGCGCTCTCCTCAACGAGCGCCTGGATGTTTTCGACTTGAGATTTTAGTGCTGGTATTGAAGAAAACTCGCTTTCAATTTTGGATAGCCTCTGCCTGATTTCGTCAAGTACTTCATCGTTCCGGGAGAGTTTAGTTTTCATCGATTTCATTTCGTTTAGTATAGAGGTTTGCCCTTCTCGGATTTGATTGAGTGCCGCCATAATGTCATCCTATCATCTGCCCCTGTGTCATCTGCTCCTGAAGACTTCCAGATCACTTTATCGATTGTTGTGCAGCGCGAAAGTCACTGAAGATAACCAGGTAATTGGACCGATAGCCAGTGAGGCTAGTCAGCGGTGCAATACAAAATAACATGTAGGTTAGCAATCACAAACGAACTGAAGAGAAACTAACTCTGTAGCCTTGCTTCGATCCCAAAAAAATGTTTCATGCATGTCAGTTTGAAATTAATAGGTTGCTTTATTTCAAATGGCAACGAGTTGCAAATTTTCGCTCCTGTAAATTCTATTCGTCTTTCTCCGTACGGATTATGGCAAATAGGAAGATTAAAATTGCGATTACTGCCACCTTATATGCCACCTTCCATGACGGAGGAACATCGCCAGTCTCCCAAACTCGAGTGATGAAGTTTAGGAGCTCCTTCCTGAGGTCTAGGGGCCTATTATGTAGCATTTGGTTGGTGATACCGTTGGGACCTAGTGCACACCGGCACAGCAGGCCACTGAGCGCAATCTGAATCTCCCTAAGCGTGAACGGGACGTCCATGATAGACCTAGAGGAACCAGGTGGTGTATATATATCCATTCCAGAATTTGTACGTACAAGTGCGTCTGCAAATTCCTCTGCCAAGCACGCAATAGGTTTTTCCTTGCGCATTGCAAGAGCTTCAAAAGGCTTCCAAGGGCAAGATTCTCCAGCAAGGATGCCAACAACTCGCCATAATCTCGTCATCGGTGAGAACACGGTAAAACTAGCGCAGAATGAGGCACATTGCGACCAGTACAGCTTGTTCGTGTGCCGTGGAATGGCAGAATTCAGCCTATTAAAGATCGTCTGCAAGTCTGTGTCGTCTTTTTTCCGCGAGAGTTGTCGCTCCGCCCTTCTCGCTGCGCAAAGGTTGCTGAGTTTTAAATCCGGGGCCTGAAAATGATCAGGTAACTTGGCCGCCGTAGTTGCTGCCATCTTACTCGAAACCATTTTGTCAATAACATCACCAGAGACACGTTCTAGGCGCTCTCTGTACTTATCCCAGTTGACCACATGGCTGATTTTAGGGCCACGCATAGGAAAGCTGGCAGAAAACACAAAAATCGGTTAATGATTCCTTCCCATGCGGTCAGCCGCTGTTGACCTCCTCACGCGGACGTCAGGTGAATGCAAAGTCTGGTCTATAGCTGTCGCTGAGGTTGGAGGCCGGAAAAAAGAGGGGCTAACGTCATTGACAACACGCAGGTCCAGACACAGGTCCAAACAGTTTGCGTCCTCGGGAATCCGTGTTCCTGTCACCCCAGACGGCATTATGGGCGTTGAAATCACCGCAGATGATCTAAGGAGCTGGGCAGCGGTCGCAGAGCTGCTGTAGAAACAAATCCAATGCAGCATTCTTCCACGGGGACACGTAGACCGAGGCAATAGACTAGGTTCGAAAGCCGAGCTGTATTCACACAGCCGCTACCTCGATGTCATCCGGGATAAGATCGGCAACACCTAAACAAATATGAGGGATTTCACTTCTAATGTAAAGCGCGGCACTTCCTGCAGGAAATTACTTTATGCTGCAGTTTTTATGGGCAACATATCCAGTCAAATGTCTCCCGCTTGGCAGGGCAGGTTCCGACAGGGCCAATAGTGGAACACAAGTGTCTTTCAAAAATAGTTTCAGTTCAGCTAACAGACTTAAAAATCCCAGCGCAGCTCCATTGCAGTATAAACGGCACTTTTCGGTGGATATTGCATCCATGAGGTTGAACACCATCCATAAAGGAAGTTCGCTACGAAGGTGGTAATCATGGACTCAAAGGAAAGCACCAGCCGTAGGAAACTATTAAAGTTACCAGGTGGCATCGCTGGAACATGTGAACGCAGGGCCCCAAACAAAACATGAAGAAGGCAGGCACACCTTGATTTTTGAGCTCCTTACTTTGCGCAACGCACTCTTTGCGCCACGCACGCGACACATTCTCCGCCGCAGTAGCGGGGTTTCTTGTCATTTGTGCATATGACAGTCCCCCTAGCGGTCCAGTCTGGATGTGATCCGGTCCCTCAGGAACATGTACACTTCTTGCTGGAGGACGAACAGCCGACTCGCACGCAGTGGACGTTGGCGTCTTGCTGGACTCAGGTCTCTTAGGGGCATCGTTGGGTGACGCAAAACCCTCAAACTCCAACACTGGAAACTCGCCACGTCCTGCAACAGGCTTCTCGGTTGGGTTTTAGGACCATCCATGAAGCAGCAATATAACTTCACTCGTCCATAGTCACGGAGCATCCCTAACCGCTTCCTAGGTCTAGTTGCCGGGACCCGTGATCGGGAGGCTTCTTCTCGGCCGATAAATAAAAGTTTTATCCATTGATTCATACCTCAACTGCGACGTGAGGGAAGGGAAGAAGGTGGAAGCAATAGGTGCCATGGTAGAGGGCTCCGGAATAAGTTCGACCCCCTGGGAACAATTAACTTGCACTGGAACCGCACAGCACAAGGGCGCTTCTTGCGTTTCGCCACTAGGGACCTCAGCCTAGTACTTTTAAGAGCTGGCCCCCACTGGGTCAGCTCATGCCTAATCTCCTTTACGTATATTGTTCGCCGCCACCATCCATTGATACGCGGCCGCCGAAAAGAAAATTAAAATAAACTTGTCTTTTGAGAGGAAATCACATAGTAACTGTCTCCCATATATAGGTGCGCACCCGAACCGCGCGTAAGAGAAGAGATAAAGGCAGGAGTGAAAGAAAAAAATTGGCGGTGGTTTGGCTCTGGTTAAACCTAGAGGATGGCGAAAGCAACATGTGCGCGCAGCCATATATTCTGCCGTGAGCTACATTGCCTGCAGTCTCGCCTTTTTGCGCGCTCTTACACGACCATACACACAGCTGGCTTGCCTCGCCCCTGTTCCTCTTCAAAGTGGCAATGAGCGCCATCCCCGAAGCTCTTCGAAGCAAAGAGGGGCTAAATTTCAGTATGTATGCAGATGACATCAACGTCTGGATTAACCAGGGCAGCGATGCGAGTATCGAGGAGAGCCTGCAGGCTGCGGCGGACACTATCGTCGACTATGCTGCCAGTAGAGGTTTCCCACGCTCTCCGCAAAATTCAGAATTATTCGTCTATAACTCGAAGTCACTTCGATGCAAGAGCAACTGAAAATTTGACATTAAAGTAGAGGGGAAACCAGCTCCAAAAGTAGATCAAATCGGAATCCTAGGGCTATTTATTCAGGGTAAAGGATATAACGATGGAGCAATCAGAACGCTCGAACGATTTGCCACGCAAGCCCTTGGCATATTTAGAAGGGTCGAGTTGAAAGGGCGGGGCCTGAAGGAAAGAAGCTTGCTTAAACTAACAAAAGCATACATAAACAGCCGCGTGAGTTATGCCGCAACTTTCTTCAACATTACGGCTGAGGAGAGGAAGCAACTAGCCGCGCTCGTTCGAGGGTGCATAAAGAGGGCCCTGGGCTTACCAATTAGCACCTCCACAGAGAGGATGCTCTCTGTAGGGGTGTACAATACCTGGGACAAAAGAGCGGAGGCTGTCAGAATTTCATAGCTCGAAAGATTAAGCCGAACAACCACAGGCGGAGCCATCTTTGAAATTGTAGGCCTGCAAACAGATAGGGGACTACGAGACAAATCGAGCATTCCGCTGGACTGCCGAGAAAATCTAATCATTCCTCCACTGCCTCGTAACATACATCCCATATTCAACACTGAAAGAAGGGAGAAGAGAGCAGAAGCACTAACCAGACGCTTAGATCCGATGGACAGCAAGTCAGTTGCGCACGTGGACGCAGCAAGTGGCAATTCGGGTGAGAGAGAGACAGAGAAAAAGTTTATTGTGACAGGAATTAGGGGCACGCCCCAGGGTCCCCGCACGACCCCACTGCACAGAAGTGTTTATGTTCGTAAGGTCCATAACACTGGCAGCCTGGCCGGTGGCGATGGTCTGCACGGCCGGGTCCTCCGAGCGCAGCAGGGTCTCCCAGTCCTCCCAGGTCTTGTGGTTCTCTAGGTCCCGCGGGGGAGGGTCTGCCGGGCAGAGGGAAAGTATGCGGAGGGAACAGGCGAAGGGTTATGGGCATAGGGCTCATGCCGGAGTGGGGAAGGAGGGATGATAGTTGGCTAGGGTAAGAGGTGAGAGGAGAGAGTGTGTCTGTAGTCTGCGCCAGAGTGTTGCTTGTTTGTTATCTAGGGAGGAGTAGGGTGGTGGTAGAGCTGGCGTGAGGCTCTGTAGGCCTGCGTCAGCTCGCTGAATGAGTGTATGCGCTGCTTCGTGAATCCCGGATCCGAGGCCACCTGAGCCTGGTTTTAAGAACCTCGGGCTAAAAGGTTGGCGGCCTCATTTCCGGGATTCCCGGAGTGCGCGGGCACCCATATCAGCTCCACTTGGCGGGGCGTGGGTGCATCGGGCGAGTCCAGTATGCCAAAAGCAGGGATAGGGACTCGGCCTCGAGCAAAGTTTAGAATCGCAGTTTTAGAATCACTTAAAATGTACCGGGCTTCCGTGTGGGTGATAGCAAGTGCAATGGCGGCTTCCTCTGCAGCCTCTGGGGAGGTGTCTGCAGGAAAAGTAGTGTGAGGAGGGTGGATAAAGAGGAATCCACCACAGCTGATGTCGCTTCATCGCCCGTGCAGGCGGCGTCCACCCATACGGCGTCCGGCTCGGGGCCGTACGCTCGATGGAGTGCCTTCGCACGGGCTCTGCGGCGCTGCTCATAGTGGGACGGGTGCATATTCCTCGTGAGCGGCCTGATGAGGAGCTCCCGGTGAAGGGGTCGTGGGATAGCGAGAAGGGTTCGGTCGTTGGCCGGTATTTTGATTCCGAGGGAGTCCAGGATATACCGACCTGTTGAGGTTTGTGTGAGCCTGATGTATTGGGCCTGTCGGTGGGCCTCCACTAGTTCCCCGATCGTGTTGTGTTTAGCCCAGGCCTAGCAATCTGTCAGTCGGTGTGTTGAGGGGAAGATGAAGTGCTACCTTGAATGCCTTGCGAATCAAAGCATCCAAAGCGTTTATGTCATGTTTGGATAGTTGTAAGTATGGGGTAGTGATACAGCACACGACGGAGGACATGAGGCGACATAGGTCGCGTTCCTTGATGCCTCAATGACGTCCCGAAACCCTGCGGATGAGGTAAGATATCGCGCCAACAACCTGCTTGAGTTTCTTGAGGGTGGTGGTGTTTTTGCCATCGTTCTGGATGTGCAGGGCCAATACACGGAGGGTGCCCACCTCACGTACCGCGTCACCATTCAGTTCAATGGCAATGGGGGAGCGTGTGTAGCGGTGGTTCTTAGGCCGGATGAGGAAGAGTTCGGAGTTCTCTGGGGAGCAAGACAGCCCGTCAGTGCGTAATTTTGAGTGAGTGTGGCTGCTTCCTGTATGGTGTTCTCTATGGCGCCCTCACTGCCGTGGGTGGTCCACAGGGTGATATCATCGCCATAAAGAGTGTGCTTCAGGTGGGCAATAGTTGCCAGTTTTCGGGCGAGGGGGATGAGGGTAATGTTAAACAAAAAGGGGGAGAAGACGGACCCTTGAGGGCTGCCGATGCTCTGAAGCGTGTAGCAGGGGGAAGACAGAGGGCCGTAGTGTATCTCAGCTGTGCGATCAGTGAGGAATGCTTGAATGTAGGCGTACGTGCGCACACCCACATTCAATGGGGATAGAGCAGTCGTGATCGCCTGATGTTCAATGCGATGGAAAGCTTTGGAGAGATGCAAAGCTAAGGCTACCTTGGAGTGACCTGGAAGAAGCTGGTCGAAAATATCGTGTGTGAGTTGCAGTATGGCGTCCTGTGCCGATAGATGGGGGCGAAATCCCAGCATGCTATGCGGGTAAAGATTGTTGTCCGTCATGTGACTTGTGAGTCTCGCTAGCGGGTGCGGCGGTCGCCACAGTGGTCGATGGAAGCGGTGCCCCCATATCGGCAGCCACCATTAGAAGCCGCAACGCAGCAACAGCTTAAGAAGTTGCGATAGCGCTCGCTTGCGTTGGATTGGTTAATTGGTTTATTGGGGTTTAACGTCCCAAAGCGACTCAGGCTATGAGGGACGGCGTAGTGAAGGGCTCTGAAAATTTCGATCACCTAGTGTTCTTTAACGCGCACTGACATCGCAGAGTACACGGGCCTCTAGAATTTCGGCTCCATTGAAATTCAGCCGCCGCAGCCGGGATCGAACCCGCGTCGTTCGAGTCAGCAGCCGAGCGCCGTAACCACTGAGCCACTGTGGCGGGGACTTGCGTTGCAACGGAAGCCAATTTTATAATTAGCGATAGCAAAATGGCCATCTATAAATTTGGAAAGGGTAAGACCTCGCCGGAAGCGGCAAGGATCATGGCCAGTAGACGGATAAATAGAAGAATTAGCCTAATTTAGACTCCCGCACACTCGTCCGTTCCTGGCAACAACGCGGCTCACGAGTTAGCCCGAGCTCTCTACTTCCGGTTAGCTGTGAAGCCGCCCGACTGCCGGAACATGGAAGAGCGTCTGCAAAATTACACGGAGACTGTAGAAAATTATATGTTACAGAGAAGACTGGTGCCACCACCGGATAAACGTCTAAACAATAGGGAGGCAATCGCATGGCGACGCTTCAAACTGGGAACTTCGTAAACCCGGTCTGGGCATATCATTTCTAGAGAGATAACAAACCAAACGATAAGTGCAAGCACTGTAGGGCGAGAGTTACTCTCGACCAAGTGATCTGGGAATGCGCTAGCTTTCCGGGGGCTAAAGCAAACAAATTGTAGGTGGTGGTGGTGATCTCTATTATTACTCCCAAAAACAGGGGACCAGTCCAAGGAGCGGTTGCGCTGGCTTAGAGGAGGTCGGCGGGGATCCCTTGGGATGTCGCGGCCTCCATCGCGCGCTGGAGAAACCTCGGAAGCCCTGCTGCAAAGCGAGGCCCCTGCTTCTCAGTAACAATCCATCCGCCTAGCGAAAGAAGCCGCGAGGAGTCGAGACCACTTCGCCTCCTTCTAATCGCGGGGTCCCGGCCCCAGTCACCAAGGCCTGCATGGGGGGAGGGGGAGTAGGGGGCCTTTTTATCAGGTGGAAAATAAATTATCTTCATCATTGGCGTGCCTCGCACACACGCTCGCCTTCCTTTCCTTAAAATAATCGGAGCGTAAAACGTTGTCGACGCTAACGCCAATGAACACAACGACGGCCTACGGCTTCAGCGCCGTATTTCTAGCCCAATGTCGTCAATGCCAACGCATGCAGCGCACTCCTGTTACTACCGACACTTAGCTTAAAGCATGGTTTAGGTGTCCACTGTTCCAATAGTGCAGTTATGCGCCTTCCTTCTTGTTAAGATGTGCACCGAGATGTGAGACACATGTGAGGCCGCACGAAGTGCCAGACAAGGCGAGACCCCATACCAGCTGCGGCGGTTGCCATGACAACGGCTGTGCTCTCTGGCACCGATACGGCTAAAGGCAGATCCGCGCTGACGGCTTCAAACCTGGTGCAGTGAAGCTATAGCTTCAAAAGAGGTGCCGGTGGGGAGGTCTCCCGACTAATTTCGACCACTTCGGGATCTTTAACATGCGCTGACATCCCACAGCACACGAGCACCTTTTGCGTTTCACCGCCATCGGAATGCGGCCATCACGGACCCGTTCGTTCCTGGGTACTCCGGCCAAATAGACGAGCGCCTTAACCAATGACCCGCCGCGCTGGGTACGCACGCACGGCCACCGACCCCCCCTTGGTTTTCTGGAAAGGCGCATAAATGGAGCACAAGACAGGTGACGCTTGGACCGCCCTGTGAGGGAAAAAGCCTCCGCCAACACTGCCTCAGTGCTCGACTTAACTTGGTTAGTTGGGTTTAGTTTGGTTTAGGGTTTAAAGCGACTCGGACAATCAGATACGCTATAGTGAAGGGCTCCTGAAATTTCGACCACCTGTGGTTCTGTAACACCCACTGACATCGAACAGTAAACGGGGATCTAGAATTTCGCCTCCATTAAATTTCGACTACCGTGGCCGGAATCGAACTCGCATCTTTCGGGTTAGTAGCCGAGCACCATAACCACTGAGCCACCACGGCGACTTCTTACGAACTTTATCTACGGGAGCTTGAAGTGTTTACATCGGTTTACTCAGCAAACGTGAACACGAAATCCAAACATCCGCTGATGCTTCCTTTCCAGAAACATCTAGAACCACTACAGTGCCACATACCTCATGGATTTGCACTACAATTGCGTTTCAATCACCTACGCTATATCCAGTATATTTAATCGGTATATCAGTAAACAAACTTCCAAAGCGTGTGCAGCACGACACGACGAATGATTTACATCGCCCGGAACCCCCTGCGTGAAATTTTATCCCCAAGATCATGCCAGATCTTTTCGATGGCCGCTATACTGGCACATATTTCACGGATCTACGCACCCAATCTTTCTATATGATATAGCGAGGTATGGTGACGTGTTGTTTTGGTCAATTTGGCCTTCATTGCAGAGAGACGCGTCCTAAAGACAACAAAACGTTTTTTATGAAAAGAAATGATGCCGGAACTGTCGCACATATTTCCCATAGACACTCGAGTTGCGCCGTGAGGGAAGGTATACAGGAAAGGTGCCGCAGTGGTAGCCTCCGGAATAATTTCGACGCCCAGAGATTTTCAACGTGCACTGACACCGCACAGCACACGGGCACCTTCTGCGTTTCGCCTCCATCGAAACGCGGCCGGCGGGGTTTGGTTCGAACCAGAGTACTCCGGCTCAGTAGACGAGTGCCTTAACCATTAGCACCACAGTGGTTTTGTAAAACGCTACTTGCCACTCAAGCTTTTAGTCGGCGTTCGTGGAGTCCTCGAGACGCCTACCGACAAGTGAGCCAGCTATGCCCCTTCTCTTTCAGAGCGCAGCTCTTTGGCGCCCGTTTATGCGTTTCGCGGCGTCGCTGTCACCGTCCACGTTGTCCGTTGTAACCAGCAGTGGACACCTTAGTCGCGCTTTAGGCTACGAAACCCATGCAGCGGGAGATTGAAAAGCAGAGGGCAAAATTGGTGAATTGCTTTTTGAGGGAAGGAAATGACGCACTATATGTCTCACATCTCGGTGGACACCTGAACCAGAGGCAAGGCGCATAACTGCCCTCTTGGAACAGTGGACACCTAAATCATGCTTTAATGCGACTTGGCGGTACTGACAGATGTGCGCTGCATGCGTTCGCATTGACAACGCTGTGCCAGAAACGCTGCGCGGAACACAACGAACACAATGAACACAACGAACGCCTTCGGCGTTCGTTGTGTTCATTGGCGCCGGCGCTGAGAACATTTTGAACTCGGAGGTGGTGGAGTGAGCGCGCTTCACGCGCTAGGTAGGTAGGTAAAAACTTTATTGATGAATCAAGTAAGGGAAGGAAATAGGGGAGGTTTGGTTCGCTTGGTTCTTAATCCTGGTTGGCGGCCATCAGCCCATGACTTCTGGCGACCTTCTCCGCCCATTCCACCAGCCTCTTCTGTGAGGCCGGCTCGGAGCTAGAGACCGCGCTCTCCCAACCTTCTAGGT
Organism: Amblyomma mixtum; assembly: GCF_055824585.1. Classification (NCBI taxonomy): domain Eukaryota; kingdom Metazoa; phylum Arthropoda; class Arachnida; order Ixodida; family Ixodidae; genus Amblyomma; species Amblyomma mixtum. The sequence continues at coordinate 69,928,266 of NC_143019.1, forward strand.
CTGTGAGGTTCCAGCGAGATGGTGGTTGGAGTTCTCGGCATATGAAGAGGATGTGTTAAAAGTTTGCTTTCGGAGCCCCACAAAGAGAGCATTCGGGCTTGTATTGATCCGGGTGTATTAGTGGCAGATATGGCGGTGAAGGAAACGTTCTGGACTGGAGTTGCCTCGATATAGTCTACTGTTCCTTCGTGAGGGTATGGTGTGGTGGTGGATGTGTGAGCCTTTCCTCTCTATAGTGTAGCGTGATTTCATTGTAGGTGATTAGTCTGCCCCGCGCGCTATCCCTCTCCACTGTTCGGCCTGCTCGGTTGATGTACGCTCGAGCAATAGAGTGTGCCTCCTCGTTTCCCGGGTTTCCTGCGTGGGTGGCACCCAAACTAATTGAAGTGGTCTGGGGTCATGGGGGTTTGATTGGATAATTTTGTAGGTGGCAGACTGGATCTGTCCCTTTCCACAATTGCTGATTGCGGTTTTGGAGTCACTCATTATGAGTCTGGCAGTGGAAGATGCTATGGCCAGTGCTATGGCCGCCTCTTCCGCTTCAAGAGAGGTGGTTGCCCTTATCGAGGCCGAAGCCTTGTGTTTGAGGTTGTCTGACACCACGTTTAGGGCGTACGCTGGGTTGCATGGATATTCTGCCGCGTCTACATGGGCTGCGTATACGTTGTCCGCGTGTTTTTTATGCAGGGCTTTGGCGCGTGCTTCGCGTCTTTCCCGGTTGTGGGTTGGGTGTACGTTCTTTGGTAGTGCGTGGACGATTAGCTTTTCCTTGATTTGCTTAGGAATGCTGTGGGTGTGGTCCGGAGGGGGACCCGTTGGTTTAATGTTTAATGCGGCTAGAATGTGTCTGCCCGTGTTTGTGGAGGATAGTCTGTCCAAGGGCACTTTTTTATTATTTATTTTTTAAGCCCACACTAATATCTGTCCAATTGTGCTGTGCGGCGGGCTTCAGTCAGTTCTTGTAGAGTGTTGTGGACCCCCATGCGGAGGAGTCTGTGGTTAGAGGTCCCTTGTGGGAGATTTAGGGCCGATTTGTAGGCCTGTCTTATTAGCGAGTTTATTTGTCCGCTTCTATCTTTGTGAGGTGAAGATAGGGGAGTGTGTATGCCATTCAGCTGATCACGAATGCTTGCACTAACCGCCTTGGGTCATGTTCTCGCATGCCTCGGTGCTTGTTTGCTATTCTTTTGATTAGCCTGATGGCTTGATGTAGACACACTCTCCAAACTCACGATCATCACACATCAAACCATCCGGTTTCACCCGCTTATCTGTTTTTAAGGCGGAAGCCTCTAATACCTAATCGTTGTAAGCAGGAGTCGTCGACAGAAATGTCGCGCTCACGGTTTTCAATTCGTCGAAATGGCCGTGACGTCACAGTGCGCGAATTTCAAACGGGGCCAATTGTACTTTGGCTGGTAACCATGCAGCAAATTAAAAGGATGTTTTAGTGACGCTGCAAGAAAAATAAATAAATAAAGAAAGAAAACAGAGTAGAAAACCAGTGGAGTTAGGGAATGGAACCAGGGTCTTCGGAGTGTGAGACGAGCATGCTAACCACTCCGCCATGCCAGCTCAATGGTTTACAATGAACAAAGGCTCGTCTAGTGAATACGGTGTCTGCGTTCACTCCCATCTTCCTACTTTCCCGCTACGGCGTTGTTCAGGTGTCCGCCGAGATATGCGAGACCGATACATCTCCTTTCCTGAAAAGCCAATTTACGACGACCAAGGCGTAGAGTCTAACGGACGATGGCGTTCTGTGGATTCCCTGGCAGCGTTGCAAGACGCTATAGTGTTCTTCTCTAAGAGGCGAAGCTTAACATCTTAACCACACATCAGTGACACAAGCAGCAACACCCCGCTTAAGGCTTCCGCTTCTCCGCACTTTAGGTCAACAAAGCACTCCCCGGATTTTTTTTATTGCGAAAGCAATACTACGCTCACTAACGGCCTTTCGCGTAGCGGCGGCCGGTAGCCACGTTTGACCTTTAGAATGACCTCTGACGTAGCAACCGTCACGGTGGACACGTGAACCGCACCTACAAGAAGGGAGGCAGTAGGAGTGAAAGAAGAAAGACGAAGGGAAACCTCAGTGAGACAGGAAAATTCTATAGGAAGAAAGGAAATTACGCAGTAACTGTCTCGCGTCTCTCGGTGGACACCCGTCATCCGTTTGCAGAGGAAGAGAGGAAGTGGGAGCGAAACAAGGAACACAAAGAGGGCCCGTAATGAAGAAAATGAATTAGAAGAAAGGAAATTACGCTGGAGGCTGCGCTGCTGCGCGAAGAAGAGGCCACAGTTGGCACGATTCTAGCGCAAGGATGAACACCGCGAGCATGAACGGACACCGCGAGCATGAACGGACGCCGCAAGCATGAACAGACGCCGCAAGCACGGGCGGACACAGCGAGCATGGACGGATACCGCGAGCATGAGCCATTAAAAGCTTTCGCCTTAAAATGAATTAGAGGAAAGAAATTACTTACAGGCGCTAGTTACGTTCTAGCATGACATCATACGAGGAGCGAGAGACGGGCTTCCAACTCAGCTCGTCGGGTAACGGCGGCCGCTTGCCACGGCGTGCCGCGCTCTTCCCGCTACAGGCGCTGCATATGCAGTATAAAACACCTACTTTTGCAACCTACCAGGCTTAACCAAAGCTAAGCCCCAGCCAATTTTTTGAGCCAGCAACCGCTTCGGCCGACGTGGTTGTTGCGACGCGCGTCTTTTGTGTTCTTTCTTTCCTCTTATCTTTGAACTCTATCTGCACGTGGCAGCGGTGGTGGCTCGGCTTGAGCCATTCGGCAGGCCCGTGCACTTTCCTTTTCACCCTCCTCTCAGTAGGAACAACAACGTTTTACACTGCGATCATTTTAAGGAGAGGAAATGGGCATAACTGCCTCCTTGTGATAGTGGACGCCTGAATCGTGCTTATAGGTACGTGGTGTAATGAGAGATAGATGTGGGCTGCAGGCATAGCACAAAATTGGAAACCAGGATATTTCTCGTCAGTCGCAGCCTATGAAGACGGCACAGTGGGGCCGCCGCCACTATCAAAACTAATTCGCCTGCAGAGGCGGAAGGAGCCGCCATCGCACTTGCTCTGGCCCACTCGACCATTGATAAAAAGGTAATTGAAATTTGCACAGATTCCCAGGCCACGTACTGCCACTACCTGAAGGGCGTGGCGACGCCGGTAACACATCGTATTCTTGCCACAGCCACTTCTCTCGACGAACGGTTACTCTGTCGTGAATCCCTGGGCATGCCTCGATCCCCGGTAGTGAGCGCCTTCAAGCGCTGGCCCGAGAACTCTCCTCCTGGACCCCGGATGATCAGGCACCCAACCCTGCGCAAGAGGTCCCATCGGTCCTCTCTACATATCATCAATTCACCACATTCTACAAACTCAGCCGCATGACACTGCCACCACCCCACAGTACCTTGTCGCCCTTATCCAGCGCCAGATGGCGACAATTACAGACAGGCTGCTTCATTTCCTCCACCGTCTCTCATGCTTTCACCCCACCTTTTGTCCTGATTGTAAAACCTGTGGCGTGCCCAGATCCACACCTTGTCCTCCCCCACTACTATGTCCTCCCCCAAAGGAAGTACCCCCCATCCTCAACCCCACTCATTCTTCCTGGGAGGCTTCTTTACGGACCGCTCAGCCCGCCGGCCAGGAATGGCTGGTGGAACGGCTTTACGTGAAGCACGAGCCCGTGGACTCCTGGAACAGCAGGGGACCTCCCTAGAAGAATTTTTTTCTGTGTGTCTAATAAAGTTATTTCCGTCTATCCTTGGCAATGTTGTGCCGAAAACGCGGCGCTGAAGCCATAGGCCGTCGGCGTTTATTAAGGCGAAAGCCTTTAATGTCTCATCGTTGTAAGCAGCAGTTGTCGACAGAGAATGTCACGCTTTTCAGTTGGTCGAAACGGTCGTGACGTCACAGTGCGCCAATTTCAAACGGGACCAATTGTACTTTGGCTAGTAACCATGCAACCAATTGAAGGGACCATATAGTGATGCTCTAAATAAGTGGGACTGAGCTTAGTTAATTGCTTAATTGCCCAATTAGCCTAATTAACTTCTCTAGTCAGGCCATATAAATAAATAAAACCTAGTAAGAAATTGGTCGAGCTCGGGAATCGAACCCCGGTCTTCGGAGTGCGAGAAGATCTGACAGCCCATTAATGGTTATCTGCTTCAGGGCATCGGTGATTATCCGGCGCCGGTCTGTAGCACCAGAGCTGGCCAGGAGAGTCTCTCGGTATGACTCCACTGTGGTTGGAGATGGGGGGCGTGGGAGGGTAGGGCATGTGAGAAGGATGTGAAGAAAGTCCCGGTTTCCCGCACAGGTTGCAGGAGGAGAGGAGCTCATCGGGCCAGCTGGCATGAAGACTATGGTAGTGATCAGTACGGGTCTGAAGTAAGCGCCAGTGCCAGGTCTGGGTTAGAGTTAAGGAGGAAGCCGGCGGCCCTCCACTATGGCACCTCTCTGTCTTCTTTCACTCCCGCCTTTCACTCATGCGACTCTTTCACTCATGCGTCCACCATGATGTGCGGCATTACTGCACCATTTACCTCAAAAAACCATCTTCACCTTAAGAAGCCGGCGGTGCGTGAACGCGCCGGGTTTCTTGATAATGCGAAAGGATATCTGTGCAGTTGAGTACACGCTCCTGGGATGTTGGAGGGGGTTCAAATCAGGCCCCGAAAGTAAGACTTCGGGCGAGGGAGGGGACCTCCTCGTTACCTGGGAGGCCTGCGTGCGCGGGGGTCCAGATAAGCGTTACTGGAAGGGTCGGGTGCCAAAAGCCTAGAATCCGAACTGCGGTGCGGGAAACGAGGCCGTTCACCCAACTGAAAAGTGCGGATTTGGAGTCGGAGAAAAGTAGGTAGGAGAAGGTGGACCAGGGTATAAGTAAGTCGCGAAGAGCAACGCTGCAGGCAAGACGCTCTTGCAATCTGACTCACCACCCATGACTGATCTCTTCTGAGTGCGAAGCTTCTGGCGATGAGCCCGGGTTGTCCTTCAGAAGGCCTTGTGGTAAGCCGTAGACAAAAGTTCAACGCGTTCAGCTCAGCGACACCAAGAATGATGATTATGGTGATGATGATGTCCTCAGCTTAATGGCACATACCCACAGTGGAGGATTGGCTAGGGCGCAAAGCGAATACAAATGCACACATGCACAAGGACTGGAGTATTTTGATAATTTTGGGACTTAGACCTAGAATTTGTACAAAATAAAAAATACGGAAAAGAAAAAGGAAGACAAAGAGTGAATGCGCACCAAAGCCAAAGCGCGAGCTTCCTTTGACTTCGTCGCCCTCCTTTCCGATGCTCTGTGGTAAGCGGCAGCCATAACCGGCGGTACAGAGCCCGCCTCCGGGGATTGGCAGATAACTGGTAGGGCTCTTGAAGTCGATTCATCTGCCGAAAACGTGGCAAACAGTTCGCCATTTTATTCCTGCATTAGCAATACGCATAACAGTGAAGATTCGGATGAGCACAATAATCATGTAACGCCAAACAAACAACAGAATTACGTTCATTTGCATATTATATTCCCTTGTATATTAGTTTACTGGTTTTAGAGGAAAGTAAATGGCACAATAAATGTCTTCACTTCTGAATAGATACATTAATTGCGCCTCGAAAGAGGAAAGTGGGAGTAAAAGAAGAAGAGAGGAAGAGCCCTTACCTATTGCCGAAGGTATTGACTCAAGACATTACCCTGGATATCGTACACATTGTGAATTGGTCCTTGAAAAAGCCTTGATTCCACTAAATTGAGAAAAAGCGAAAATAATTTCACTGATAACAGACAAGGGAAAACGTTTTGGTCTTGATAATATTGAGCCCGTTCCTCTAATTTCGAATTTGGCAAAACTTGTCGAGCCGTTGTCACGCAGTCGCTCCACGAATCACGTATTGACTCTATGTGCCTTCAGCTTTCGTCATGGTTGTTCAATTTGCTCCGCTCACATAGACTAGCAGAGCCGAAGTAAGGTTGCAGTGTAGCAGGAGGAGTTCACAGCTCTAGTTACATTAGATGTTATCAAGGCGCAGGACAGCGTTGAGCACAGTCTTTTGCTTTATAAACTAGCAGACCTCAAACCTGGTTCGACCTCTATTTGTGGATCTGCGTTCTTGAACGATAGGCATTGCTTTTTCAGTGAAGGTCAGTACAATTCCACATACGAAAAGTCGAGGGGTGTCCCTCTTACTTAGGCGCTCTCGAAGTTAGTATGAGATACTGCTGTCCACCCGGCTCTGAAGGTGTATGTGTATGCAGACGTAACTGCATTCTTTGTTCTACCATGGATGTCCATACTTTGCATCTGCAGTTGCAAGGGTGCCTCAACTCTCTGGAATTATGGCTGCACAGCCTAAGGTTTGTCTTAAATTTTATTAAGAGTGCCCTCCTTGTTTTCCCGTCGGCATCTTCTCTTTACATAACCTTGCTGTATCGCAATATCGCAATCCTAAAGGGGTGATACCGTAAAATACCTGGGTATTATCTACGACCCGGCGGCCGACTTTCCATGGAGGTGAAATTCTGAGGCCCGTGTACTGTGCGATGTCAGTGCACGTTAGAAAACCCCAGGTGGTTGAAATTTCCGGAGCCCTTCACTACGGCGTCTCTCATGGCCTGAGTCGCTTTGGGACGTTAAACGCTAATAAACCAAGCAGTTACATTGGCGGTTATTCATCATCATCCTGACTACACCCACTGCAGGGCAAAGGCCTCTCCCATATCTCTCCAATTAACCCTGTCCTTTGCCAGTTGCGGCCGCTGTATGCCCGCAAACTTCTTAATCTCATCCGCCCACCTAACTTTCTGTCGTCCCCTGCTACGTTTGCCTTCTCTTGGAATCCACTCCATTACCCTTAAGGACGAGCGGTTATCTTGCCTTCGCATTACATGCCCTGCCCAAGCCCATTTCTTCCTCTTGATTTCAACTAGGATATCATTAACCCGTGTTTGTTCCCTCACCCACTCCGCCCTCTTCCGATCTCTTAACGTTACACCTATCATTTTTCTTTCCATAGCTCGCTGCATTGTCTTTAACTTAAGCTGAACCTTCTTTGTTAGCCTGCACGTTTTTGCCCCATAGTTGAATACCGGTAAGATACAGCAGTTGTATACATTTCTCTTGAGAAATATTGGCAAACTGCCATTCATGATCTGAGAGAACCTGCCATATGCGCTCCACCCCATTCTTATTCTTCTACTTATTTCCCTCTCATGATCCGGATCTGCGGGCTCTCGCTGCTCTAAGTAGACACATTCTCTTGCTACTTCCAGCATCTCACTACCAACTGCGAACTGCTGTTCCCTTGCTAGGCTGTTGAACATTAATTTGGTTTTCTGCATGTTAATTTTTAGCCCCGCCGTTCTCCTCTGCCTTTCTAACTCATTCATCACGCTTTGTAGCTCTTGTGCTGAGTGGCTTAGCAAAGCAATGTCATCAGCGAATCGCAAATAACTCAGGTATTCTCCATTATCTCTTATCTCAAACTGTTCGCATTTAAGGCCCCGGAATACCTCCTATGAGCAGGTGGTCAATAGCATTGGCGAGATCGTGTGTCCCTGCCTGACACCTTTCCGTATTGGAATTTTATTGCTGACTTTATGGAGAACTATAGTAGCTGTGCAGTCGTTATAAATATCTTCCAATATTTTCACATAACACTCTTCCACCCCCTGATTACGCAATGCCTGCATGGCAGCTGAGGTTACCATTGAGTCAAATGCTTTCTCGTAATCAATCATTGGCGGTTATAAATTCTCAAATTTTACGTAATGGCTTACTAAGAGCGCCCTTGGCAGGTTGGTGAGAATCGGCCACAAAAAATTAGGCATGCTTTTTGACACTTTGATCTTTTGTAAATGTTATGTATGGGCGCTACTCGAATTTGCTTGCGTTCTTTTTTCTGGTTGTGCCAGGTACAAGCTTCAAATTCGGGTTCTTTTAGAGAGACGAACTCTGCGCTTTTGCCTTGGATTGCCAAAAACGGTGGCAAATGATGTGCTGCTCTTGGAGGCACGGATACCTGATTGAAACTCATAGATTCGTAGAAGGGTGATTATTCGGGCTGGTGTGTAAGACACATGAGGTTTCACAGCAAACGAAACAAGGGCACGACAGCGTCTAAGTTTGCGTACTTTTCTCACAGCTTCAAAATATATTTCAGGATTGAATAGCTTCATATCTACAACAAACCCAGCCCTCTATTCCGGCATTATTTGCCCTAAATACACGCTCCCTCAGACTGTGTTGACAAATTCTCTGCGGTGAAATATCTGTCGCAATCTATTCTCTAGTAAAGGTTCACTACCTGCAGAACGATGCTGCTTTTAACTTTGAGAATACCCTCCCAAGAAATGCAAAGATTTTTCCCGCAAATGCTTCAAATGGGCTTATAGAAGAGTATCTGGAAAATTTTCCAACACATGCCGCAGTTCATTACACCACATGTTAAAGAAGTAAGCTCTCACTGGCCACGTGGACACTGCGGCAATGATGCTATGTGGTGGCTGATTCTTTAGCAACGCCCACCCTTTGCGCACCTATAACACGATTTATTCTACACACTGCTCATTTGACAACATCCCGCTTCTAACGGTTCCTATAACTGTATTCCTCGAGTCATGAGCCTCTCCTTGCTACAGCGGCTTTTCAGCTTTTGATATTCCCGTGGAGAGTGCGCTCACATAGTTCACGGCAATACGAGATGTCTATGACTCTCTTGCGTTGCGGAATACCGCTGCTAAATCTTTATTTGTGCCGATCGAGGTCCTCTCTTTCAAATCATTGTGAAGCATGTGGCGACGTCGAAACAGTCGATAAGTTTCTACTCTAATCTCGGTGGTTTCCTGCTTTGGAAAAGGCCCATCTGCAGGTTCCATTTAATCGATTAGGGCTTCCTCTTTATATTCCAGTTCTTCTCTCTTTTGGGGCAAGCGCCAGGGGATATTTACTAAAACAAGTCTGTGATTATGTGCATAATTTGATCATATCATGCGGGAAACTCCCTTGTTTATAATTTTCGAAATTAACCTAATTCGATCTAGACTACCTAAAATGAGTCAATGTTTTACAATTGTGACCAGTGGGGGGCACAAGCTTTTCCCATGTCCCTACAAATATTTATGCCAGTTTTGTTTATGCCATGAGGCATAACAACTTATGCCATGAGGCATAAGTTGAAAAAAGGGTGCATGAAATAGAGGAAAAAGAAAGTTAAAAGAAAGATTGAAATCCAGCTTTGCTGAGATTGTCGCAGAGGTTGCGGGTGTTTTTGTTGTCTATTTTCCATTCCTCATAATCACACTCGCGGCTCCACCGCAGGCCCAACTGCCTGAAGAGCCGTTTTCTAAACGGAGCTGGTGCTGGGCACGTCCATCACAAGCATCGCATATCACAAATTACCGGTAGAGCGCAATAGTGAGGGTACCTGTAAGTTGCTGGTAGATCTTTTTCTCGCCACCTATGACAGACAGATGGCTTCGGAGCCGCCCCTGCCCGAATCTGGAGCTCAGATGCCTCCTCCTCCCGAGTAAGACTACGGGAGAAAAGGGAGATAGGGTGCGAATACGGAGGAATCAGAAAGCGTGTTCGTTGGCCCAGAACTTGTGAATAAGGGACATGGGACAGGTCCGGATCTAGAGGATGAGGGGAAGGTGTGTCATAGCATCCACTTGAATGTTATGTGGATCGTAAGCGTGGCCGCGGTCAAGTGTGTGCGGACAGCGCATGGGTACTTTGCGCAGAGCAGATGAATGGATTGTGTAATCTGGGATGTGCGTCAAATGGCCTTAAGATATTTATTGGCGGCGAGGGAGTCGGTGTTAAGATGAACTGTACTGACTATGGGAACGAGCAGAAGGTAAGCAATGGCATTGTGAACGGCTTGAAGTTCCAATGCCAAGGCGTGCACGTATCCGCGGTATATGGCGCGCGTGAGTTAGGTTTCGGGTAGGAGAGACTATACACAGCCGTAACTTCCTGCTCTGCAGTATATGATGCATCGGTAGGCAATGCGCGCCCATTAGGCCGGTGAACGCTTACACCAACGGGGAAACACAGGAGCCATTGTCTTCGAGCTGACAGCACGACTACTGAGGGAGTGTGTTTAAACCATTTATTTGTAGAGTCCCTTCGCGAGCTTTTTCTGCAACCCGCTGGTCAAGGAATTGATGAATATTAAGTTGGGCGTATTACTGAAGGACGGACACGGTTGTTACACGGGGGACATATGCTATGGCGCGCATAACTTCGTGTTTAATGGCCACAACGAAGTTGTGCTTGATATTGCGCCATGTTTTAAGCCGTGAGCGTGGCTCTGCCTCAGCCGTGTCGGTGCCGGAGAGCATATCCGTTGTCATGGCAACCGCCGCAGCTGGGATGGGGCCTCGCCTTGCCTGGCACTTCTTGCTGTTATCGTGCCTGCGGTGGCCGTGTCGGTGCCGGCGCTCCGCCTGCTGCGTATGCGTGTGACGTCACGACACACCGCTCACCCAGCGCCATCTTGAATTCTCAAGGCCTGCGCGCTTTCCTTTCCCCCCGCTCTGACGTCACCCACCTTGATCGCTGACCCCTGCGCATTCCTCCGACACTGAGACGTCTCCTTTCTTCCCTCAACCAGTTCTGCACCCTTCCGTAGTCGTGTAGCCGGACATGTCAGCGTGCGCTGCTGCGTTTTATTGCTGTTGCTTTCGTGAGTGTTGGCTAGGAAATTGCTTGTCATCGTGATACCTAAATCTTTGCGTGTCGTGACCTGCTGTTGAAGCAATGGGTCGCTGCTGCGTGCCCAACTGTAGAGGAAACTATGACAACGGGTCAAAAGTGCGTGTGTTTTCGTTCCCAAAAGACTCCCGTAGGATTACGTGGGAGCGTGCTGTTCGCCGCGACGACGTCGACATACGGACTGTGCGAGATTCTAAGGTACTGTACGTTGTGTCTGCGCATCGAAGCAATCGTTGAAGTCTAATAATTTATCACGGTGCTAAAATATGGACAAGGTGAGGTTCTAAAATTCATGGGACGCGATGTTTGCCCTGGACTGCTGGTATCAGTAAATATATCTTTTTCTCTTATGTACCAGGCAGTGTTCTTGTGTGGTTGAAAGATACAAATTTTCAAGTTCAGGGTGGGCGTTCATGTCGTGGTTAAATAAATATGCCTATGAATATCATCGAATTTTGCAGAGAGCATATATACACTAACGAGATATATTCTTGCATCTTGATTCAACGTTTCGACTATATTTAGTGTGCGTAGTGTTTTGGCTAAAGAATGCTCAGTATATTTAGGTAATTGAAGCGATTTTATGCATTTGCGCAATGAATAAAGGCGTCTATGACATGGGTGCGCAGTGTCGGATACAAGTAGCTGCACTGAACTTGGTTCAAACTTGAAATAAAAAAGTGAACCGAAAGGGCAATATTTTGGTCCCTGAAGGACTTTTTCCTCCGCTGCTTTTCAGGTACGCGCTCGAGCTACATTTCAAACCTTTAAATGGAATCTTTAATAGAATCGTGTGGGCTGGCGCACGAACAGAAAAAGCTTGCCATTTGTAAATATGCATGTAATTTGTAAAGATGTGAATAAAGTCTTCTGACCACTGTTCCTTACGATCCCTGGCGTTTCTTTTACGGAAGTTTCATATCTAGGTATGCTACGTGAAACATATACCGCAAAAATATTCCAGCAATCCCTTTATTACGATAAAAACCCATCCATTCAACGCATACCTTCATTTTAGCCCAATGCAATTTAATAGCAGTCGCCAAAATTTTACCCCACATCAGTACCGCCCTCACTCCGCGCGTGCACCTGCACGGGAGGAGACGCAGGCAGCGGCGGCTGGGTCAAGTTGGGTGACGTCACGGAGGGAGCGCGCAGGCCTTAAGTGTCTAGGTGGCTGTGGCTCACCTCACCCGGCGCTTCGCGCGGTTGTCATGGCTACAGCGGCCGAGTCGGCACCGGCGCTCTCCCAACTGCGCATGCGCAATAGAGCGGAGAAGACCCGAGGCGGTTGTATGCAAGAGGCCTTTGGCGGTGCAGCCCCGTCTAGGGATGTACGAGTGGGCTCGGCTGAACGAAGCCAGGGACTGCGTTGGAATGAAACCATGTGGCGGCCACGTGCAGAAGAGTCCGAAGATGAAGCTCTTGCTTTTTACCGGGTTTAACCATGCTAAACCATTAGCCAATTATTTTTTATCCTGTGGCTGGAGGATGGAGAGCACAATCTGTAGGCTGTATGAGCATGCGCGCCACTAGAGTGCATAGCTATGCGACGAATCACGCGTAGAGTAACCTGAGCCATTTTACGGGAGGCTCTCAGCCATTGGTGCTAGTGACAGATGTGTGAAGAAGACCACCACGTCTACGAACAGTTTATACGTTAGGAATCAGAAAATTATCTGTCTTAAAATTTAAAGAGTGAGCTTTCCGTCAGCCGGTTTTATGTCCACTGCGAATGAAGTATGATATAGTAGGTGAGTGGGCTACACCCAGAGTTGGGAGGCAAAATATTGAGTTATCCAGCGTGTGTTGAAGAACCGACTGATGGACAGACGCATCTCGATGACAGCACTGCAATGTTTAATCATCGGCGTTCCAAGCATGCCGACAGAAGCGATGGTCTCTAGGGCTCGAGCAAGAGGAATGAAGGCCACATTAATATAATGCCGCAGCGAGAACAGAGCCCAGGGGCACTCCTCTCTTAGAGGTGAAGTTACCAAAGGGCTTGCTGCAGTCACCTTCAATGAAGGTTCGTTTTGATAAAAAAGGCCCGATTGGAGAGCAGAAACCGATTAGTGAGATCAAGGGTTTCAAGGGAGGCAAGAATGCCAGAGCAGAGTATGTTATGAAATGCCTTTGTTTAATCTGTACCGAGTACGCTTAGAACAAGGTGATTCTGCGGATAATGGTGAAGCACTCCGGAGCCAAAGTGGCAGACTGCCCTCCATTACAATTTTTAGGTGGAAACCGATTTCGGATTCGGGGTAAGGATCTTGAGATTCAAACCACCAAGAAAACCGAGAATCGGACGGTTTTCTTGGTAACGCTGCGGCGTAAGTCATGACTTGGGGCTGCAGAGGCTGCGTGGTTGTCGGCGTCACACCCAAGGCCTGTTGAACCTCGTCCCGGATGACGTCAGTGAGCGACGTAAGCTGCGGCTGCATTCCCGTTGGCAGCAGTCGTCGGAGCTCTTCTCGCACAACTTGACGTATAACCTCCCGCAGGTTGTCGTTTTAGCGGTGTCAAGGCAGCTTGCTGAAAAAACGCGCTGCTGGCGGTCATACTGGCGGGCTCTGGCATCGAGTTTTTTTTTTATGGTGGATGCCTCTTCTACGAATTCCAGGATGGTTTTCGGTGGGTTTTATACAAGGCCGGCAAAGAGTTGCTCTTTAACTCCTCAGATACGCAGCTTCACCTTTTTTTCTTTCTTCATGAGATGTTTCATCTCCTCAGTGTACACTACAATGGTCTCGTTTCGGTGTTGTATGCGAGACTGTAGCAGCTGTTCGGCTCTCTCCTTTCTCACGAGGTTAGTCAGTCTCGAGAATCTGCTCTTTGAAGGTTTCCCAGTTCGTAAGGCTAGCTTCCTCATTCTCAAACGAGATTCTTGCTGGTCCCTCCAAAGCAATGAAGACGTACCTAAATTTCATGGCATCGTCCTGGCTGTTAAAAATTGCCACAGGGTCGAACTTTTCCAGCCATTCTTTGGGTTGGCCTCCAGACGAAGCGTCGAAGGTTGGTGGCACCCGGTGCTGCTGCAGGATGATTGGAGGGGACGTCTGGGGCAAGCTCATCATGGACGTTGCTGTTTGCTTTCGCTTCCGGGTAGTCTCCGGCAGAGTCCCGAACCAGGTGCGTCCCCTAGCAGACGTCGGATTGCGCGTTGGACTGGACTCAGGTCCTCCGGTGAATGACTCAGAGGGCTGGCGTCACGACTTGCAGGGGGTGAATGGGACATGAACGCTACCCAGAACCTCCACCAGATGTCTCGTTGTAGTGACGGTAGTCCCGCGGTCAGGAAGACAGCAACAGGACTTGCAAACGAAGGTCTTTATTTGAGCTGACTTGCGCGCGCAAAAGAACTGAATCACTCGGCGGCGTCGTAAGCAACAAACGTGCTCGTAAGTCGTCGAACTACGAATGCCCGCCGCTCGCTTCGTCTCTCAATTTAAAGCCGGCAACGAAACTTCGAGATGACAGGTCAAGATCAACTACAGTAGTCTGGAAAAACAAAGATGCAGCTCTTGATGGCTGTGATCAATCGAAATTAGTCCGGTCGCTTCACGCGTCACGAACAAAAATGATAACACCCCTTTAGTGCGGCCTTGAGCGCGAACGAAGGGAGACTAGAATGATACGTTGCACTAGTGTACAGATGTGTTCTTTTAGAACGCGTTCTGTTTAGAATGAATTACAAACACTCGTACATGTAGAGAATATTCATGCAAATATTTCATTTTCATTTTAACTGCACTATTCAAAGCAGGCTCAGTAGCGAAGGTTTGAAATAAACGATTAGGTTCGAAATAAGCATTAATCGCAAACGCGTAGAGTTTCCTAAGTGTTGAACAGCTTGAAACCAGCGACCTTTAGGAATGTGTTTTTGCACGCGCCACTGAAGCTCACCAGGAAAACCTGGGACGCCGCTGGCCCGCTACAACGAACACTGGTTTCGTTAAAAGTGCGTCGGAGTGCCCTAAAACGATTTCAAGCAGCACAGACGGCAGTTTCGCTTGGTCATGATGGCAGACAATCGGTTGCTATGATTGCATTTGTCAAACTGCTTTCTTGCACCTGTAACACTCCAGCTAAAGCAACTAAATTAATTACTGCTATAAGAGTTTACGGCATTCCTAATTAATAAACTATTCATTACAAGTGTGCGCTAGTGCTTTAAACTCAGGTGGACAAGAACGGCCAGAGTTGCATACCTTTTGTTGTTAGGAAATTGAAATATTCGAGCCATCAGTCTCTTTTTTAATGCCTGGAGAGCTATGTGCGAATATGGACGAAAATTCAGACATTCTACCACAGTGTTAATTCATTCAGTCGCTGTAACACAACGGACTAGGCACCCAGTGTGGTGGCTCAGTAGTTACGACGCTAGGCTGCTGAGCCGAAGGTTAAAGGTTCAATTCAGGCCACGGTAGCTGAGTTTCTATACAGGCGAAAATCGAGAGGTGCGAGTATTACGTAAAGAACCCCAGGTGGTCGATATTTCCGGAGCCCTTCACTACGGCATCCCTCAGAGCCCGAGTTGCTTTGGGACGATAAACTCCATAAACTAAATTACTTTAAACTAAACAGCCGACTAGGCCTTGGCGCTCATGGTAGTGTGTTTACATTGTGTGTACATAGCTCAGGGGTTACAACGCACGGCTCCTGACGGCAGTATGACTTCAAGACGGCAGTATGTTCTATAACTTCTTTTCGTCTTCCACTGCCTTCATAATTAGTTATGAAGACAGAAAGGTGCCCTAACCCTCACCCTTCTTGATGGACACGTCAACTGCACTGTGAGCGAAGGAACGAAGGTGGCAGTGAAAGAGAAAAAAATTACCGTAGGGAGGGCCGGGGAGTAACTCTGACCGCCTGGGATTGGCTAACGTGCACTGATATCGAACAGCACATCGCCGCCTTATCCCCTACTTCACGGTGTGGTTCGACTGTCCATCGAGAATGGAGACAATACTACGATTACTGCGCTCTTTCTGTTTGTGAAAAACGAACCTAATTTCTCCTCTAGCTGTTTAAACCGCTTGCATCATGAGCACGCGGACATCTGATCAAATCTCGGTTCTGGCGGTCACTTTCTCATAGGGGCGAATTTAAAAAGACGCCCCTGCACTATGCGATTTGGCGTAGTTAATTTAACCTCGGGAGATCACTATTAATCTGAAGCCTTTCACAACACAGCGCCTAAGTCTGGCTACTTTGTTTCACTCTCTCCTTCTTTCATTCTCTTCAAGACGGTTGTAAGGCGCCCAACGAAAGTGAGACAGGCACTGCGGCCTTTAATACCCCTTGGTCAATTTTTGAGCTGCCAAATTTCAGTGAAACGATGTGCAGCGTGGGTAACCCGGAGGTGCCACACATAGTAGGACACCATGATTTAGGACAGACCTCCAACAAATTCGTGGCACGCGCACGCACACGCGAACGCAGTCACTTATCAGTGAGAGTGCGTTGTGTTCGAAGAGGTCAACGTCACCAGGATTTGGTGCCACTGGCAAGTCGTCTCCGCCGCCGGCTACGCCCTCGGTGTGCAGCTTAATGACGATCATCGTCAGGCCCGGGAAGTCGCCGTCAGGAAAGACAGACATTGATGATCCATGGTGGGTGAAGTCATAGGAGCTTTGCCAGAAGGCTTGGCAGGCGTCAGTTTTCAGCCAGGAAATGGTGCGGCAGTAGGCAAGACGGGAAGTAAATTCTTCGTGGGAGAGGACGGAATAGGCTTGGTGCGCAGAGAAGAAAGATGGTTCGAGGGTGAAGGTAGAAGGTAGGTAGGTAAGTACACCAAGAAAATGTGGCGAAAAGCTCGATTTTCTTTGCACTGCAGTATGTAAGTAAAGGTAACGAAAGGAAGCATGGCGTTCTAGTTGGTGTGGTTGGGCTTAATATATGTGTACAGCATATCTGAGAACATGCGCTGAAAGCGTTCTCTGAGCTCATTTCTATGGGGGTGATAGGCGTAAGCGCTTTTATGGAAAGTTCTATAAGCATAAAGAAGTTCGGCAAGGACGTTGGAGAGGTATGGCTTGCCGGGGCCATTGATAAGGCCAAGAGGAGCTCCATGGCGCAGAAATATGGCATTCATGAAGAAATGGGCAATTTGTCGAGCTGGAATGAACGGGGGCCGTTTCAGCGTATCTGGTCAAGTGGACGATGGCGGTGACGATCCAAAGGTTTTCTGCTGAAGTTAACAATAAGGTACCATAGGGGTGAATTCAACGACTTCTAAAGGAGAGAAAGGACAAGGTAAAAGATGTAGGAGGGCCGCAGGAGGAGACGTGGCTCGTTTGCGGTGTTGGCAAGGGATTCAAGGAGCAATATATTCTCCAAAAGAAGTTGAGAGGCCAGGCCGAAAGAAACGGCGCTTGATGCTGTCATACGTTTTTGAATGTCTAAGGACGGCCCTATAGCCGGCCATGGGGTCGTCGTGATATGCCTGCAAAACTTCATTGCGACGAGAACTGGGTATTAGAGGTACCCAGGAGTGACCGACCGCGCTATAATTGCGCTACAGTAGGGTGCCGTCGACCAGCTTGAGTTTAAAGGGAGAAAAAACGTGGTCGCTGGGTCCCGTCGCCGGTGCACTTGACCTATACTAGGGCGGCGCGTTTAGCTGTCGCGGAAGATGAGCAACTTGTAGCAGCTGCGTCGCTCATTGTGCGGAAAGAACACGCAGAGATTATTTTAGAGCGCTGCTGCTAAATTACTGTTCATCCGCTGTATCCCCCATCTGATTTGGCCATCTTGTTGCAATTGCCAGAGTAATCATGGAGCTCAGTCCGTTTAAGGGTCTACACCTCAAACCGTGGTGCAAGCAGTCACCTCCATGCGTTTACGATTCACGCGATCACGGTGAAGATGCTAGCTTAGCTGCATTCTGCGTACTTTCTATAAAATTGCCCTGTAGTAGGCGCCGAGTTCGTCCTAAAACGTTAAAAAATTGTTTATACCACGGTTGTGGGTCAGAGCTTCATCTGTGTAAAATAATAAACTTTAAATTCAAGTCCTCGTGTGTCTCGCCTTAACATCCTCGCCTACACTTCCTTAGTTCCCCTCAGCAAAAACTGTAGCTGGTATCTGATGCTGCCAATCACAATCAGATAGCACATTAAAATCCTACCCCTATCCAAAACATGACTAGTGGAAAAGCATGCAGCTAGGAGAGCGAACCGTGCTCAAGGAATCGAAGACCAATGCTGTCAAGGCGGAAAGCTGGGCTAGTTAGTGTGTCATAGTTAATTAAAAGACTAGCGCAAAAAATTAGGACATAGACAGAGAAGGAGACAGGACGAGCGCTAACCTGTCCTGTTAGCGCTCGTACTGTCTCCTTCTCTGCCTAGGTCCTAATTTTTTGCGCGAGTCTTTTAATTAACCAATGCTGTAGCTAGCCAGCTGCGGTTTATATGAACGCGGCCCGAGCAAAGGCAGACAAATACTTTGCCACCATGGTGCGAGCGACCGAAGAGTAGCCCAGGTTATTTGCTACAGCAAATAACCTGGGCTACTCACGACCCACGACCTCCGAAATTCAGAGGTCGTGGGTTCGGATCCCACCGGCGGCATGTGGTTGCTTTTTTTTTCTGCTTTTCTATCAATTAGCTTCAAGCGATAACATATTCAGTAATTTCTAAATTGATGAACACCACAAAATAAATATATGAATTAAAAAAAAATCCCCCGTGCCCCTTGGTTTCTGTGGCTGTTGGCTTCTGTCATATTTATAACGAGCCCCTCATTCCCCTTCCCTTGTATGCTTAACTAGTTCGACTGTTTGTCGTCTTTTGACGCCAGTAATTGGGGGCTCTGAACCTCTTACAGCAGGTGCCGATAAGGAATGGAGTTTAATGTGTGAGGAGAAGAGAATAATGCGTAGTAAGAGGTTAGCCTGATTGTTAAATGACACATCTGGCTGCTATTGAAATCGAGGAGGCGTTTTGCACAGAGGGAAACTAGCTATTAAAGCGTACTTTCGATAAATGAGAAGTGCTGGCTACATGTGTGACCTCATCTTCAGTTGCTTCACGTCTGCGCCCTTTAAAGTATCATAATCTTCTATATTGTCGACGTTAAGCATCCCAAAGTGAATGATCCGGCTGCGAAACAGCAAGTCCATGGAGGCGATGAGTTGCGACAGCTCGTCCTGCTCGGCGCGGATGATAGATCCCGTGAAAAAAGGAGAGTGTGAGCTTTCGTACTCTTATCTATTAGGGTCGGCCTTTCAAGATTCTCAATACAAAACTAGAGACCTCCAAAGAACGTGGTACAATAAAGTGTCAACCCATGAAACACAAACCGTCTTGCAAGTGCCTTGAATCAGCTACGAATAATTACAGCCATATCGCGCTAGATCGAAACGTCTTACCGGTGTCGACAGACGCTTTCTAAGAAGCTTCTTTAAAACATCATCGAGAAGACGTTTCCACAGAAGCCCATCTGAAATGTGCGTACGAAGACGTTTCCTCGGAAATGCTACCAGAATGTCTAACTGAAAGCCACGCCAAGATGACGCGCCTATGCGTCCAAGGAAGTAGCCGAGAGGAATAACCACGATATCACATTATTGTAGATCACGGCAAGCGTTGCCAATAGGGGTGTGCGAATATTCGAAATTTTCGAATATAATTCGAATATTATATCTTTAGTATTCGTATTCGATTCGAAATCCACGTATTCGTGTTGTTTCGAATATTCGACACGACGCGAATATTCGTATCTAGCCGAATATTCTATTGCGAGTACTGGCGTTCATTGCGGTCCGCAAGTCTTATCGACAGAAGAGCGAGGTTCCGGGCTAGTTGGTAAGGCATTTAAAGCAAGAAACAGCGCGACGAAACACGGACACACGAAGAAATGACACACACACGAGCGCTGTGTGTGTGTCTGCAGTGGCTATACCTGCGAGCTGGTATAGTCAGAGCTATGCACGAAATACCTCGCAATACGTGCTGCCAGCGCTCGTGTGTGTGTCATTTCTTCGTGTGTCCGTGTTTGGTCGCGCTGTTTCTTCCTTTATCGACAGAGACATAATAACATGGCGGCGCCCGTAGGAATGCCTAACGTTGGGCCATGCAGTAGCTGACAGCGCTGGTGAGCTTCTTTGTGGCTATACCTGCGAGCTGGTATAGTCAGAGCTGTGCACGAAATACCTCGCAATACGTGCCAGTTCAGTGCCAATTGAGAGGGCATTTTCTGTGGCTGGAGGAGTCGTTTCGGCTAGAAGGGAACTACTTCTGCCTGACCATGTGGAGCAGCCGGTTTTCCTTCACGACAACCTTTTATCTTCATCCCAGCAACATGCTTTTGTGCTTATGGCAAGCTAGCCTTGATCAAAGCTGTGTTCTAGCCATCTTCTCTGATATTTCCACTCTTGTAAGAACAATGTTCGAGACTTTGATACTTTTTGCGCAGCCACACACACTTTTTGTGCTCATTTCAGCACTGATAGTTGAACTGTGATGTTCTTAGGTGCTCAAATACATGTTTCGTAGTGGTTAAATGCGTCTGTCTTTGATTATTCGATATTCGATTCGATATTCGGAACCAAGCATTCGTATCCGATTCGTATTCGAAAAATCTGATATTCGCACACCCCTAGTTGCCAAGCTTGGCATATACGAGACTTTGAAAAAAACACAATATACAAGTACGGCGTATGCGGTGTTACTGCGATGTTTGAGCTTCGCTTTTCGAAGAGAAGGCCCACGGTGAAAAGACAGCTCTTTCCACTTAAACACTGCAAGCACGTTTTGTCCTACATAACCCGAAATCATGTTAATCACGGACCACATCGAGCGCAGCTATGCCACCACTCTTAATGCTGGGCTTGCGCAGCTTGGGCAGCATTTGTTTAACTTTGGACTGGGCTGGGGAAACTTCATTGGTCTCAAAGACCAATGGGGTGGGATGAATGACCCCCTAACGGAGAGGACCTTTCTCACCCAGTCCACAAGCTTCGCTCTATTGTTCTTGTCAGGCTCACTCAGGAGCCTAAGCCAGGCCTCCCGGGAAGGAGCCGGTAGAAGGCCTCTGGAGGTGGATCTTGCTTACAGTCCCATAGGATGTGTTCGTCTGTTGCTATGTTACCGTAATGTGAGGAGTTGGGATCAATGAATTGTGTGGTAATTTTATACAGAAGAATGGGGGTGATGACTGTCCCAGTTTGGGCTCAGCGTAGATTTCTGGCCTATTGTCTGGTGAGGTCCAGGTGAGGTGCATGGTACAGCTGCCGCGCCTCATGGAGCTCTTTGGTCATTTCTTGGTAAATGAAAGTTTCGTTGATGTGAGAGTCCGAGACAATCCTCGATTTATAACTGTTTGTTAGATCTCGGGCATATGGGTTTGCCTTCTCGTTTATCGCAATTCCATCTTGTGCGGGCACCCACATAATTTCTACGCGGTTTATTCGTTCGCTGTGTTTGATTAGACCTGCGGCTGTAGTGCATATCAGGCCTTTGTTATAATTTTCGACCGCAATCTTAGAGTCGCTAATGTGCCTATACTCTCGTTCCTGATAGCTAAGGCAATGACTATTTATTCGGCCGCTTTTGGTGAAGTTACTCTCGCTACAGCAAATAACCTGGGCTACTCTTCGGTCGCTCGCACCATGGTGGCAAAGTATTTGTCTGCCTTTGCTCGGGCCGCGTTCACATAAACCGCAGCTGGCTAGCTACAGCATTGGTTAATTAAAAGACTCGCGCAAAAAATTAGGACCTAGACAGAGAAGGAGACAGTACGAGCGCTAACAGGACAGGTTAGCGCTCGTCCTGTCTCCTTCTCTGTCTATGTCCTAATTTTTTGCGCTAGTCTTTTAATCAACTATGACACACTAACTAGCCCAGCTTTCCGCCTTGACAGCATTGGTCTTCGATTCCTTGAGCACGGTTCGCTCTCCTAGCTGCATGCTTTTCCACTGTAATGTTTTGGATAGGGGTAGGATTTTAATGTGCTATCTGATTGTGATTGGCAGCATCTGCCTGCAGTTGGAGTCGTACACCGGCTTTATCCCTAGCCTGTATAGTACCAAACGGCCAGCAGTAGAGGCTGAGAGTCAAAATATTTGTGCTTCCTTGTGCGCCTTTATCAGCTCTTCCACTGTGTTGTATATGCCTAGTTCGAGTAGCTTTTCAGTCTTGGTGTATCTGGGAAGCCCTAGAACTTCTTTGTAGACCGTTCGAATGGTCGCATTAACCGATTCTACCTCTCTTGCCTTCAGGTTGCTGCGGGGTAGAGAGTATTTTATGCGGCTGATCATGAAGGCATGCACTATCCGGCAGAGACTTGGCTCCTTCATCCCCCTATGTTTGACTACTCTTCTGAGCAGTTAGAGTGATTTCAATTTTCTGTTACTCTCCTTTCTGTTTCTTTTTTTATCCCATCACCCCCTTCCCCCCGTATAGGGTAGCAAACCCATTATTATTTCAGTTAATCTCCCTGCCTTTCAACTTCTACCTCTTCCTCCTTCTGAGCAGTCCAAGTGCTTGTTTGCTTGTAGCCCGAATGGCCTTGAGGGCATCTTGACCTCCCCCACCTTTGTGGATAGTGAGGCCAAGGATCCTGAGGCTGTCCACTTTGACGATACTGTTTCCTGCCAGTTTGATGTTCAAAAGGTTCCTCGCATTAAGGTTTTTGCAGTGATCGCATTCTGCTCATGATCTGTACTTTGTTGGGGAGCACTTTAGCCCGATGCCGTGGTCATATGAGCTGACTGTGTCTTCAGCCTTCTGTGGTGCCTCTTCTACGTGTTTCTTGATACCGGTATTGTTCCAAATAGTAATATCATCGGCATACAGCGCGTGTTTGACGTGTGGGATTTTGCGCAGGAGCTTCGTGGGCGGTCTCATGGCTACGTTAAAGAGTAAGGGGAAGAAGACTGGCCCTTGTGGCGTGACATTGGCACCCAGGCTATTCACAGTCTGTTGACAGGGAGGTATTCCGAGGCGTGAATTGGGAATATTTTGGAATAGAGTTATTGAAGAATACTTAAACAAACTGCGACCCACTGATGACATTGCCGTCCTAAGCCGCTCAGGTCATTAACTGCAAAGCATTATCTATAAGTTAGACAGGCAGAGCAGAACAGCGGTTTTAAAATTTAACACGAAGAAAAGCGCAAAGTAATGATCAACAGTCTTGCAAGAGAAGAGAAGTTTCCAGTTGTTAACCAGGGGCTAGAAATAGTGAGGGAAAATGTCTTCTCAGAGCAGCTAGTGACCGCTGATCTGGGTTATGATAGGGAAATATCTAGACAGACAAGAATGCAATGGAGAACATATCGCAGGTTCTCGCATGTCATGAATGGCAGTTAACCAATGTCCCCCAAGAGAAAAGTATACAACAGCTGTATCTTACCAGTACTCACCTATGGGGCAGAAACTTGGAGGCTAACGAGGGGGGTAGAGTTTAAGTTAAGGACAATGCAGTGAGCTAGTTAAAGAAAAATGATAGCTGTAACGTTAAGAGATGGGAAGTGGGCGGAGTGGGTGAGGGAACAAACGAGAGATAATAATATTCTAGTAGAAACCAAGAGGAAAAAATACGCTTGGGCAGGGCATGTAATGCGAAGGGACGATAACCTTTCGTCCTTAAGGGTACCTGACTGGATTCCAAGAGACGGTAAGTGTAGCAGGGGGCGGCAGAAAGTTAGGTGGGCGGATGAGATTAAAAAGTTTGAGGGGACACGGTGGCTGCAACTGGCAAATTATAGGGTGAATTGGAGTGGCCTTTGCCCTGCGGTGGGCGTAGTCATGATGATAATGATGGTAACTGTGCGTTTGCTGTTTAAACAAAGTTCGTTGCTTCGATGCTAAGTCACGTTGCTGGTCGAACTAATGACACTTTATTTCATTGGGGTTCAGATTTCGTGATAGCCTTCGTAGAGAGCAACTTGTAGAAAACGCTAAATATGCAAAAGCAACCTCTACTCGCTTAAAGAAAGCACGAACACTTGAAAACCCAATGTTTCTTGAATCCAACGTTACACTGCGGCATGTTAACCACTGTCTGGTACAGCTTCGTGATTTGCGAATGGAAGGAGCGTCATCCTAGCCGACGTTTCAGTCAGGTGCAATGGCGCCTTAGTCGCAGCAACATAGATGTTTTCACTACACTAGAGGAATGGAAGTTGGCTTACTTTAGCGGTAAAGGAAGTTCACATTTCAGCGGCGCGCTGGTAGAAAAAGATATCATGGGAAAACTGCAAACAGGAGAGTGAGGTGCCAGCGAGGGGGAGACGTAGATAGAGCACAGAGGAGGATGAAGTGCGTTCAATTTATGCGATACCAAAGAACCGCTAGCAATTGCAACGCCAAATAGAGAAATGAGAAACTAATTTCCATAAGTTGAAAATAAACAGCGCAAATATATAAAACAATTAACAATTATCAAAAACAATTAGCGCTTGCTTTAAACGGTTAAAACCATGTAGACATGGAGAGGAAACCGGTTCGACACTAAGCAGGGGGTAGCGGCGTATAGCACGTCGGAAGGAAGCGCAGGAGTAGTGGAGGAAGGAAACAATTCAGGTTAGGCCATTACGTGACACTTTTATTGCGAAGGCACTGTGATCATCCCACCTCGCAAAATACTAGTGTTGACGTCAAGCCTAAAGTCATGAAAGGAAGAGAAAGGCGCATGAATGGCTCCCTTGTTAGTGGAGACCTCAATCGCTCTTTGCGCTACATAGTGGAAGTGACCAAAAGATGTGCGCTGCAAGCGTTAGTGTTGACAACGCTGTGGCAGAAACGCTGCAGTGGAGCAATAGGGGGCAGGCGTTGCTTCGGTTTATTGGTATTGGCGTAGACAACGCTGCGTACTACGCTTCTCACATAGGAGGCAACGTTACGGAGGCTGCGGAAGTGGTGCGTCCAGGAAACCACGCTACTACGCCATACATAAATTGTTCCTCTCGAAGCCTTAGTGAGTGCTTGAATGAATACAAAGGCCGGTATAAAAGGAAGTGCTAGCATTAAGAATTATGGTCAAAGCTGTGAGGTGGTCGGTATTCCGGCCCTCTGGGTAATATTTTCTCCGAGTGTAGACTGAATTTTAGGAACCGATAGAGTGAGATCGATTAACTATAATAGCCGCGTATCGTACTGGATCGTGCCATTTTTGCTTGTCGAAGTCTAGATGAGGCGCAGGACACATAAACCTGCATACACATAAACCTTCAAAGCCGAGTGGACAGCAATATCTCATACTAACGGCGAAAGCGCCGAAGTATGAGGCACACCCATCGACTTTGCGTACGGGAAATTGTACTGACCATCCATGAAAGAAAAAAAAACGCCTATCGTTCAAGAAGGCTGATCCACTGAAAGAGGTCGAACAAGGTTGGAGGTCAGCTAATTTATGAAGCAGAACACTGTGGTCAAAGCTGTCCTACGCCGTTGCAAAATCTAATCTGACGGCCTTCCCCAGCATATCGTCGACATCACCTGTCCTTCATCATTTGCAAGCAATCTAAACAACATTTTTTGTTCATGATCACACATAGCATTTGTTTTGTACCTTTTCTGCTAATCCCACCCCTTATGTAATACCCCGCGAGGGGTCTTTAAGGTAATAAAATGAAATGAAATGAAATAATGTAACTAGAGCTGAGACCTTCTCCCGCTACACTGCAACCTTACTTCGGCTCTCCAAGTCTATGTGTGCGGAGCAAATTGAACAACCATGACGAAAGCCTGTCTGAGCCTCACTGAAGGCACATAGAGTCGATACATGATTCTTGAGGCGACTGCGTACCACTGGCTCTACAAGTTTCCCAAGCAGACATGGCCAACTGCCAACTGCTTGCCAATGGTTGGCACCAGGTTGGGGACTGGTCGCTGGCCTATTTTGTTGGCCAGCGAAGGTAGGGAAAAGCTTGAAGTGTGGTTGGCTGCCGACTATGTCGGTTTGCAGTTGGCAAGGTAAGTTGGCCCAACGTTTTGCGAATACCATTAGCCTATCCTCTTTTCATGCACGTCGGAATGCGACGTTTAGCCAACCTCTTTACGGCGTTGTTGGCCAAGTTGAACCAGCGCGATTAGTGTATAAAATGTAGCCGAGGTTTCGTAAAAGAATAAATTAATTTTCTTAGTACCATGTGCGTAGAAACTGGAACTGAATTACTGTAGCAGCAGACACTAATAAAGATGCATATTTTTCGAGCATAATGATTACTTCTCTACGACGCCAAAGCAAGTGCGAAACTGCGGGCAACTGCCGGCAGCCGGTTTCCCCACGCGTGACCACTTTCACGCCTTTTCTTCAAGCGTCAAGCGCCTAGCCTCGCAGTGTGCCGGTCCTGCTCAGCGGAATACTTCTGTCAAGGCAAGTATATTTCTTTTTGTCTGATCTGTTATCGAGACAGGGCTTGAGAAGCCTGTTGGCGCAAAAGGTCAAACGCATGAGAATTGAAAACAGAAGGAGCACCGTTTTTTTACATGTATAGTTTCGTGCTGCTATTATATGTATTGAGCGGTCGAAGGCTTCTCGTTGTCTCACTTGCTGTAAAAAGCGTTTATCTTTACTCATGGCCAAGGCATTGAGCTGGATGTCTCCGCGGCGTGCGCGTATATCACTCGCGATGTAGCGTGCTCTATACATGTCGCGCTGAGAGTTAGGAAGTGCGTTAAAAACGCATTTTTTTTCTGCTGTGTGTGCGCAAGCGTGTTGCGTGGTGCTGCATACTGTACACTAGCTGTGTGTGAGACCCCACTTTTCTTCTTCTCTGTGAACGTCGGCGTTATGTATTTGCGTTACTTATCGTACCGCGCAGCCGCGCAAGGAGCATTTGTACAAATGCTCCTTGCGCTGTGATTTGGAGATTACAAAATTAGGGGACACTTATAAGCACCGCCATTAAGGGTATGACACGATAGCGTTTCACACAAAAAGATTACGTTTTTCACTTTTCTAATTTTGTATTCTTTACTCCCTTACTTTCTTTTTTTTTGTGCACCAATACTTCGCATCAGCAAACATATCAGTTTTCCTACTGAGCAATTTGACACCTTTGAACGCATTTTGTATTTTAAATTATTGCAATTAGTTAGCTGAACAATTATACACTGTAGATTTCTTCATTAGCATCAGCAAACATTGGCTTTCTATTCTGGGCATTTTGACTCATTTGAACCCCTCTTATCTAGTTTCTCTTTTTTTTTTCAATTGTTGCACTTGCTTGGCCTATTACACTCTAATCTGTCTTAATTCGTATCATGCATTGCCTTTTCATTCTGAGCATTTTAAAACCTTTGAACACCCCCCCCCCCCTTCTCATTTTTCATTTGTTTGATTGATCAATTATTTACCATGATTTTATTAACTCGTCATAGCCTCACATACTCCAAATAATCATCGATCACTAGAACCACAAATTTCCATGATACAATTTTGTATGCAGCCCTTGATTATCTCTGACACGAGGTGCCAACAACTACAACTATCAATATGACGCCGACAGCCTTTTGGTCGAGCGAGATGTATAAGCTATCGCTTAAACTTCGTGGGCGCCGGCAGTGCTAGTGAAACAGAGCACTAGAAGCAATCACTGTGTAGCATTTGAGACATTGTAGCTGTACTGCCTTAGTTCTTGATTTAATTAAGGCCTGAAATTTTCAGTGTTTGCTGTTTTCAGTTGCCATATTCCTCATCTGCATTTATAGGGTTGCCCAATGCTGCCAAGCAAGGATTGCAGGCTGTTGTAACAGCTCAGTTTAGATATTTTCCTATTGCTTTCATTTTTTTATGGAGTGACCAAAGCACAATGCTTAACATGCATGGAATTATGGTAAATGCAGCAAGTGATCAGTGCAAAATCAAGTGCAGGCCTGCTTTTACGTTGGTAGATTCTGCTGTATTGTGGAGAGTTTTCACTGATAAGACCAAAGTTTTACTCTCATTCAGTGCATGCAGTGTTCCCTCGATGTTACATATCAAGTGCCTAACCAGTGGAGGCACAAGTCATTCCTACCCCTCCATTATCTTCCCCGTATTCTTGTTCATCTTGCTTACCCTGCACCTGATATCCCCCTCCTCCACTGCAGGCAATTCTGTTGTGAAAAAAAAATACTTTGTCTACGTGCCTGCTGCATATAGCAATACAGATTTCACGCAGTAACGGTGGGTATATATAGGTCTGTGGAAAGTTTGCTGTATGCACGGTGCTGTATGTGAGACATGTTCAGCTTCTGACGGAGTGTTCCGATCTGTTTCAGGCTGTCACAGATCTCGCTCATTGTGGAAGGACAAGCATGACCAGGTGAAGTTTGTGGCATCATGGAGAAGATTTTAAAAGCAAAGCGTCGCAGAACCAAGATTAGCATCAAAAGCGGTTCTGCAGTGCTTGAATGACGTTTCAGAAGCGGCTGCTGCTTTGACAGATTCTCCAGAAACTGTTATTCCATCAATTCAAGAGTTTCTTTCAGAGAGTACCCAAGAACAAATGATTGAAGGCGATGACTTTGATGCGGCATCAACCTTTCGAGATCATTTTGAGGATTCACTACCTGACCTTCATTCTGAGCATCATTCTGAGGGTTCATTAATAGATTTTGCAGAACTCACTGAGCCTATTCAAGGCCTCTTGCAACATTCTACACAGCAATCCCATGAGAGTTTTCAAAGCCAGTTGGCAGCCTGGGCAGTCAAATACTACATCACAGGAGCAGCTATTGACTCTTTGCTAAAAATTACGAGGCCTCATTTTCCTTATCTTCTGCGCAGCTGTAAAAGCCTGCTGTCCACTCCACGCAATGTACCGGTTGTCAAAATGGGCGATGGGGAGTATGTGCACTTTGAAACATTAGAAACACTTCTTAGACGTCACAGCCATAGTTTGGCTGCCGAAACTGGAAGAGTAAGAGAAGAAATTCGAATGCACATTTTTCAGTGCCGTTAAGGGAATACCATGAACTGATCCATGCATGCTAATGTCTAAAGCATCGTTTGAAAAAAAATTTGATGTCTATAGTCGCAAAGTGCAAAATTTTGCAACAGTATATCTGAAGAATGAGGCACTGTTTTTTAGCTTGTTATTTTACTGCTTTCATCCAGCAGTAAGAAAAATATTCTAAGATAAACAAAGCCTACATCTTTTATGTAGCTTCTCATTTACATTTTACTTGCGGGTGTTTTACTACACAGCCACGATATGGCAAGGGCAGTTCTCCAAAAAGGGAATGCATGCACAACTTTCTTTTTGATGTTTTGCTGCTATTCTATGTACGCGGAAACTCTCCTGACAATCTTACAGGGTGAGATGTATATTTCTGGGCTTGAGAATAATAAACATTGGTATGGAACCCTCAGGTGCATGGCCTCAAGCTATTGCAAGCAGGTTGCAGTCGACCAGGTTGGCCAGTACCAATCCCCAATGCTAGGCTAACCTGGGCATGCACCCATAATCCGAATGGAAAAGTTGGCCATACGTCCGTGGCCGGCATGTCGGCCAGTCTCCGGCCAGTGTCAATTCCCGACGTTGGACAAACCTTGGCCTGCCAACCTGTAAGGTCGGCCATTTCCCGGCCAGTGTCAATCCCCGACATCGCGCCAACCTCGGCATGCCAACTAAGAACCGACCGGTAAGGTCGGCCACCTAAGTCGGCCATATTTCAGTGGCCGACACGTCGGCCAGTCTAAGGCCAGTGTCAATCCCCACGCTCGGGCCAACCTTGGCAGCGAACGTCGGCCCGACCAAAATATGGTCGGCCAAAGTAGGTCGGCAGAACGTCGGAACGAGCCTTTTTGTCTGCTTGGGTTTACAAATTTGAAATGAAAGAAACGGGCCGAATATTGTCAAGACCAAAACCTTTCCCGAGTCTTTTAGCAGTACAATTAATTTAGTTATTTTCCAATTTAGTAGAAGCATGGCTTTTTTAAAGACCAATTCACAATGCGCAGGATATCCAGGGTAATGTCTTGAGTCAATACCTTCGGCTGATAGGTAACGGCTGTCCGTCTCTTCTTCTTTTACTATCAATTTCGTCCTTCACGGCGCGGTTAGTGTGTCCACGGAGAAGTGAGAGAGTAACTGCGTGATTTACTTTCCTCTAAAGTCACTAAAGTTATATGTAAGGCAATATGATGTACAAATGAACGCAATTGTGTTTTTTTTTGGCGTTCCGTGATCATTGTGCGCACCCCACAATCTTCACCGGTATCCGTATTGCTAATTCAAGAACAAAACGGCAAGCTGTTTGCCATAGCTTCGGGAGATGAATCGACTTCAAAAGCCCTACTAGTTATGTGCCATCAACCCCCAAGGCGGGGTCTGCACCGCTGGTTATGACTGCTGCTTTCATCGGAGCATCGGAAAGGAGGGCGACGAAGTGAAAGGAAGCTCGCGCTTTGGCTTTGGTGTGCCATCACTTCTGGTGTCGCTCAGCTGGACGCGTTGCGCTTTCGTCTTCGGCTCACCACAAGGCCCTCTTAAGGACAACCCGAGCTCATCGCCAGTAGCTTCGCAAGCAGAAAAGATCAATCATGGGTGGTGAGTCGGATTGCAAGAGCGCGTTGCCTGTAGCGTTGGTCTTCGCGACTTACTAAGACCCTAGTTCACCTTCTGCTACATAATTTTCTCCGACTCCAAATCCGCCCTGTCCAATTTGGTGAACGGCCTGCTTTCCCGCATCGCGGTTCGGATTATAGGCTTTTGGGACCATACACACCCCGCTCATCCGTAACGCACACGCAAGCCTCCCAGGTAACGAGAAGGTCCATTCCCTCGCCCGAGGTCTTAGTTTCGGTGCCTGATTTGAACGCCCTCCAACATCTCAGGAGCGTGTGCTCACCTTAATGGATATACTTACTTATTATTCAGAAACGTTCACGCACCGCCGGCTTCCTGGGATAAAGTTGCTTTTTTGAGGGATATAGCGCATTAATAGCCGCACATTACGGTGGACGCCCGAACTGCGCCGTAAGGGATTAGAGGAAGCTGGGAGTGAAAGAAGAAAGACAAACAGGTGCCGTAGTGGAGGGCCACCGGCTCCCTCCTTAACTCTAACCCAGGCCTAGCACTGGCGCTTACTTCAGACTCGTACTGATCCCTAATCTATTCCGATGAGTTCCTCTCCTCCTGCAAGCTCTGCGGGAAACCGTGGTTTTCTTCACATCCTTCTCACATCCCCTATCCTCCCACGCCCTCCATCTCCAACCCCAGTGGAGTCATGCCGAGAGACTCTCATGGCCAGCTCCAGTCCTAGAGACGAATGACGGATAATCACCAATGCCCGAAAGACGCGGGTTCGATCCCGGCCGCGGCGGCTGAATTTCTTTGGAGGAGAAATTCTAGAGGCCCGTGTACTGTGCGATGTCAGTGCACGTTAAAGAACCCCAGGTGGTCGAAATTTCCGGAGCCCTCCACTACGGCGTCCCTCATAGCCTAAGTTGCTTCGGGACGTTAAACCCCAATAAACCATAATAAACCGATGCCCTGAAGTGGATGACCTGTCATGGGCGGTCCTTAGCTCTTCCAGGGTAGCACCGTAAGGGCTGAATCGTGCCAGGTAATGAACGCCGACGGCCTATGGCTTCAGCGCCGCGTTTTCGGCACAACGTTGTCAATACCTGCAGCCCACATCTCTCTCTCTCATTACTCCACGTACTATCGCGCTCAATATGAGTTGCAACGCGCGGTCATCGACCGGGGCTCGTTCCGTGGTGTGCCTCCTCCAAACAGTCGCTCGGAATTCTGGGAGAAACTGCTGTTCCAGGAAACAAGAGCACCCCCGCTCTGGAAAAAGTTTTTCCCAGAATTCCGAGCGACTGTTTGGGGGAGGCACACCACGGAACGAGCCCCGGTCGATGACCGCGCGTTGCAACTCATATTGAGCGCGATAGTACCTATAAGCGCGATTCAGGCGTTCACTGTCACAGGGAGCAAGTTATGCCCATTTCCTTTCCTTAAAATGATCAGAGTGTAATGCGTTCTCAGCGTCAGCGCCAATGAACACAACGGACGCCGAAGGCCTATGGCTTCCGCTCCGCGTTTCTGGCACAACGTTGTCAATGCCAACGCATGCAGCGCACATCCGTCACTACCGTTAGGTAGCATTAAAGCACGATTGCGGTGTCCGCTGTTCCAACAGGGCAGTTATGCACCTTCCCTGCGGTTCAGATGTCCACCGTGGTGTGATTCAAATAGTGCGCCATTTCCTTTCCTCAAAAAGCAATTTACCAATTTTGCCCTCTGCTCTTTAAGCTCTCGCTCCATTGGTTTCGTAGCTTAAACGCCACTTAGGTGTCCACTGCTGATTACTACGGGCAACGGTGACGGCGTCGCCGCGAATCGCATAAACAAGCGAAACAGAGCTGCGCTCTGAAAGAGAAGGGGCACAGTCGGCTCACTTGTCGGTAGGAGTCTCCAGCGCGCCACGAACGCCGACTGCAAGCTTGAGTTGCCAGAAGCGTTTTACTAAGCCGCCGCGGTGGCTGATGGTTAAGGCACTCGTCTACTGAGCTTGAATACTCTGGTTGCAACCCGACTCCGGCGGCCGTGTTTCCGGAGGCTTCCACTGCGGCACTCTCTTACGGCGCAATTAGGGTGTGAACCTAAATATGTGAGAGAGTTCCGGCGGAATTTCTTTTCCTTAAAAAAAGTATTTATTTTCTCTAGGACGCGTCTGTATGCAATGAAGGACAAATTGACCAAAACAGCACGTCACCATACTACGGTATATCACGTAGAAAGTGTGGGCGCATAGGTCCGTGAAATATGTGCCAGTATAGCGGCCATCGCAATAGGACCTCCCTCCCGTGACCATATTTGCATAAAATTTGGGGGCCATCCGTTTGAAGTAGAATGTTGGGAGAAAAGATTTGGCATGATCTTGAGGATAACATTATTGAGAGGAAGCCCAAAATATGTGTGGGATTCCAACCGAGGACATTTCCGCCCCAACTGTGCATTCTAAAGACCTTCACACGGCCATTACGGTGTAACCGTTTCACGCAGGGGGCTCCGGACGGTGTAAATCATTCGTCTTGTTGTGATGCACACGGTTATGAAATTTGTTTACTGATATAACGATTAAATATACTGCATATAGCGTAGGTGGTTAAAACGCAATTGTAGTACAAATCCACGATGTATGTGGCGCTGCTTGTGGTTTCAGGTGTTTCCGGAAAGGAAGCATCAGCGGATTTTTGGATTTGATGTTCACGTTTGCTGAGCAAACCCATTTAACACTTAAAGATCCCGTAGATAAAGCTCGTAAGAAGTTGCCGCGGTGGCTCAGTGGTTATGGTGCTCGACTGCTGATCCAAAAGATGCGGAATCGATTCCGGCCACGGTGGTCGAATTTCGATAGGCGAAATTCTAGAGGGCCGTGCACTGTGCGATGTCAGTGCGCGTTACAGAACCACAGGCGGTCGAAATTAAAACGCAATTGTAGTACAAATCCATGAGGTATGTGGCGCTGCTTGTGGTTTCAGGTGTTTCCGGAAAGGAAGCATCAGCCGATGTTTGGATTTGAAGTTCACGTTTGCTGAGCGAACCCATGTAAACACTTCAATATCCCGTAGATAAAGTTCGTAAGAAGTCGCCGTGGTGGCTCAGTGGTTATGGTGCTCGGCTGCTGATCCGAAAGATGCGGAATCGATTCCGGCCACGCTGGTCGAATTTCGATAGGCGAAATTCTAGAGGGCCGTGTACTGTGCGATGTCAGTGCGCGTTACAGAACCACAGGCGGTCGAAATTTCAGGAGCCCTTCACTACAGCTTATCTGATTGCCCAAGTCGCTTTGGGACGTTAATCCCTGTAAACCAAACTAAATCACACAAACCAAGTTAAGTCGAACACTCGGGCAAAGTTGGCAAAGATTTTTTCCCTCATAGGGCGGTCCAAGCGTCTCCTGTCAAAGGCTTCAGTTATGCACCTTTCCTCAAAACCAAGAGGGGGTCGGTGGCCATGCGCGCGTACACAGCGCAGCGGGTGAATAGTCAAGGCGCTCGTCTATTTGGCCGGAGCACCCACGATCGAACGGGACTTTGATGGCCGCGTTCGGATGCAGGCGAAACGCAAAAGGTGCTCGTGTGCTGTGTGATGTCAGCGCACGTTAAAGATCCCGAGGTGGTCGAATAGAGAGACCTCCACTAAGGCACCTCTTCTGAAGTGATAGCTTCACTGCGTCAGGTATGAAGCCGTCAGCGTGGCTGCGTCTCGGCCGTGTCAGTGCCGGAGAGCACAGCCGTTCTCAAGGCGACCGCCGCAGCTGGGATGGGGCCTCGCCTTGCGTGGCACTTCGTTCGGCTGCGGCGGCCGTATCACCACCGGTGCTCCGCCAACTGCGCATTCTGAATAGAGCGAAGAGCAGGCGAGGCGGACGTATAAAAGGCGTTTGGCGGTGCGTATGTATCTGGGGGAGGTGGTGACGAGGTCGGCAGGCTTCGGGCTACGGCCGTGTATCTGTTTTTTCAGCCAGCGTCCGCTCCGGCGGACGCGGTTGTTCAACGCGCGTCTTTACTCTCTCTTTTTCTCTTTCCTCTTATCTATCAACTCTCTTCTATCTGCATGTGGCAGCGGTGGTGGCTCGGCTTGAGCCAGTTGGCAGGCCCGTGCATTTTCCTTTTCATTCTTCTCTCAGTCGCAACCAACCGTATGTATCTGTTCTCGCTTCGGCGAGCGCGGCTTCGGCCGCTTATCTGTTTTGTCAGGAGCGTGCGCGGCTTCGGCTGCTTATCTGTTTTGTAAGCAGCGTCCGCTCCGGCGGACGCTGCTGACAAAACAGATAAGCAGCCGAAGCCGCGCTCGCCGAAGCGAGAACACACACGCACTGCCAAACGCCTTTTATACAACCCCCTCGCCTGCTCTTCGTTCCACTCCGAATGCGCAGTTGGCGGAGCGCTGGTGGTGCGGACGCAGTTGTTGGTGCGACGCGCGTCTTTCCTGTCCTTTTTCTCTTTCCTCTGATCTTTTACTCTCCTCTATCTGCACGTAGCAGCGGTTGTGGCTCGGCCGGAGCCAGTTGGCAGGCCCGTGCAATTTCCTTTCCATCCTTCTCTCGCTCACAACAACAACAACGCGTATCTGTTGTGCTTCGGCCGCTTATCTCTTTTTTCAGCCAGCGTCCGCTGCGGCGGACGCGGTTCTTGCGACGTGCATCTTTTGCTCTCCTTTCTTTCTTTCGTCTTATAATTGAACTCTCCCCTCTCTGCACGTGGCAGCGGTGGTGGCTCGG
Organism: Amblyomma mixtum; assembly: GCF_055824585.1. NCBI lineage: Eukaryota > Metazoa > Arthropoda > Arachnida > Ixodida > Ixodidae > Amblyomma > Amblyomma mixtum. Next base: position 69,963,209 of record NC_143019.1, read on the forward strand.
CTTGAGCCAGTAGGCAGGCCCGTGCACTTTCCTTTTCGTCCTACACTCAGTCGCAACAACAAAAGAATATATGTTGTTTCCGCCAGCGTCTTTGCTTGCTGTCTTCGGTTGTTGCGACGCGTGCCTCTTCTGTGACTCTTTCTTTTTATCTTTTAACTCTCCTGTATCTGCACGTGGCAGCGGTGATGGCTCGGCTCGAGCCAGTCAGCAGGCCCATGCACTTTCCTTTTCAATCTTCTCTCAGTCACAACGAGGAGACACGCGCGTCGCAACAACCGCTAACCAGCGTCTTGGCTTCGGCGGACGCGGTTGTAGCCACGCGCGTCTCTTTTGTCACTGTTTCGTGTTATCTTTTCTCTCTCCTCTATCTGCGCGTGGCAGCGGTGGTGGCTCAGCTGCAGCCAGTCGTCAAGCCCGTGCACTTTGCTTTTCATCCTTCTCTCAGTCGCAACAACAACAACAGTCGCGGCTAGAGATGGACGAGTCGGCTCGGATGAAGGAACCGTGTATGCAGACGCTTCTTGGAGAGGAGCAGATACCAATATCACTGTAGCGCAGGTGGTCGATTCGTCTTCACGCGAAATGACCAGCGCGTCTCTCCGAGGCTGCACAGCTGCAGAGTCCGAGGATGTAGCCGTTGCTCTAGCGTTGGCGGAGGGCTATAGAACCGGGCGGTCACTAACAATACTCACGGACTCTCAGACAGCCTGCCGAAATTACATGAATGGAGAATAGGTCGTCACGCGCTCCGTATACTCTTCGCAGCGAGCGAGAGAATTAAAAACCAGGAAGAACAAAACGACAAGATCCCACACAAAATTGTTTGGGTACCGGAGCACAGGGGGGTGGCGGGGAACCAAGAGGCCGACAGGATAGCTCGAGGATACATTACTTTCCGAGCATCCGACGAGACCGCGGAACTCGCGCCAGCACTCAGGGAATGAATACTCGGCCATACTACAAAACTCCCACATGGGCGATCCACAAACACCATGGCACAGAACCGTATGCCGTTTGGCTGGACGTTGCATGCACAGGCGAGGATGCGGTTGTAGTCATCACGAACCCCTCCCTCCAACCGATTGCCACCATTCGCATATCGCTCTGCAGGAAGACATGATCTCGCCCATGCTATTCACCACCGGTTTACAGCAAGCATTCCGGGGCCTGAAATGGAAACAGTTGAGGATAAGAGTTAATGGAGAATACCTAAGTAATTTGCGATTCACTGAATACATTACTTTACTAGGTCACTCAGGACATGAACTGCAAAGCATGATCAATGAGTTACACAGGCAGAGCAGAACAGTGGGGCTAAAATTTGGCATGCACAAAACCAAAGTAATGTTCAGCAGTCTATCGAGGGAACAGCAGTTCGCAGTTGGTAGCGAGGTGCTGGAAGTAGTCAGATAATATGTCTACTTAGGGCAGGTAGTGACCGCTGATCCGGATCGTGAGAGAGAAATAGCTAAAACAATAAGAATGGGAAGGAGCGCATATATCAGGTTCTCTCAGATCATAAATAGCAGTTTGCCAATATAACTCGAGAGGAAGTGTACAACAGCTGTATCGTGCCGGTACTGAGCTATGGGCAGAAATGTGGAGGCTAGCAAAAGGGATTCAGCTTAACGACAACGCAGCAAGCCATGAAAGAATGATAGGTGTAACTTTAAAAGATCGGAAGCAGGCGGAGTGTTTGAGGGAACAAACGCGGGTTAATGACATCCCAGTCGAAATCAAAAGGAAGAAATGGCCTTGGGCAGCGCATGTAATGTGAAGGCAAGATAACCGGTGGTACTTAAGGGTAACGGAGTAGATTCCAAGAGAAGGTAAACGTAGCAGGGGGCGGCAGAAAGTTAGGTGCACGGATGAGATTAAGAAGTGTGCGGGGATACTGTGGCCGCAACTGGCAAAGGACAGGGTTAGTTGGAGAGACATAGGAGAGGCATTTGCCCTGCAGTGGGAATAGTCAGGCTGATGATGATGCTGACATATCCCCCGCTGCCACTTCGCAGGAGTCGAAGAGGCCTCCATTGCTCTGGCCATCACACGTAAGGAGGCGTGATATATACTATCTGTTTCTAAAACTGCCATACTAAATTTTGCTCGCGGGAGTGCTCATGTCCCTGCAATTCGCATACTGAAGTCCCTCGCAGCACACCCGCCGCGCCACGTGGAGCTGATATGGATGCCTGCTCACTCCGGGAATCCCGGAAACGAGGCAGGCCGCCAACGCTTTAGGCTGAAGTTCTCTCAAACGGGCACCGGCGGCCTCCGATCTCGGGTTCTCCCGATAGCGCATGCACTGCGCATGCCAAATTTGTGATCGCATGCACTCTTTCAGTCGAATGACACAGGTCTGCAAAGCCGAACGACGGCTCTACCCCTCGCCCCATCCCTCCCAACAATTATCATCAGCAACTTTGGAGGCGGCTCCAATGACGCACTTTACCCTCCCCTTATATACGCTGGCGCTATCACCAAGTCGACAAAAATCCCTCCTGTACCCTCTGCACCACCCAAAAGCCACTCTCGACCATATCCTTTTCCTCTTGCCGGCGGATCCTACCCCGCGGAGCCTGTAGCACCTTACTATGTGGGAGGCTTGGGAGACCCTCTTGTGCTCCGAGGACCCGGCCAAGCAAACCATCGCTGCAGGCTGGGCTGCCAGCGTCATGAGCCTCCTGGACATGAACGTTTGGGGGAAGTGGGGCCGTGCGGCGGACCAAGTAACTACGTGTCCCAATCTCCCCTGTTCCAAACAAAGTGTTCACCACTACCATTACCCAATTCAGCAAACTCTCTAGAAGAGTCTATCCTCCCCTGCACAAGTCACTATCCAAAGACCCCTCCAGCGTCCACTGCGGTAGCACTGCCACCCTGGATCATATGCCATGGTACTGCTCGGGGGTTCCTCCTCCGAAAGCTCTTATAGAAGCTCCCTCACCAGAAGCCTGGGAAGAACTGCTGCGCAGCTCGGACTCTGCCGTCCTGGCGGGAGCCATCAAGTGCGCCGAAGAGGTCGACGCCAGTTATAGGCTAACGGCTACCTGGCCCTTCTGCTAAGAATCCACGAAACCTTCTTTTCCGGCAATAAAGTTTTTTCTCTCTCTTGTCTTGACCGGAAGCCTACGGCAGCGATACTTGTGCGTTTTTAAATATGCAGGCTCAAGCTCTTCAGTAGCTGCTGAGTGCTTGTGCTGCTTCCTGATCATGTGAGCGCAACACTTGGGCATCGCTTACACATCCGTACGACCTCCGCTGTCGCGCACGATGGTGCTTGAACAAGATAATGCATTCATAACTCCCGCAGAAGCGTTAGCCTGAATCCGGATGCCCTGCGGCGTCTGGTCCTGGATTCTTTGCGTCTCCGACGCCTCGCTTAGACTTCCCTTGATTGCGTGTTGTGCGCTTGTTGTGTCCCATCATAACCAAGGTCGTACTGCGACGAGGTGCGCATACGCTTGTGCGTACTTTCGCCTCATATCCTTTCATTTTCCGATCACACTGGCTTCCGGCGAGTCTTGAGCTGCAGGTGAAATTTACGCTTCTGAGGACTCCCTCTGGTACCCTTCGGACTGTCGTCGACCTGTCACTCGTACAACAGGCGACTTCGCCCCTACTGCAACTGTACTCTATTACTGTCTGGTTAATCGCACCGTGAGTGGTGAGGTGAAATGTGTGATGAAGCCACAGTGTGCTTCTGCAATTTCAGGTTACTACCTACTGCGGCACTTCGTTACATCCGATCTTATTTGTTATATCAGAATTTTAGTTACGATATGCTACGACAGAAAAAACCGTTGCGTCAAAGTGCTAATATGATGATTGCTTTTTTAGGAAATTAAAGGGTGCAGTAACTGAAATATCGACGTCTCGGTGGACATCTCAACCGCGCCTTAAGGAAAATGTCTTAGCATGCAATTTACGGTGCATATGCCACTGCTCCGAATCTTTGTCGCAAGCTAGCCTCAAACTTGACTGAAACATGCAAGCTGTATGCAAACAGAAGTGCTATGCCACCACCAGGAATGCTGTGCACGAACGGTTTCTCAAGATTTTGGTGAATGTTTTCAGGAATACTGCCACCACAGATGCCATCTCTGGGGTTTGTAGCGAGAGCTACATTCGCCAATGTCTCATCGTTTCGCGTGCCTCCAACAGGTGCAGTTCTCCACATGCGCGAGGAGCCGAGTGACGTCACAGCACGCAGCCGGCGCGCGCCTCGCCGCCGCTCCGACCGCTTCGCTTCGCCAGCTGTGCGCATGCGCGAGGAGCCGAGTGATGTCACTACACGCGCCGCCGCCTGTCGCGGCGCTGGAGACTGGATAATCTAAACTCGTCCGACCCCGAGGTTGTGGCCTGGCGGCTGGCCGCCGAGAACAGGAAGAACAAACGGTGCAAGGCCAAGCGAGAGGCTGAGACGCCAGAGCAGAGAGGAGCGCCTGGCCAAGAGACGGCGTCCGGACGCGCAGTGGCGTGCCCTGGCTTCGCTGGAACGCGATGCGGCGATGGAGGACTTCGTCAAGGCCCGCCGTGTAACCGATCACGTGATTAGGCTGTGGGAGAAACCAAAGCTAAACAATTGCAGGTAACCGGGAGGAGAAACCAAAGCTAAACGACAAGGAGCTCTCGTTACATATATCCTGGTATAGCTGAGCCAAGCCACTGCCAATTTTTGTCTGTGCCTGCGATAGGGGATGGGGCAGATTGGGATTGGGGTATCTGTTAGAGCCGGCGCCGTCGCTTCGGTGGATGCAGTTGCGACGGACATCTGTTGTTTCAATCTTTCCTGTCATATCTTTCAACTCTCCTGTATCTGCATGTGGCATCGGTTGTGGCTCAGCTCGAGTCAGTAGGCAGGACCATGTATTTTCCTTTTCATCCTTCTTTCAGTCGCAAGGACAATAACTGTCGCTCAAACCAGCGTCTACATTTCGGCGGACGCAGTTTTGCGCCACTCGTGTGTTGCCATTTTTCCTCCTCTTTACTGTCTGCACCTGGCAGCGATTATGACTCGATGATGATGATGACTAATCCTTTATTTCCACCGATGTACGAGGCGCCCTACTCCCCGCTCTGCAGTACAAGACACCACACTCCAGTGCTAGCAGCTGACAGACACTGAAGGAGCGGTCAAAATGGTTCAGGGCTGCTGGGCAAAGCAACGTATTGGTGAGAAGGCGGAGAAGGAGCCACTCATCCGCCTTCTTGGGGCCTCTGCATTGACGGGGAACAGACGATGGCTATCTTGATAGCTTGCTGTAATATCTTTGAAGGTATAGACTGTGTTAAAATTGGGTTCTTGATCGGGTGGACAAGAGACAGCCCTTGAAAAAGAGCGCGGGCGGCTGCGTCTGCTACCTCGTTTCCTGCCAACACCTCATCAGCAGGGGCCAATATAGGGTAACGGTATACGGGGTTCGTATTCCGTATGTAATCATCATCATCATCATTTATGTACCCTTAAGGGCCCTTGGCTTAGGGCATTACATAAGGAGGGGGGAGCGGTCGTTTCATAATACAGTGGTCGGTAACATCAAGAAATACAAAGTACAGGGTTCATGGTCAATATTAACATCATCAGAATTATCAAAAGTATTAACATAAGAAAGACACAGGAGCTCAAGAACAACTTGGAGAGAGATAAGAAAAAAACACACACACATGCATACACTCAAAAGCACGACAAAATAACTCAGCCCTTGGAATGTGATGCTAATAACTGCCTGCATTTATTGGGTTCTGGGAAGGGAGACTGGAAAGGGAGTCCAGCCTTGTTCGACGTTCCGAGAAACCCCTCGCGAGTTGGTGATTATATACTTTAAATCGGAATCTGAGGCCACAAGAACAATCGCGGCCTCTTCTTCATGTGCTGAACTGCAGGCTCTGAAAGTGAAGCCGTTAACTGTGTTGCTGGTGTGAAGTACCACGGCCGCGTATTATCCCCTGGGGTAACTGCCGGCGGCGTCGAAGTAGTATACAACTGTTTTGTTGTTATAATGTCGCGCTAGGGCTTGCACTCGTGCCAAGCGCCGACCGTTATGATCTTCTTGTGTCTTGTTGGCTGGAAGAGGTCGCACATGGAGGGCGTGTCTCCACATTTCTGAGATGCGAAACCTGTCTTCCGGGAGAGTGGTGTTTTCGATATGGAGTCGGAAAAGAAGGAGGACTCCATTTTCGACAAGCGCTTGTACTGGTTTGTAAGGTGCACCTCCCGGAGCTCGGGAAATTTTCACCACCCGAAGGGCCATAAGACGGATGTTTGAAGCAAGTTCAAGTTCAAGTTTATGTTCCGTTCAGTGATGGGGAGGTAAAGGGCACGCTTAATAATTTTGGGAAGGATGACCTCAAGGGCATCCTCCTCTTGTTTTCGTAGGTGGGAATAAGGAGTCGAATAGAGAATTCGACTGGTCACGAATGCGTTTGCCAGCCGTAATTTGCCAGCCGTAAGGTATCCATCGTAACCCCCGGCGTTTGTTGGAGACCCGGCGGACCATGCGGTCTACCTGGTCTCCCACCTTACGGGGTTTTGCCAATGTAATGTCTGGCCGTCTGTGTATGAGGAGGTAGAGTCCGAGTACCCGTATCTCTGCAGTTTCGCGTATGGGGCCACTGTCAAGAAAAAGAGCGCTGTCTTCGGACACCTATTGCATAATGTGGACCTGCCCATCCAATCCGGCTATTCGGCCATCTCCAACTCAATGCGGGCGGAATAGGAGGGACTCCTGTTCGGCTGCCATGACTTACAGGCCCAACAAGCCTTAGTTGGGCGCGCCCAGGCGGCGGCCTCCGCCACTGGGGTCCTTATAACCTTTATAACCTTAAAAAGTATTTGACACCCGCCCCCGACCCCTGGCACGCAGGCCTAATGGACGGGGACCAGGACCTGCGGCACTACAGTGTAGTGAAAATACATTGGTCCTTCGCGGATTCAGCCTCCAAGCAGACAGCTTGTTGCTGGTAGACGGGTCCTCGCTCTGCAGCAGGGCCTCCCAGGCTTCTCTACTTTCAATACTGTCCCCAGCGCCTGGTGATCAGGGCTTTCTCAAATTATGTGCTCGGGCGTCCTCCTCGTTCCGCAGGTCTTGCACTCTTCGTCTTTCCTATCGTCTACTTGGGTGCGAAAGAAACAGTATTTGATTTCAAAATTGTCGGCCTGTAATCGTCGCCAGACGATGACCTATTTATTGTTTAGGCTTGGATCTGGGGGTGGAAACAGATGTCTTCCTAACCTATTGTTCTCAACGATTTCTGCGTACTACGTTTGCAAACATTCGTCCAGCGCCTGATAGTCGGGTGGCTCTACAGTTACCCGGATGTAAAGATCTTGAGCTAACGCGTGGGCCTCTTCGTTACCGGGGATGGATGTGTGTTCGGGGACCCAAAATAAGGCGATCGTGCGATCGATTTTGGCTGCGGGTAGGACGCGAGCCATTTCCGGCAAGACTCTGACCTTTCCGATCTTCCAGATTGCAGTTTTGCTGTCGCTGAGAATCAAAGTAGCCGTGAGATCCTGAGTTGCGAACGTTTTTCAAGGTTTATCTCGTACCAAAACATGCAGCCATCCTTGCGGGGCTTCAAGAGATCAGAGCCGGCGTGAAGACGTATAATTACATCAAGGATTTCTTGGAAAGAGGACGCTAAAACTAAAATTTCGGGACCTAGAACACCCATTCTCAACCTGGGTACTAAGGATACGCCGTAGGGCGCGGCGCTCTCCCCCTTCTGTTTTAACGTGGTGAGGAGGGGCCTTGCCGCCGCTCTCAGGGACATAGAAGGCCTAAAGTTTAGCATGTAAGTGGATGACGTTAACATATAAATGAACAGTGGCAGTGACAGTAGCATAGAAGACCGCGTGCACGCAGCGGCGGACACTGTGCATTGTCCAACGAGGGCGAAAGAGGGCTTGAGTGTTTCCTACGAAAATGTGAACTCAAATGCGACTGGAATTTCGAAATTAAGGCTGTGGGAAAACTGTGCCGCAAGTTAATCAAATTAGTATTCTTGTAAGCATTCTTGGCAAATTAGCATCCTTGTGTTTCCAAACATCTTTTGTCAAGTAAACAGTGGCTGTAGCACACACAGGTGATGCCCGAATGCTGTCGAGAACGAACTCTCAGCCACATTTCCCATGGTCAAATGGAGTCTTATTTGAAAGTTGGTGGTCATACCATTAATCTGTAAAAAAACTATTGTTTCAGTCTACATTATTCCAAGCAAGAAAAATTTATTATACTTTGTACTTATTATTGGCGCACCTTAAAACAAACGTTATTGCCACATGCACTGTGCACACTGAGCCGGTTCCGTTTTCCTAAATGTAATTGGACTTGCCTCTTCGTCAACTACAGCCCAGCACGTCCACCAAGATGTTACGGGGTAGTTCGGCTTGGGATTGCAGAGAGCGGACGCGGAAGACAGGGCTTTCAAATGACAGGCGTTTACTGCACGCACCGGCCGACACTGCTCGACCGTCGTCTTCTTCAAAACTCACGAGCTTCGTCTTCGTCTTTCCTTATGCGCATATCAGTGCATGCACCGCCTAATGTAACAATATTACCGCGTCTGTGCTGCCCTTCTTGCTCTCTATGTTCACAGTTCCAAGGCATATCTGTTAAGAGGAAGTGAAAATACAGTTCGCTCGTGGTGCAGTGCGCCTGTTTCGACGTTTTCACTTGGGACTGGTTGCTCCATGTTACTACGGTTTCATATATCAGTATACAGCGTTTTTTTTTGGTTGCGTCTGTAATGGTGCGAGTTAGTTCTGCACTGACACTAAAGCCGTTTCAGTGGCCTAGAGAAACACGCTGCAGTTATGAATATTTTCTTCTGATAATTGCGACAACGAAAAGCTACTCTCTGATCAAAGGAACGTGTCCAAAGTGTTCATTTGCCAACTGTCGAAAACAACTCGTGATCACTGCTAAAAACCTAGATTACGGAATCGTCACTGTTAATTTCATTCACGGGGAATATAACTCTTTCCCCGTTAGCCTGGGGATACGGATGTACAATGGCCATTAATTGGCATGACGTGTTTTTAGATCCAGTTCTCGGCCTACTCGGGAGAACGGGGTAAAAAAACAGCGGGGAACCTGAGGCTGAGTATAAGGTCGAACGTGAAGCCAAGCCCGTTGCTGACAAAAGCCGTAACATTTCAACTCTGAATAAGGCCCAACGGCCTGCATCTGCGAGCGCATTTTTGTTTTATGCAAGCACTTGTCCGGTCTGATCCCCTGAGTGCCTTAGTGTTTATAGCAATCTACGCGTGCGCCCATGATAGCCTTATTGAGCCCTGGAGGCAACGGCCGCTTTCGAAAGACGCGCAATGCGATAACCGCGTGTATTCTGGAGCCTTAAAGCACGGAAGACAGTGCTTGAAATCCCGAGCACTAAAAAATTCTCCACTCGTGTCTCTCGCAGCACACGTGCAGGCTCACAACGTTTAGGCACACGTTAAGGTCACCGACATAACGGCGCATAAAGAGTTTTCCAGCTGGCCTGCGTAATACATTAAAAATAATGGCGCGTTGTGCCAAGATTTAGATGGAGGCGAAATTGAAGAGATCCGTGTACTGTGCCATATCAGTGCACGTTAAAGAACCCCATGTGGTCGAAATTTCCGGAGCCTCACTATGGCGTCCCTTATAGCCTGAGTCGCTTTGTGACTTTAAAGCTCCGTAAACCCATAAACCCAAACTGACTATTAGAGAGTTGTGGGCGTTTTTCTTAACAAGACCAAGGTCGTTTTGCATTGCTCGCTGCTTGAAAATTAGTAGGCAGGGTAGATCAAGCTTGTATAATGCAAATTCAGTACAAAATCTTTTGGACTAATACCTAGAGGTAAAGCTTAGAGATGCCCTTTTTCATGCAGAAAAGCCGCCATAAATAAAAGCGGCTTCGTAAAAACCACTCGCATTTCCTGTTATAATCGTGTGGCTGCACAAAGAGCGCAACAATGCCGTCGCCGTTTACGGCACTTCAAGGAGTCTCTCAATCGACAGGCGCACCCATTATACTGCAGCATTACTTTATCAATAAAAAGCCTCCGCGTTCATCGCCAAATGATATTTGTGAAGGCTGGCCTGTTTTCTCATTACCGTTTATTGTAATGGGTTTGCCCAATTCGATTATATTTTTGAGGGCCGGGGTTGGAGAGTTATATACTTTTGACAATCTTTAAATCTCACAGGCTTTATTTTGTGGTTTGGTTTGGTTTGGTTTATGGGTTTAACGTCCAAAAGCGACTAAGGCTATGAGAGACGCCGTAGTGGAGGGCTCCGGAAATTTCGACCACCTGGGGTTCTTTAACGTGCACTGACATCGCACAGTACACGGGCCTCTAGAATTTCTCCTCCAAAGAAATCCAACCGCCGCGGCTGGGTTCGAATCCGCGTCTTTCGGATCAGTAGCCGAGCACCATAACCACTGTGCCACCGCGGCGGCACAACTTTGCGGCTTTATTTTGTGTTCCAAACACTAAGCATGCTAACTTCGTTTCGTAGAAAACATATGGAAGTGATAATCCTTGAACTTTCCGTGTGAATTTAAGTTGATAATTCAATTTCAAAATTAACCGCTCAAAATCTCGAAAATTTATGTCAGTAATTGTCAAAGCCGGTGCGTTTATTGTAGTGATTGTCGTTCTCTTTTCATTGTTGTTTTTTCATTATGTTTATAAATGGGTTTTGTTATTTTTGACTGAGCTAAATAGCGAAGAGATTATATGTAGGTTTGCACGTGTTTCCCGTGGTTGCTGTTGTCCCCTGTAGTGGGGGCGGGCTGTGTGCGCGTTTCAGACTGCCGTTTTCGGGCAGCTTTTACCCAGGGCCTCCTCCGTCATCTCGATGAAAATATTATGATTTTTTTTATATGCATACACAGTCAAATTAAGCGCCTACTAACCAAGCGCTATTTTCATCTTTTTAGCGCCGCCGCTGTGGCTCAGTGGATATGGTGTTCGGCTGCTGACCCGGAAGACACGGGTTCGATATCGGCCGCGGCGGCTGGAATTTCTTTGGAGGAGAAATTCTAGAGGCCCGTGTATTGTGCGATGTCAGAGCACGTTGAACCCCAGGTGGTCGAAATTTCTGGAGCCCTCCACTACGGCGTCTCTCATAGCCTGAGTCGCTTTGGGACGTTAAACCCCATAAACCAAACCATCTTTTTAGAGAACGTTAACGTTTTTGAACTCTTGACACAGCTTATCTGAAGCACCTGTAGCTGAAGGTAGTTAGCTGAAGCTGAAGCTGAGGAATTTTTCCCCGTTTCATTGGCTGTCTGCTTGATCATTTTGAATTTGCCGGAATTGTAAGAGTATTTCCCGAAAAATGGTTCTGCCTTTAATAATCGGCAAACAGAGTCGAACCTGATGTTCTTAGTTCTGTGCTGCTGAGCTCTGATGCATTTTCCTCTATGCGTATTCCTATGTCTTGATATTACAGCGAAAACAATGCGTGATGTCTGCTTCTTTTGCAAGTTGGTACTGAATATATGCGAAGGATGTGTAGATCATTCCGAGCGCGCATGCGAAAACATTTCGGAAAGTGCATAGATTACCCAAAACAAAAATATTATTGCAGGATTTGTAAATAACTCTTTCACCATTGGTCGCAGCGTGAAACGTCACGGCAAATGCATAAGGGCGCTGCAGCAGCTGGGAGCCATGTAACAAGTATGAGTGTCTAGTGCCCGAAAACAGTAATTATCATCGCAGACAGGTGTACAGATGTCACTTCTGATCTGTCTTGCTATATATATTTCAGAAAGTGCATGACAGCGATATCTATCGCGTTCGCTGAGTGCGTTTTATTCCGACAAAATAAATCGGCCTGGGTTTGCAGACGTATACGTTAAAATGTCTCCAAAGGTCGCACTGAAGGATTCACCTTTAAAGACGAGCAAACAGCATGAGAGAACTGAGAGCGAATACTGCTCCAAGGTTAATCTGTGCTGCAAACCGTTCCCAATAGTCCATTAGGAGTATTATGCTACCCGTGAGCGTTTCCTTTAATTGCTGAATATGTTCTTCTTTTTTCAGAAATGAGTCAGATGTCGGAGATGTCCATCAGTAAGTGCTCAGGGTGTCCATTTTATTTTCGCATGAAAACTTGTTTACCACCAGCTGTAAAAATGTGAGCTTTATATGCACGTTTCCTAGCAATGATAAGAGTAACACTCAAATCTGAGAAGCAGGTTGAAATATAGCTTACAGAAGTAGCAATTCCAAGTGCCAGGAAATAGAGCTTGGCTAAAGAGAAACACGACATGGCCATATACTCACGGCGCATTGCGAAGTGGTCTTTTTCAAGTTAAAGAAGCTGCGATGTGTTTAATTCGCGAATAATTTTAAGTGTATATATAACCTGCTTGAAAAATAATGCGCCCGCGAGGTAGAATCCGTTAGCCTTATTTGGAGATTTCAGGTTGAAATAAGGAAAAGAGGAGAGAGGGTGCTTTCCTCTCGCTCTTGGCGGCTGGCTGTCGATTGTCGGAACTTCTCTTAGTGCACTACTTTTCACTCAAGACGCAATAGACACTTGCCCCCTCTTAGGCAAACGTCTAAGCAAGAAATAAAGGGCAAAAAATATGATGCTGGGGCATACAGCCAGGTGGAAAATGGAACGCATGAACTGGTCTGAACAGAAGATATTTAGCCTTTTCAAATCTAATGTGGTATGTGGCGTTTGCAAGGGTATACTACTCCAACTACAAATGAAGGAACAAGACAGGTGCATTGCACACATCAAAAGTAGCTCTTTTCTATACCTAACTCGGCATCAGCTCAGCCTGAACTAACTGGGTGTCATTACAGAATTGTAAAACTGTTTAAAAAGCCAAAGACACAGTATGACTGATACAGGAGAGTGCTGGGTGGCCGTATTTATGTCGTTTCTTTAGCGCTTTTGCAATCCAGAGGTACTAAGGGTACCAGCGCAAATGTTGCTCGTGTCGGGCTAGTGGTGCGATGCATCCTAGGTCTGTCTCGAAATTTTCTCGAAGAACGACGACGCGTCTGCATTGGACCTAAGACATTGAGCGGGCAGCCGTTAGTCGAAGACAATTGGCAGGCATCTAGTTCGTATGTTAAGAAAGTTGACAGAGAGAACTATTAAGGCAGCAGCATGTTCAATTGCAGCACCTTCTTTACGAAACCCAGACAAGCATATCTGTTACTGAAAATGAGCTGAACCATGAGGCGTACTTCTGCGGCTGCCCTGGGTAGAAGGCAAGAAGAAAAGCCTACGAATTTACAATATGCCAATCACGCTACATGAATACGTTTTATGAAGGCAAGATCAAGAGCGCTATCAAAGAATGTCCGAGAACTGGTTGATTTTATTGGCAATTCTAGCCTTGAAACTTATGCAGGTCACCTGAATAATGTGCACTAAAGTGTTTTGACCACGTGGGCAACTTCCAGAGAAAAAGCGCCTTGCAGGAATAAGGCATTGCAGGTGGCTCTTCAAAAGTTGATTCGCTGAGACATCGCCGCCATTTGATATAAAATTTTTTTACCTGAATTGGGAAGGTAGTGCACCGCAGACAATGGGAAATCTTTAGTATTTCTTTTATACTCCTCGATGGAGCACCTCCTCTGCTTTGGCAGCGGTACTTCAGTTGGGCATCCATTGCGCGTTGGCAGCGCAAAGATACCACGTCCTGTCATTTTTTCACGCATAATTACTTCACAATTCGGCCAAACTGTGCCTTTAATCGCATAAAATACAACCTCATGATAATTAAGCAAACAAGGGAAGGGGAATGAGGGGCTCGTTATAAATATGAAAGAAGCCAACAGCCACAGAAACCAAGGGGCACGGGGGATTTTTTAAATTATTTATTTATTTTGTGGTTTTGATCAATTTAGAATATTACTGAATATGTTATCGCTTAAAGCTAATTGATTAGAAAAGCAGAAGAAAAAACAACCACTGCCGCCGGTGGGATCCGAACCCACGACCTCCGAATTACGCGTCCGGTGCTCTACCTCTGAGCTACGGCGACGGCTGTCAAATCTTCTGCTTTCGGGGGTATTTATGTTCACAAGTAGCCTAACTCTGAGAGTGTTCATCAGCGCCACCCACGTTCATAAGCGGCGGACGTAGAACGTCCTGAGTTACCGCAGGTCTGACGTAGAACGTCATCGAACGGAGAGGGTGGAAGCTGCGTGAGAACCCGCTGTTTTTGCGTTGTTTTTTCTTCTGCTTTTCTAATCAATTAGCTTTAAGCGATAACATATTCAGTAATATTCTAAATTGATCAACACCACAAAATAAATAAATAATTTAAAAAATCCCCCGTGCCCCTTGGTTTCTGTGGCTGTTGGCTTCTTTCATATTTATAACGAGCCCCTCATTCCCCTTCCCTTGCTTGCTTAATTGCTTAGCGAGGGCCTCGGTTCTGGCAGCCTTGACGCCATAGGAAGCATAAGAGGGTTCTCACGCAGCTTCCACCCTCTCCGTTCGATGACGTTCTACGTCAGACCTGCGGTAACTCAGGACGTTCTACATCCGCCGCTTATGAACGTGGGTGGCGCTGATGAACACTCTCAGAGTTAGGCTACTTGTGAACATAAATACCCCCGAAAGCAGAAAGAAGATTTGACAGCCGTCGCCGTAGCTCAGAGGTAGAGCACCGGACGTGTAATTCGGAGGTCGTGGGTTCGGATCCCACCGGCGGCAGTGGTTGTTTTTTCTTCTGCTTTTCTAATCAATTAGCTTTAAGCGATAACATATTCAGTAATATTCTAAATTGATCAACACCACAAAATAAATAAATAATTTAAAAAATCCCCCGTGTCCCTTGGTTTCTGTGGCTGTTGGCTTCTTTCATATTTATAACGAGCCCCTCATTCCCCTTCCCTTGTTTGCTTAATTGCTTAGCGAGGGCCTCGGTTCTGGCAGCCTTGACGCCATAGGAAGCATAAGAGGGTTCTCACGCAGCTTCCACCCTCTCCGTTCGATGACGTTCTACGTCAGACCTGCGGTAACTCAGGACGTTCTACGTCCGCCGCTTATGAACGTGGGTGGCGCTGATGAACACTCTCAGAGTTAGGCTACTTGGCTACTTGTGAACATAAATACCCCTGAAAGCAGAAGATTTGACAGCCGTCGCCGTAGCTCAGAGGTAGAGCACCGGACGCGTAATTAGGAGGTCGTGGGTTCGGATCCCACCGGCGGCAGTGGTTGTTTTTTCTTCTGCTTTTCTAATCAATTAGCTTTAAGCGATAACATATTCAGTAATATTCTAAATTGATCAACACCACAAAATAAATAAATAATTTAAAAAATCCCCCGTGCCCCTTGGTTTCTGTGGCTGTTGGCTTCTTTCAACCTCATGATAATGAGCACCTCTTTTGAGATCATGTGAGGTTTCAAATTGCACGTGCGTAGCCACGTTTAGCCGAGGTTCAAAAATTTTTCGGGGCCCAAGAAGTGCATGCAGCTCAAACAAAATTGTTGTCAACTGCCTATAGTCAGTCAGATTGTTTTATATTTTGCTGAGTCGAGTTATTCAATCAGCTGACAAAATTTTCTCGTGTTTTGAACAAAAATACAAGCTGTAGTTTTCAGTAGACCATGCGGACAGCCTACAGTACCAAGTCCTTACAGCCCAAGAGGTGGATCAGGTGGAGGCTTTGCTGCGGAAGGCATATAAGACGGCCCAGGGTCTATCACTGAGAACATTACGCGTAGATTGATGGGCCTCGGAGTCTTCAATACATATCTAGAGCACGAGGAGGCGCTTCTCGTCGCTTAGAAAAAAATAACCCCTACATACGACACGTGCAGGGCTTTACTCAGATGGCTACGCTACTCTGACAGCCGCAAGAAGATTCAAGAAAGGACTGCGTACCCGATGAAATCAGATCGACCTACAGAGTAGCCGCATCCCTAAACTCATGCATGCACCGACAACTGCACCGAGGCAGAAGGGTTGAGGGGCTCAGGCGATAAAAGAGACCATCGCTTGGCAAAAAAAATCTGTGTTTGTAGAAGCAGCGAGCTGCCCAAATCAAGAAACCATGGTGGCAGCTGCAATCGAATACGCTCACAAGGAGCTAGTCAGCATCATCATAAGGGGTTGTACCTGTACTGAAACAGAGGAGACTGATTTCCCTCGCATTCTCTGAAGCCAACAGACCAAGCGATTAGCTGGTAATCATCTCGGGCTCGCAGTCTGCTTACACAAGAAAAATTCCTGTTTCTTTATATGAGTCAAAGAAGTAGCTTTTACGTGTCCGGAAATCTCTGGATTGATAAATCGCTACGAATGGCGACGCGCATGAAAAAAAAGCGGAGATCCTGGCGACTCGGACGCTTCCTGCAGAACAATGCTCCTTGAGCTGAAAATTTTAATTTGGGTCAGTAAATGGGTTTTACTTGTGGTAGAGAATGTTGTTTGTGTCGAATAAATATCAGAATGATTTCTCTAGCGAAGGCTATGGGAGGTTTGTGGCGGCGGTTTTGTTCTATTCAGTGTTTCAATTACTCTTTTCCTTTTCTTTATTACAGTGGACAATCCATCTGGAGGTAAGCCAGTTGTCGTCTCGTAGACAACGTGGAGTGGCTCTCGGGAGTAAGAGTCTCCTATGAGTGTGATGGCGGTCAAAACTTTAGCTGCACACGAATGCATGGCTAAGTCGCCTTCAGCACGCTATTCATTAAAGATGCACCGAGCCGGAGCAAACAGAAATAAACTGATGACTATTTTGCATTTTAAAAGATCAGAGGCGCTGCCACATAGAAACTAGGGGGTTTTTCTTCTGCATGCTGGTAGTTATCATTGGTGCACTTTCTCAGTGACACGCCATGTCCCTCCCCTACTACTTCGGAAGGTGTGACTGGATGCGCTTGGCTATGTCCCAGTCTTTTTCTAGCCAGGAAGGACCACCTGTGTACGTTCTGCGCCTGCGTGCAGTTTAGTGAAATGAACAGCTCGGAACAGCTGACCCTTTAGTGGTACTGAGAGCGTGCCATGAATGGCCTTGCGTACGGCCACTGCTTCCTAATGGTTCAAGTAATGAACCATAGCTGCCTTTGTCTAAGTGCCATAGGTACTGTGCACTCTTGGTGCCACCTGACACACGTTGTTTTTTCTCCATTATGCATGATTGCTGCAACATGTAGCTAGAGGTTCCTTGCGCTGCTGACAAAATACGATCCAGTATTGGTCCTTCCGGAAGTAATCCAGAAGATTTTAATCCATATCAAGCAGCGCAGTGAGGGAAGACCGTCTAGTTAATGAAATACGGTTGAGAGAAATAAAGCTTCTTTATAATAAGAAATTCATAGTGAAATTCAAACGCAAGTTCTAAGAGGTGGAGACAACTTACGCTCCCATCGAAAACATGCATTCTGGTTGCACGTGAGTTATTAGGCTCTCTAGCAGTGCGGAGTGATGAAGACACATCGTATTTAGCGTCGCTTCCACCGGTGATCATACTGAGAGAGGTTATCAAAGGCAGGAAAAGAATGATAATTTTCAAAAACTTACTTGCAACAGGTACAGATGTTTCTTGTTCTTACTAGGCCAACAAAATTTAGGCTACAACACTCACTGGTCGTCCAAAAGTTAGCTACTAAATGGCGTGACAGCGGAATGGAGAGCTATATCAGAAACTTAATTTTATGTAGCACGAATGCAGATGCATAATTTCTCAAGGAGGCCAAATGCAAGCCTAAGAAATGGTGGCAGAGGGCTTGCGGCAAACGTTAACCGCAACTGTGATGCTATTAAGGGACAATATTTGATTTTTTTATATTACGGATTACACTAAAAACGAGTCCCCTTTTTTCCTTCTACAGGTAGCACGACTCAAGGTGAGTGTTCGGTGTTTTTCACCTATCTATGGAAACAAGAGTATAATAAATGAGCACATTCAGTGGATAGTTCTCTACCGGAAGTGCTGTTCTTTTTCTAACTTGTCCTCATTACGTGCGCTAGTTCATGGGTGGCAATGGCGGACCAGAGAAATAATTTCTAGAGTTCGAAAAAGGTCTTCATAATAACACTGTAATGTTCACCATTCTACTTGCATAACGCGGCAACGCACGTAGAAAACTCCTGTACTGCTAAATAGTACAAGTGTGACTGAAAATAGTAATTTGGTTGTACTTAAGGGCACATACAATCTTCGTCAAAAGTAACCAGTCTCCATGGTTTGCTTCTCATTTTTATACCAGAGCCCGCACGGCTTCCCTAAAGATCAAAAAGTTCTTTGAAGGTGACAACACGGCTTCTTACCGTACAGAGATTTAGAGATTGAGGGCTGGCATAATAGCTTTAATATACGACTGAGAAGAAAAACGTGCAGCCTGGTTACTTTTGACACAGACTGTACGTCCGTGGTCTCGAAGCCATCATCTCTCCGCCTCACAGCGGTCAAGGCGGGAATGAGTAGAGAGGAACAAAATCGGCCTGCGTTGTTGCGCAACCACCAGCCGTCCACCCTGCATCGAACAAACTGTTGAGAAAGAGGGTGAATTTCCTTTGCGCGCATCTGCATTTGTGGCATCGAAAATGCGCACCAACTGAAAACAGTGTTTTGGTTTAGCCACCTCATTTCGGGAGACATGGAAGGAGACGAAGCGCTATCATGCATTTCAATAAAAATAATGCTGCGTTACGATAGAGGTTAGGAACCCACACCGTCAGGGAGCAAACAACTTTGTTTCAAAAGCAACAAACAACTTTATTCACAGAACACCACGGACGGTACGTTTACCATAACTGATCGTGCAATGATCGCCATGATCATGTGCGTGTTCGTACATGATCGTGCCAGCGCGCTCTGCGGCATTAGAGCTGGAGCCATTTGAGGTGTTTGGTTGAGCTAGACTCCTTGGAAATAGCGCCATTATGGGGCCTAACATGATCCCTTGACAGCCCGATTGCTTGATGGGTCTTGATGGCGGTGCTCAAGGCAGAGATAGTGGTCAACAGCACCCTAAACGGCCGGCGCTCGCTTATGTAAAGACCAGGCCCTATCTCTCTCATACCTCGTAGACTGCACAGTCAGACAGGAACGAAACGAGAAGAGTGCAGAGGAACAAAACAAAGCATCTCGCATGTGTGCTTTGAACAGCAGTGTAGATAAGTAACCCGACTGACCTTCCCAGGTAAAGGGTATACCTGGGTAAATGCATATAAACCGGTTGTTGGGAAACATCCCACCGGAAAATATAAAACTGCAGCACATACATAGTTCCGCTCATTGCTGCCCGACTATTTGTCGGAACGTAAGACAGGCTCTTCCATGGATGTCGAACATATTTCTCTTAAACCACCTGCGTATATGCAAAGGGATACGAATTGTCATAACATATTTTCTGTTAGCAGCAGTTTAGGAACCATGTCTAATTATGCCGGTTCAGACATATATTTCGTGTTCTAAAATTAAATATTTACAAGAGCGACACTCTCGTTGGTTTAATCTGCTATCACCATTGAATCCTTACGTTGCTATGACAAGTATAAATAATCCTTTATTTAAGTTGTAATGTACTGCCCAATCATGTACCGTAATGTACTTCCGGGAACATTGTATTGCAGCGAATCTTTGTAGTGTTTCTTCATTCTTCAAAGCTGCCGGCAAGCCGCCAAATTGCTTTTTTTGTGATGCAAGACGCAACCAGCTTTATCTCGATTGATCGCGTCATGGCGGAACTGGTTCTACGTTGTTTCGGAATGTTCTAGCAACTTGGCACGCTTTATTTATTTATTTATTTATTTATTTATTTATTAGAGATACTATCGGTCCGGTCAGGACCAAGATAGGAGTGATACAAGGTACAGATTAGAAAGGCGGAACACGACACACAAAACACCAGCACCATCCAGTCGGTACCAAGGTTTAACATATCAAAAAATGGAATTGACCTCTAAGCAACAAATAAAAATGCGCAAAAATATCGCTGCAACGAAACAGAAAACAATCTGGAAACACCATGTCCAACACAAATGCAAGGCGCATTATATCAGGCACTATACCAACCAATCACGAACTCCAGCAGAGAACACATTCACACCCGATGCGAGCACCACATTCTCTGGCAGTCTGTTCCATTCTCTCGCTGTAGACAGGAAGAAGGAATGCTTGTAGCAGTGCTTAGAAAACTTTTGTTCTTTTACGTGTCTGCAATGTTTACCCCGAGTGATACGTGAAGTAGTTTGTCTTATGTATTGCTGCTTATCGATATCTCGAAACTTGGCTGTCAGCTATAAACTGAGCGCGGCTGAGAGCGGCGGGCGTTCTGTTCTCCGATCACCCAGCGCGTCTGTTGCTACGACGCCGCCAAGTCATTCAGTTCTTGTCGGTGCAAGTCTGCCCAACTAAATAGTTTGTTTGGAAGCCATGTTCACTATTTAGATTGCAGTTACCACTAGGTGTCATCCGGTGGAGTTGCGAAAAGATGTCTCTGTCGCCCTCATCCACTGGGAACCGCCAAAGGAGCCCGAGACATCTCGAAGATCACGAGAAAGCAGAAGAAGCCATCCCAATTGAAGACGAAGTCCGAAGCAGCCGTCGTCTCCAGAGGAACTCACCCGAATACGGACTACGGACCGCACGCGACCAAAGAAGGACTCCTCAATTCCGTCGTCAACCACGGCTACGACACCAGCCCCGACTGCCACCCACGTTCAACGGTTCACCGGCCGAGAATCCTGAAGAATGACTGGAAAGTTTTATCGTGTCGCTGTCTTCAACAGTTGCGATGACCACACTAAGGTAAGACACGTTTTCTTCGCCCTGAAAGGACCAGCCAGAGTTTGGCTTGAAAACTACGAAGCTTTTTTGGCGACGTGGGAATCATTCAAGCGGGAGTTCCTGAAGGCATTCACAAGCATAGTCAGAAAAGAAAGCTCGGCTGCTTCTACAAACACGCATCCAGCACTCGAATGAGACAGTGACCGCGTACGTAGAAGACATGAAGCTGCTTTTTTGATGTGTCGATCCTGACCTGAAGGAGGAGAAGGTGGAGATTTTGACTCGAGGTGTTAGAGACACCTTTAAGTGGTCTAACCCACAATCGACCGAAGACGGTAGCTGAATTCGTCAGGAAAGCAAGTTCCACTGAGGAAACGTTGGAGCAACGAGCCAGCCATTTTCCTCAAGAGCTCCAAGTGACCTCGACTGCTTTCTCTGATGGCACAAAATTCAGAGGCCACCTGCGCCCAGGAAATGCGGCGCGTGGACGACTTCCGACAACCGTCCACTGTGTTTCTATTGCAGTGAAACCGGCCATGTTATTCGTCACTGCTCGTACCACCGTATCGGTCTTCGTGGCTTCGTCTAACGTCTGCACCATGCTTCGTGACGGCTATGCTTCGTCTAACGTCTGCAAGAAATCTACGAGTACGTGCGTCGAGAGGAATATGCTTCGAACCGCCTTTCGCGCTCACCATCGCCGTCAGCCTAACTCTTCGCGTCTCCATGCCGCAGCGACGCAGCCGCGGTGCGAGGAACGTCTTCCAGCCCTCGTAGGAGAAACCAAGGACAGTAACATGTGGTGGTGAGGTTGCTCATGAGCGAAGCGCCTAAGATCCTCCAACGACCATCCCGCATGAAGACACCACCCCCGAAACGCCGACGCCGCATACAATGACAACCTCGACCACGACACAAACAGTCTTCAAAACGACGCCGCCACCGAGAAAAGCTTCGACGACACGCCGTACCGATGATTCACGTACACGACCAAGCTTGACTTGACGTCGAAGACGACGTGCAACGGAAGAGACAGGACATCCGACTTAGAAGTGGTTATCGACGACCGGAAAGTTACTGCTGTATTCGACACAGGAGCCGATTACTCAGTGATGAATGAAACATTCGGTGTGCAGCTGAGGGAAGTACCGCTTAGGACGGCGTGCAAATTGTTGTGCATCGGGACGATGCACAACGCGAGTGACTTTTAAGTGACATAGTATCTATCCTGCGCCCTTCGTTGTGCTAGGCCAATGTTCCCGGGAAGTGATCTTGGGCATGAATTTTCTTAATGAGAATAAGGCGATTATCGATCTACGATATATGCTGATGACGTTTTCGACAGACGAAGTCCTCTCTTCGGAGACAACCATAGAGCATCATGTTGCCCTGAGTGTCCTGGATGAAGAAGTGAGCGTCCCGCCCCAATCAAGTGCCATAATAATCAGCGTAGGTGCCACGGTTGCCAAGAACATGAAAGCTCTCGTCGAAGGGAGGACTGAGCTGCTTTTAAGTGCTGCTGATGAACTTCAGCGAAGAATACCGGCAGATTAACAAAGGAACGACGTTTGCTTTCTTCGACGAAGTATCCGAAACTTCCAACGACTTTGTCCTTTCAGACCCATCCGCAGAAGGTTCACCTGGCCAAGAGAATTCGCCTACTCTCGACATCAAGTCAGCCCTGCTCCGAAACAGACAAGACCAGATCCGCAATCTGCGTCGAAGCTACAGTGCCTGGTTCTAGTAATAAGCGAAGGTGCGTCAAACGCCATTGCCAAACATTGCACTATAACCGACCACCACGCACAGGCTCTCCGCCAGAGCCCCTACTGAGCTCCGCCGAGAGGACGACAAGCCATTCGGGACTAAGTTGAAGAAATGCTTCGCGACGACGTCATCCAGCCTTCTAGAGTCCCTAGGTGGCACCGGTTATTTTAGTGAGGAAGACGGCCCACTTCGATTCTGCGTTGATTTCCGAGGCTTGAACAACATAAGAAAGAAGGACGTCTACCCCCTCCCCGCATCGACGACATATTGAACCGGCTCTGCAACGCCAAGCATTTCTCATCTGGGGACCTGAAGAGCGGCTGCTGGCAAATTGAGGCCGATGAAAGAGATCGCAAGATCACGCGATCGTCCCTGCGGTTTCCTTCATCTTTGTCTTCAGTCCCTTCCGTCTGTGCCGTTCCCTTTCTTCTCGGTTCCTTTTTTACACTAAAAGATCGAAAGAAGACCGCATTCATCACTCCGGATGGCCTCTTCGAGCTTAACGGGTGCCATTTGGTCTCATTTACGCACCGGCGACGTTTCAGCCAGTAATGGATCAGTGCTGGCAGGCCTGAAGTGGCACATTTCTCTCATATATTTAGATGACGTAGTTGTCTTTGCCCCGAGCTTTGAAGAAAACCTAAAAAGGCTTCGAACAGTAATAGATGCAATGATGTCTTCTGGTCTGGAAATAAGTGGATCATCATAGCGACCTACTACCTTACCCGCTATGCCGAGGCAAAAGCCCTACCGAAGCGCCGAATCAAACGGAAAAGTTTTCGTGGAGTTTGTTCTTCTGCGACACGGCGCCCCCGATCTGTTCAGCACGGAGAGAGGAGCAGCATTCATGGCGGAACTGACGCAAGCCATCCTGCATTACAGCCAAACCAGCCACCGGAGGACAACTGAATACCATCCGCAGACCAACGAACTGACCGAGGGCCTCAATAAAACCACCGCCGATATGCTCGCCCTGTATGCTGATACCGAACACAACACCTGGACGTCATCCTGCCTTACATCGTTTTCGCCTGCAACACAGCGCTGCAGGAGACCACCCAGATGGCGCCTTTTAGACTCGTCCATGGCAGGGAGACCACGACCAAAATAGATGCCATGCTGCCCAATGTTACCGAAGAAGATAATTTCAACGTCACCGCCTACCTTCAAGGCGCAGAAGAAGCTCGATCACTTGCCCGATTGCGGATCAAAGACCAGCAGCGGACCGACGCCAGACGCTACATGCTACAAAGACGCAACGCGGAATACAAGCCAGGAGACCGAGTCTGGGTTTCAACCCCATTCACCGCCGCAAATTGAGTGAAAAGCTTTCGCATGGCTGTTTCGGCCCGTACAAGTTTCTCGTCGGCAGAGTGACCTGGACTATGAAGTCGTCCCTGACGAAATGACTGCATCTCAGCGACGCCGCATGCGACCAGAAGTTGTCCTGTCGTCCGTATAAAACCGTATTATGCGCGCTAAAGTACGCTGTGTTTCTACACTCGGTGTTCGTTTTTGCACGGTCCGTTTTATTTTGTACTCGCCCTATGTTTTAAAGCATTGAGTCGATGCTTTTTTGATAGGGCAGTAATGCAGTGAATCTTTGTAGTGTTTGTTCATTCTTCAAAGCTACCGGCAAGCCGCAGTAATGCTTTATTTGTGATGCAAGACGCCGCATCCATGCAGGAGCGCTGCTGTTTAGTCCCCCTTCTGTCGTCCCGTTTCTTGCGCTAGCTTATGTCATGGATTACCAGCAGGCCCAAACTGACGCCTTAATGAAGTAATCTTATTTTCTTGTACATGCAGAAACATGAATTTTGCTGACTTCCTCGATCACACACTAGTTTTCTCAGCTTATACAGAGTAACCCTTTGCAGGAACTATGCTACGAGTGCACAGGGGATTGAAAGAATACACTTGAAGTATGAAATATGATACAGTTGCTAACAAGATGGCCAAAGTGGATGAGCGAATAAACGGATTCTCGACTGACTTAAAGCTGATTCATGAAGGTGGCCGAAACGTCATTTTTCCGTGAAAAACAGCAAGAAATAGTTGACGTTAAGTGAAAAGATGTCTGAACGGAAAGACCAGATTTTAAGTGAAAGTGCAATATGGAACAAGCAGTAATGGTTTCAATATTCATGATTGATATAAGTGCAAAGGAACTGAGAATCTTTTATCACACTTAAAGGCAAATAAGGTTTAGATAAATGTTCGATGCATTTAAATATTTATGTGCAATAAGGTAATCATCATTGTATTGAGCCAAATTCTTGCAAATAAAGGAAGAACTGAAAAATAAACTGATATATACTCAGTTCAAGAAAGACAGCCCAGGCTATTTACAGCCGTCAATAAAAAGCGAAACAATCGAAAATAGTGTAACAAATATCAAATTAAAATTTTCACACAACAAATTGTTCGGATGGAAAAGGTGTCATCAGTGGTGTGACACAGAGAACCAATGTTGCCAGGTTACACTATCAAGCGTAACTCAGCGTTATTTATTTCAGAATAGTTCTCCAGAGGCGTTATGTGTTATGGAAAGCACAAGTTGAAAAGATTATCGTTCGTTCATGGGGCTGGTAGAAGTGGGATGGAAGGCAGGATTACGCCGGTGTGTACTGGTTATTAAAAAAAGGAATAGGCCAGCTCTGGCGAAAATAATCCATAGAATTAGGAAGGATTAAGCATGGCGAGCTGTACCTGGTTGGTCTCGACATGCAGGCTGCGACAGGTTGCATGATGAGAGGAAGTCAGGTTAACATAAAAAAAATTACAGCCAGTAAATCAAGAACACGGAAGAGTGAGCACTTGCCCCCCTTTGTCGTTCTGGCCAGCGCGGAAAAACACTCCGCTAAAAGAAGTGACAACACACAAAAACGGCCAAGATGCATCCAAAGCCAGGGCCCGCGACATTCGCACTGCACACAGGTGACGGTGGTGCCTTCCCCACTGGCGGAGCAGTACATAGGCACACAGCAAACAATAGCCGCCAAATTACGGCATACTCCATCAACAGACACACGCACTTACGGTTACACACAGCTCTCAGACAGACGCTGACATCGCTCTTCCCGAGTCAATAGCCGTAAACAGAACTCCCCTACGGACACCACACATCGGAGGTCCGCTCGAAAGAAAATCAGATTAGTCGAAAGTGGTAGCACTAAGCGCCCAGAATCCAAAATGAGAGTTCTCTCGTTGTCAAAAAACTAGCCCAAAACTAGGAAAATTAAGGTTCTATTTCCTGTCTTAGAAATTATACTTGCGGCCCAGAACAATACCCAAAAGACATGACGTTAATGTGTGGCCTTTGCTAGGCGCGCCTGCACCCCAACTGGACATTCCAGAGGTAAAAGTTTCAGAAGATGCATCCCTTTCAACAGTAGCTATATTTAAAGACATTATCAAGCGGAGCCGCTGCTGTGCCTCAGTGCTTATATGGTGCTGGGATGCTGACCCGAAAAACGCGTGGTCGATCGCGGCCGCAGCACTCCAATTTCGATGGCGGTGAAATGCTTGAGACCTGTCTACTGTGCGACGTTAGTGCCCATAACCTGAATCGCCTTGGGACATTATAGCTCATAAACGAAGCCGTTAGGTAGAGGAGCTAAACACTTTAAAGACCAACACAGTAAACCGACCGAAAGCAGGCGAAGACCGCCACAAGGAAATTTTGCGGCAAGGAAGGAACGTAAGCTTTACGACAACTAAGAGCATGAGCATATTCGAGATAGTATTGTCACGTTGTAGTGACGGCAGGCCAGCGGTGAGGCATACAGCAACAAGGCTTGCAAACGAAGCTTTTTATTTGGGCTGACTTGCGCCCGCAAAAGAACTGAATCACTCGGCGGCGGCGTAAGCAACAAGCGTGCTCGTCAGTCGTCGAACTACGAATGTCCGCCGCTCGCGGCATCGCTCAATTTAAAGCCGGCAAGGAAACTTCGAGATAACAGGTCGAAATCATCTAGAGTAATCTGGAAAAACCTAGATGCAGCCTTTCATGGCTGCGATCAATCGAGATTAGTCTGGTCGCTTCTCGCGTCAAGAACAAAAGTGATAACGACCCTTTCCTGCTGCCTTGAGCGTGAACGAACAAACACTACAATGATACGTGGTAGTATAAACAACCTAAACAAGACAGCTAAACAACCACCCGTACATTTCAATAGAGACAAAAGATACACAGTTAACACTACAAGAGGATGATAATATTGTATCCGATATATCGGAATTCAAAATTATATTAGAAAAACGAGTGTACAATGTGACTTCATAGTTTGCCCGACCTACAACTTCAGTGAATTTTAACTGCTTTAAGGTCTAACAGAATTCGCCCGAGTAATCTGTATGACGAGTACTACACAAAAACTAGAAACGCAGATCCTAATTTACGCAGTCTGTAACGCGCGGCCAATATTTGTTTATCAAGCAGAAGCGTGATGCCATTATTTTGAGGAAAAAACACAGCGCACTCCTAAGACACGGACAAAGAAAGGCAAGACGAAACAGCGCTGTTTCATCTTGCCTTTCTTTGTCCGTGTCTTAGGAGTGCGCTGTGTTTTTTACTCAAGATGAACTACCAACTAGCCCGCTCTTCCACCCTTGCATGCCATTATTATATCCCTCTCTCAGCTTCCAGCACGTGACGGAAGAAGCGCCAGAAGCACCAGGTGTGGAAGAAGCCTTTAACTAGGAATGCATATAAGTCTGTAACAAAAGAAATGTTCCCACAAATAAAACCTCGAAAGCGGAGAAAACTTTCTTTGAACTGAACGGCAACTTCAAACCAGTTGCAGAAAGACGCCCAGCAGAAAAACATATTCTCAGTCAGCCTACCAGCCAAAAAGTACAAAACGAGAGCTGTTTGCCACAGAGAAAGCTTTGAAACTGTAATAAACTCTATACTGATGTCAACATAGGACTCACAGCAAGTCGTGTTTAGTAAACTCGCTGACCCATTAGAGAGGCACCATAACATATTGCCATATTAAAACTTGTTAAGTCGCACAAATAATCAAGCATTATGCTTTGCCTTGCTTCTTCTCTCAGATCATGAATGGCGTTTATCAATATCCCGCAAAAGAAAAGTATACCACCGCTGTATCTTACCGGTGCTCACCGACAGGGCAAAAACGTAGAGGCTTACGAAAAGCGTTCAACTTAAGGAACACGCAGTGAGCTGTGGGAAAAAAAATCCTGGGTGTAACGTTGAAAGACCGGAAGCGGGCAGAATGGGACAGGGAACAAACGCATGTTAATGACTTCCTAGTTGCAATCAATTGGAAGAAAAGGTTTTGGTTTATGGTTTATGGAGCTTAAGCCTCCCAAAGCGACTCAGGCTATGAAGGACACCGTAGTGAAGCACACGGGAAATTTCGACTGCCCGGGTTTGCTTGACGTCCACTGGCATCGCACAGTACTCGGGCCTCTAGAATTTCGCTGCCATCAAAATTCGACCAACGTGACCGGGATCAAACCTGCGTCTTTTAGGTCAGCAGCCGAGCGCCATAACCACTGACCCTACGCCACAGCAGAAATGGTCTTGGGCAGGGCATGTAATACGAAAGCAAGATATCCGCTGGTCCTTAAGGGTAACGGAGTGGATTCCAACAGAAGGCAAGCGTAGCAGGGGGAGGCAGAAAGTTAGGTGGGTAGATGAGATTAAGAAGTTTTCGGGGATACGGTGGCCGCAGCAGTCAAAGGGCAGGGTTAATTGTGCAGGCATGGGAGAGGCCTTTGCCCTGCAGTCCGCGCAGTCAGGCTGATGATTACGATAATGAGAGAACAATGGCGCACCGTGAAAACTTTCAGCGATTGCAGCTACAGTCGTGAGCAAATGTGGATAGACCATGGCTCCGGGCGCGGGAGCAGCTGCTCGGCCGCACCGCAGCGCTGCTATCTCGTGCCGCACGCTCACTGCGAGAGTGCTCCGAGTGGCGACAAACTTTACCCTCGCGTCGCGCTGGTGCTTATTACGCTTGATAAATTTCTAGTGCGGCGCCCGGCTACTCTGCTACTCATGGTCACGACAAAAGGGAGCGCGCATCCCAAAGCGTCTTAAGTCTCTGTGGAGAGAAATTCTCGGATAAACCTTAAGGTTTTATGACTGCTCTTGTATCGAAACGTGAGTACGAGCGCACAAGGATTCCTATGAATCACGACGGCGCTTACAATCAAAGCACAACTTAGGATAGACCTAAGGGCTGAGCGGAAGCAACTACGATAGAGATTTTGAAACGAATTAAAGAAGTAGGAGCATTATATTAACTATAGCGTTGTGTCCTTGGAAAGGCGGTGCGTCCTTCGGTATCATGTTCTACTTAATTCGTATTGTAAAGTGTCGTTCAGTTACTGCCAAAAACGTGTGTGTCACACATGGGTGCAAAAAAACCATAGGAATGTAGGTTGCCCACGAAAGCGGAATAAATATTTTGTTGTTTGATATTCAACCTGGTATTGCGATAAAGGTTAATTTTTAAGTGGTTTTATGATTCTGTGGCAGTACCACCTCGGCAACGTGAAACTTCGATTTGTGAACACTGCAAAATAACAGCTCCAGCAAGACGGAAACAAAATTGGTGCAGCATCTTTGCCTTCTGAAAGTTCACATCGGCCTTGTGCAGTCATTGTTTCCCAATAGAAAATACAAACGCTCACGTAGCAGCTCCGGTTTCAACGGAATATTTGCTTTGCGCGCCTTCTCGAGCTGTTGTCGCCGACTTCGCCCTCAGAGTAGAAACTGCCCAGGGAGGCAAGTTGCGGCACTCTCTACCATAGAGGGCAGTGCCTACAAAGCAGTGACGTCATATTTTTCGGGGTACGTGATGCCGTTGCAGGTGGGAGTACGAGCAGGCCACCCAATATAGTGAACGTCATGTTGAAAAGAGGCGCATTCAATTGCCGGCTCTATGTCATACTCCGTTGACTGGAGAGCAACGTTTGATTGTTTCGAAATCTGTGTTTTATTCGGACTAAAAGACGTGGGTGTGACCAGGAATTTTAAGTTGTTATTTGCTGAGTTTCCAGCTAGTCATTGCTGTCCGCTTTGGGTGATGAACTTCTCAACAAATTCTTTTGTACAGTTTTGGTCTGTAGATCGAACATTTCTCTGGTCTGCGTTAGCTTCCGTTCTGGTGGTAGGTAATTAATGCGTAAATGAGTAAAAAGTAATCATATCAATATTGAAAATATGTCCTGCGTTTTTTGACAAAAATTTTGAGTATTTCAATAATGTACAGAACGAATATAGACATAATAATGCCAATTACGGTTCATTCTTCCAATGCATAGAAAACTAAAGGAGAACTTTTTTTGACACTATCACGAAGGTTAATAGCAAAAAAATGCGAGCCTGCCGACGGCAGGTCCGCGGTTGCCTTTGTTGTTATAATGAAATCTTCGAATATTTGGACAAAATTGCATTCATAAACCGTTTTCCGAAAAATTGTTGTTTCCACAATCGCTGCGCATAGCTATAAGGTTTGATCAGTCCCAAATTGCTGAAGGCGATGTTCTGTGAACCTGTGCGCTCATTGTGTTCCACTAGAACGTCGCAAACGTGAAAACGCTACTGTACAAGCACAGTAAACAGTGGTAACAATCCTGTCTTCAATTTCAGGTGGAAACGAGTAAGTAAACCTGCTTGATGGAGTTTCGAGGCATGTCTTGAGCACTTGCTGGAATCACGAACCTCTGTACTTTCTACTTTCTGATCGCAGTTATAGGCTTTCTTTATCAGGAATTCAGCGTTTTATTTGGTAAAACTGCGGGCCTGCACGAAAGGATCAATTTAAGCATTTGAATTTCCATGTAGCATGATAAAACTAAAATAATGTTTTTTTCATTTCTTGGTAATACTCCGGTCTTAGTTTACTGTTTCTCAGCTCTTGAATCACTACAAGAAATACTGGGGCAATTTGTTTTACTCCAAAAAAAAAGCTTTAAAGCTAATGTGCGACCTTTTCTGAAAACAACAGCAGAAATCTTTACAACTTCTATAGGCCTTCGATAACAATGAAGTAGAACGAGCGCGGGATTTGAGCACTGCAAACGAGCTCAAGTAATCGGGCATTTTGCTGACTTATGTGAGCATAGGCCTAATCCTCGGGGAGTTTCTTTGTAAACAAATCATTTGGCGTCTACCACCCCGGCTAGGCATGGGAAATGCTCAAACGACTTCGCTTTCGCGCTACCACGTAGTTCATGATTTACACACGGACTACCATCTGCGCAACGAAGCTCTGCACCTCAGTTTTGCAAGCCTCCGTCTCGAAGGCAGGTAGCGCCTCAGGTGGAGGGGCGAACGTTTTGAGTGAACGTCTTTCTTCTCTATTTCTCTCTCTCTCTCTCTCTCTCTCTCTCTCACACACACACACACACACACACACACACACAACGAGCAACGAAGCAGTCGATAACGCCGACCGTGATCTAAGCTGAGCACAGAGGTGTTCTCTTGCGAGCAAAGTTAGCACACGCATTTCGTATTGGGCACTGCATTCATTGCGATACGTCACCAGCGGACGCTTCGCTTACGCCTTACTTCCGGCGCTCCTCGTGCGCTCAGGCTTGATATTCTTGATTTTAATGAGCCGATACGGCTGCTGAGACCAGACATTACACGTTTACTTTCAACAAGCGGCAGTTCAATGGCATTAAGGTTCGCCTTAATCATATCCTGACCATCTAAGGGCTTCTATAAAGTTTCTGCGGTTTACTGGGATTAAGCTCTACGTCGACACACAGAAGTAGCCGCAACAGATATGAAACGCAACGCAGCAATCTTGACGTCGCGAATTCTTCGTGAGCTGCGAATGTGTTCTAATGAAGAAAAATAACACTTGGGGTAGATCCAGCAAACCAAAAATGCATGCGAGAACAATGCAAGTTTAAATTACTAACCCTGAAAAGCAGCAAAACAAAAAAGAATGGCACCGCTTCCGCCTTGCCGGTTCCATGCCCCTCTCGGCTACAGACAGATGCAGGTGTTTGTAGGCGGTCGATAAGGCGTTCACTGCACCAGTGTTCATAGACCAGCACGGGACATGATTCGAAGTCAGCGGCGATGTCTGCTGAATTGTCCTCGTCAGGAGCTGACGACGTTCTGTTTCGTGATCCGTCGACACATATCCCATATCCCATTGAACGTATTGAATTTATCTTCGTACTGCAATCGCCCTTTGTTGCTGTTATGTTGTTGTTGCTGCTTTGTAATTTTCTTTTATGCGAAGCATATTACTAGAGGTACACTACAGCCCTTCGCCGTGGTTACACGCCGTGCACACCACGTGGTACAGTGACGTCACACCACGTGACATACCACGTGACCCATGACGTCACGACAGAGGAAGACGGGGGTCCACCTCGCGCCGTCGCTGTGGTTGCACGCCGTGCAGACCACGTGGTACAGTGACGTCACACCAGGTGACATACCACGTGACAGATGACGTCACGACAGAGGAAGACGGGGTCCACCTCGCGCCGTCGCTGTGGTTGCACGCCGTGCAGACCACGTGGTATGGTGACGTCACACCACGTGACACAATGACGTCACGACAGATCGCCGTCACGCGCTGGGAGAGGGAGAACGATGCCATCGCACAGATGCCGGAATGTCCTCGAGCGGCATTCCCGCGCATTTCGAACGCGTGTTCACACTCGGTGTAGGTGAAACGCTCGCTCCACCGGGCAGGCGGTCGCGGCTTCCGTGGCAATCCAGGCGCTCACCCAAAGCGCGTCTCGGGGTTAGTCGGCGTTCCGTTGTAGCCATGCCGTTGTCTTCCCCCACGAGGAAGGCTTCTAGTGGTTGTATTAAAATGACCAAGTATTCATCCAAGGAAAGCCATGTATTACCAAGCCTAGCCATCAATATGCTTCGCATCTGACTAGGCTTAACCTTAGCTAAGCCTCAGCCATTTTTTTAACTTTGTGCACTCCTGCCTTGGCCGCCAGAGGGCAGTCGGCAGTATATATGAACTAACAATAATAATAATCCAATTCCAAACGAAGGTGGTGAAGGTAATGCCCATGCCACAGCACTGCAGAAACACTGCCTCAAAGCAGAGGTGTGGTGCGCCTGGAAAAGCAGCACGAAAAAACATGAACGGCACTGCTTCCGCCATGCTGGTTCCACGCCCCCAGGCTGGGGTATGGAGGCAACTAGCACATTCACAAGTTTACATAAATTTACCTCAGCATTCCCCTCAACATTACAAAGACGCCTACCCGTGGTGCGACGAGGGACTCGCAGCATACCATGCCACGTTGAGCTACACGAGGGATACCACTAAACGAAGGAGTAGTGGGAGGCCGCTCTGTCCAACTCTGACCTGACGATCCAGTGTAGCATGGTGTCCGAGGCAAGAGAAACAGCCATGGCCGTCAAAATCCTAAAATAAGGGCAGCACCTGTTGCAGAAGACTCATCTTCATTTTGATTTATAAACAAACATTTTTACTCAGCTGTACCACCTATTTTTATAACGTTTTAGGAGATCGGCGTGTGCCCAGAAATCATGGAAAGGGTAATAGGTATAAAGTAAACCGTTCATTCAATTTTCCTTTATTTTACGCATTCTCAAAGCCGTAAGGAGTTACCAGAGCAGGAGAAGAAATGGCAGTGGAGTAAAGTTAACTTGCATTATTATTAGGAGCACATTGCAATACAGTCTTTCAAAAACTTTGCGCTACAAAGTACTGCCGAGCAACAAAAACGTGCAGTAATAATCCAGAATTCTATATTTGCTAAAACAAGATGTTGTTTTGCAGGCCTAGGTAGCCCATAGTGGAACTGGTTGTGAGCTTTAATATCTGCTCTAGGGCCAGAAAGGTGGCTCTAGCGAGTTTTGTCGCGTGAATGGCGAATGGCGGCAACCAAGATTTTGTGCGGCATGAAAGCGCGCCTAATTAATAGCGATAATTTTTGCGCGAGAAAACGCGCAATGGCGGAAAAATGTTGAATGAAACACAATAAGACTACAAGAATATTTTGTGAAATAAGGAAACGAAAAAAAGCCAGGGAGGAGTGGCACGAATAAATATGTAATGAATGTTTCATACATGTTATAAGAGTGAAGAAGCTTTTTATGAAGTTTAAAGTAGTTTGACGAGAATGTCAGAACTAAATTCCCCCCTGGGGTAGCGTACTTCAGCTAACTTCATTATGCACTGTAGTTTTATACCTTAGCAGTTGAACCGAAGATGGAGTGGAAGTACCCTGTCGTCAGGCATAATTTAGCGTTGGGTTAGCAAAAGAAATAAACTTAGTTACAGTTCAAACAAAACGTTATAAATGCTCATCTAATCCCGGATAGCATAAATTAAATGAACGTGGGTCATGTATATGCAGTTAATATTATGTTTATTTTTGGTATGCACTGATTTATATTTAGTCACGCAATTACATTTATGTTTGACGTTAGCCGTTCTTGCTCTACGATCATTCAAAGCACAGTAAAATGAGCCTAGCTTTACTCAATACAATTTCTTATACTGCAAAACAGTATTAATGACCATTTTTTGAAAACGTGTGAAATACTTCTCCATGTATGCGAAATACAATAGAATATTTCCCATTTTCTCTAGATGAAGTCGCAGTCAACTTATTGTTCGAGTCGGCGGTAGTACCCCGTGACCATCAAGACGCTGCACTCACTTTGGCTTCTTGCATCCAGTGTGCTTGCCACAATATTTTGTAGGAGTTTCGCATGCTAAGGCAGCTTTGTTGACGGCACCCTGAGCGCGTTTGTGCATCCGGCATTGAAAATGTTCAGCTGTTTAGAACTGCATTCTATGACACAGGTCGTCGCAATTGCGACTGCTTTAGGTTCGGCTTCACTGTTTTCGTGGGGTTTGACGTCCCAAAGCAACTCAGACTATGAGGGACGCCGTAGCGAAGGGCTCCGGAAAATTCGTCCACCTGAGGTCTAACGTGCACGGACATTGCGCAGTACACGGGCCTCTAGAATTTCACGTCCATCGAAAATGTACCGCCACAACCGTAATAGAGCCCGCGTCTTTCGGGCACGCAGCCGAGTGCCATAACCACTGAGCCACGACGGCCGCGTGGCACACAGGTTTGATTTGCCAGCCAAACGTATCTTCAAGGTGTATACCCACAACACTTAGTTACTAATATTGTGAGCAATTCATTCGCCTTCGTCGTCGTCGCCTCTCTGGCTGCGACTTCATTCTCTTTCACCTGAAGATTCCCATGGTGATCGCTTGGGGCTGTTCGCTTGGAACACGCCTCTGGCAGAGGGCTAGAATAAACGTCTTACGTGAAGTCTTCACTTGCACGTGGCGGAGGGGCTCCTTGGATCCTTCGTATCCTCTTTCCCCTGGAGCTGCGTTCCGGTCGCCGCTTGTGCACTCTCACCGTCATGTCTCAAGACGAGAACGCCGCCGGCCCAGGTCCCTCCCGCTCACCCTCTGCTGCCCCCGCAACTTGGACCGTGAGCAGCCGTCAACGCGACCCTCAGATGTTTGATGGCCTCCGCGCCGACGACGTCGACGACTGGCCTGACAACTACGACCGCGTGAGTTCTTTCAACCCCTGGGCCGACCCCCTTAAACTGCTCAATGTGTCCTTTTATTTGACTGACGTCGCACGCACATGGTTCTTGAGACGGATATTCCAGACTGGACAAATTTCAAGCAGCAGTTGCGGCAGATTTTTGGCTCTCCGCTTGTTCGCTTTGAAGCAACCAAGAAAAAGCGCGCTGACCGCATCCAGCGCCCTGCCGAGTCGTACACTTCTTACATTGAGGATGTACTTGCTTTCTGCCGGCGTGTCAGTGCCACAATGACCGAAGCTGACCGTGTTCGCCACGCCCTGAAGGGTATCTGCTCTATGGCGTTCAATGCCCTTGCCGTCCAAAACCCTACGTCCGTCGATGCCATTATAGAGACCTGTCAGCGCCTCGATCAGCTGCAATCCATCCGTTTGCATCCTGACCCGGCTGCCTCCTTTTTGCCCACCGACTCCGACCTGCGTGCCCTGATTCGAGCGCTCATTCGGGAAGAGCTTCTCACGCACGGTTATTCGTGCCTAACCGAATCTGCGCCTCCTGCTTCATCATCTGCTGGTGCTGGCCTTCGCAGCCTGATTATAGAAGAGCTGGTGTTGATCCCCTGCTCTCTGGCACCCGACACTCCTGCGCCTCGCCCAACACCCACGTGCCATGCCACCTTTCAATGATCCGCCTCCGACGCCAGAGCCGCCACGTCATCATGTCACAGCTTTGGCACCTCCAACCTCAACGCCCCCGTTCTACACGCCCTGGCGCCCTAACCACTCGATTTGTTATTATTGCGGCTTCCGGGGCCATATTTTCCGCTTCTGCCGTCGGTGCCTTCCAGACGAACGTAGCGGGTATGAAGCCTTTGAAAGCGCCTATAGGCCTAGTGGTCCCTCTCATCAGCGCCGTTCCTTCACGGACTCTTCCGGACGTTCTTCTTCACCTTTCTCTGTTCCCCCTCGTGATTATCGACCCACCAGAGCTCGATCCCCTTCGCCGTACCGCCGCTGTTCCTCTCTACTCCGACCCGCTTCTACTGGACCTGACCTTCGCTCGGAAAACTAGCTGGCGCAGTTTTTTGAGGGAAAGCTACATGCTCTGGACACAGACGAATACCTCCGGAGCGCCCGTCCAATATGGTTTCACTGTGGGTTGAAGGTTTAAGACTAGAGGCTTTGATTGACACGGGCGCTGCAGTTTCTTTATTCATAGTAACTTATGTTCGCGCTTGCGGAAAGTAAAAACGCCGTACGATGGGTCTCCACTGCGTGGAGCTAATGACGTCATCATTTGCCCATCCGCTAAGGGCACTGTCCGGGATTCTGTTGACGGTGTCCGTCACCATGTACAATTTTCCGTGCTGTCTCCTTGTGCTTACCTTATGATTTTTGGCTGGGATTTCTTGTCTTCCGTCTTTGCTTTTATTTTTTGCTGTGACCGGTTCGGCAGATTCGGTTTTACCCGCTGGGAGTCAAAATCTTGTCACGCTTACTTCTGATACCATCGTTCATGGGGATGTGCTCATCGCGCCTTCTGATCGACACCTTATCGGGGGACTTGCCTTGCCACATAGCCTGGTTCGGTTTGAAAATGGATCTGCCATCGTCGCTGCCTTGAACACTTCCCGTGAACCTCTCGTGTTACCCAACGGCATTTCTTTTTCCTGCACGTTGGACATGCACCCGGTTTCCCTCGTCGTGCTTACAGCGCCCTTCACCCAGGCGCGCCCTTCAGCGGACGTTTCTCTCTGCATCCTCTCTGCCACCATCAATCCAGACCTCCCGGCGTCGCAAGGGCAAGAGTTGCTGGACTTGCTTCGCAAGCACCAAGGCTTTTTTGATGTGAGCTCCGCTACCCTGGGCGAGATTTCTGTTGCCGAGCACCGCATCGTTACCGGAGGTACCTCGGTTGTTCGCCGCCGCCCGTACCGCGTTTCTTTATCTGAACGCAAAGTCATCGAAGACAATGTCTGTGATATGCTCCGCCTAGACATTATTCGCCCTTCCGCCAGTCCCTGGTCTTCCCCGGTGGCTTTGGTGAAGAACAAGGATGGGTCAGTGCGATTTTGTGTTGATTACCGTGCACTTAACAAAATTACTGGTAAAGAGCTTTACCCCATGCCCCGGATAGATGACTCCCTCGACTCGCTCCAGGGAGCTGAATACGTTTCCACCCTACATCTTCGTTCCGGTTACTGGGAGATTCCCATGCATGAAGCGGACAAGGAAAAAACCGCGTTCGCTACTCCCGACGGCCTTTACGAATTTAATGTTATGCCGTTTGGACTGTGTAATGATCCTGCTACTTTTGAACGCATGATTGATACAGTTTCAGTGCCATTTCGCCAGGAAAGAAATCACGATTCTGGGCCACCTCGTCAGCCGGGACGGCATTCGACCCGACCCTGATAAGCTTGCCGCTGTGTTGAAATTTGCCCGTCCCCAGCAGACTAAAGAACTGCGTAGTTACCTCGCACTGTCCTCTTATTTTTGGCTTTTTATACGAAATTTTGCTACCATTGCCCCGCCATTGCATCAGCTCCTCACTGCTCACAGTGCTTTCGTTTGGACTGAGGAATGCGAAAGGGCTTTTCAAGCCTTGAAGCAAGCACTCACCTCCGACCTAGTCTTTGGCCGTTTCGACGATGCTGCTCCCACCATTCTACACACTGACGCTAGCGGCCACGGTCTTGGTGCTGTTCTTTTGCGTCGTGATAGTACTTCTCGTGAAAGAGTTATTGCGTTCGCCAGCCGCACTGTGACACCTGCGGAACGTAACTACACTATCACTGAGCAAGAATGTCTTGCCGTCGTTTGGGCAGTTCAGAAATTCCGCCCCTATCTTTACGGCCGCCACTTCACGGTCGTCACGGAACACCATGCGTTTTGCTGGTTGTCCAGCCTCAAAAGTTTGACTGGCCGCCTTGGGCGCTGGGTTCTTCGTCTTCAAGAGTACCGTTTTGACGTCACCAAAACGGCCGGTCGAACGCACCGAGACGCCGATGCCCTTTTTCGTTTCCCGCTTCCGGAGTCTTCGTGTCGTTTTTGTGGCCCACCTTCCACCTGTCACAGCGACTCCTCATCGTAGCCAGCTCTTTTGCACGTCGCCGCCCACCCCTGCGTCGCATCTGACGACTTAACCGCCCTTGTGTCGGATCAATGCAACAATGCGTATTGCCGCTCCATAATCGACCGTCTCTCGGGAGCTTCCTACCCTTCTACCGCTCAGCTGCGTCGGCAGCTTCGGCAGTTCAAACTCGACAACGATGTGCTCTGCCGCTACGTTTACTGCCCTGATGGCACCCGGTGGGTTCCAGTGGTACCACTGTAGTGTGCCAACTGTGACAGGTTCCGCTACCGCCATGCGCCGACACTGCGCTGCGCCTGACGACGACGAAGTTGCCCCGCTGTCTTGGTGCTGGCTACGCCCGTCTACGCTGCCAGATCCTGCACGGCGGTTCGGTCTCTTGAGGACGCCTAATAAACGCACCCCTACACCACGTACACTTCGCTCCCGTATTTTGGAGGCCCTCCACGATGACGCGACGGCCCGTAACTTAGGTTTTCCCAAAAACCTATGACCGCGTCAAGAGCCTTTTCTTTTGGCCTGGCCTTTCCTACAGTGTCGCTAAATACGCAGCATCTTGCCCGCTGTGCCAGCGCCGACAACGGCCGACTTAACCTCCTGCTGGACATCTGCAGCCTCTACCATGCCCCGCCAAGCCATTCGCCGTCGTCGGCATCGAGTTGTACGGCCCGCTTCCTCTCTCTACACGAGGTAATCGCTGGATAGTCACTGCCGTCGACCATCTGACACGCTACGCCGAGACCGCAGCCTTGTCTGATGGATCGGCTCCCGAAGTTGCTGCATTCTTTCTACAATTCATCGTACTGCGCCACGGCGCCCCTCGGGTGCTTCTCAGTGAGCGCGGCCGGACGTTCCTTTCAACCGTTGTTGCCGAAGTTCTGCAATCTTCTTCTACGCTTCACAAGATGACGTCCAGCTACCACCCCCAAACCAATGGTCTTACTCAGAGGTTCCATCGCATCCTGTCCGATATGATTGCTATGTACGTCGAACCTGGCCATAGGAATTGGGACGCAGTCCTTCCCTTTGTCACTTTTGCCTGCAATTCCGCGTTGCAACGAACCACTGGTTACTCCCCTTTTTCCTCGTTTACGGCCGTTCTCCCACTACCATTCTCGACGCCTCTTTCTCCTCGACGCGTGGAACTCTTCAGCGTCTGTCCCCAACCAGTTCCTTTCCCGCTTGGCCCGGTGCCGCCACCTTGCTCGCCTGAACACGGAAGCCTAACAGGAAGACCGCAAGAGTAACTACGACACGACGCACCGCGTTGTCTCGTTCAACCGTGGCGACGAGGTCCTGCTTTCTACCCCTCTGCGGACGCCTGGTCTTTGCGACAAGTTCCAGCCCCGTTTCATTGGTCCCTACTTCGTGCTAAACCAAACTTCTCCAGTGAACTACCGCGTCACTCCTGTTGATCCTCCTCCGGACCGCCGTTACCGGGACTGAAATTGTACCCGTTTCCCGCCTCAAGCATTTCATTCGGCGCTATGCATCAGACCAATCGCGGCCAGGCTGGCCGCTTCGGCCCCGGGGGGGGGGGGGGGGAGGTAGTGTGAGCAGTTTATTCGCCTTCGTTGTCGTCGCCTCTCTGGCGGCGACTTCATTCTCTTTCGCCTAAAGATTCCCATCGTCATCGCTTGGGGCTGTTCGCTTGGAACACGTCTCTGGCAGAGGGCTAGAATAAACGTCTTACGTGAAGTCTTCCCTTACAATATATTCGAGAACCTTGAAAGAAACTGAAGCCAACGTTGAAGGCTGGTCAGGCGACCAGTTGTCTATTCCGTATATCCAACTTCTGTCTTCTGTCACTTAATCTTAAGAAGGTTGCCAACAAGTCCAAAATAAACATTGTGCAACCAGCTCCCTGCAATCGCTTTCTTGGGATGGCGTTGCGGACACGAACAAACATACACAGGAAAGAGCAGAAGACAGAAAAGAGCGCAGAAACGTTCACGCTCTTTCTGTCTTCTGCTCTTTCCTGTGTATGTTTGTTCATGTGCGCAATGCCATCCCAAGAAAGCTATGCACCAACTAGCCCAGCAAGAAGTTCTACATTCCCTGCATTCGGTCGCTGCCAGGCACTGTGAATACAGACATCTCAGTCACAGTAGCAAGAATCATGAGATTTTCCTTCCTGAGTGCACAGCTAATGTTGTGTACGCCATGCCTTGAAGCTGCGGCATCTAATACGTAGATTAGAGAGGCCAGTTTTAACCACAAAGACAGGATCACAAGACACTGGTAAAAAAACAGCTGTTGCAGCCAGATTTGCGCACATTGCAAACGTTGTAAATGCTCTGGTGGAAACTTGCTGTCTCTTTCATCGAGAAAGATATATCTTTCTCAACGGGTCGATTGCTGTGATTTATTCTATGCTTTCAGAGTTTTTCCGGATGTATATGAAGTAGGACAAATCAGTAGATGTTACGAGGAAGATAAAAAAAATGAAATTTACATATAGTATTAAGAGATAATGTAATTAAGTAGATGAATATATGCATCTGCTGGTGGCCTTAACGTCAAAACTGTAATGGTGAACTCGTATCTCCAAGCTCTGCTCCTCTTCCAAAAAAGCTAGGTTTCTTAAATGACAAAATAAGCAATTCAACCTCGGCTTAAGCTTCAAGCGCATACATTTATTGTTGTAGTCACTCATGAGTATGCTCGCATTCTATGAAACTCACACACTGGAACCAACATAGAAAAACTATAAAAGGAAAAAAAGATTGGGAAGCAGACAAGTAAAAGGAAAAAACAGCGCTCCTAAGACGCACATGAGGGAAGCGAACAGCACCGAAACCAAGGCGGATAGGGAATTTTTTTTAATTTGCCATGCTAATTTATTGGAGAATAATAGTGTAATTACTTCATTGCTTAAAGACAATAAAAGAAAGCAGAATAAAAAACACACACATGTCGCCGGTGGGACACGAACCCACCACATTCAGACTCTGTTCCGGTGCTCTATCAACTGAGCTACGATGACGTATGTCCAAACTTCTATTTTCGGGGTATTTATGTGTAGCATAACTGAACCTCGACAGTTCCAGACATCCACTATGCTGCTTCCTGTCGGTGACTGTCCGCTTCCGTCACTTATAGATTAGGACTTAGATTGATGTAGAACCTGTAGAAGCGAAGAGCCTCTCGGTCCGCCGTGTTGCAACAGGCAGCCCCTGAACCATTGCCTGAAAAAAGGCTGCCCGGTCAAAAATGAGGCGAAACTAGGGTCAAGCTGGGGCCATGCTGGGGCAAAACTGAGGAAGGGCAACACTGGGCGAAACTAGGGCGAAACTGGGGCGAAACTGGCGCGAAACTGGAGCGAAAATGGCGCGAAACTGGGGCGAAAATGGCGCGCAAATTGGCGCAAAACTGGGCCAGTTCGAAACAAGGGCAAATCCGGCAATCCGCATCAAAAAGAGTGAAGTGCAACGTTCACACGCTGACACTGTTCAGATTATTTCTGTATTTTACGTTGCATCGTGCTGTAAAATTCCTCTAATTCACATGCAAGGAAAGTCATATAACCGCTTCAATAGCGCTGCAGTTTTTTGTGGGTGACAAAGCTCGGAATTTTTCTGTGCTTGCCTTTAGATTGTTTAGACTCATTTCTGAAAATAGTTCTGGTGTTTGCGTCCTTCCCTACACTCAATGCTGAGTGTATGCTTCGTGTCGGAACCTGTGGCCTATTCCGCAAAGTGAACTCAGTTGGATGTTGGCGCTAGTACTCTACTGCATATGTTGTCATCGTTTTCCTTCGCAATTTCGCAGTTATGTATGCACATATGTCTCGCTAGCCTCCTTAGACAGGCCAACTTTTGCCTCTCCTCCGCTCCCTTCTATTACCAGCACTCTGTGAAGAAAGGTCATTACAACAAAAATAGTGCGAAAAGTTCAGGGAAACAGCATCTGTAATAGACGCAATTTTTTTTGGTGTGATTAGTATTTTAACCGCATATCAGGAATACTCAGTTTAAGTTGAAAGTTTTGAGAAGTTGAAAATGCGGCATGAACTTATTTTTTGTTTCAATTATTATATAAACATTACGTTTCGGGGCAGCATGTAACTTTGCTGGAAAGGAATAAACAATTTTATAAGAAAGGAGAAGTCTGGGCGAGTTAAGTAATCAGTTTGAGCAGCGCGAACAGGGCATGGACGTATGGTGTTGTACGTTTTTTCTTCTTTCGTGTCCTGTTGGTGCTATTTTAGAATCATTTTTTAATATGATTACAAAATTAGTGGTGCAGCGGATTATTTCAAAGCCTAAAATGTTGCAAGGTACTTTGAAAGTCCTGCCATAAAACGGGAACTAACCTAATATGGTCACCAAAACATTTTAAAAAGGCGTTCTGTCTAGGTTTTTTTTATTGCTTCGTTTGCTTACTGAAGAGCAGAAAATAACCAAAAACGATGGGATAAACTGCCCTTCTGCATTTCTTCTAGCTGAACAATTTTTTGGCTCGCAAAGAATCATGCCGCCGCATCCACGGCCGTTTATTAACGGCGAGAGTGGTCCATGAAGTCGCGAAAAGATTTAGGCTTAGAACAAATGTCAATGGCATGCTTAGGCTTAGCTTGAGGATTTTGGTTGCACTGCCGTATACCCTAGCTGGCTCTTCGGGCGCGACCTTTGCATGCCATGAGGTAGCCGTGTAATCTGAAAGCGGCCAAGCATATTCTCAACATTCAGCAGCGCAGCGTCTCGCAGTTACGTCCTGGCTTTCGTCTTCAGTATGTCAAGCAGCCCAAATATATTCCACCTTTAAAACTCCTGTCACCGTGAAATGAGCCAAGCTATGTGCCACTACTCTGGTTTCTGCGCTAATATTTATTGCATATTTTAATTTACGCTTTACTGCTGGGGCATAACTTCAGGCGTTGACGAATGTTTGCAGTATGTGTTAAAAAAGCGGCCAATCCGCAGCCATATCCAAGAACCTGAGAAGACTAATAGGCTTGTGCACGAGGGACTGCGAAAAACAAGTCTGAACAAGGCGCGTGTCAAATAGCCTGTCGCAAATGTTTTTTTGTGCACAAGAAAGCAATACTCTAACATATTGTCACGTAGCAGTTGGTACAGGTAGCGCCGCGTCTAGACGGGAGAGGAACGCCAACACCGAGAAGATGCGACACCACACCGCGACGGCCAGGATGGAACGTCCAGTTTCGTCTTCTTCAGCAGCGAACAGCGTGGCGCACGAGCTGCGCCGAACAGCCGCCGAGCGGCTATTGTTGTAGACGCGGCATTACCCTCCCTCTCGGAAAGAGCATCGGCCCGATGCTTTAACAAGAAAATAGGGAGAAAGAAACAAAGAAAAAACAGAGTAACGCACAGCACTTAGTCACTGAATGTCTCGCGAAAAATAGGGCTTCATCCGCACTACATTAACAATCTCTGGTCTCTGCTGACGACGAGGAGTCCGGGAAGCCCCATCCGGGAGAACTTCATAGGTTACGTCGCTTAGCTGACGGAGAACTCGGTAGGGGCCGAAATACTGCTTGAGCAGTTTTTCGGAAAGACCACGGCTTCGAATTGGGGTCCATACCCACACTTTGTCGTCCAGAGCGAACGTCATCGGTCTGTGGCGGCGGTTGTAACGTCGGGCGTCACGGCCTTGTTGGTTCAGGATGCGCACTCTTGCAAGTTGTCGAGCTTCTTCTGCGCGAAGCGTGAACTCCTCGGCTCCAACGTCGGGGTTGCGGCCATCATGGGGCAGCATTGCTTCCAACATTGTCGACACTTCGCGGCCCTACAACAGAGAGAAGGGCGTCCTCCGCGTGGTTTCCTTTGAGCCGTGTTATACGCGAAAGTAATATATGGCAGGATATCGTCCCAAGATCGATGCTCAACGTCAACATACATGGACAGCATATCGACGAGAGTTTTGTTAAGGCGCTCGGTCAGGCCATTCGTCTGGGGATGGTAGGCGGTTGTTATCCTGTGAGTAGTGCCACTCAGCCGCACGAGGGATTCCAAGAGTTTGGCAGTGAAAGCGGTGCCTCTATCCGTGATAATTAC
Organism: Amblyomma mixtum; assembly: GCF_055824585.1. Lineage (NCBI taxonomy): Eukaryota > Metazoa > Arthropoda > Arachnida > Ixodida > Ixodidae > Amblyomma > Amblyomma mixtum. The sequence continues at coordinate 70,007,325 of NC_143019.1, forward strand.
TGCTGGAGCGCCATGCCGGAGGACGATGCGTTCCACGAAAAATTTCGCAGCCTCGGCTGCTGTGCCGCGCTGGAGGGCCTTGGTTTCAGCGTAGCGCGTAAGGTAATCAGTGGCGACGATAATCCACCGGTTTCCCGAAGATGAAGTTGGAAAAGGGCCGAGAAGGTCCGTGCCAACTTGCTCAAACGGGAGTCTGGGCACTTGAACGGGATGTAAAAGTCCAGCTGGCTTGACAGGGGGTGTTTTTCGTCGTTGACAATTACAGCACGTGCGCACATAGTGTCGTACAGTCGCCGCAAGCTTAGGCCAGTAATAGCTCTTTTCGATCCGAGCCAGAGTGCGGGCTTAGCCGAGGTGACCTGCGGTGGGCTCGTCATGACACGCCTGCAAGATTTCTTCACGGAGATTCGCTGGAACGACGAGGAGGTAGTCGCTTCCGGTTGGAGAAAAGTTGGCTTTGTACAGCACGTTGTTGCGCAGACAAAAGGAGGACTGGATTCTTGCGAAGGGCTGGGGAACCTCCGTGGTACGTGCTTCCAGGAAGTCGATGAGAGGTTTCAGCGCCGGGTCCTCAGGTTGCTGACTGGAAATAGTCGCTGCGTCTACGGCTGCAATGAGAGGAAAGTCCGGTTCGTCGTCGTCGCGCGCAGCCTCGACTGGATATCTGGACAAGCAGTCGGCATCGTTGTGCTGGCGCACTGATTTATACACAATGGACATGTCAAACTCCTGAAGACGTAAACTCCAACGCGCAAGGCGGCCAGAGGGATCCCGTAAGTTCGTCAACCAGCACAGAGAGTGGTGGTCGGTTACCACTTGAAAATGCCGGCCGTACAGATAAGGTCGAAATTTTGTCTCAGCCCATACCACGGCAAGGCATTCTTTTTCGGTCGTGGAATAATTAGATTCAGCACGAGACAGAGTGCGGCTGGCGTATGCTAATACGCGCTCAGCGCCGTCCTGCCACTGGACGAGTACAGCACCAAGACCCACGTTGCTGGCATCTGTGTGGACGAGAGTCTCCGCACGAAAATCGAAATGACCAAGGACAGGCGTGGTTTGCAAACATCGTCGTAATTCATCAAATGCCTGCTGCTGCTGTTCTGTCCACGCGAATGGGACGTCCTCTCTTGTAAGATGCGTCAACGGTGCAGCAAGTCGGGAAAAGTTGGCAATGAACCGCCGGTAATACGCACAAAGGCCCAAAAAACGCCGGACCGTTTTCTTGTCCGAAGGAGTGGGAAAGTTGGCGACAGCAGCTGTTTTAGCAGGATCCGGCCGGACTCCACGATGGCTGACGACATGGCCCAGGAAAAGGAGCTCTTCATAACCAAAGTGGCATTTCTCGGGCTTCAACGTCAGGCCGGCAGATCTTATAGCCTGCAGCACGGTCAAGAGGCGCTGGAGGTGCTCTTCGAACGTTGGCGAAAATACAACAACGTCGTCCAGGTATACCAAGCACGTCTGCCATTTCAGGCCCGACAAAACAGCGTCCATCATTCTCTGAAATGTTGCCGGAGCTGAACACAAACCGAAAGGAAGGACCTTGAACTCATAAAGGCCATCCGGCGTCACGAACGCTGTCTTCTCGCGATCCCGCTCGTCAACTTCGATCTGCCAGTAACCACTTTTTAAGTCCAGCGAAGAAAAGTAGCGCGCGTGCCGCAGCCGGTCAAGAGACGTCTTTCTTGGTAACCTGGTTAAGCTTCCGGTAGTCAACGCAAAATCGCAGACTACCATCCTTCTTCTTAACCAAAACCACAGGCGAAGCCCACGGGCTCCTCGACGGCTGAATAACACCATCCTGCAGCATCTCTTTGACTTGTTCAGCTATGGCTTCACGCTCCCGCAGTGAGACACGGTATGGGTTTTGTCGAATTGGTCGGGTACTGTAGTCCGTAATGATGCGGTGCTTAGCTTAGATGCGGCAATATACTATTTTCGGCCAGTGTTACTATATCATCTACTCCTGTGGTGTCCGAGCACAAGGTCAAGATAACACCAGAAAAATCGCGAGTTCACTCACACCAACGACTTCCATTGAATTTTCACCATGCGACCTGACTCCTTTTTTCTAAAAAATTATGGAAACGTTTCTATATCAATTGGAGATGCAAGAGCAAGGAAACGAGTTAAGGGTTTTGTGGTTGCGTGGAGAAGAAAGCAGGCGGAGTTGTACCATTGATGTTACGTGTATTACTTATGGTTTAAAATTAGTAACTTAGAGGCAGTAAACCCTGCCCGTATGATTGCAAATGGTGGTGGATGTGGCGCTTTGTGTTTCTTGGGGCCTTTTTCTTTTACTACGATTGCACAGGCTGTCCTTCGAGCCTGGAGCGTTTTAAGGGCAGTTCCACGCGAGCAGGGCCCCCTTCCCTTCTCCCTCCATTCCTCCTGCTGTGCAGGTGACCTGCCCCGCTAGTTCTTTTCTCAGTGAGCAGCTAACGCGAATTTCGGCTCCGCGTCACGTAAAAAAATGACTGGATTTCCATAGCGGGACTATCGATTAGATGTTAGGCAAAAAACATCCCTCCTGCAACCTACAACCTTATTTTTCTGCGCACTTTCAGTCGGGATGATCGCTCGACCGCCTTTATCCTCGCCGGAATCTGCTGCGCAATTCTCGTGGTCTTGATGTGCGGGCTCTTACTTTCATCTACTCAAACTCTGGATACAGGTAAGCACTTTTTTTGCTTCCTTGCTTTCAAAATCGGTCGAACGTTAGCTGATGGTATGGTGCTTAACCTCCTGCATTGTGACAACCGACTAAATAATAATAATCGTGATGACATTTTTTTAAGGCTCAAGGTTAGCTTGGAGAAACAGCGCATTGGCACTAGTTATTTCGCATTGTTCGAAGTGGGATAACTATTTTACACGAGTGGAGCCGAGCCCAAGGCTGACGATTATAGCCATTATATAACTGAAGGGAACCTGGCTGCAGTGAGCATCGAACTTTGAGGGATGTGGGATGTGTGCAGTAATCTTCTTGGTCTGATATTAAACTGAAAGGGGTCCTAATGGAACGCCTACTAAATTAAATGGCATAGGGCCACAGCATTTGACATGAGTGAAAACAGCGCGAAAGAAGCCCGTAGGCGAAACGAAGAAGGGACAGGAAAGAGCGCTGCTGCCTTCGGGCAGCGCTCTTTTCGCGTTTCGCCTTCGGGCTTCTTCTTTCGCGCTGTTTCCACTCATGTCACAATGACCGAACTAGCCCAGCAAAAACTTCTGCTTGGCCACAGCATTGTTGCTTAGAGAAAGGTTTACAGTAGCTCCACTATAATTACCACTCAAATGCGTGATCACAAGTAGCAAGTAGCACACCGAAGGAAGGAATATTTCCAGAATCTCCTTCCGGCCTATGTTCACGTCATGCCCTACTGAAACCGAAGTATATGCTTGTGCGGCGGCTGGGTGGAATGGGGAGGTTTGTCGGCGGCTTGACTAGGGATTTAAAATGAAATGAGAGATTTGGGCGAAAGTTTCGGTTTCTGGATTGATATTTTTCCTAACCTTCGGTATTCATTTGCCTGACAACGGAAAAATATAGCGAAATATGTGGTAGAAACATAATAAATTACGACGTTTTCTTGCCTTGTCGAAGACCATCGTGAACCTATCATGATTCTGATAGTCTCTGCGCATCGCGAATTCCGCTGATTACGCTAAGGCGGAATACCAACACTTCATTATATTGATGAAGAGGAGAGATGAAAAGATCAGAGCTTTGGTTGGTTGGAACGCCGCCTTACAGTGACCAAAGAATACGAGGCGGTTAACGAGGAATAGAGGAGAAAAAACTGAAAGGTTCATTTTCTGAGCTTTCACTTTTTTCTGCGAATGGTATCGCTTCTCCTCACGGCATTTCATGACAAATGATAGCATAATGATTTTGGTTTTGATACTTGAACCTTCAGACGTTGGGCAGTGCGGAAAAGTTCTCGATTTCCGATTTACATGTGCCATGGGTTTTGAATGTTATTTTTATTAAGCACTTTCTTAAATATCCGTACTGGAGCAACTTTAATTTCAATGTGTTATCATCATCAACATCAACCTGACAACGCCCACTGCAGTTCAAAGGCCTCTCCCATGTCTCTCCAATTAACCCTGTCCTTTGTCAGTTGCCGCCACTGTATCCCCGCAAACTTCTTAATCTCATCCGCCCACCTAACTTTCTGCCGTCCCCTGCTACGTTTGCTTTCTCTTGGAATCCACTCCGTTACCCTTGAGGACCAGCGGTTATATTGCCTTCGCATTATATGCCCTGCCCAAGCCCATTTCTTCCTCCTCATTTCGACTAGGATGCCATTAACCCGCGTTTGTTCCCTCACTCCGCCCTCTTCCGATCTCTTAAAGTAACACCTATCATATTTCTTTCCATAGCTTGCTGCGTTGTCTTTAGCTTAAGCTGAATCCTTTTTGTTAGCCTCCACGTTTCTGCCCAATAGAGAAGCTGTAATGTGTGCTCCACCCTATCTTATCTTTGTAGTTATATCCTTCTCATGATTCAGATCAGCGGTCACTGCCTGCCCTAAGTAGGCATATTCTCTTACTACTTCCAGCACCTCGCCACAAATTCTGAACTGCTGCTCTCTTGCTAGACTGTTGAATATTTCTTTGGTTTTCTGCATGCAATTTTTAGGCCCACCGTTCTGCTCTGCCTGTCTAACTCATTGATCATGCTTTGCAGTTCATGTCCTGAGTGACTTAGCAAGGAAATGTCATCAGCGAATCGCAAATTACTCAGGTATTCTCCATTGGCTGTTATCCCAAACTCTTCCCATTCCAGCCCCCGGAATACCTCCTGTAAGCAGGCAGTGAAGAGCATTGGCGAGATCGTGTCTCCCTGCCTGACACCTTTCCGTATTGGAATATTATTGCTGACTTTATAGAGAACTACGGTAGCTGTTCAATCGTTATAAATATCTTCCCAATATTTTCACATAACACCCTTCCACACCCTGATTCTGCAATGCCTGCATGACAGCTGAGGCTTCCACTGAGTCCAATGCTTTCTCGTAAACAATGAAGGCTATAAATAGGGGTTGGGTATATTCTGCGAATTTCTCGATCACCTGGTGGATAGCTTGAATATGGCTTATTGTCGAGTATACTTTACGAAAGCCTGCCTGATCACTTGGTTGATTGAAGTCTAAGGTCGTCCTGACTCTATTAGCGATTACCTTAGTAAATACCTTTTCAATTGCAATGAGTACAAGCTACTTAAGAAAAGCCCTAATAGGTCGACTACACAAACAAAGGCTTTGTAAACATGTTGACGTAAAAAACTTCCACGTTCTTAATATTCACCCACCCCAGGCTTTCTTTGATGTCTTTTAGAACGCGTTAATTGTATGTATTCTGAAAATGTAATTGGTACCCTAAAATAAAACTGAGTTTTGAAGTCATCGTCAAGGGATACAGATCTGCGAGGAACATTGTTACATACCCCCTAAATAACGGGATTAGTTTTTATTGCCGCGTTCTCTAGGCTAACCTGCACTTCCACGAATATCGAGAAATCAAATTTTCTTCATTGATTTAAAGTGAGCAATAAGCATGCCATTTTTATTGCGAAAATGATTTTGTGTATCTTTTAAGCACCCTATATTCGCCGAGGGGTTTCATGTTACATAAAATCCGGTTCAATGGTTTCTACTTTTTATTGATTAGAAGATCCAGTTCGCGCTCACTGATCTTTAAGGAAATCATTCTTCAATGAATATGTTAGTCGAACAGTGAAAGAATTTAGAGTCACAATATACGGTGCGGGAAAACATTATTCTAACCGAAAGATTACTCTAGTCAAAACGGTTAACGTGCTTTTTCATTGTTATTAAACCATCCAGCTTCTTTGTACAGAACTGTATTCCCTGAAATGCGACAGGCTTCTGTGAGAGTGTGCTGCTGTTGCCAGTGCCACAGAGCACAGTAGCCTGCATATTGCGTAATTTTTATATAAGCAAATTTTACAACCTCATTTATATAAGGTGTAAAAATACGATGCCAGAGACCGGGTGCAGGGTAAGGGATAAATGAAATGGAATCTAGCTGAGATGTTAAGATTAATATTTTGTGTTTGGTAAGGATGTTTCAGAGAGAATATCTAGCTGCTCGCATGCTCCCTACATCGATCATGTGGGGAACTTCTGTGCTGGTGCAAAGTAAATGAGGGCTGCATTATCGAAAGAAACGCGTCCAGCCCAAATCGGACTCCCCATGGAATTCCGCAGTCGGTCCTACATTGACTCTCGTTGCAAAGCGGTCCCATTCGCGAATCCAAGGAAATCAGAGTCCTCGGACTTTTCATACACAACCAGCGACGCTGCGAAACAACACTCGCCAAGCTCCGGCAGGTGGGGGACCAGGTGGGCCGCATGGTCCGCCGGGTTTCCAACAAGCGCGGTGGGTTACGAACCAAAGACGCCTTGCGGCTGGCGAACGCATTCGTGACCAGTCCAATCTTGCATTCGACTCCCTATCTCCACCTGCGGAAACAGGAGGAGGATGCCCTCGAGGTCATCCTCCGCAAAATCATGAAACGAGCGCTGGACCTCCTGGTCTCTACCTCTACCAGCCGCCTTTTGGCACTGGGGATGGTTAACACTTTTAGGGAGCTTCGGGAGGCCCACCTCAACAACCAATACACTCGTCTCACAAAGACAGGGTCGGGTCGCCGCCTTTTAGCCCGACTTCACATCCAGCACACTCAATTCACAGAGGAGAGATGCCGCCTTCCCGTACACTGGAGACGCGCCCTCCACGTGCGGCCTCTCCCCACCAATATGTCCAAAGAGGATCATAATGGCAGGCGCCTGGCGCGGGCGGAAGCCTTGGACCGCTATTTTCGGAGCAAACCAGGAGTCTTCTACGTGGACGCGTCCGGCCCGGACCCCAGGGGATGGTACACGGCCGCGGTTGTCCACGAGGGTAAAACAGTAGACGCCCTTACTTTCAAGGCCCAGTCAGCAATTCACGCAGAAGAGGTTGCCATCGCTTTGGCAGCCTCTCACACCTCCTCCAAATACATAATCACCGACTCGCGAGGGGCTTGCCGTAACGTCACGCAAGGGTGGGTTACTCCCCTAGCTTATCGCATTTACCAAAATTGTAGCCGAGACTCGGATCCCGCGCACCGATCTCTCGTTTGGGCTCCAGGTCACCAAGGCGTCCACGGAAATGAGGCAGCCGACGCCGCCGCCCGCGCGCTCTCTCTCCGGGCATTTCCCACGGGACCCGACGCCGACCAGGACACTGATTTCAATCCGATTTATACTTTTAAAGAAATATGCGAGTATTACAAATCCACGCACCAAACTCTTCCCAACCCGTGCAAAGGGCTGGGGAAGGTCAACGAGCGGGTACTCCTGCGCCTGCTCACCAACACGATGTTGTGCCCGGCAACTCTGCAACATTTCGATCCTCAATTCGACGGGCGGTGCTCACACTGTGGGGAGGTGTCTGACACTTACCACATGGTGTGGGCCTGCCAGCAGAACCCATCCCTACCCCCTATCCCAAACCCCACCCGAGAGGACTGGGAGGCGACCCTGTCCGGTTGCTGCACCCTCGAGGCCCAAAGGGCCTTAACGCAGCGCGCCCGGGCTGCGGCAAACGCCAATGGGGTACCTGTCTAGGCATCCCACCTAGTGGTTGTAAGGGCGTGACCCTTCAGGTCACGACCCCCAACACCTCTCCCTATGATTTAATAAATGTTTTCACCACCACCACCACCCACCTACATTGACGGTAGAGAGGCCGCACACATCGACATGCAGGCATGCTATCAACAGGCGCTTTTTCACTTGGATAATTTGTATTCTGCATTCTGGTAACCTGATTTTATAAATGATATTGATAAGTAATCTGAGCATTTTACCTGATTACAAAAATTACATACATTTGTAAGGCTAACCCACTGAGGTGAATTGTGCGAATCGACCAGACCAATGTTATAATTAACTGAACCAACTTTCTAGGCTGCTGTAAACCACCTCCCACTTTCAAGAGCAGGGGGATAAGCTTTATTACAAACAAAGGTAACATTTCCGTGAGGGGTCATAGGCGCAAGAGCCCTCTGGAGTATGTCAAACACCTTGCGCTGCTGTTCACCAGATTTTGTGGCGACAAGGGCGGTCTCCCTGGAAGATGGAGTGGCCTTGCGAATGAGCAGTACACAAATGTAATGTGGGCGCTGCCTGCATAGTGGCATATTGGGTGGGGGGTGGGAGGGGGCTTGCTTCGAAGGTAGGCAGAAAAAGTGTGTAAAGTGACTCTCCAGACTACTCTATTTCGGCTTAGTGAGTGGAGGCTAGCCTGACCCTTCTGGGCTAAGATATAGGGGTTTTCGCGACTTTGGGTGTGGTTTCCTTGCCACTGCCGTTTCTAAAAGCCGGTGCCGTCGTGTAGGCGGAAGCGGTTGTTGCGATGCCTGTCTCTTCTTTCCTTCTTTCTTTTGATCTTTCCTGTCACATCTCTCTACCCTCCTCTCTCTGCACGTGGCAGCAGTTTTAGATGAGCCTCGGCCAGGCGCATACCCATGCACTTCTTTGTTTTTCCTGTAGTCGCAACAACAACATTATATTTCGAAACACACACTTCTGGGCTCCCAGTACTGGGCCCCACATGCAGTCGGAGCGGGCAGCTCACAATGCCTGCATGTAGTTGTAATTATAAGGGCAACTGCAAAGGTTTTAGAATTTGACAGCTTTAAAGGAGCTTGATATTGAAACTCGCAGGTAAAGCATGCGAATTCATTTGGAGCTAACGATTGAAATAGTTACGTAACCACCCAATAATGTCGCTATGGCCTTCAAGTTTCTCCGCATCGCACAGCAGCAAGTGGGGCCTCGTGATGACGTCATCTAGGGTACCGATAAATTTCTAAAGCATAAACGATTGCATTAAAAGAAGAAAGCAAATGCCACCGAAGGCAAACTCGGCGAGCGTTGTTTGGCGCCATCTAACGATGCACGGCAGGGTGTGGTCGACGACAGCGGAAATTTGAAATCTTACCTTCCGTTACGTCACATCAAGCTTCGCCGCACCCCTCTGGTGCTGCGAGGAGAACCCTGAAATTTAATTTTTGATTACATCTTCATTTTAAATGCTAACGCACAAAAGCTTGCCACGATATGCCTACATCCTAAGTGAATGTTAATCCTTGAATATACTGGAATTTTCGAAAATTGGTGCGGTTGCTCTTAATTAAAAATTTCAGGTGAGCTCTTTGATCGGAGTGACATGTGAAAATTTAGTGTTTGAAATTGGAGCCCTGAGGGTCTAATGGGAGCAACTCGGCATTGGGCAACTCTAAAGTATCGGCATCGAGCCCTTGTTGATTACACGAGGGTAAGCCTAAATCGGGGTTGTCGCCATAGAACAGGCATCGCTCCGATTTCGGTGCTGGAGAGGCTACTCGCGATGAAAAACAAACAGCTGCAGTGAGCCATGCACAGTGAATATGGGCTGCCCCCATGGGCTACATACATCGATACCAAACAGAAGCCATGGGGTTATTTGTGGGCCGCTCACTTGAGGCCCGTGAGGGATCATGCTTCAGACCCCACAGTGATCCGACAAGGACTCGGATGGGCTGCCCACATCGGACCTACAGGATCCGCATTTAGAGCCCACTCTGTGCTACATTGGCACTGCTATGTACCGCATTGCCTCACTGTGGATATTTGTTATCATGTTAGAAGCTAGCCAATCTACATTAGGCAATTTAAAATCCCCTTACTGGAAGATTTTGTCACTAGATTTAATATTTCCGTGCAAGATTAGTGAGAAATTGAAGATAATACAGAATCCCCTGCATTCGCAGCCATTATCGATCCTGTATAGAGTGTAACCGTTGGGTATGAAGTTATAATCACACTTTGTCGTTCAGCAAGGCTTCTCTCAAAAGGATTACACTATTAAATATTTGACAATCCAAGGTTTAACATTTATTACTCTTACGGAGTGGAGATAAGAGCTTTTACATCAGTGACAGCTCGTTTTGCTTAACTGAGAGCGGTAGTCTTTCTACTTTCTTCCTTCTTCTTCCTTGTTCTTCTTTCTTTTTCTTCCTTTCTGACTTCTCTGTTCCAAGTTTTGCCCCGACCTCTGCCCTCTGTGGCCAATCGTCTCGGAGATGCAGTTGCAGAAAGGTGTATTTGTGCCTTGCTCCTTATGAGACGAATCAAAGCTTGCGATTTCAAGTAACACGAAGTGCACTGTCCCCTATTGCCCACTTGGTGGCGTTCTGGCTGGACGTGCAAATATTTCGCGAAAATATTATTCCATCTTATACCAAGTTTATCGTTTGACTCACACGTCTCTCGTCTATGCTCTAAATGACTACATCCTTTAAGCGCCATAGTGTAATTTCTATAAGACTCGGAACGCCAGAGCTCACCAATCATGTTCAAAGGCTGCATATTCCAATTTGGAAACCTCGCAACCAAATCACTTGCGCCGTGTAAGTGCTATTCGGTGTTCTCGCTACGCTAAGCTACTCTGTAAAGCTTATTAGGGCACTTGCGTTGCTTGTGAATGTATGTATGTGTGTTGCATCGGGCGACATCGGTGGCCGTAATTTGTTTTTATGCGAAGCATATTACTACAGGTACACTACAGCCCTTCGCCGTGGTTACACGCCGTGCACACCACGTGGTACAGTGACGTCACACCACGTGATATACCACGTGACACATGACGTCACGAGAGAGGAAGACGGGGGTCCACCTCGCGCCGTCGCTGTGGTTGCACGCCGTGCAGACCACGTGGTACAGTGACGTCACACCACGTGACATACCACGTGACACATGGCGTCACGACAGAGGAAGACGGGGGTCCACCTCGCGCCGTCGCTGTGGTTGCACGCCGTGCAGACCACGTGGTACAGTGACGTCACACCACGTGACATACCACGTGACACATGACGTCACGACAGATCGCCGTCACGCGCTGGGAGAGGGAGAACGATGCCATCGCACAGACGCTGGAATGTCCTCGAGCGGCATTCCCGCGCATTTCCAACGCGCGTTCACACTCGGTGTAGGTGAAACGCTCGCTCCACCGGGCAGGCAGACGCGGCTTCCGTGGCAATCCAGGCGCTCACCCAACGCGCGTCTCGGGGTTAGTCGGCGTTCCGCTGTAGCCATGCCGTTGTCTTCCCCCCCCGACGAAGGCTTCTAGTGGTTGTATTAAAATGACCAAGTATTCAACCAAGGAAAGCCATGTATTACCAAGCCTAGCCACCAATATTCTTCGCATCTGACTAGGCTTAACCTTAGCTAAGCCTCAGTCATTTTTCTGTTTTGTAGAGGGATGGCTGTCTCTTGTACTCTTCAAAGTACAAAAAAACTTCTCTTCACTGGTTCAAAGCAAACCCAGATATCTTGTGACAAAGAGATGATTTGGCCGAGAGGGTCGCGGCGTCATCACCACACGACCTCTTGCCAAATATTTAACCACCCTCCAAACAATCGTACAATGCAACGGCGACGACGTTAGTATAGATTCCTCACTGGGCTACAGGTTCGTGAAGTCACACGCACTTAAAACAGAGTAGGAGATCAACATAAATTGTGATTATAACGTCACGCCATGATTCAAACAGAACAATGATATGTAAATAATGTAGATTAAATTAATTGCACTGAAATGAAAATTCCCGTGAGATGTGGATGGAACAATGGACCCTTGGGTAGTGAATGAGATACGTCACGCCTAGGCCATCGAGGCACACTCGATGGATTTGGTTGAAGATGTGTCTTGTGTGTCTCGTGGTGAATAAAAAAAATAGTGTCCACTCCTTAGTCACTCAGGCACAGGGCATTAAAATAGGGTTGAAAAACAGGCTCCAAGGCTGCAATGTGCGCTAGGAAACTGGTGGATGCCCAGTTGCTGGTTTACGGTTTATGGGGGTTTAGCGTACCAAACCAACTCAAGTTATGAGGGACGCCGTAGTGAAGGGCTCTGGAAACTTCGACCATCTGGTGATCTTTCACGTGCACAGATATCGCACAGTTCACGGGCCTCCAGAATTTCGCGTTCATTGAAATTCGACTGCCACGACCGGGATTGAACGCGCGTCTTTTGGGTAAGCAGCCGAGAGCCATAACCACTCAGCGTGGCTCAGTCCAGTTGCGCAGAGTCCGCATGTGCGCATGAGTATCATTTTTCTTTCCATAGCTCGTTGCGTTGTCCTTAGCTTAAGCTGAACAACCCCCTTTTTTAGTCTCCACGTTTCCGCCCTATAGGTGAGTACCGGTAAGATATAGCTGTTGTATACTTTTAAATTGAGGGACATTGGTAAACTGCCATTCATGATCGGAGAGAACCTGCCATGTGCGCTCCACCCCTTTCTTATTCTTCTAGTTATCTCCCTTTCATGATCCGGATAAGCGGTCACTACCTGCCCTAAATAGACATATTCTCTTACTACTTCCAGCGCCTCGCCACGAATTGCGAACTGCTGCTCTCTTGCTAGACTGTTGAATATTTCTTTGGTTTTCTGCATGTAATGTTTAGGCCAACCGTTCTGCTCTGTCTTTCTGATTCATTGATCATGCTTTGCAGTTCATGTCCTGATTGACATAGCAAGGCAATGTCGTCAGCGTATAGCACATTACTTAGGTATACTCCATTAACTCTTATCCCCAACGGTTCCCATTGCAGGCCTCGGAATACCTCCTGTAAACAGATGGTGAATAGCATAGGCGAGATCATGTCTCCCTGCCTGACACCTTTCCTTATTGGAATTCTATTGCTGACTTTATGGAGAACTATGGTAGCTGTGCCATCGTCATAAATATCTTCCAATAATATGGAGAGTACTAAATAAACCAAAAAGCCAGGAAGGAGGCTGAAATAACTCCAGACACCACGACTACATTGTACCAAAGCCGGGCGATCACTGGTGGAAACTTGAGTGATCAGCGGTCCAACCCAGGCATTTAGGGAAAGCGCTACCAATCGGACACTTTGGCCATTGATTGGCCCAACGCTGGCATGACTTTCGGTGCTCCACATGAGCCAATGAAATTTTAGGGACGCCTTTCCAACTTTCAGGCACTGGCATCTAGCTTTCGAAAACCAGCCCCCAGTTTTCTTAAACTGGCATCCACTTTTAGAAAACCGGCACATGCAACATAAGCAACACACGGGACAATGAACGGCATCATGGATGCATCATTCTACCTAGCAGATCTTCATAAAACAAGGCTCCCAAAAAAATTCAAGAAAGAAGACATTTATTCCATCGAGTTAAAAGAGACATTCTTATAGTGCACGCACGATGGCCTGCACCGACCAGCCATCCTGCACTCTTAGAAAACAGGTAGTAGTACTTACTAACTTTGGGGTAGTAACTGGTTGTCACATATGTTTACTCTCTTAGTAACTGCAGTTGGTAACGGGAAGGTTATTAAGTTACTAACCCATTGAAGTTGTAACGGCTGCCAGCCCCAGTTAGTAACGGGAAGCTGGCAGTATTTACGAAGAAAATGAATAGAAACTCGCATATGTAGCTAGATTCTTCGTACGGTATGCTGGCGTGGCTTGTCAAATTTATGCATACTGCAAAAAATAACTTAATAGTCGTTTGACTAATTCCGGAAACCAGACAGAGCTGTCAGTGTGTGCTGGCCGTAAATCACACACTAAGGCTTAGGCTTATCGCTGATTACATGTAAAAATTAAGCGAGCGGATGGCACCAACAGCCTTAGCGTGCGGAAACAAAGGTTCCGAATGAAATTTTCTGGCTGTGTTCTTTGTAGAAACTGTAATATGACAAAGGGTGCGAAAAGCAATGACAGGGAGAATCGCGCCGAAAGCCGCGATCAACGCTCCGAAATGGCCGAAATGAAAGAAAGCTTAACTTTCATCAACGACGCATTTGAAACGTTCAAGAAGCACCTTAGTGCTGTCTTGGCAGAAAATCAGGAAATAAAGAAAGCAAATGAGTGTCTTCGCAATAGATGCACTGAAAATGAAAAGCGAATAACTGCCCTTGAAAATAAACTCGTCCAGTGCGAGCAGTATTCACGGCGATGCAACTTGGAGATTAAAGGAGTGACAGAAAGCGATCAAGAAGACCTTGAGTCGATTGTCGGGAAAATGGGTGATGCTGTGGGAGTGGCTATATCTCCGGCTGATATCGAGGCTTTTCATCGCGTACCAACACGGAACGCAGAAGTGAAGAACATTATTGTCCAGTTCAGAAGCCGTAGGCAGCGGGACCATGTTCTTGAAAAGGCTAGAAAACAACGTTTGACAACTGCTTCGCTGGACTTGCCTCCTCCCACGGCCCATGCCATGGCCAATACTAGCGACAGTGCTAATGACAGTGCCGCCGGTGCCGTCAATGCTGCTCCAGTATACGTGAATGATCACTCATGCCCCCTTTTGAAAGAATTTCTATCCTTGGCCGTTGCTAGAAAGCGCCAATTTGACTGGAAATTCGTTTGGACACGGAATGGACGTATCATCGCGCGTCAGGTTGAGGGTAGTGCGTTAGTTGAAATCAACTCTCCTGAAAGTCTTAATATGATTGCATAGATCAAGGGTATTAACGACCATGGATCTTTCATTTTCCATGGCTCTGCACGAAGATTATCAGGAGTTTGTTTGTCCCGAATAGCTGCAACCTTGTTCTGATGTCCAAAACATTGAAACAGTTCTTCATGTAAACGCCTGTTTTCTCGTTAACAAAGCTGATCAATTCACTCTGTTTCTTGAACAATTTGCTTTCAGGTTTACTATCATAATGATAACCGAAACATGGTTTTCTTCACAGGATAGTGCCTGCAACCTGACTGGCTATAGGGTTTTTTCTGCGCGCCGAACTGGAAAACGTGGTGGTGGTGTAGCGATTTATGTTTCGGACACAATGTCTTGTGATGAAGTGCCCAATTTTACTGTTGTGAACCCAGATTATGAGGCCCTATGCTTGCAAAACAGCAACACTCTTTTCTGTGTTATCTATCGCCCCCCTTGTGCGAATACTAGTGTTTTTTTGGATTTTCTTGACTCTGCTCTTGAATTTGCCGCCACTAATGTCTTGAGGTTGGTTTTAGGGGGTGATTTGAACATTAATCTTTCTTCTGAAAGCATTGCGACCAAAGAACTCATGAAGAGAATAACATCATCAGGTTTTCGGAACATTATCCTTACCCCAACTCGTGTAACTCCAACGACTTCTAGTATTTTGGATCTCTTCATAACGAATGTTAGTACTCCCGTGGTGACGACTGGCACTTTAAGCTCTAGCATTAGTGATCATTGTCCCATATTCATTGCTTACTCGCGATCCACTCCTCGTGTAAAGCGGCGACTGCCCATAATTAAGCATCAAAGCATTACTTATTCTAGTTTGGACTTATTTCGTGTCAAGATCCAGAACAACGACTGGTCTCCGGTTTTCAAGGAAAACACGACCAACGGCGCCTACAATGCATTTATGTCTATGTTTTTGAAAATCTACAGCTCTTGTTTTCCTCTAAAAAACCTTAAGCTTCATAAGCATGCGCGAAAACCTTGGATCCTTCCCGAACACATGCAGTTAATTCGTCAAAAGAACAAACTATACGGTGCATTTTTGAAAAGTAAGGATCCGTTAACGTTGGCAGCATTCAAAAAACTTCGCAACAAAATTACGACCGAACTAAGAAAAGCAAAGGCACACTATTATCATCAATTGTTCAGTGATCGACCAGACCAAACTTGGCGAATTATCAATGACGTGCTTGGAAAGTGCCCTAACCGCCCTGATATGCTCGAGATCATCGTTGATGGTGAAACAATTTCTGGACCTGCATTATCTGATCGTTTTAACGCCCACTTTGCTGCTGTCACCCAGACTTCGCGCACTTTTACGTGGGAAGCTCCCAGACACCCTTAGAGCTTGTGGGGGTAGCGGTCTCGGACTCGAAGGAGATGCCCTCGACTCAGCGTGGCAAACTCAGCGGAGACCAGCTACCAAGTGACAAGAGGTTTTTGGGCGTTTGGTGCCCAGCTTTCGCTGGTCGCAAGCCAGAGAATGGGTCGGAGCGAAAGGTTCACAAACAAAACAAGGTTTATATAGCAAAGAGACGATACAGAGGTTTTCACAATCACTAGTACAAACACATACAAAGTGATTAACAAAAACAGTGCAATGCGTGCAAAGCAAAGAGAGACTACAGTACAAAGGCAATATTGCACCTAAAGCGCTCTAACATAAGAGAGAGAGGTAAACAAACAAAACACAATTTGTTCACCGGGCACTGCGGCAGTCCGACGACCAGAGTTCCACGACGATTCCGTCCCGCAGACTGGCGAACGTTGCCTCGTTGGTCCGATGCTGGCCGAGTGGTGTTTTCCCGGGAGTCGAACGGGCGCGCTTCCATGAAGCTTAAACGGCGGTCCGGACTGACTGATAGCGGTCAACGCCTTCTTTTATAGACTCGCTTCCACGTCTGTTTTTTCTACGCGCCAGAGTAGGCGCGCACATACACGCAGCATTGGCAGTGCTGTCTCCCTTCCCTCTTCTCACTGGTCGCGCGTCCCCATTGGTCAGAGTCGGCGGTCGCATCTCGAAGTTTCGAGCGTATTCTGGCGTGGCGCCATCGTGGCGGCGTCGCCGACGTCCGAGTGCAGAGGAGGGGGACATGTCTTAGAGCACGCAAGGCTTCCCCCTCTTACCCCCGTCAGCCATAGAAGCAACTCGGATGTTCTAGAGCAATCGGCGTGGATGACTCATTCCTTCGGCGCACGCCGTGGCGGTGGAGAGAGAGGCACGCGCTCGGCGGGGGCTTTCCCTCTCTCCCGTTGGGCTCGCGCCGGCGAGACGCCATGCGCGCGGCGGTTTTTCTTTGTTTTTAAAATGCACCGAATTTCGTGACACTGCCCCTTCCTTTAAGAATATTGTGTAACAATATTCACAAAACACAAAATTCGCGCGCCCATGCATGCGCTCACAAAGTCAGTGGCGAATGCCAAAATGCATACATCAATACCTTGATGCTTTCACATACATAACACAGTACAATAGACAGGTTGCACTTCAAAACTTGACTGCACAACACTTACAAACACGCCGCATTTCTACGGTACAATTCGCGCGCACATGCATGCGCTCACAATGTCAATGGCGAATGCCAAAGTACACACATCCATACCATGATGTTTCCACATACGAAACTCAATGCAATGTTCACAATGCACATAAAAACACACCGCGATTGGGCAGTACATTAACACAACATTGCATACAGGAGGCACACAAGTATGTGGCACACTTTCGCCTATACTCCCAATTTCGTCTTACTGGGTTCAGGCCGAACAGGCTGGCCCTGTTCTAGAATTGGGGAGCACTCCTGGCTCTCCTTCGTACGCGACTCTTTCGCTCTGTCAGTGTTTGCCTCTAGCCTTCCCGCTTTGGGAAATTCTTTCAAATCCCACGCATACAAAAAGGTCTCGAGGCGGCATGCACCTGCGAAAAAGACAATCGACAGGTTCCAAGGCACTTGCATCAGAACGCAGAGACTCACAATAAGGACCGGTGTGAACACTCTCCTGGTATCCTTCCCGAATTTGACGGTGCGGCAAGCAAACAGCCAAAGCAATGTGCCGATCAGCACGAGAATCATTTCCAGAGTGTGTATTGCGCTGAGTTTGGCAGAAACTCCTGACACATTGTTTTCGCGTGTCCTTCTCTGGTTTTTCGTTCCTTCCTTCGGCGTTCGTGCTCCGCTGCGGCCACTCACTGGCTTATCCTCTAGCTTCTCACAGCTGTTTCCTTTGTTTCCGCATGTTTCTTGCGAAGAAGGCTTCTCTTGCGCGGAACGTTCCTGCGCTACATTTTGCCGTTCTTCCTTCTTGGGTGATTCTTTCATTTCTTCCTTTCTTGCGCTAGCTCGCTCGCGCTTCCTTCGCCGCTTTTTTTCCTGTCGATCATTGCGACGCTGTGACGTGCAGGATTCGCCTTTTTCTCCCTCGCGGCTACCGTCTGGGTCCTTGGGAAATTTTGCCCCCTTGATGTTACCCAATATGAGGTCGTTTATGGGGCTTTCCATGCACAATGCAGTCAGTTTTCCGCTGTAGTACGGAGTCTCCACCTGCACTCTAGCTTCCGGTAAGCGCTTAAAGGAGCCGTCAACTAGCCGCACGAGGCTCTTCGTTCCAGTGAGATCCTTATCTCGCACCAAGCCTCGCTTTATGATGACCGCGCTGCTTCCTGTGTCTCGCAGCACTGAAATTCTTCGCGGCCCTACTTTCCCTTCCGAGACAGGCATCCTGTGCATACCGGCTTCGGGTCGCGCGTTCACTACCGCGTTCACAACGGGCACCTTCTTGCCGTTTTTCAGCTCGACAAAGCCGTTTTCGTCTTCTTCCTCCAGGTGATCACCTGAGGAGGCTCGCAGGCACGATACCTGGGGAACGGACTTGCCCGGGTTGGAACAAGCCGCGGCTTTGTGCCCCTTCTGGCCGCACTTAAAACAAGCTGCAAGGTTACTGTTCGTGGCGCTGTTGCGGCAGTTAGATGCGTAGTGGCCTGTCTTGTTGCACAGGTAGCACTTCGGTGGCGGCTTTGGGCTGGATCGAGTATCGCGGCTCTCGGATTTCTGTGCGCTTTCCGAATTTGCATTCCTAATTTTGGTCAGATTCGTTCCCCCTTGGGCTTCAAGAAATTGGTCGGCAAGTTCTAGCATTTCGGAGAGGGTCTTCGCCCTTCTCTCCTTGAGGTATAGCGCCAAGTTCGGGTGACAACTGCTCAAGAATTGTTCTTTGATCAGCAGCTCGCGGAGTGCACTGTACTCCTGTGCGATTTCCGACAGTTCCGTCCACCGATCGAAGTAGTGGCTTAACCTCGCCACATATTGGGTTGCCGTTTCGCCGTCTGTGGGCTTTCCTGTCCGGAATTTGTCCCTGAATCCCTCGGTGGTGAGTCGGAATCTTTTAATCAAAGCGGCTTTCACCTTGCTATAACTTGCTGCGTCTTCAGGAGATGATGTAAAAAATAGCGCACAGGGAACACACGGGACGGAAAGTAAACGACGCAGACAAGCGCTTGTCTGCGTCGTTTACTTTCCGTCCCGTGTGTTCCCTGTGCGCTATTTTTTTACATCATGAACGTTATCCAACTTGCCCAACTTTCCGCTTTGCTGTCTTCAGGAGACAGTCGCCCGAATACACCTAGTGCTTCGCCGCTCAGACACGTGCTAAGAACGGTGGCGCGCTCACTGTCTGACCAATTCTGGCTCACTGCGATCCCTTCGAATCGCTTAAGGAATGCGTCGAGATCGTCCCGTCTTTCATCAAATCTTGGAAGCAACCTGCTGGCATCTATACGCAAGTTACTACCTTCCTCTCTAGTGCTCTGAACTACAGCTGAGTGATTCGCACCACGTTGCAGTTCCAGCTTCGCGGCAAGCAGCTTCATTTCGCGTTCAAATTCTCTCTCTTTTTCTTTCTCGGTTTCTTCTCGAGCCTTCTGCCTTTTTTTCTCAATTCTCTCTCTCTCCTGGTCCACCCATTTACGCAGTCCGGCTCCGGAAAACCCCATCTGGGTGCCGACCTCTACAAGCTCCTTTAAATTCATATTGGGAGGCCGAACTCTGTACTCAAGGCAACGAATACCTCTCCACGGTGAACCTCACTAACCGCTTCGGCGCGGCACCTCACAATATCGCTCTGCTGCTAACACTCGTTTACGATTCGTAAACTCCTTCCGACTCTTTCTCCGTTCTCTGCGCTTACAAACACCGAACGTCCTGTCGCGGACGCCAGAATATATTGTCACCCAGACTTCGCGCACTTTTACGTGGGAAGCTCCCAGACACCCTTAGAGCGTGTGGGGGTAGCGGTCTCGGACTCGAAGGAGATGCCCTCGACTCAGCGTGGCAAACTCAACGGAGACCAGCTACCAAGTGACAAGAGGTTTTTGGGCGTTTGGTGCCCAGCTTTCGCTGGTCGCAAGCCAGAGAATGGGTCGGAGCCAAAGGTTCACAAACAAAACAAGGTTTATATAGCAAAGAGACGATACAGAGGATTTCACAATCACTAGTACAAACACATACAAAGTGATTAACAAAAACAGTGCAATGCGTGCAAAGTTAAACTCGAGAGAGAGACTACAGTACAAAGGCAATATTGCACCTAAAGTGCTCTAACATAAGAGAGAGAGGTAAACAAATAAAACACAATTTGTTCACCGGGCACTGCGGCAGTCCGACGACCAGAGTTCCACGACGATGCCGTCCCGCAGACTGGCGAACGTTGCCTCGTTGGTCCGATGCTGGCCGAGTGGTGTTTTCCCGGGAGTCGAACGGGCGCGCTTCGATGAAGCTTAAACGGCGGTCCGGACTGACTGATAGCGGTCAACGCCTTCTTTTATAGACTCGCTTCCACGTCTGTTTTTTCTACGCGCCAGAGTAGGCGCGCACATACACGCAGCATTGGCAGTGCTGTCTCCCTTCCCTCTTCTCACTGGTCGCGCGTCCCCATTGGTCAGAGTACGGCGGTCGCATCTCGAAGTTTCGAGCGTATTCTGGCGTGGCGCCATCGTGGTGGCGTCGCCGACGTCCGAGTGCAGAGGAGGGGGACATGTCTTAGAGCACGCAAGGCTTCCCCCTCTTACCCCCGTCAGCCATAGAAGCAACTCGGATGTTCTAGAGCAATCGGCGTGGATGACTCATTCCTTCGGCGCACGCCGTGGCGGTGGAGAGAGAGGCACGCGCTCGGCGGGGGCTTTCCCTCTCTCCCGTTGGGCTCGCGCCGGCGAGACGCCGTGCGCGCGGCGGTTTTTCTTTGTTTGTTTTTAAAATGCGCCGAATTGTGTGACAGCTGCCAGACTAAAAAAAGACTCGTCACTAGGTAAGGTCTCATGCTGTCCACAGAAAGACTATCCTGATACCATGTTTTTAAAACCAACAGATGAATCCGAAGTTTTCAACAGGTTTCTAAGCCTGAAGAATAGCAAAGCCCTTGACATTGACAGCATTCAGATTAAACCTATAAAACATGTTCTTGATCTCCTATGTACCTATTTAGTGCATATATTCAATCTTTCGCTAGCATCTGGCATTTTTTCTACCGACATGAAACTTGCAAAGGTATCTGTTATATATAAGGGCGGTAAAAGGAACGATCTAAGCAACTACAGACCAATATCTATAATTCCAATCTTCTCAAAGGGCCTTGAGAAGATTATGCTTACTCGACTGGATGGCTTTTTCACTGAACACAATATCTTATCAGAAAGTCAGCATGGTTTTCGTAAGGGTAGGCCAACGGAATCTGCCCTTTTGTTACAAAAGGAAATCATCATAAAAAAACATTGAAGCTAATAAATATACACTGGGAATATATATAGACTTCAGTAAAGCCTTCGATTCATTGTCACACAACCCTCCTTAATAAGCTAGATCATTATGGTGCCCGTGGGCTAACAAATACTCTTTTGCAGTCGTACCTAACCGGCCGTCCCAGTGTGTTGACATTAATGGTCACTGCTCCACTCCAGGGTAGTATTCTTGGGCCGTTTTTTATTTAATGTCCATGTAAATGACTTTATGTCTATTGATGACAATACCGTATTTGTATTATATGCGGATGACTCAAGCTTGTTCTTCTGCTCTACTAATGAAGTTGATTTGTTTAAAATGGCAAATATGCGTTGTCAAAACTACTGAAATGATCCGAAACAAACAGCTTAAAAATAAATGAGAAAAGACAAAAGGAATTTTATTTGCGCCTAAGAACAAACGCTTGGCCTCTAGTCGTGAGCTAAAATTGTGACCAAATGAAATAGCTATCGTGAAAGAACATAAAGTACTTGGTGTCATATTCTCTAGTCAGATGACATGGGACAGTCATGTTGAGCAAATGGCTAAAAAACTCTCATCTGCTGTAGGTGCCTTATTTCGAACCCGTGACCTCCTTCCGATGTCCATTAGACTACAAGTTTACCACGCACTGTTCCGTTTACATCTTAACTATTGCACACAAGTATGGGGAACGACTACAAAAAAAAAAAAACGTCGGCACACTTCGTCTAGAAAAAAAAGCCATGCGTTGCATAAACAATGTGCAATATTTACATCCTTCAGCCACGCTATTTCGTCAGCATCATGTCATTAATGAAGATCGTTATCGCCTCCTCTACTACTTTTATTTTGCTAAAGAAATGTAAAAAGAATTCCTTCTCTCACTCTCAGGTGCAACGTTAGGCTGTAATATTTCGAAAACATGTGCCCCTGAAAAATGGTTGATTCCACACCACCGAACTAATTACCTTCTCCAGTCATTAAGCTATACAGTGCCAGTGTTACTAAATCAGATCAGTCTATCTAGTTTTAATAACGCTCGAATGACCCGTAAGATTTTGCGTTCAATGTTTCTGGAGTGACCCGTGTTTGCTGTTTCTGGCGTAAAATGTTAACGTGCTCAATAAAAACATATACATGGTAGTTTAACCTCTCATATGTGCAACTATCGCTTTTTTTGCAGTTTTATGTGCATGTTAACTCTGACCTTTGTATAACATCTCGATATCTTTTTTTGATTAATTTACTTCACCTCTTATTTTTGTAAATCTGTGATAAAATGTGTGTGACCGTGTGTAATAGCAATTGATATCTTGTGTATAATTTTTTTTGTACCGCTGTCACTGCTGTCTACCGCCGGCTTTCAGGCCTCGTCAAGCTGTTACTACAGCTTTTTGCCTGGGAGACCGTGAACATTGTAAAAATGTTGAAAATAAAGGTGAATTGAAAGAAACACACAAATCCGAAGGAGTCACATTCGCGCACTGCGCGTGCACAGGTCTATCTAACTCTTATGCACTCCGTAAATCTGACACCCATTTACGGGCTAGTCGCTCTTAGCGGTTGAGCTAAGATACCAGCGCTAATTATGAAGTTGAGATTGTAGAAACAGCTTAGTCTACCTAAGCATATGCCCCTGCAGAAATGTTTAATTGCGAAAACAATTTATTAGCAAGACAATCTGTCAGTTTATGGTGTTGGACTTTATTGTAGGGTTAAACGAACGGTTACTAACTAGGTAGTAACTAGCCACCGTAGCAAAAAGGTAGCAAGGGCTACTTTTACTAACTATACTTTGGAGAGGGTAGTAAATACCCGATAAAAAGTAGTGAAATGAAGTCACAGTCAGTAACTGCTGTACTTGCTGTCTTTTTACTAACTTTTTGAAGAGTGCGGGAAGTAAGAGAGAGGGTTGTCCAAGAGCGTGTTGAAAGAACATATTAGAAAATAATTTATTTTAAGTTCACTCCCGTGCTCATCAATAAGGTTGGGCAACGCGGCTTGGCAAGATGCTGTGGAATGGTTAAGGCATCCATAAAAAACTTAATAGAGCTGTCATCCAGCCAAATAATGGGTCATACCGGAACTAACCATTCCACTCCCGTTGCAAGAGGAGTATTGCACTTCATTCAAACAAATTCCTGGTCTATCTCTTGCACAATGACGTTTGACACGTCGCACCAACAAATAGATCCATGATGTCATGGTCATGCATCAGCCGAGATGCGTTATCAGGCACCAGTGGCCGGTAACTGAATGCAGGTCCGGTGTCATCTACAAGGCACCGCTCAAGTGCGAGAGTGTACATCGGCCAGACTGGCCGGTGTTTCAACGAAATAGCTGGCGAGCACAAAATGACGATAAAAAAACAGTGAGCGGGGGAACCTGCCAGATCACTGCAGAGAGTGTAAAGATTGTGTACCTGTGCTGGAAGGGACGAAGTTTATCGGTAAAGGCAGAGAGCGGGTTGAAAAAGAGATTTTGGTGGCTTATCGCATACAGAAAGCTGGGGCCACGTGGATTAGAACTTCGTCGGTAAAGCTCAGCGCCCGGGAACTGGATTTTTACACGGTGATTTGTAGATTGTCATATTAGATATTAGGTCTTTCATGTTCTCAAATTTTGTCACTTGTGCTGGGTGTGATAATAAACTGGCCTGTAGATGAATCGTGACTATGTTGTTTTCCTGTTGTCCTGTTCGGGATATGATAATGTGCTGGAGTATAAAAAAAGCTGTTTTCCGCAGTAAACTCTGTTTTCCGCAATAAGCCTTTTTGCGCCGTTAAAATTTTGTAGCATGAACTAACAAGCCCTGCATCAAGTACTTATGGTCATCACCTAGCTACGGCCATCGGAGAACGAAGAAAAAACGATCAAATGATACTGAACTTTGTGGAACACAATGCGCGTGCAGATAAGATTTCCCAGGATGATTTGTAATAATGCTTAAGAACTACCTCCACATTAATTTCAATAAGTGTCGCACCCTACAATAAACATAACACATATGACATGGAGCAATTATCGTTGTATTCAAAGCGAATGAACATTTAATTGTTTTATTATTATGACTAGGTATTCCTAGATTGCGATCTCAATTTTTTAGCCCTTCATTGAAATTAATTTAAGGCACAGGTTGCAGCAGCACCTACACACGAATTTCAAAAGAACGTTTTGAAATTATTTTTCGTATCCGGCTAAGAAACAGCTGGCAATTTTTGCAAAATTTAGAGAGCGCAATTAAGTGAGGGCACTTCACTTCCCTTTATTACCTTAAAGACCCCATTTTGGGGGGATTACATAAGGCGTGGGAGTACAAATATGGACTGAATATGTTTGCTTATATGATATTGTCACGGCTATACAGTCGGGACAGCCAGGTCACGTTTTACTGAACAGCGCCAGGTAGCAGCGAACTCCCGAGCGGAACCCGAAGAAGAGACGACGAAGAAGCCCCGCCCGCCACCATGGCTAAGGCTAGCCAGGATGGCGGTTAAGGCAGTTCGGCCAGGAGACGGCGCCACGAGAATGTCCAGGAATGTGGCATTGCTCCCCCCCTCTCGAAAGCGCCACCCGTGGCGCTGGAGGGCGTGTGGTCCGGCAGCCGCTTCCCCGGGCACGGGCCTTTGGGGCACGAACATCCGCTGATCATAGAGTACCCTTGCAGAGGCGCAGTAGTCCTGGTGTATATAGTAGGTATCGGCGACGGGCGCGGAATCCACTTTCTCGGCCGTCGTGATCTCGTACGCGAGGAGAGGGAGGCATTAAGACAATCATCATAGATGCGGATAGCTGGAGCATATGGGCGGTCAGGATGGAGAGTGCCATGATCTTTGCTTTCTTAGTCGTCTGGACATTGGCTACTTCCAGTGGGAGCAGCACGCGGTCGTTCAGCGTTCGCGACAGTGAAGCGTGGGTACTCCGTCCAACGAAATATTCAAGCTGCAGCGTGTTGTGGTTAAACAGCACGGCAAGTGTGGAATGGACGTTGACGTCGCCGAATTCCATGAGGCGGTTCTAGCCGATCACCATCTCGACGGGTGCGCACGGTGAAGAGCCTAGTGGAGAGAGAGAAGGTAGAGACGAGTGAGCTGCTAGCGGGCGTGGTAAGGCTTCATTCAGGCGACATGCACAACTTCGGACGTTGGTCGTCTAGAGGAACGAACAGTTCCTTGAGGCAGAACTTCATAGTTTACCTCGCCGAGGTGGCGTAACACTTTATAGGGGCCAAAGTACCGCCGAAGAAGCTTTTCAGAGCGCCCTCGTTGACGGACTGGGCTCCACACCCAAACATGTTCTCCGGGCTGGTAAGTGACATCCCTGTGGCGATGGTTGTAACGGCAAGCGTCTTTTTCTTGTTGATGCCGGATATGCTGCCGAGCAAGTTGGCGGGCGGCCTCGGCTTCGTGAAAAAAGCGGTCGGCCCCCACGACAGTGGAGTTTTCACTACCAGGAAGCAGCATGGCGTCGAGCATTGTCACGGCCTCGCGACCATGGACTAAGCGAAACGGTGTGAAGTGAGCAGTCTCTTGCAGCGCGGTGTTATATGCAAACGTAACGTAAGGGAGTACGGCATCCCAGTTGCGGTGGTCGTCATCGACATACATGGAAATCATGTCGGCGATCGTCTTATTTAGGCGCTCAGTGAGTCCATTAGTTTGGGGGTGATAAGCTGTTGTTCGTCGGTGACTCGTGCCGCTGAGTCGCATAACTTCCTGTGTCAGCGCCGAGGTAAAGGCCGTTCCTCTGTCAGTTATAACGACCGTGGGTGCGCCATGACGAAGAACGATGTTGTGCATGAAGAAGGTGGCAATTTCCGCAGCTGTTCCACGGGGAAGAGCTTTCGTCTCACAGTATCGACTGAGGTAGTCGGTGGCGACCACAATGTACCGGTACCCAGCACCTCCACCAAATATGTCACGGCTATACAGTCGGGACAGCCAGGTCACGTTTTACTGAACAGCGCCAGGTAGCAGCGAACTCCCGAGCGGAACCCGAAGAAGAGACGAAGAAGCCCCGCCCGCCACCATGGCTAAGGCTAGCCAGGATGGCGGTTAAGACAGTTCGGCCAGGAGATGGCGCCACGAGAATGTCCAGGAATGTGGCAATATTT
Source organism: Amblyomma mixtum (assembly GCF_055824585.1). Taxonomy (NCBI): domain Eukaryota; kingdom Metazoa; phylum Arthropoda; class Arachnida; order Ixodida; family Ixodidae; genus Amblyomma; species Amblyomma mixtum. Next base: position 70,033,744 of record NC_143019.1, read on the forward strand.
ATGAAATGCATATTTAAATTGTTCACAAAACGTGATTGGCAGGTGATGGTATCAACGTCGTGGGGAAGGCCATTCCAGTCGTTAGCAGTGCGAAGAAAAAAGGATGCGGAAAAAGTAACGGTGCGGGCGCGTTGGTATGAAACTTACAGTGGATGGCCGGTGCGATGAGATATGCGAGCTGGCGCTGTGATGTAGGGTGGTTGTCCGAGGGAACTGTAAAAAACCTTATGGAACAGACTAAGAGAAGCAATGCGACGACGATAGGCAAGAGTTGATAAACCTGATTATCGTTTAAGTGACGATACACTGATGTATGAATAGGCAGAATGAATGAACCTTGGCACGATTTTGGACAGATCCCAGTGAACTGATGAGATATGCTTGTTTCGGGCTCCAGATAGCTGATGCGTATTCTAGTTTTGGTCGAATGAGTGATAGGTAGGCGAGAAGTTTAATACTTTGAGGGGCGTGCCGTAGATGACGTTTCAAAAAACCCAATGACCGGTTAGCTGATGCGACGATGTTCGTTACATGAGAGTGCCAGGAGAGATCCTGGCCCAAGGTGACACCTAGGTACTTGTATGAGTATATAGATTCTATTGGAACGTTAGCAACGGAGTAAGGGAAAATATGGGGGTTACGCCGGCGGTGAAAAGATACGAGTTTACATTTATTACGATTAAGCGACATTAGCCAGTCATCGCACCAGGCATGCACTGTGTCAATGTCGTTTTGGAGCTGTGATTGGTCAAAGGTGTTGGAAATCGTGCGGTAAATAACGCAGTCGTCTGGAAACAGACGAACATTGCAAACCATGTTTCAGGGTAAGTCATTTATATAGATTAAGAATAGGAGGGCAGCAAGTACAGAACCTTGGGGTACACCTGATGTTACTGGAAGAGGGTTGGAACTCTGGCTGTTAACGAGAACAAACCGGGAGCGTTTAGAAGGCAATTCTTCGATCCACAATAAGACGTTAGGATGCAGTTTTAGCATGGTTAGTTTTAAGAGTAAACGCCTGTGGGGAACTTTATCAAATGCTTTAGCAAAGTCTAGAAATATAGCGTCGGCTTGTAAATTTAGGTCGAGGTTGGAGTGAACGTCATGAAGAAAGACGGCCAGTTGAGTTTGACATGACAAACCCTTGCGAAACCCGTGTTGTGAGGGATGAAAGAAGTTGTTAGCGTCAAGGAAGTGCATGATTTGAGAATAGATGACGTGTTCCATGATTTTGCAAGGTATGCTGGTTAATGATATCGGACGGTAATTTAAAGGAGTATCTTTGTTACCGGACTTAAAGACGGGAATGACCTTTCCCACTTTCCAGTCATCTGGAATGGAACCTGTAGAAAGCGACTGTGAAAACAATAACAATCAGTGCATTGCAGAAATATTTTTAGTGTTGCACAGTATTTTGGAGTTAATTTCGTCGACGCTGGCCGATGATGAAGTTTTAAGGTGTTCAATGAGCGAGGAAATGCCGGCTTCAGAAAACGCGATAGCAGGCATGCTATCATATACAGCATGCCTGCTATCGCGGCAGGCATATACAAATTAGGTGGCTAGAAACGAATAAAACTGAATGAGCACGATAAACACCGAAAGTGGAAACACAGCGCCCTTTAGTGCTTAAAGTAGAGCTTTAGACCGACAAGTTGTACAACTCCTGGTCGCACGCGGCGTTGCTGGGATGCAATCGTTTCCTTCATTGTCTATCCTTCATTGTACCGGCCAATGTATGTATATTGACCGGTGCTATGTACAGCCTTTGACAAAAGTAACCTGGCACAGGTGGTTCCTTCCTTAGGCGCGTAGCGAAGCACTCATGGCAGCGCTTAAGCCCTGATTCGGTGTAAAGTATGATGAGCCCTTTCCCTCATGTTCTGAGACCTTTCGGTCTTTAAGGGTGCCTTGAAGGCTCCGTTATGCGGTTGAGAAGCAAAAACCTGTTGCTCGGTTAATTTTGGAAAAGAGGGTACATTGGCCAAACCGGCAGGTGTGTGAATAAGCGCCTGTTGGAGCATGAGAATACGAGGAAAAATGAACCCCTTTCCCACAAAGGCGCCCATTGCAGGAACTGCCAATGCGAGCATGTGAAAGATCATGCAGAAAGGAGGGTAAGAGGTGGCCCCCTTGCACAGTCTACGTTTTTGTGCAAGGAATGCAAATGCGTACCCGATTATAAGAACACGCGCATCCTGTTCCGACACGGCGATAAGGTCACACGCGAGATAATGGAGGCCTTTTATATTCACGAGAAAGGCAGTTTATGTATCAGCAGCCCTTCCATTGCCTTATCTGAGAGGGAATTGAGGTATCTGAACACCCACGTGCCTTCCAGAAAACGTCTGTGTGCTTGATAAGTGTTTCTATATGTACCCCTTCTGTTCTTCAATAAAAACTAGTTGATAGTCAGCGCTTGTTTGTGTTACTCTTTCGTCTTTCATCTTTCCCGTTCTTGTTGCGCTGTGAACAAAATCACGGACTCCGGGACTATGCGCTGATCTTATAAGTGAAGCCGAAGACAAGCTTGAGGCTATCGATGGGACAGGGTTTCGTGGAGCTGCACTCCGTGCACGAGCAGATCGCTTGCTGGCCGATGATACGCCCAGTAGGCGGAATTTGACGACAGAAAAAAATACGTTAGAAGGAAAGATACAAATCGAAAACAAAGGTACTCTGGCGGACGATCCGAATGCGATAAAAGAGTATATCAGATAATATTACCGTGATTTGTTCGCTTCAAAATCGGCGGATGTATAGGCCTTTGAGGCAGAATTTCTAAGTATATTTACCCCGACTGACCAGTGAAGGCACTGATGTCCTGCCTGCCGACTTATCAAAAGCGGAAATCGCCCGGTCCTGACGGCATAAGTGCGGAATTTGATAAGGAGTACAAACGCGAAGCTGTTGTCATTTTACAGCGTGATTATGAAGAGTCATTTAGAATGGATATTTTACAACCGTCGTTTTCCCGTGCGCATACAGTACTTATACCGAAAACTGACAATCCGGCTACGCTTAAGCAAGTTGCTGGAAATATTGTATGAAACTATTAGCCAAACGTTTACAGACAGTCATGGTCAGCTTGGTTGCCCCCACCAGACGTGTGGAGTTCAACGGCGGCCCATCTTCACTACTGTTCATGTCACTGGAGAATGCTGGAATGCTGTGACGCTGACTACAGGCGAATCGCAATGTTTCAGTTTGTCTCGGAGAAGTCCTTCGACGTGTTCATGTCATGACATTCTTTCTAAAATCTTCGAACATGTCTGTTTTGAAGAAATTATTTTAAAAGGGGTTAAAATGGCTTACAGTAACTGTACCTCGAATGTGGTTGTTAACCGAGAGCTCGTAGACAGACTTGCCGTTAGAACCTCTTCGCGGCAATGCTGCCCATCACCGCTACTTTTCGCTCTCCACCTATAGCCACTTTGCTGAAATGTAATCAATAACAGCTGTATTCGTGATTTTGAACTGGAAGCATGTGAAACTAAAGTACCGGTTTATGCCGATGATGTGGGAATTTTTTGTAGCGACCACAGCAGCACAGAACATGCGATGTCGGTTGTTTGCAGGTTTTTTCATGTAACCAATAGCGGTGTTAATCTGGACAAATGTGCGGGCCTTTGGCATGCGAGCTGGGCATCAGCGCCTTCTGTTTCATGGAAGTGCAAAATGGGCACATGTCCCATCGACGTACCCAGTTGTTCCCCTTGACAAGTATCGACATAACGATGACTTTCGGAAGGAGAAAATTCAAGAACTCTTCACACGTACGCAAAAAATGGTCAGGGAAGGCACTGTCTATATTCGTGCGTGCAAACATATGTAATGTGTACCTGGTTTCAAAAGTGTGCTATTTGTTGCAGGTCCTTTTGTGCTCTCGACTTAGCATTCAAAATTTTCATCGTCCATTCGCAGTTTTGTTTTGTAGCCCTCATGGGAGAGGATAAAACGTGATAATTTATTTGTGCGTTTGAGAAAAGGGGGTCTTTTCTTGCCACACTTGTACCTGAGGCAGGTAGTGTCAACATTTGTTTCTTCGAGATCAACGCGACCCTTTCCTGCGGACTTTTATTCAAGTGAGCCATTCTTCGGCTTTACCAAACTACGTTATTTCCATTGCAGACAGGAAGCGATACAGTGCAAGTAGATTTTTGAAAGAAGTGATCTTTGCTTTCCGGTTTATAAATGCTCGCTTCAGTTTGGAATACCTTTCAAATGTCACGCATGATAAATTGCTAAAAGATTTGCTTGACTAATGTTCTAAAAAGAGTGCGGAAAATGGTGTTGCCAGATCGTGTGAAGACTTTTTTGTTCAAGTTGCACACTGGTACGCCGCCGGTTAAAACATGGATAGAGGAGAAGGGATTGTTTTTACCATGGGGTGCTGACTGCTTGTTGTGTCACAAACCAGACTCAATAGAACATGTCTTGATTGCTCGGATACGCTGCTCTTTTGCGACGTGCTCCAGCGTACAAGAAAGACTTGCCTTTGACGTTGTATGGGATACGGTTCCTGGACGTTCAGCCTGATCTGCATAAATACCATGTAATTTTCCTTCATGGCCTGCACAGTATTCGGCGAAGCAGTGCGGCTGTAGGACATGCGCGGTCTGTTTGAGCTTGATGCAAGGAAAACATATTTAAGCTGCGTGAAGTGTAAAAGGAGCTCTCTTTTGGAGATGAAGTTATCGAGTTAATGGAAGAGCTCTGTTCCTTGAAACAGTTTTGATTTTCTAACGTGAGTGAAGCACCTGTCCGCTCTTGATGCTTGAGAGTGCGGCGCAGAACATAATTTTGTGATCTGTTGCATTCTGTGAAAAGAGGCAATAAAGACAAAAAAAGCGCCGAAACCCTAGTCGTCTCGCTGAGCAGCCCTTAAAGGTGCACTGAAGAGGATTCTGAACTTGTCTGTTTGCCGCGGGAAGTCAATCTACACGTTCCCAGCATTCTTAGAAACTGCGCCTTATTGCCCTGTGTGGCCGATTTCCCTAATTAAATCGAATTAACGTCCGGCTCCCGCCTTTATTTTTTGAATTCTCCCTCGTATGGTGGGCGGAGTCGACCAACGCGCGATGTGCCTTTCAGCCAGCTCCGTGGAGGCTTTGCTTTCGCTTTATTTTGTTCTTTAGGTTTTCATGAATAAATAGTTTCATTCGCCGGTAATATAGCCGCAAAATAAGCCCGCAGAAATAAAAATACGCGCGGACTTTTAGCTACTACTGACTACTACGTATTATTCCGCCGATGGCAGAGGGGCAAGCTGCCACTGGACTGGGTGAAAGGTACTCCACGCGTTGGTCTACTCCGCCCACTGTACGCGGGAGAATTAAAAAAAAAGGCGGGAGCCGAACGTTAATTCGATTTAATTAGGGAAATCGGCCACACAGGGCAATAAATCGAGGTTTCCAAGAAAGCTCGGAACGTGTAGATTGAGTTCTCGCGGCAAAAAGACAAGTTCAGATTCCTCTTCAGTGCACCTTTAAAGGAGATCTGTTCATGAAGCCGTGGGTTCGGCTCCCAATCGCGGATACTAATTCAATTTCTTTTTTCTCTTTTTCATGGTTTTACCTCTCACTCAGCTGAAGGTCAAAACTAGGCACCCGGCAATCGAAGCACGAGGTCCCATAGTAAATCTTTCGCTTCCCTACGGGCAGTTCCGCTTTCCCAGCGATTACTAAGCTCGCGTACTCAGCTGTAGGCTTTCGAGAAGACAACATGGAGAATGCATTGTATTTAAGCAAAAAAATTCGCAGTGGTTTAGCTCTGATTAAACCTGGAGTGGCGCGACAGCTGCAGTGGTGTCACTATCGGCGGCTAGGCGCGCCTTCCGAACCGCGTCGTTCTTACGCCGCTTTGCCTGTCTCGCCAACCCAGGTATAGAATGTCCAATTTGGCACAGATGGGCGTGCAGGCAGCACGGTGGAAACTGCGAAGAAACACTTCACTTCTTCACTTGATTTTATTAACCTTTAAGACCCCCTTGAGGGGGTATTACATAAGGGGTGGGTTAATATTCAACAATAATAAATACATGTCATTGCAGTACGATACAAGTGGTTACAGATGATAAGAATGAAAATGGGCACGTGATGGTGGCTACATCGGCGAGGATGGCATTCCAGTCAACAATGGTGCGGGGAAAAAAAGGAACCTGAAAAAGTTGCAGTGCGCGATACAGGCCGGGCGATCTGAAACGGGTGTGCAGTGCGGTGAGATATGCGGGTCGGATGAGAAATGTAAGGTGTTTGATTCAGAGTGCTATGGAAAAACTTGCGGTGCAAACACAATGAGGCGACGCGACGGCGAGCTTCAAGGCTTTCGAGACCGGAATTATTCTTTAGAGATGAAACGCTGATCGTATATGAATATGCAGAATGAACGAAACGAATGGTGCGGTTTTGAACTGATTCGAGTGCATTTGTTAGGTATATTTGGTGTGGATTCCAGATGGGACTGGCGTACTCGAGTTTAGGTCTAATAAGGGTTTTGTAAGCTAGAAGTTTCACGTGCTGCGGTGCATGACGAAGATGACGTTTTAGGAATCTTAGAGATCGGTTAGCAGGTGATATGATTGTGGTAATGTTTGTTCGCCAAGAAAGATAGCTACGGAGTGTTACACCGAGGTACTTAAATGATTGGACGATTTCTATAGATGAGTTGGCAGCTGTATAGGGAAAATAAGGGGGTTGCGTTGAAGGTAAAATGAGACGAGTTTGCATTTTTTAGCATTTAGTGTCATTAGCCAGAGGTCACACCATTCATGGACGCGGTTGAGGTCATTCTGAAGAGCCACTTCGGCGAATATGCGAATTTTACACGATACTTGTGGCGCCAGATCGTTAATATATATTAGGAATAAAAGTAGGCCGAGCACAGATCCTTGCGGAACGCCGGATGTTATAGGGAGAGTGCTTGAGTTATGATTGTTAATAGTGTAATGTGGGGACTCGCACAGGTAGTGTGGACGGCCACAGTCCTTGTCCCAGCAGTGCTTCTCAGCAGGCCGGCGTTCGCAAGCGCGCACCCGAGCTTTGTCAGCTTCGTCTTCTATCTTCTTCGTCTCCTTCGTCGGCGCTAGCCGCTGGGGCAGCAAACCCCAACTCTCATTCTTACAATACCCCCGGGATGAAAAGGCGCCATCCTGGCGGCCTAAGGGCACGAGACGATGGCTGGGTCGTAGTAAGGCTTCAGGCAGTCTAAGTGCACAATTTCACGGCCGCGGCGGCGATGGTCAGACGAAGGCAAGGTGGGCTCCACGAGATAGTTAACTGGCGATGTCTGCTGAACAACGCGATAGGGGCCCTGGTATTTGCTCAGCAGTTTTGTAGACTGTCCTGGGTTGGAGGAGGGCACCCAAAGCCAAACCAAGGATTCAGGAAGATAGGGCGGCGGCAGACCGGGAGAAGCTTCGCGGGAGCTTTTCTGACGGTGCTGGTCGTGTGAAGTAAAAGAACGGGCGAGTTGGCGGCATTCTTCGGCATGCGCAGCGGCCTGAGAAACGGTTGTAAATTCGGACGAATCGGGGCGGTAAGGAAGTACGGTGTCCATGATGGAGGAAGGTTCGCGTCCGTACAGAAGAAAATACGGGGAAAAACCAGTAGTGGCTTGCGTTGCAGAGTTGTAGGCGTATGTAACGAAAGGTAGAATGCGGTCCCAGTCTGAGTGATCGGCAGAAATGTACTTGGCCATCATGTCGCCGAGGGTCCGGTTAAAGCGCTCGGTCATACCGTTCGTCTGCGGATGGTACGAAGACGTCGTGCGGTGAACGATTTGACACTCCCGAAGGAGGGCTTCCACGACGCCGGACAAGAAGACGCGACCCCGGTCGCTGAGCAATTCCTGAGGCGCACCGTGACGAAGAATGATGTGCTGAAGTATGAAACCGGCTACGTCAGAGGAAGTCGCAGCTGGCAACGGGGCAGTTTCGGCATAGCGCGTGAGATGATCAATGGCGACGACGATCCAGCGGTGCCCGGCGGCAGTGATGGGAAGAGGGCCATAGAGGTCAATTCCAACACGGTCGAATGGCCGGGCGGGACACGGTAAAGGTTGCAGAGGAGCAGGTGATTGCGGTGGCGGGTTCTTGCGACGCTGGCATTCCAGGCAAGAGCGTACGTATTGGCGGACAAAACGGTACATGCCCCGCCAATAATACCGAAGGCGCAGGCGGGTAAAAGTTTTCAGCAGACCGGCATGAGCGCATTGCGGGTCGTCATGATAACTGGCACAAATGGCGGAGCGAAGATGCCTTGGAATCACGAGCAGCCATTTGCGACCATCGGGGAGGTAGTTCCGACGGTACAGCAGCTGGTCACGCACGACAAAGTGATGAGCCTGACGACGGAGTGCTCTAGAAGGGAGGTGCGCTGAGCGGTTGGCTAAGAAATCCAGAAGAGAAGTGATCCAAGGATCCTTGCGCTGCTCAGAAGCCATATCAACGTTGTCAAGAGAAGGTGCGAGGCCAGAAATAGATGGCGGGTCATGATCAGAGGTCAGAGGGGAGCGCGAGAGAGCGTCGGCATCGGAGTGTTTGCGACCGGAACGATAAATGACCGGAATGTCGTAATCTTGTAAACGCAAAGCCCAACGAGCGAGGCGGCCAGATGGATCTTTGAGTGAAGACAGCCAGCAAAGGGCATGGTGATCGGTAATAACATCGAATGGGCACCCATATAAGTAAGGACGAAATTTTGTGATCGCCCAAATAATCGCCAAACATTCTTTCTCTGTGACAGAATAATTAGTCTCTGCTTTTGTGAGTGTACGGCTGGCGTAAGCAACGACGTACTCATTGAAACCAGGTTTTCGCTGGGCTAGAACGGCACCGAGACCAATGCCGCTGGCGTCCGTGTGGAGTTCTGTAGGCGCGGAAGGGTCGAAATGGCGCAAGATCGGAGGAGAAGTGAGAAGCTGGCGCAGCGTTGCAAAAGCTTCGTCGCATGCAGGGGACCAAGCCGACAAGTCGTGGCTACCAGCGAGAAGTTGCGTCAGCGGGGCGATAACGGCAGCAAAATTCTTGATGAACCGGCGAAAGTAGGAGCAAAGTCCAACAAAGCTTCTCAGTTCTTTCATGGACGCGGGCTTCGGGAAATCAGCAACTGCGCGGAGCTTGGCAGGGTCCGGGAGTACACCATCCTTGGAGACGACGTGGCCTAGAATAGTCAGCTGACGGGCGCCAAAACGACACTTTTGCAAGTTCAGCTGCAGGCCAGCATCACTGAGACAGCGAAGAACACTCTCGAGGCGGAAAAGATGAGACGGAAAATTCTTGGAGAAGATGACAACGTCGTCCAAGTAGCAGAGGCATGTCTGCCATTTAAGTCCACGGAGGATGTTGTCCATCATACGCTCAAAAGTGGCAGGCGCGTTGCACAGACCGAAGGGCATCACATTAAATTCATACAGCCCATCAGGCGTGATGAAAGCTGTTTTCGGGCGATCGACGTCGGCCATCGGCACCTGCCAGTACCCAGAGCGCAGATCCAACGAAGAAAAGTATTCCGCTCCCTGCAGGCAATCCAGCGCGTCATCTATACGAGGCAGGGGGTAGACGTCCTTCCGAGTAATTTTGTTTAGCCGGCGGTAGTCGACGCAGAATCTAATGGAGCCGTCCTTTGTCTTGACGAGCACGACCGGAAAAGCCCACGGGCTGTGAGAGGGCTGGATCACGCCGCGATGTAGCATGTCGTTCACCTGGTCATCAATGATGCGGCGCTCGGCGGAGGAGACGCGGTAGGGGCGTTGGCGCAAGGGTCCATGGGTGCCAGTGTCGATATGGCGGCGAACCGCTGTTGCACGACCCAACGGTGCTTGAGGAGAGTCGAAGAATGCGCAGAAGCGCTGCAGCAAAGCGATGCGCTGGGCGCGTTGGTGAGGTGGTAGAGCGGCATCGACAGAATGGGAAAACATATCCGTGGAGGACGGGTCGGCGACGTCGGTGGGAGGAGTGAGGGCGTTGATGTCATGGGCGTCAGGATCATCAAGGACAGGAGAAGCGTCGTCGAGATCGATCACATCAACCGTGCCAAGCGATTCTCCCGAAGTAAAGTGGTGGGGAATGGCAACGGGTTGGCGACGTACAGGGCGGCACAACCACCAGAAAGAGTGAGCACGGCATGAGGGAGCATGACAGATTTTCGGTGCGCACAAAGAGGAGAGGGTGAATAAAGGACAGTAGCGTCAGAGAGGGTAGCACAGGTCAGCGGCACGAAAACAGAAGAGAAAGCTGGTACGTCGACGTCGTCAGCGGCGAGAATAGGCGCGGCGGTAACAGGGGAGACGTCCACAAGAGCATCACACAGCGGCGACAAATCAATTTCAGCACGTGCACAGTCGATGATGGCGTGATGCGCGGACAGAAAGTCCCACCCGAGGATGATGCCATGCGAGGAGCGGGCGAGAACGAAGAACTCAATGGTGTATGAGAGGCCTTTGATGACGAGGCGGGCAGTGCACGCTGCGAGAGGGCGAATGGGGTCGGCACTGGCGGTGCGAAGCGAAAGGTCAGAAAGCGGCGTCATTACTTTTTTTAGTTTGCGGCATAAGTTGCGACTAATGATGGACACGGCAGCACCATTGTCAATAAGCGCGTCAACAGTAACACCTTCAACGATCACTTCAATAACATTCATGGGAGCGGTGATAGGGCTTGAGACAGTCGTTGACGGCGCAGTTCTTGCCTCCGGAACTGCGGCGCCTAGTTTTCCGTTTGGAGGGGTGGTGACCGGCGGCGCATAGGAGAGAGCGAACGGCGTCGAGGAGACGGCGACCGATGGCTTCGGGTGTAGGAGTCGGAGCAAGACGGAGAGGGATTCTGAGGAGGTAGAGGAGAAGTGACAGGGACGGAAGGCAACGGAACGTCGTACGTCGGTGGGCGCCCGTAGTCGTAAGGACGGGATCCGCGCGTGCGGCACCAGCGGGCCACATGACCAGCGAGACCGCAGGCATAGCAAATCGGGCGGTTATCTGGGGTGCGCCACGGATTAACAGGGCGGGGACCGGTGCGAGGCAGAGGATGGTGAGTTAGTGGCAGCGCAGGGGCGAGCTGCTGCTGAGGGTATACGTTGACAGGTGGCGCATAAGTAGGCATAACCGGCTGAGGTCGTGGCCGGGCGACTGCTTCAGCATATGTAAGCGGTGCAGTGACCAGAGGGGGTGGATTGGCAGGCGGCAGGACCTCAGCTACCTGCTCCTGGATGACACGCTGAATAGAAGGCGACAGCGATGGCGGTGGAGCGGGTTGACAGGTAACCAGCGATAATTGACGAGCCACCTCCTCCCGCACAAACTGCTTGATGTGCTGAAGAAGTGTCGGCTGATCGTGGGCAGGACGGCCTGCTGCCAAGCTCGAAATGCTGTCGTCCGAGCAAGTGGTACGGCGGGTGACATGTCGCTGTTTACGGAGCTCGTCGTAGCTCTGACACAAAGACACCACGTCGGAGACGGTTTGGGGATCTTTAGACAACAACATTTGAAACGCATCGTCCTCAATCCCTTTCAGAATGTGTCGGATTTTGTCCGCCTCGCTCATAGATGGATTTAGCCGCTTACACAAATCAACGACGTCCTCGATATAGCTCGTGAAGTTCGCGCCGTTCTGCTGGGCACGACTGCGCAACCGTTGTTCAGCACGAAGTTTTCGGACAGCGGGGCGGCCGAACACGTCAGTCAGGCTGGTTTTTAGAGCCGCCCAGGTAGTAAAATCCGCTTCGTGGTTGCGGAACCACAAATTGGCGACATCGGTCAAGTAGAAGATGACATTCGTGAGCTTAACGACGTCATCCCATTTGTTGTAAGCACTCACGCGTTCGTAAGAGGCCAGCCAATCTTCTACATCGGTGTCGTCAGTACCGCTGAAGATCGCAGGGTTGCGCTGACGGACGGCACCGGAACAGATGACAGCGGTGGAGACAGGTTGGGCCGAAGTTTCAGATGTCGTGGTACAGCCTGGTAGCCTGGGCATCGTGGCGTAGCTCCAGGAGAAGAGCAAGCAGCACCTCCACCAAGTGTAATGTGGGTACTCGCACAGGTAGTGTGGACGGCCACAGTCCTTGTCCCAACAGTGCTTCTCAGCAGGCCGGCGTTCGCAAGCGCGCACCCGAGCTTTGTCAGCTTCGTCTTCTATCTTCTTCGTCTCCTTCGTCGGCGCTAGCCGCTGGGGCAGCAAACCCCAACTCTCGTTCTTACAATAGAAACAAACTGAGAACGGTTAGCTAGGAATTTCTAATCCAGTCTAGAATATTAGGGTGCAAATTTAAAAAGGCTAGTTTAAGTAATAGGCTTTGGTATGGTACATTGTCCAAAGCCTTCACGAAATCTAAAAATAATGCATCGGTAATACTGGCACGAGAGGCACCTCTAATGTTATCGAATGGCACTATTAGGGGTAGATTAAGCGTTGTCGACGTTTTTTTTACGTTTTAGCTCGAAGTATGGTTGAGTGGACAAAATTTTTTTGAAGAAGGTTATGTCAAAAATATCCGTTAAGTGCATGCATGGATTTAGCATTACAAGGCATTGCCTCCACTATCCATGTTATTTTTGCAGCGAAAATTGCACTGCGTGGAAGATCGGGAAAAAAAACTGCTTTGATCACTTGCCACATGCATAGATAACTCTCGTTGTTTTGGCTCTTCATGCAACTCAGTCATTCCCGGAAGTCAGGCAGCAAGTGATTACAGTTGCGTTCACTTATAACGGACCTGCCGGTAGAGCGGAGTGCGTTTGGTTGTGTCCAATGCTTGCAGTAAGTGCACATGCCCTACTGCAGCCACAAAAGTCGTCGGAGAGAGCGGGGTTGTTTGCAATAAGACGTTTGTGGCTAATCACTGCTTCTAAAGAACTGACCCTATTAAGACGCTTTCTAGCCTATCCAGGGCAGACGTGCTTTTCTGGCCGTGGCCCTTTCAGTGAACGAGCCAGTTTAGGGACGAGATTATACTCATAGCCAATGGGGCGGCCGCGGCCATTCGTGGTAGATCGGTAACCTTCTATTGGAATCTCGACAAAGGTGTAAGGATGCAGCGACGAAGCTACTGCATGAAATGTGCCTGAAAAATGTCTGTCTGCGCCTTCGTGCTGCCTTCATGCGCCAGCAGAGCAGACACCAAAGATACGGTCGGGCTGAGTTACTGTATAAGCGCCTAGAGTTGCGTGTTTCTGTTCTCCGCGCCGGTCGTGTCTCTATTGGCTAATCGCTATCACATTGGTTGAAAAACCTCCATGCATTGCGGAGAGGCGAGCTCATTTGCATCGTTTATCACTATACCGTTGCTCACCGTACATTCGTGCACCCACTGTTCTCGTGCTGTGCGGCGTTTTTTTTTTGTCCGAGTGCACATGCTCACTGAAAACAATGCTTTCTTATCAGTAAGACGTGATTTTTCACAAGTACACGCCGATTGTTAAAAGAAAAACGTTTGTGATTTGTGGCGTTTACAACAGCTGGCGCCACCCATCCACCCAATGACGAGTATTTTCTTAACTCATTGAGATAGGCCTTGGTGCAAACGGCGCATTATTAGCAAGCTGTCTGTCATAGATTGCAACAGATGTATGCTTAGAATAAAGAAAGTTTGGCAACCAGAATTAAGTGGCCTGAGCCGGTACCGGCTCTGACCACTCCACCAAGTCCGTGAATGCAAGAGTGGCGGCTTTCCCTCAGATGATGGATGCTTACGGGAGCAATGCGGCGTACAAAGGCACAACTCTGGTACTATACAGTAACTCTAAATTGGTCAAGCGACGCACGCTACCTGGCCGAGTGAGCCAAAAAGCACATGTAGAGGGTGGAATTGAAAGTTTTAAAATTGCCGCCATTGGTTGACTGCGGGCAGCGTGCACTAGTTCCAAAGCCGGCACCGTCTCGTGCTTATCGTTCTAGTGCCACCATTTAGTGCCGTTTGCACAGTCGGTACACAGGCACGCACGCACAGATCTTGTAGCCTGTCGGGAACACGTTGGCCGGCCGGTAACTGCAGTCTCAATGGCAAAGTTTTCTTCCTTTCTGGGAATCACGCGATATGGGGAGCGCTCCTCGGGCAACGCGCTTGCGGGAAGCGTGCGCTTTTGGCTGCGTGGCCGAGTGTAACGTCGCCTCGTGGTTCGTTATAAAAGAGTGATGCGGCCATGACATTTCGTTTTAAAGAAAACATAGTGTCCTAACACATCATAATGCGATAGCAGTAGTGGTCCCGCTCTTCAAGGAGATTCGGTGTTCGTCCGTCTGTCCGTTTTACGAAAAATGAGGTGGGGCATCTGCCATGGTGGGCAGGTGACCGCCTGCCTACGGGACTGTCATTGCCTGCCAGCAATGACAGTTAACAATTAAAATAAACATATGTAGAGAGGTGACCTGGCTCTTTGCGATAGGGCCGGGGCAAAAGATCTGAGGCTCCTCAATAACGCTATGTGAATAATGAGGCTTACAGGAGCTCAGTAAAAGCAACCTCTGTCTGTCTAATCCCTCCGGTACCTGTGGTTTAATCCGCCACTACAGCACTGCGCCACTTGTGGTACGAGGACTCGTTTAATCTATGACTAGCACATGTTTCAAAATAGTTTAACAAAGAAAACAGTGCTGGAGCCACACTGCGTCGTTGTTAATGGATCTCTAGCGCTGCGAATTTTCTGGACATGAGAAGATTTCTGGTACTGCCTCCTGCAATAGGTAGGACTTCCATGAATGCTTCTGGAGTCCCAGTATAAAGCTTGGAAGTGAACCCCCTGGGTTCTAAACTTTTGACAAAGACTGTACATGCGTGAAAGGGCTCTCTAATGCTATTTTAGCGCACAGTTAAAGGCCTTTAAGAGTCGAACAAGTTTCTACATGGTCTGTCACTATCACGGTGTAGAAGCGGAATTTTTTCGGGTTTGGTAGGTACGGATTCAGTTCCAGGTTCGGTTCCAGAGCGACATTCTGTTCCTGTTCAAACCGGTTTGTTTAGCTCCGAACCGGTTCAAACGGGTTCAGACTAAAAAAAGTTCTGAACGTAGATGGCTTTTAATAAATCTTATTATGTTGCCTCCTGTTCTGTGTGACACTGATATATTAAGTAAAAAATGCAGAATTCGCTCAGCGCACAATCTTTTAACTGCACCTACTTCAGCAACTGTCCACGGACACAAAAATATAAATTCACGGTAAGAGCCGAGAAATCCAATGAACTCAGAATTAATGTAAATTGGCTATGCATACTTTAGAATTCGTGTGAAGAGATATATGAAGAGGAAAGCTGTGTGTGTTTGTGTGTGCGCGTGCTTGTGTGCGTGCGTGCGTGTGTGTGTGTCTACGTGCGTGTGTGTGTGTACGTGCGCTGGTATGTGTGTGTGCATGCGTGCGCGGGTGTGTGTGTGTGCGTTTGCGGGTGTGTGTGTGTGTGTGCGTCCATGCGTGCGTGCGCGGGTGTGTGTGCGCGTGCGCGGGTGTGTGTGTGCGTGTGTGTGTGTGTGCGAGTGTCTGTGTGTGTGTGCGTGCGCGGGTGTGTGTGTGTGCGTGTGCGGGTGTGTGTGTGTGCGCGGGTGTGTGTATGGGTGTGTGTGTGTGTGAGCGTGCGCGGGTGTGTGCGTGTGAGTGTGTGTTCGTGCGCGGGGGTGTATGTGTGGGTTTGTGTGTGCATTTGTGTGCGTGTGTGTGTGCGTGCGCGGGTGTGTGTTTGTGGGTTTGTGCGTGCACGGGTGTCTCTGTGTGTGTGTGCGTGAGCGGGTGTGTGTGTGTGTGTGGGTTTGTGTGTGCGTGTGTGTGTGTGGGTTTATGGGTGCGCGTATGTGTGCGCGTGTTTGTGCGTGTGTGCATGCGGAGAGGTGTGTGTGTGTGTGCGTGCGTGAGCGGGTGTGTGTGTGTGCGCGGGTGTCTGTGTGTGTGTGCGTGCGCGGGTGAGTGTGTGTGCGTGCGCGGGTGTGTTTGTGTGTGTGTGTGGGCGTGCGCGCGGGTGTGTGTGTGCTTGTGTGTGTGCGCGCGGGTGTGTGTGTGTCCGTGCGCGGGTGTTTGTGTGTGCGCGGGGTTGTGTGTGTGTGTTGTGTTGTGTTGGGTTTTATGGCGCATAAGCAACTGAGGCTATCATGCGCCACACACAGGGTTGTGTGTGTGCGTGCACGGGTTTGTGTGTGCGTGAGCGGGTGTGTATGTGCGTGCGCGCGGGTGTGTGTGTGCGTGTGTGTGTGCCCGGGTGTGTGTGTGTGCGTGGGCAGGTGTGTGTGTGTGTGTGAGTGTGTGCGCGCGTGTGTGGGTTTGTGTGCGTGTGTGTGTGTGCGTGCGCGGGTGTGTTTGTATGTGCGTGCGCGGGTGTGTGTGTGTGCGGGTGTCTATGTGTGTGTGTGCGTGCGTGCGCGGGTGTGCGTGTGTGTGCGCGCGCGGGTGTGTGTGGGTACGTGCATGCGTGTGTGTGTGTGCGCGCGCCAGCGCCTGCGCATGTGCAGCCTCCACCCTTGATGCACGATGCGTATTTGCAAACTTCGGTGGACGCACATCCGGGCACTCACTGGTAAAAATGGCTGCTGGGTTAGGACTGCTAAGCGCGAAATATTGTGGAAAAGCCTGAATTTTTTTGCAGGTACACATAACCGCCTCGTACTTTAAAGTGCGATAGAGGTGTCCACTCACCCTGGCAGCCAGTTATGCTCATTTCCTTTCCTAAAAATCAGAGGTTAGGGCACTCGGTTAATGAGCCGAAGTTCCTGGGTTCGAACCCGGCCGCGGGCTACAGCGTTTCGATGGAGGCGAAACGCACTAAGGCGCGGGTGTGATGTGTAATGTCAGTGCACGTTAAATATCCCTAGGTGATCGAGTTTATTCAAAAACCCTTCATTGCGGCACCTCTTCCCTTTCATCTTTCACTGCCTCCTTTATCCCTTCCCTTACGGCGCGGTTCGGGTGTCCACCAAGATGTGAGGCGGTTACTCCGCCCTTTATTTTCCTCAAAAACAAAAAAACAACTAATCCTTCCGCTTGTTTTGAGACAGACAAGGTGCATAGCTGCCTATATTGGTGGACGCCACGAGCTACTCACAGCGGGATCCAGGCGTCCATTGACCCTGTGAGCCAGCTAACTTGCTACTGAGAGGCTTGACGCACACAGCTACACACCGCTTAAATCTTGGGAGCGCGGCTAGAAGTGCTTCTGCACTAAAATTCATCTTCACCTCTACCCTACCCCCCTTCTCTGCCGCCGATGTAGGCGAGGCGGGTTGCTGCTAATGCTTCACGCATGCCGTCGCCAAAGCATCCTACAAAAGGCATATGCTTCTCATCTGAGGCCCAACAACTCCAAGTGCTACAGCGAGAGGCAGATATACCACGTGTCCTAGCTAAATGTAACCAAACTTTTAAAAAAGGCGAAGTGTCCTAGTCCAGTCAAACCAACTCAGGGTTGTTCATACTCGCGTGGCCTAGTCTTGAGTATTTTTTTCGCTCTTCAAAGTTAATTCATTAGTTAAGTTTAATTAGCTAACTTTTTAATTATTAACTTCAGGAAGAAAGTGTCAAGCCAAAAGTTTTAGATCAGCTCGAAAAACCGCTAGTAGTGCTTTTTCTGTCAAGTTACGATTTACGTAGCTTCATTTATTGGCATTGAAAGAAAGTTGTCACATGACCAGCTGCTCGCTCACTTCTATGCCCCAATGTGCACCCAAAGTCTCATCGAGGAGAGGACTTCAGAAAAAAATGGATTTTATTCTTTAAGGCGCGTCTTGGGATATTGAAGTGGTCCAGTGGTCATGTGGAAGCTTTTTCTTATTGTGCGGGCTATGTTTAAAGGCCAGTAAAAAAACTACTTTACGTAAATATTACTTTGCTGCAAATGTCTCAGTAAGCTGTTTCTCAAAGCGATCTACAACTTCTCCATTGACACTTTGTTCCTCAAGTCAATAATTAAAAGGTTAGTTAATTAAGCTTAACTAATTAGTCAACCTTGAAGAACGAAAAAAATACTGCAGACTAGGTCACGCAACTCTAAACAACCCTCATTTGGTTTCGGACGGCTAGGACACCCCGTGTTTTTTAAAAGCTTGGTTACATTTAGCTGAGACACCCGGTATAAGGCGGCCGTCAGAGAATTCAAGAACCAGCAGTCCGAGAACAAGTAGCGAAGCCGTCCGCTAACGACTGGCATTTTTTATATATGTGAGCTGAACAATTTCAGCACATCGGCGTGACACAAATTCATTTTATCACAGCTGAATTTCATAGGAGTAACATCTTTACGGACCTAATAATTATCGCATGCCTGTTAGGGCATGCTTTTCCGCATTGCCCTTTTGTGTAATAATTCTTTTTCTGAAGTATCTCTACCGCTGCTACAAGCCCGTATTTCATTGCCTACTTGCAACGAAGAATGTTCGTATACTAAAAAAAAAGCTGCTCCAATATAATTCCTCTCTTTTGTAATAACAGTAGTAATATATTGGGTTTAACGTCTCGAAGTAACATGGGGGCTATCAGAGAGACCGTATTGGAGGACTCGAGATGAACGCAGACCAGACGGGGTTCTTCAGCGTGCGCTCACATCGCACAGTACATGCCTGTTTTTGCATTTCGCCCTCATCGAAACGCGCCCTCCGCGGCCGGGATCGAACCCGCGACCTTCGGATCAGCAGTCGGCCGCCACAGCCATTGAGACATCATGAGGGGTCCAAAGTTCTAGAGGAGTCGCCCGATTTGGAGCAGATTTGTAATAAGGGTGTAACTACTCATTGACATCCACCCAAGGGCACCCAAAGGCTACAAAATGTGAAAGCTGTATAGCTTTCCTTTCTAGCCATTTTTCTGCGCTTGGGTTGATGTCAATGAGTAATTACTCCTTTATTAGAAATCAACTCCACCTTCGGGGATTGCCCTAAAACATTTGACCAACACAGTTCCCACTTCGAGTTATTGATCAATTCGCACTCGCCCTGCCATAAGCTTGCTGTCCCGGTCAGCTGGGTTGGTATAGCGACTGCTTCGCGAAGTGGTGGTCTCGGGTTCGAGCCCCGGACCAGGACGAATTTTTGTTTAACTACAAACTTTCTGAGGAAGCTGTATAGCTTTCCTTTGTAGCCATTTGGCTGCGCTTGGGTTGATGTCAATGAGTAATTACTCCTTTATTAAAAATCTACTCCACCTTCGGGGATTGCCCTAAAACATTTGACCAACACAGTTCCCACTTCGAGTTATTGATCAATTCGCACTCGCCCTGCCATAATCTTGCTGTCCCGGTCAGCTGGGTTGGTATAGAGACTGCTTCATGAAGCGGTGATCTCGGGTTCGAGCCCCGGACCAGGACGAATTTTTGTTTAACTACAAAATTTCTGAGGAAGCTGTATAGCTTTCCTTTGTAGCCATTTGGCTGCGCTTGGGTTGATGTCAATGAGTAATTACTCCTTTATTAGAAATCTACTCCACCTTCGGGGATTGCCCTAAAACATTTGACCAACACAGTTCCCACATCGAGTTATTGATCAATTCGCATTCGCCCTGCCATAAGCTTGCTGTGCCGGTCAGCTGGGTTGGTATAGCGACTGCTTCGTGAAGCGGTGGTCTCGGGTTCGAGCCCCGGACCAGGACGAATTTTTGTTTAACTACAAAATTTCTGAGGAAGCTGTATAGCTCTCCTTTGTAGCCATTTGGCTGCGCTTGGGTTGATGTCAATGAGTAATTGCTCCTTTATTAGAAATCTACTCCACCTTCTGGGATTGCCCTAAAACATTTGACCAACACAGTTCCCACATCGAGTTATTGATCAATTCGCATTCGCCCTGCCATAAGCTTGCTGTGCCGGTCAGCTGGGTTTGTATAGCGACTGCTTCGTGAAGCGGTGATCTCGGGTTCGAGCCCCGGACCAGGACGAATTTTTGTTTAACTACAAAATTTCTGAGGAAGCTGTATAGCTTTCCTTTGTAGCCATTTGGATGCGCTTGGGTTGATGTCAGTGAGTAATTTCTCCTTTATTAGAAATCTACTCCACCTTCGGGAACTGCCCTAAACCATTTGACCAACACAGTTCCCACATCGAGTTATTGATCAATTCGCATTCGCCCTGCCATAAGCTTGCTGTGCCGGTCAGCTGGGTTGGTATAGCGACTGCTTCGTGAAGCGGTGATCTCGGGTTCGAGCCCCGGACCAGGACGAATTTTTGTTTAACTACAAAATTTCTGAGGAAGCTGTATAGCTTTCCTTTGTAGCCATTGGCTGCGCTTGGGTTGATGTCAGTGAGTAATTACTCCTTTATTAGAAATCTACTCCACCTTCGGGGACTGCCCTAAAACATTTGACCAACACAGTTCCCACATCCAGTTATTGATCAATTCGCATTCGCCCTGCCATAAGCTTGCTGTGCCGGTCAGCTGGGTTGGTATAGAGACTGCTTCGTGAAGCGGTGATCTCGGGTTCGAGCCCCGGACCAGGACGAATTTTTGTTTAACTACAAAATTTCTGAGGAAGCTGTATAGCTTTCCTTTGTAGCCATTTGGCTGAGGTTGGGTTGATGTCAGTGAGTAATTACTCCTTTATTAGAAATCTACTCCACCTTCGGGGACTGCCCTAAAACATTTGACCAACACAGTTCCCACATCCAGTTATTGATCAATTCGCATTCGCCCTGCCATAAGCTTGCTGTGCCGGTCAGCTGGGTTGGTATAGCGACTGCTTCGTGAAGCGGTGATCTCGGGTTCGAGCCCCGGACCAGGACGAATTTTTGTTTAACTACAAAATTTCTGAGGAAGCTGTATAGCTCTCCTTTGTAGCCATTTGGCTGCGCTTGGGTTGATGTCAGTGAGTAATTACTCCTTTATTAGAAATCTACTCCACCTTCGGGGACTGCCCTAAAACATTTGACCAACACAGTTCCCACATCGAGTTATTGATCAATTCGCATTCGCCCTGCCATAAGCTTGCTGTGCCGGTCAGCTGGGTTGGTATAGCGACTGCTTCGTGAAACGGTGATCTCGGGTTCGAGCCCCGGACCTGGACGAATTTTTGTTTAACTACAAAATTTCTGAGGAAGCTGTATAGCTTTCCTTTGTAGCCATTTGGCTGCGCTTGGGTTGATGTCAGTGAGTAATTACTCCTTTATTAGAAATCTACTCCACCTTCGGGGACTGCCCTAAAACATTTGACCAACACAGTTCCCACATCCAGTTATTGATCAATTCGCATTCGCCCTGCCATAAGCTTGCTGTGCCGGTCAGCTGGGTTGGTATAGCGACTGCTTCGTGAAGCGGTGATCTCGGGTTCGAGCCCCGGACCAGGACGAATTTTTGTTTAACTACAAAATTTCTGAGGAAGCTGTATAGCTTTCCTTTGTAGCCATTTGGCTGCGCTTGGGTTGATGTCAGTGAGTAATTACTCCTTTATTAGAAATCTACTCCACCTTCGGGGACTGCCCTAAAACATTTGACCAACACAGTTCCCAAATCCAGTTATTGATAAAATTCGCATTCGCCCTGCCATAAGCTTGCTGTGCCGGTCAGCTGGGTTGGTATAGCGACTGCTTCGTGAAACGGTGATCTCGGGTTCGAGCCCCGGACCAGGACGAATTTTTGTTTAACTACAAAATTTCTGAGGAAGCTGTATAGCTTTCCTTTGTAGCCATTTGGCTGCGCTTGGGTTGATGTCAGTGAGTAATTACTCCTTTATTAGAAATCTACGCCACCTTCGGGGACTGCCCTAAAACATTTGACCAACACAGTTCCCACATCCAGTTATTGATCAATTCGCATTCGCCCTGCCTTAAGCTTGCTGTGCCGGTCAGCTGGGTTGGTATAGCGACTGCTTCGTGAAGCGGTGATCTCGGGTTCGAGCCCCGGACCAGGACGAATTTTTGTTTAACTACAAAATTTCTGAGGAAGCTGTATAGCTTTCCTCTGTAGCCATTTGGCTGCGCTTGGGTTGATGTCAGTGAGTAATTACTCCTTTATTAGAAATCTACTCCACCTTCGGGGACTGCCCTAAAACATTTGACCAACACAGTTCCCACATCCAGTTATTGATCAATTCGCATTCGCCCTGCCATAAGCTTGCTGTGCCGGTCAGCTGGGTTGGTATAGAGACTGCTTCGTGAAGCGGTGGTCTCGGGTTCGAGCTCCGGACCAGGACGAATTTTTGTTTAACTACAAACTTTCTGAGGAAGCTGTATAGCTTTCCTTTGTAGCCATTTGGCTGCGCTTGGGTGGATGTAAATGAGTAATTACTCCCTTATTATCATGAGGGATCTTATTTAATAGCTGCTGTCCGAGATAACGAATGCTTTCGAAAATAAATGTTGCGGAATGTGGTTAGGTCGTTGCGCCTGTGTTTCGTATCTTTATGCTACATGACGCAAAGAAATGAAGGCTATTCTCACTAGATTGTTTGAGTTGTAGCAGAGCTAACAATTTGATTAAAACCATACGCAATGATGTGAAAGGGAAATGGGGAGAATCTAACAAACCCAAGACTTCACATCAATTTGGAGCACAATTCTTTAGAATTGCTGAAAGCGCATTACAAAAGTGCCAAAAATTTATTTCTGGACATCAGACTTCCTTCAGTTTTCTTGGCGCATTAGCTGGATGTCATTTTCGCTCTGCCTAACGCGAATAGTTATCGGTGGATAAATCTACGCGCTAGTACATATCATTTTGTCTAAAAAAAGAAATAACACTATGCCGGGTTGCTAAACAGTGGGGCTGAACCGAGGCCTGAACCAGTTCAGAGCGGTTGCTTTGAGTCATTCAGGTTCGGGTTCATTTCCAAGATGGCAAAAAAATATGCATTTGGTTACGGTTCCGGGCGAAAATTCGGGTTCGGTACCGGTTTCGGGTACAAGTTGTGTTCCGGTTCGTCATCCTGGTCACTATACTGCCAAAAAAAAAGTGAGCACGTGACAAAAAATATTGTTCATACGCACTCGTAATTCCATTTCTCATTTCTCTTTTCCATTTTTGCCTATTTGTACTGCTTTTTCAAATTCTATTATGCATAGATTTTAATCTCTGCATCTTATGTTGTGTTAAATCTGCCTCACCTTTTCTTAAGGCGACACAGATGAAGAGTCCGGCGGCGACGGAGGTGATGGCGAAGCCGTTAGTGGGGGCAGCATTTCCTACGGAAGCGGGTCATCTGGAAGTAAATCGTCTCCTCCCGGCAATGGGTAAGAAGGAAGTCCATATAACAAGTATAGTGTCCTCCACGTTGTGGGGCCGCCGCGGTGGCTCAGTGGTTACGGCGCTCGGCTGTTGACCCGAAAAATGGGGGTTCGATCGCGGCCGCGGCGATTGAATTTCGATGGAGTCGAAATTCTAGAAGCCCGTTTACTGTGCGATGTCAGTGCACGCCAAAGAGCCCCAAGTGGTCGAACTTTCCGGTGCCCTTCACTACGGAGCCCTTATAGGCTGAGTCGCATTGAGAAGTTAAATACCGTAAACCATCAACTATAAACCACTAGAAGCGTATACTGTGAAAAAGGGCTGAAAGACCACCTTGAGAACTTGTCATTCGTGAAAGCAGTGAACAACCATTACAAAGCCTCTCACCAGAGCCAGCGAAAGCGAACCTTCCAAATGTAAAAGATACATGAGAACATAGACTATTAAGCCATCGTGGAAGTCGTACAAACTTTGCAGAAAAAAAAATTGTGGACTAAAAACATGTCTACAATTGAACGCTGAAAATGTACCATGGTAATTTTAATGCAACAAAATTTCAAGAAAGACAGATTTTGTTTCCATCCGTCCGTCCGTCCGTCCGTCCATCCATCCATCCGTCCGTCCGTCCGTCCGTCCGTCCGTCCGTCCGTCCGTCCATCCATCCATCCATCCATCCATCCACCCGCCCGCCCGCCCGTCCGTCCGTCCGTCCGTCCGTCCGTCCACCCGTCCATCCGTCCATCCATCCATCCATCCATCCATCCATCCATCCATCCATCCATCCATCCATCCATCCATCCATCCGTCCATCCGTCCATCCGTCCGTCCGTCCGTCCGTCCGTCCGTCCGTCCGTCCGTCCGTCCGTCCGTCCGTCCGTCCATCCATCCATCCATCCATCCATTCATCCATCCATCCATCCATCCATCCATCCATCCATCCATCCATCCATCCATCCATCCATCCATCCATCCATCCATCCATCCATCCATCCATCCATCCATCCATCCTAGAAACAGCCACGTCTGGAACAAATTCACAGGTGAATATGCATTCTACATATCTGTCAGTAAACCGTTCCTGCATTCCGCGTCGTAGTAGTAGCCGTCGGCGTTGCCTTAACCGCTTCTTGAAGCAGCACGCCAAGACGGCACAAGGAAGGTGCCTGCCACGCGAAGATCCAGGAAGATGCCTATTGCAAGTAGTGGAATAGCGAAATACCATATTCCAGAACACCAAGAAGCTAGAGGGCCAAATAGATGGAAGCGCTTCATCTGCCGATTATGCTAAACAAGCTGTCCGAGCAGATGCTGAGCTTCACCTGCCAACCGTGCCAGGTATTAGGAGTGCTAGGCACTACCTGCCAGAAAAACGCCACTGCCCTGAGGACCCAAAGTGCGCGCCGCTGAGGCTGAAGCGAAGCGCGCCTAACGAGAAGACCCAGGTTTGGGCTCTACCGAAATTTAAGCTAAAAGGCGCACACGGGAGGGCCTGGTAAAGCGCGATGCCGACGCTAAAGCTTGGCGCCAGCGCCTTGAAGACGCGGCAATACGTTCCACCAAGACCCAAGCGAAGCAGCACGTTTCAGAGGATGTAGAACGGAATGCCGCCGAGGCTCAAGCTCAACCCCTCGCCATGAGGACCCTGAACAGCTTCCGCCAAGTATGAAGCTTGACGGCAGCGCTACGAGGAGGCGGGAATACGTTGCATCGTGACTCAAGCAAAGCGAAACAGTTGAGCGGATATCGAAGTGCGCGCCGCCGAGGCTCAAGCTCAACGCCTCACCATGAAGACCCTGAAGTGCTTGCCACCAGGGCTGGAGCTTGAAGCCCGTGCCGTGAGAACGTCGCAAAATGGTCCATAGAGATTGAAGCGTAGACGGCCAGTGGGGAGAATATCGGGTGTGCGCCGCCGATGCTTACGCTCAATGCCTCGCCATGAAGACCCCGTAGCGTTTGCCGCCGGGGCTGAAGCTTAACGTCACTGCCCTGAGACCGCGGGAATACGGTTCATAGAGATTGAAACGAAGCGGGGCGCTTGAGAAGATCTCGAAGAGCGTGCCGCCGAGGCTGAAGATCAACGCCTCGCCATGAAGACCCTGCAGTGCTTTCCGCCGGAGCGGAAGCTTGATGCCAGTGCCGTGAAGATGCGGGAATGCGTTCCATCGAGAGTCAAGTGAAGTGTGACAGTTGAGATATCGAAGTGCGTGCAGCCGAGGCTCAAGCTCAACACCTCGCCATAAACACACTGAAGTGCTTGCCGCCGATGTTGAAGCTTGAAGCCAGTGCAGTGAAGACGGGGGAATATGTTCCACCGAGACTTACGCAAACTGGGACAGTTGAGATGATCTCTAAGTGCGCCCCGCCGTGGCTGAAGCTCAAAGCCTCGCCATGAAGATCCTGAAGTGCATGCCACCGAAGCTGAAGCTTGACACCAGTGCCGTGAGAACGCGGGAATACGGTCCACAGAGACTGAAGCAAAGCGGGGGAGTTAGGACGATATAGAAGTGCGCGCGGCCAAGGCTGAAGCTGAACGCCTCGCCATGAGGTCTTTGAAGTGTTTGTCGCTGAGGCACAAGGTTGAAGCCAGTGCAGTGAAAACGCGGGAATATGTTCCGCCGAGACTGACGCAAAGTTGGACAGTTGAAATGATCTCGCAGTGCGTGCCACCGTGGCTGAAGCTCAAAACCTCGCCCTGAAGACCCTGAAGTGCTTGCCGCCGAGGGTGAAGCTTGAAGCCAGTGCCGTGATGAGGCGGGAGTACGTTCCACCGAGACTTACGCGAAGCGGGGCAGTTGAGAAGATCTCGATGTGCGCGCCGCCGAGGCTGGAGCACAACGCCTCACCATGAAGACCCTTAAGTGTGTGCCGCCGATGGTGATGCTTGACACCAGTTCTGTGAGAACACGGGAATACGGTCCACCGAGACTGCTTGCCGCTGATGCTGAAGCTTCACAGCAGTGCTGTGAGAACGCGGGAATACGGTCCACCGAGACTGACGCGAAGTGGGGCAGTTGAGAGGATCTCGAAGCGCGTTCCGCCGAGGCTGAAGCTAAACGCCTCGCCATGAAGACCCAGAAGTGCTTGTCCCTGAGGCTCAAGGTTGAAGCGAATGCCATGAAGAGTCGGGAATACGTTCTTGCGACACTGACGCGAAGCGGGACAGTTAAGACGATCTCGATGTGCGCGCCGCCGAGGCTGAAGCTCAACGCCTCGCAATGAAGACCGTGAAGTGCTTCTCGCTTAGGCTCAAGGTTGAAGACAGTGCCATGAAGCGGCAGGAATACGTTCTACGGACACCGACGCGAAGCGGGGCAGTTTAGAGGATCTCGATGTGCGCGCCGCCGAGGCTGAAGCTCAACGTCTCGCAATGAATACCCTTAAGTGCTTGTCGCTGAGGCTGATGGTTGAAGCCAGTGCCATGATGACACGGGAATACGTCCCACCGAGGCTGACGCGAAGCCGCACAGTTGAGAGGAGTTCTAATTGTGCGCCGCCGTGGCTGAAGCTCAACGCCTCGCAATGAAGACCCTAATGTGCTTGCTGGCGAGACTGAATCTTGATATCACTGCCCTGAGAACGCGGGAATACGGTCCACGGAGACTGAAGCGAAGCGGGACAGTTGGGAGGATCCCGAAGTGCGCGCCGCCGAGGTTCAAGCTCAATGCCTCGCCATGAAGATCCTGTAGTGCTGGCCGCCGAAGCGCCATGTTGAAGCTTGAAGGCAAGGCCGTGAGGACGCGGGAATATGTTCCACCGAGAAGGCAGTGCCATGAAGACGTGAGAATATGTACCCTGGTTCGAACCCGGCCGCGGGGGCCGCGTTTCGATGGAGGCGAAACGCAAGAGGCGCCCGTGTACTGTGCGATGTCAGTGCACGTTAAAGGTCCCCAGGTGGTCGAGTGAGTGAGTAGAAACTTTATTGATTGCTAAGATTTAGCCTGCGGTGGAGGTCTTCTTCAAGTCTTCTCTTCAAGTCTTGAGGTTGCCTCCTTAGCCTTGGGTGGTCCCCTAGTCCAGGGCTCCACTGAGTCTGGCCACCTCGCTTGCGTGTGCTATGAGTGCCCTTTGGGCCTCTAGCTCGCAGCTGGTGAGCCGGCTCTCCCATTGCTCCGCACTTGGTGTGTCGTGTTTGTGGAACGATATGTTTCTGTCGCATTCCCATGTTATGTGGTATAGTGTTGGCCTCGCTTCCCACCAAGGGCATGTGGCGCGGTATTGTGTCGGGAACATCTTGCTTAGTATATATAAGTTGGGGAAGGAGCCTGTCTGTAGCTTCCGCCATTTTGCGGCTTCTTCCTTGCTTAGCTCTTTGTGTGGTGGGGGGTATTTGTATCTTAGCCCCCTGTATAAACTTAGTGTTTCAGAGTACCCAGCCCCTAGGCTAGTCCAGAGCTCCTCCGGGGCTTGTGACCCCCCAGCTCGGATAGTAAGCCCTCGAGCTAGTTCATCCGCCCTTTCGTTGCCCCAGACCCCCGCGTGGCCTGGTATCCAAATTATGTTATGTTTCTCTCTCCTCCCCGAGGGTGTCCCCTCGCTGAGGATCCTGAGTGTCGTTTTGCCTACCCTTCCTTTTGTGTAGTTTCGACACGCTTCTTGTGAGTCTGTTAAGATATTCAAGGGTCTCCCCTTTCTATCCCCCTCCCTCATTGCTAGGGCTATCGCTATCTCCTCCGCCTCTGCTACATTTGATGCCCTGGCCGTGAGGCTCGTTATGTGTTCTCCCTGGTGGTTGACGACTACCGCCACCATTTTATTTCCTCGTTCACCATAGTACGGGGAAGCGTCGGTGTATACCGTGCTGTCCCTGTGCCCTATTGTTTTTTCATAGTATTCTGCCCTGGCTCTCCTCCTGCTGGCATGGAGGTTTGGGTCCATGTTGCGGGGGATGGGTTGTACGCTTATGTTTCTTCTTAGTGCGTCTGGTATGTTTGCCCTGTTGTTGTGATGGTTCTCCGTCTCCCGACCCAACCTAGTCAGAAGTGCTCGTCCGGTTCTTGTGTCGCTGAGTCTTTGAAGTTGTGCCTTTATTTGGCATTCACTCAGCTCTTCAAAAGTCGAATTATTCCGGAGACCTCAACTCCACTACGGCACCTCTTTCTTCTTTCACTCCTACCTTCCTCCCTTCCCCTACGGCGCGGTTCAGGTGTCCACCGAGACATGAGAGAAAGATACTTCGTCATTTCCTTTCCTTAAAAACCAATTTACAATTTACTTTCTATTGAGACTGACGGAAAGCGGGACAGCTGAGGTGATCACGAAGGGCGCGGTGCCGAGGCAGAAGCTAGACGCGAGCTCCGTGAAGACGCTGAAACATGTTCTATCGAATCTCAGTCGCCGCCGAAGGTGAAGCTGAGCGACGCTCTTATGAGAATTTGGGAGTGAGTGCATCAATCGAAGCAGGACAGACGAGAGGATCTTGAAGTGCACTCAGGTGGGACCGAAGCTCAGCACCACTGCGCGAGTAGAGGCTGAAGATCATGACACCGAGGCTGAAGTGAAGCGCCAAGGACGAGACTACCGGTGAATGCCCACAGCCGGAGCTGAAGTTAGTAAAAAGTGTAGAGAATATTGACTGCTATGGAATTGGAGCGAAAGAACTCATTTGTGCTGCGTAGAAGACGACGGTGAGAAGGCAGTGCTTCGGGACGGAGCCGATGGAAGTTGACAAAGACGATGCTCTCCAGTAGATTGCGTGACAGTGTGGTGCAGTTTAACAGGAGCGTTGTTGGCTGCCGCAATAGCCTAGCGGTCGCATGAGCCGTCCTTAAACGTGATCTGGTGGTTCAGCGATGGGTTCGACTCCCAGTCAAAGTCATACCTCCGACTCAGCTGACGGTCAAATTTGTATGGTCTGCGACTGAAGCCCGAGGTCTCGTAGTGAAGCTTTCGCTTCATAATGATCATAGTAATAATAATATTATTGTACCTCTTTTTTTCCATCACTAGGATATGAAAGGTAGAGAGAAAAAGCTATGATCTAGCTTTGCACGCTCTCGCCTCCCAGAAACAAACATACATGATACATCGAAAAGAATGGCAAAGAGCACAAGCATATCAGAAAACATCCGGTAGCAGGACACTGAAAGAAAATAACGATGCGTTACAGAGAGCAATTTTTACATAAATGCACATCTTCGTAAAATAATAACCGATATACAAGTTATGGTGATACGTATTTCGCGCAATCTGTTACACCCGCTCATGTATAACGGACACAAAATGACTCAAATATTTTTGCCGTATGCGTCCAAGAATTAAATTTTGAGTTTGGCAGAGGTTGATGACGTGTAGAAGAGTGTGTCGAAGCATTTGATGTCCCTAACGTGTTCTGAATGAGCGCATGTTCTAGATCTCTGCGGTCATTGTTGTGTATGTGTTGTTTCTTCTGCAAAGTGAAGCCAGTTGTGGAAATAGCGAGATATGGTTATTCAACATGTCTTACTTTCTCAATCCACAGGGCTAAGACAGAAAATACAACACCACGACCTGCCTCCTCAACAACTGTTACCAAAGAAGGAACGACCACAGGGCAGCTCACCACCGAAACATCAACAACAACAACAACAACAACCACCACCACCACCACCACCACCACCACCACCACCACCACAACAACAACAACAACAACAACAACGACGACGACGACGACAACGACAACGACAACAACAACAAAAAAACCTGGTAAGATTCTTTTTTACCACGCATATATTTATCTTCACAATAATATTTTGGAATAGGGTGGACGGAGGTCGTTTAGAACGTTTTCATACCGTCGAAATATTCGGATTAAACAATTAGTACAACCCAGATATATCAACCTCGAAGAGTACTGCGATATAGTTCCATATGTCTGTCAATCACTGAATAAAAACGGCAATAGAAAAGGTTATTATTTAGATATAATCAAGGATACATTACGGCACGCTAGAGCCGCTCTTTTTCAGCGACGTGCAGCCTAACGGCCTAAAGACAATACAGCACTCTCTGGTCATGAACGGTTCCTTGGAACTATACACTCTGTAATATAAGAAGTCTAATGATGTTATCAATGCATTATAAATATAAAACGCGCTTAATATAATTAAGGTACACTTTGCTTCCGCAACGCCTTCGACAGCGTAGCGAGCGAAGTATGCCATTTGAGGGCTTCCAGAGAGCTTAAGATTGCTTGGCGTGAACACATGGTAGCGATGTTACATGGAAAGCGACTATCAGAGATAAAAGGCAACTCTCTATGCACTCCACCTTCACGTCGTTTGTTTGACTACGCTATTTTTGGTTATTTATATATTTGGTCGTAATGTTAACTCTCAAATGAGGGTAGTTCCAGGAAGCAGGTAGCAAAGAGGGCGTAGCAGGCCCATAAGCATGAGCCAGTGATTAAGAGCGCTGCGGCGGATGAAAGGGCACTGTGCGGCGTCCGGTATTTCGAATGACAGAAGTTTGACATATAGAGCGACTACCGTATATTTCTTTCCAGGATATTAGAGGAGGTAATGAGTGCAATCATTACGGTGTATATTCCTAAGCCATCACTGAAGTCTCCACTGAAGAGGGAGCCAAGAGGGCTGCGAAACATTCGGTGCGAGGAGCGGGCACAGATGGCGCGCCGCGGCCGCGGCAGGAGCCGCCGCCGCCGGTGGTGGGGGTGAAAACATTTATTTGGAAGTAACAGGAGGTATGCTTGGATCGGCCCGTAAGGGACCGATTTTTAAAAGCACTAGGTGGAGGTCCCTAGTTTGGACCCCAGTGGCGGTGGCCGCCGCCCGGGCACGCCCGACTAAGCCATGTTGGGCCTTAAAGTCATGGCAGCCGAGTAGAGTCGCGTCCCAGTCCTCCCGGGTTGGGTTGTAGATCGAGGGAACAGCTGGATTGGAGGGTCAGGCCCACACCATGTGATAGGTGTCAGGAGACACCGCACTACAGTGCGGGCAGCTTCCGTTAAAGGAGGGGTCAAAGTGTTTTAGTGCTGCCGGGAACAGCAATGTATTGGTGAGAAGGCGGAGATGGAGCCGCACATCCGCCTTCTTCACGCCTTTACATAGGCGAGGGTAAAGGCAATGGCTATCTTGATAGTAGGTTACAATATCTTTGAAGGTATAGACCAGATTAGGATCGGGTTCCTGATCGGGTGGGGAGGACAAAACAGCCCGATGAGAGAGTGCGTGGGCGGCTGCGTCTGCTGCCTCGTTTCCTGCCAACCCCTGATGAGCATGGGCCCTTATAAGGTAACGGTGTGCGGAGTCCGTATCCCGTATGCCATTTTGGTAGATTCGATAGGCTAGTAAGGGAGTGCAGCCTTGTTCAAACGTTCTGACACGCCTCGCGAGTCGGTGATTACGTATTTTTAATCGTAATGTGAGGCCGCGAGAGCAATGGCGACCTCTTCTGCTTGTGTTGCACTGTGGGCTCTGAAGGTGAGGCCATTAACTGTGCTGCTATTGTGAACTACCGCGACCGTGTACCACCCTCATGGCGAGGACCGGAAGCGTCCGCGTAGTATACACCTGTTTTGTCGCCATAATGTCGGGCTAGGGCTTTCGCCCGTGCCAGGCGCCGACCATTATGGTCTTCGTGTGACATGTAGGCTGGGTGAGGTCGCACGTGGAGGGCACGTCTCCACAGTTCTGGGATGCGAAACCTGTCTTCCATTGGAGGGGTGTGTTGGATATGGAGTCGAGCAAAAAGGCGGCGATCCGACTCCGTTAGCGAAAAGCGCGTGTACTGGTTTGTAAGGTGCGCCTCCCGGAGCTCCCGGAAAGTATTCACCACACCAAGAGCCATAAACCGGGTGTTTGAAGTAGTGATGGGGAGGTCAAGGGCATGCTTAATAATTTTGCGAAGGATGATCTCAAGCGCATCCTCTTCTTTCCGTAGGTAGAGATCAGGAGTCGAGTAAAGAATTCGAATGGTTACAATGCAAGAGCGGGGGCTAGTTGGTGCTTCATACTGATCAATTCGTGCTACAAGGGACGTACACACGGAAAC
Organism: Amblyomma mixtum; assembly: GCF_055824585.1. Taxonomy (NCBI): domain Eukaryota; kingdom Metazoa; phylum Arthropoda; class Arachnida; order Ixodida; family Ixodidae; genus Amblyomma; species Amblyomma mixtum. The sequence continues at coordinate 70,065,841 of NC_143019.1, forward strand.
ACAAACGGACGAAGCGCATGGTTATAAAGGCGCTTGCCAGCCGCAAGGCATCCTTACTTCACAACACCCGTATTGGTTGGAAACCCGGCGGGCCATGCGGCCCACCTGGTCCCCCATCTTACGGAGTTTGACCAATGTAGTGTCTGGCCGTCTGTGTTCGTGGATGTATGGTCCAAGTACCCGTATCTTGTCAGTTTGGCGTATGGGACCAGTCTCAAGAGAAAGAGAGATTTTAGTTGTGCACTTTTGTGAGGTGTGGAGGTGCACAAATTTCAATTTTGAGGGGAACATTGAAGACCGCAGCGGCGGGCGTAGCGGTCTGCTGTCGCGCTGCTGTTTGCAGGCTGGTTTCAATGTCCCCTGTGCTGCCCTGCGTGGCCCATTACGTGATGTCATCGGCGTACAGGGCGTGCTACACGCCGGCGACACCACCCAGCTGGGCCGGCAGGTGCATCATAGCCAGATTGAAGAGCAGCGGTGAAAGTACCGCGCCTTGGGGCGCGGTACCCCGCGTGCCGAGTAGGTAAGGACCATGTTTTTTTCTTGGATGCGGGTGTAAGATTGTCGATCTATTAGAATTTCGCATATGTATCGGGATGTGTTTAGGCCACAGTCGGTCTGGCTTAGGTTAATGAGTATGATCTCGTGTGTTAAATTTAGAAATGCCCCTTTAAGATCCAAGTCCAATACCACCCGGTCATTATGGGGGCATTCGAGGATGTCAAGGACTTCGCGATGGAGTTGCAGGAGGACATCCTGTGCGGATCTGTGTGGGCGGAATCCGAACATGGTGCTCGCAAAGAGATGTTTGTGTTCAAGTTATGCAGATAACGGATCCCGCACTATCGTCTCCGTTAGTTCTCGTCTCCATTAGTTTGCCCACACAGGAGGTGAGCGAGATGGGGGTGAGGTTATCTGTGTCAATTGGTTTGCCTGCTTTAGGAATAAAAGTGGCCAGAGCTGTTTTCCATTCGATTGGCTGGAGTTTGTCCCCGCGCCAAATCGCATTGATGTATTCTAGGAATGACTGGTATGCCAAGTCGGGCAAGTTCGTCAAAAGCTTGACGGTGACCTTATCGCTTCCTGGCGCAGTGCCCCGTTTCATTTTGGCGAGAGCCACCCGCAGATCATGGAGCTGGAAAGGTTTATCCAGCTCCGTGTTCTCTCTGCCTGCATAAGAGTATGCAGACTCACGGGGGTCTTGGGCTGTACACAGACACTGGTCCCGAAGTTTCTTTGCTAGCTGATTTGTGTTGTCAGGGGAAGCGTGCATGGCTCGCTGCAAATGTTTTTGTGTTTGGGTTCGTGTTTGGGTTGGGCCGATTAGGGCTCGAAAGAGACGCCACGTGTTGCGGCTGGAGATTTGTCGCGCGGCCGTGTTGCATCTGTTCACCAAGTTGGAGTCGGCGAGTTTGGCCGCGTACTCTGCCGCTTTCTGGGTAAGCTCGGCATTTCGAGCTTTAAGCTTTCTATTGTTTTTTTCGCGTCGCCAGCGACGAACGAGGCTGTGACATGCTTCCCAGAGGTGTATAAGGTGGTTATCCACGTCCGCGACCGCCTCTGAGAGCTGGATGTCTGTTTCATGCGACGAAAGGTTTGTCAGCAGCTCGCGGGAACTATGCTGGGTAACTTTGCTCAAAAATGGGTGCATTATCAAGTGAGTCAAAATTTTCCATGAATTTCGTCCAACCTGGGATACGGGCTTGCTTTCTGGGACGCTTCAGGAGGCGTGTGCGTAGTGTAGTGTTAAAGATGCACTGGCCGCTACCGAGGGGCTCCTCGGTGTTGAGCCAGTTTGCGTGTCGTATGTTGCGAGTAAAGGTTAAGTCCGGACATGTGTCCCGTGTCACGGAATTTTCTAGTCGGTTGGGTGGACCGGTTCCGTGTGGAGGCAACCTCTGCCAGCTTACGTCCGCGCGACTCCTTGCGATACCCCCACAGCTGACTGGGAGCGTTAAAGTCGCCCACAATCAGGAGGGGATCGCGACTCGCTACTCTTAGCGCGCGGTCTAAAGACGTCCGCAAAAGTCACTCGCTTAAGTTTGGGAGAGCAGCACACTTTGAGTATATGCACCGGTGGGTCCCTGCGCCGGAGTGGTAGGATAGTCACCATTACATAGGAATACTCGAGCTCGAGGTCGAGATCCACTAAGTTGGTTTTGTAGGCTTTGTGAACGAGAAGACAAGACGTGGGATCCTGTTGGAACGTCGTGTAATTTGAAAGTGTGGCGCCCAGGCCTCGCTCCTGGAGGGCAATCACGGCTGGTCGGGACTGTTTCAAAGTGTGGTCCTTAAAGCCTCTACAGTTCCACTGTGTTATTGAAGTTGACATGGCCGAATTAGAGATGGTGGAACTCATTTGATTAAGGTGTCTCGCCATGATTGAAAATTTTTATGGAGGAGGAGGAGGGAGTGCCTGCCCCAAAGCCAGCTACTACGCCATCAAGGGGGTAGTGACGGAAGGAGCGGGACAGCTGTCCTCATTCTTCGAATCAATGATCAGACGGTTGAATTTTGAAGGTCGGAATACATCCCTAATGGGCCCCGTCCGACGGACGAGGCGGGGGTTGATCGAGATTTGTTTTGAGACCACCGTGGGGACTGCAGTTATGACCTTGGTGAAGATCTGGTCCATGGCGGTTTCGATCATAGATCGTAAATTAGAGGTTAAGCGCTCCTCCATCAGGGAGATGGCTGTCAAGAGGGCAGGCGAGAGCTCGGCGTCGCTCTCCGTTGCGTCCGAATTATGCGGGCTCGGTGCGGCGGACGCCAATATCGACTCTAAATTATGAATTTTGTTGAGAAAAAGGTCATGCTGTGCCCTGAGCACGTCCGTCGTTTTTTGTATTCCGCGTCCAGCCACGCGCTCTCGATCGCCTCGCCGACAGTCTCTCTCCCTCCCTTATGCGCAGTAGCGACTCCGCATCGCCATCTGTGTGGTTTGTGGTGTATGCAAAATTGGCAGTGGCTTAGCTCTGCTATGCCAGCATATACGCGGCCTGAGGTGAGGGCGAGGTGTCCACATGTCGGTGGACACCTGAACCAGAGGGAAGGTGCATAACTGCCCTCTTGGAACAGCGGACACCTCTATCACGCTAAGTGGCGGTAGTGACAGGTGTTGGCTGCACGCGTTGGCATTGACAACGTTGTGTCAAAAACGCGGCGCTGAAGCCATAGGCCGTCGGCGTTGGTTGTGTTAATTGGCGGTGGCTTTGACCACGTTTTACACTCCTATATTTTTATGAAAAGGAAGCGCGCATAATGGCTGCCTGGTTAAGCGGACGCCTGAATCATGCTGATAGGTATGTGGGGTGATGAGAGAAAGATGTGAGCTGCAGGCATTGACAAAGTTGTGTCAGAAACACGGCGCTGAAGCCATTGGCCAACGGCGTTCATTGTGCTCATTGGCGTTGGCGTTGTCAACGTTTTACACTCTGATCATTTGTAAGGAAAGAAGGCGAGCGCGCGCGACTGACCGCTAGGGGGCCGGTGAGTGCGAACGCGCTACGCATCGGCTCCGTACAAACACGGCGATTTCTTTGAAGTACGAGCCCCGCAGTGCCCACTTCTTCACTACACCGTTCGTAAAGGTGAGCACTACGATCAGCTCTACTTTGGTGGCCGACGGTCCCTCCTACGTGGGCCCACGGGCCGCATACCACCCCTAACCGACCAGTTGCCGCACTAGGCCTCGCGCCACCGTGCGTTCACCTACCACCTCACCCACAGCGAGAGCATGGAGGTCCAGGTGCTCGGGGAGACCATCAACCCCAAGGACTACAATCCCAGGGACTGGACTCATATCCTGAACCTACCCACCCGCCAAAAAGATGCGCCGAAGATCCAGTACGAGGCGAACGCCAGCGCCGGCTCACGACCGACACATTCCATACACCAAGCGTCCCAGCTGCGAGCGGCGCGTCTCGCGGCGCAAAGGTCGCAACGCCAGCCACCGTTAACTGCGGGCGATTACAAGATTGTCTTCCGCTCGAACGGAGGCCTTTCTTTAACCGACCTTCAACCGCGCCAGCTTCGCCTCGCCCTGATAGCTGCGGCCAAGGACATCCAAGTTCCAGACGCCACCCAGTTGCGCATTCACCCCATAAACAACACATGCACCATGAGCACCCCTCACCAAGCTGACGCGCTTCGCCTGGTCGCCATTCAACAGCTCAAAATTCGAAACCAACCCTACGCTGTCAGTGCCTACATCGCCCCCCCGGATGGTGCAGTAAGGGGAGTTATTACCAACGCCTACTGGGAGGAAACCCCGACACAGGTTCTAGAAGACCTCATCGTGGGCAACCCTACGGCCCCCATCATTGATGCACGCCGCATGGGACAGACCCGTTCAATCCTTATTACTTTCCGGGGGGGCCCGGTGCCCAGAACCATCTCCTACGGAGGCGGCCTCCACAACTGCACCCCCTACAGAGGACACCTCGACGCATGTACAAACTGCCGTCAACCTGGACACCGTTCGGACGTGTGCACCCTTCAGCGCACACACAACTGTCCCAGGTGTGGCGTCCCCCACCCACGAGAGGACACTCCGACATGCACCCCAGCCTGCATACTATGTGGAGGCGCCCACATGACCGGCACTAGAGGATGCAAAGGCAGGGGACGCCGCTCACCGCCCGCCTCACTGCAACAGCACATCTCCCGCACACCGGACCGAGACGCGGACCGCACCGACGTGCGTCGCTCCAGCAAGTCGCGTTCATCATCTCGTCGCCGCCAAGACCAGCAGGCTCGTCAACTTTCCTGGGCGGACAGAGTGGCCGGCAGAGTCAACAATGCCAGCAAGCCCCCGGCCCCTCCGCCCACACAGGTGGATCCCCGTGACCGGGAGCTCCAGGCCCTGCGAGACGAGGTGAGTCGTCTTACCTCTCTTATCCAGACCCCCACCTCCGTCCTTCCACAGATTACACCAACCGTCCCTCCCGCCCAGCACACTCCACAACCTCAAACAACAACAGGAAACATGGAAGAGTCCGTCTCCCAATCCCCACCCTCACCCCCACCCAAGAAAAAACGAACAACAGAGCCCCCACCCGTTACCCAGACCGACCTGACATCCCTCGAGGCCCGCCTGGATGCTAAACTCGCTGAGATAGACGCGCGTCTAGAGGCAAAATTCAGTCACCTCATCGACCACCTCTCCCAACGGTTCGAGCAACAAATTGAAGCGGCATTTACGCGCATGGTGCACACCCTAGAGATGAGCCTTGCACAGTACGACGCCCGCCTCCAAACAATAGAGCAGGCCCTTCCCTCGCTACACCTCAATCCGCCGCATCAATCCCGCCCACCTACCCCACAGAATTCCCCAACCAACCCACTTACCCTCACCCCACCAAAGCTCCAGTATGGCGGGGCTACCTCCTAATTCCTTATCAATTCTTCAGTGGAACTGCCGCCGCTTCCGGGGCAAGCGCGCACCCCTCCAACTCCTCCTCCCAACACTTCCCACGCCCCACATCCTTCTCCTTCAGGACACACACAGCCCTGCCACACTTCCTAGCTACACATCTATTCACTCGGACGCCACGAATACACCCAGGGCGTCCACACTCATACATCGCTCCATTACACACCAAACCCATTACATTACCTCCGAGACGCCCTGCGTAATTACAGAAATCATACAAAATACACACTCAGTACCATCGATTTTTGTCGCCAATATATACCACCCACCATCTCACCCGATGGCTTCATTGGAAACGCTACTGCGAGATCTCCACCGTCTTGCAGGCAAGCATCCATTGATTATCGGAGGAGATTTCAACAGTCAGCATACTGACTGGGGCTACCGCACCACCACTGGACGAGGCCGGCGTCTCTGGTCCTTGGTACAAGAGCTCCGCCTCACAATACACAACTTTAACACCCCCACGAGGATTGGCAACAGTGTCAGCGCGGACACCAGCCCGGATTTGACACTGAGCCGCAACCTTGTTGGTATTACGTGGACCACAACGCGTCATACATTAGGAAGCGATCATTACATCCTCTCCGTTACAGTACCGTACAAGCAAAGACAGGCCCGTCACCTTACGCACAAAATCACCAACTGGGATGCTGTACGCTCCGCACGGGCGGCCCTCCCTGACGCTTCCATTACAGACATCGACCAGTGGGTGGCATCACTCATGAACGATGTCTCCACACACACGCGAACCCTTGTCACAACATCAGATACGCCCACCCTCGACACTCGCCTGGCCCACCTTTGGGAGGCCCACCATAGCATCCTAGAGCGCTGGAAGGGGCAAAAGCTCAATCGAACCCTTAAAAAGCGGCTGGCCGCGCTGCAAACAAAAATTACTGAGCACGCTGAGGAGCTCTGCCGATCAAACTGGGGTCAGATTTGCGACAGTTTGGCTGGCAATCTGTCCTCCAAACGTAGCTGGCAACTCCTCCGTCACCTAATTGACCCCACGCAATCCAAAACAGCCACACAACACCACGTCACACGCCTTATACACAAGACCGGCCTTTCTCCTGACGCACTCATTAATATACTTAGAAACACATATACAACTCCCGGTACCTCAAACCCCCTGCCCCCCTATACAGGCGCCCCGAATGCCAACCTCGACGCAGAGATCACGGAGACATAAGTCAGAGCGGCCCTCCTGACTCTCCGTTCTAACTCCACCCCAGGAGTTGACCGGATCTCTAATGCCATGCTCCGCAATTTGGACGATCAGTCGATCGCCCAGCTCACGGAGTACTTCAACAAATGCTGCCAGGAGGGCACTCTTCCCCAATCCTGGCGTCACGCCAAAATCATATTCATACCAAAGCCCCACAAACCACTTACACCCTCAAATCTCCGTCCCATTTCACTAACCTCATGCCTAGGCAAGCTTTTCGAACACGTCGCACTCGCTCGACTCACCCAACACATGGCGGAGCAAGACCTCTACCCGCACAGCATGGTGGGCTTCCGTCCCCATCTGTCAGCACAGGACGCCATGCTCCAACTCACGCAGGACATTTTCGACCCCCTCATTCCGGGTCACACAAAAGCTGTCTTAGCCTTGGATCTCTCCAAGGCCTTTGATCGCCTGGACCATCAAGCGATCATGGCGGCTCTCTCCCCCTTGAACATAGGTGAACGTATGTACACCTATATTCAAACATTCCTTACTAACCGCACGGCCGAAATTCACTTCGGTCCCCACATCTCCCCCCCATACACCCTTAGTGGGGTCGGAACCCCCCAGGGGTCCGTCCTCTCCCCTTTCCTCTTCAATGTCACTCTCATTCCCCTTGCCCACAAGCTACAAACCATCCCTCACCTTCGGCATACACTCTATGCCGATGATATCACGCTATGGTCTACCCATGGCAGTGATGGAGACATAGAGAACACCCTACAGTCCGCGGCTATCCTCACCCAAACGCATGCGCGGAGTATCGGACTCTCCTGCTCACCGGAGAAGTCGGAGCTCCTCATAATCCGCCCCACAACACGAAACTGCCCCACAGCCCCCATCACCGTGACACTGGAAAACCGGCCCATCCCGGAGGTAAACACTCTCCGGGTACTTGGCCTCCACATCCAGAACAACGGGAAAAACACACTCACCATACGGAAACTCAAGCAGACAACTGTGTCGATATCACACCTAATCCGCCGCGTTTCTGCACACCACCGGGGCATGAAGGAGCATGACCTATGTCGTCTCATTCATGCCTTCGTCCTCAGCCGCTTTATCTTCACGCTCCCCTACCTGCAACTCCAGGCCGGGGAAATCTCCACCCTGGATGCCATGATTCGAACAGCATTTAAGACAGCATTACACCTACCCCTAAATACCTCAACCGAAAAACTCCTTCAACTAGGCCTGCACAATACCATAGGGGAGCTTATTGAGGCCCACCGACAGACACAATACATACGTCTCGCGAGAACCACCACCGGGAGACACATCCTACACACCCTCGGTATACGCCTACCAGTTACCGATCCCACACAGCTCCAGGTCCCCCGCCTCATTCACCGCGATTTATTTATTAAACCTCTCCCCAAAAACATGCATCCCTCCTACCACGAACCCCGCCGCAGAGCTCGCGCACGGGCACTCCACAAATACTATGGCACGGAACCGTATGCCGTTTGGGTGGATGCCGCATGCACGGGCGAGGACGCGGTTGTCGCCATCACGAACCCCTCCCTCCAACCCATTGCCACCCTTCACATAACCCCTACTGCCACTTCGGAGGAGGCCGAAGAGGCCGCCATTGCCCTGGCCATCACCCGCACGGAGGCCCGATATATACTGTCAGATTCCAAAACTGCCATACTAAATTTTGCTCGCGGGAGAGTTCACGTCCCTGCATTTCGCATACTGGACTCCCTCGCCGCGCACCCGCCCCGCCATGTGGAGCTGATATGGGTGCCTGCCCACTCCGGGAATCCCGGAAACGAGGCCGCCAACGCTTTAGCCCGAGCTTCTCTCAACCGGGCACCGGCGGCCTCCGACCTGGGGTTCTCGCGTGAGCGCATGCACTCATTCAGTGAAATGACGCAGGCCTACAAAGCCGAGCGTCGGCTCTACCCCCCTCCTCATCCTTCCCTCGACAATTACCATCAGACACTTTGGAGGCGGCTCCAAACACGCACTTTGCCCTCCCCTTATATACGCTCGCGATATCACCCAGTCCACACGAACCCTTCCTGTACCCTCTGCCACCACCCCAAAGCCACTCTCGACCATATTCTTTTCCTCTGCCCGGCGGATCCTCCCCCGCGGGGCCTGGAGCACCTTACCACTTGGGAGGCTTGGGAGACCCTACTGCGCTCCGAGGACCCGGCCAAGCAAGCCATCGCCACCGGCCGGGCTGCCAGCGTCATGAGCCTCCGGGACATGAACGTTTGAGTGCAGTGGGGCCGTGCGGGGGCCCAAGGACCGGCGTGTCCAAAACTCCCTTGTTATACAAATAACGTTTTCATCATCATCATCATCATCGCGCGGCGAGGAACGCCAGCTGTGCGTAGTGACGTCACTTGCTCCTCGCGCATGCGCAGTATGATCGTGCAAGAGCACGCGAAACGGCGGACTGTGGGTAATGTAGCTCACGCAACAATATATGGCTACACGCAGATGTTGCTTTCGCAATCCTCCAGGTTTAACCAGAGCTAAACCAGAGGAAATGTTTTGTTGGAGACTTGCCGCCGTTTACTTTATCAAACCCAACCAGAAAAGCAATAATGTAGAAAAAAATTCTGGGGGCCACTTTGCGTTTACTAATGTGCAATGAGGAGAAAACCACTTCTGCCTCTGCTGCTGCTCCTGTTGATGATGATGATGATATCAACTTTATTTTCCTCCAGATAAGGAAGCCGCCTACACCCCGTCCCCGACACGCAGGCCTTGGTGACGGGGGCCGGGAACATCGTGTTAGAAGCAGGTGAAGAGGTCTTGATTCCTCGCGGCTTCTTCCGCCAAGCGGATGGCTTGTTGCTGTGAATCAGGGGCCTCGCTCCGCAGCAGGGCTTCCAAGTTAACGTGTTGGTGGTGATGATGATGATGATGATAACAATTTTAATTTCCGCCAGATAAGGAAGCCCCCTACTCCCCATCCCCGGCACGCAGGCCTTAATGACGGGGTCCGGGACCTCCGCGATTGAAGCAGGCGAAGAGGTCTTTATTCCTCGTGGATTCTTCCGCCAGGTGGATGGCTTGTTGCTGTGAAGCAGAGGCCTCGCTCCAAAGCAGGGCTTCCCAGGTTTCTCTACAATTTGTGTTTTCCTTAGCCCCTGGGGAGCTAGCGCATTCCCAGATTATGTGGTCGAGGGTCCCTCTCGCCCCACAGTGCTTGCACTTATCGTTTCCTTTTATCTCTATGAACAGGATATGGGTAACCTATAGTTCTCAAAAATTATACGGAAATTGTTGAAAACTATAGGTTACAGAGGAGACTGGTGCCACCATCGAATAACAGTCTAAACAATAGGGAGGCAATCGCATAGCTGGGAACTTCGTAAACCCGGTCTGGGCATATCATGTTAATGTGGTGGTGACGTCTCAGCTGACGTCACGCTCATGCGCTGGCAGCTGCCAGGGTGGAGTCGGAGCGGCGGTCGGCACTCCATAATAGACTGCGGTGATGACGTCCACATTATGGTTTTTATATTATATATTTGTCTATTTGTTATTCTCTGTTTTTCTCATTTCTATATTTATTTTCACTTTCTTCATTTGTATTCTCGTTTTTACTGATTTGTATATCTATTTTTAATTTGCCGTTTTTGATTAATTTTAATGTATTACTTTTAATGATTTCTGGGTTATTTTCATTGGAACTTTTCATTTCGTGTTATTTTCTATTTCACAATGATTTCAATGAATATTGGTTGCGGCGTGTTGTGGCACTGATAATGCCATCAGGGTGATTAACAGCTACAGTTTGACAGTTTTCGCGGACGGGCGGACTACGATGAGCCAGTAAAAGCTTTCGCCTCAATATTCAGTTTTCGCTAATAAATACACGTCGGGTGCGAAAGAATATTCACGGCCTTGCCCAAGCAGCTACTACCCGAAAGATAAGGGATCAATACTGTTTTCTTAATGCCTTTCGGTCACTCGACATAAAAGGGGACGCGTCAGTTTTTTTAACATTTTTTATTGGCGGGAAAAAATTACTTTGGTTGAACACCTGCACTACGACGGCAATATTCGCGTCTCTGGTCTCCCAGACACGTACCATGGCATATAAAAACCCAAGCGGACGTTCATCCTTACGAAAAAAGGTTAACCTTGAAAGACATGATTTTTTTGCAAAATAACGATATAAAGATTGCTCAATTCATGCATTTTTACGGTTTTTTTTATTCGCAGTTTAAAATGCATTGCACCCACGATACCTTTGTAAGGTGCTTTGAGGGACCTGGTTACGCTTTTTCATATGTTGCAACCCCGGAATAATTTAGCAATATTTTATAAATAAATGATGAGTCCTGAATTTGTAAAAACTGCCACATTGAGGCCCCGAAAACTCTATGTGGACAACGGTCCCTGGCATTCTTGAATAAGCCAAATGTTTGGAGAATCCCTTCTGCTGAACACATCAAAAATTTGGAAGTGTACTTTTGGTCGATGTGGAGAAATTATTTTTCAAACAGGAGTCTCCGGGGCGTGGTCAGCTGGCGCGCGCCGTCGTCTGCTGTGGTCGCGTGACACACTGCCTTCTTTTAGATTCTTGTCTGCTGTTCTAGGAGATAAAACTGAATGCCTAGAAACAGTCCCAAAAGTTGTCTTGCGAGACCGGTTACCTCCAGGAGGCAAGCAGAAGTGGGAGCTGTTAGAACAGGAATGGCCCGTTAGCCTTAAGTGAAGTCCACAGTGCTTTCTCAAAATTGTTTCTTTTTGATGATGTCAGGCGATGTGGAAGCTTCGTACCCTTCCTGATTTGACTTTTGCACTGCATCACAGCCAGTACACGCAGTGGTTTTAGCGAATCCCTTTTCTTGCCCTGGCGCATGCATGAATGTGAAATTTACTTCTCTTGAATGCAAGTTCTGCAACTGCCTAAATAGTTTTATAGAACTTTTGCCGGTATAGAACGAAGTAGCAGCGCGGCTCTCGAAATACGTATGTGCACTGCCATAGGATAGTAGCCACGGACCAAAGAATAGTCACGAACTGTCACGTCGTGACTAAGAATCATACAAGATTGTGAAGAAAAAAATGCTACGATCATGTATCGCAGTGAGCACTCTCGGAGAGCAGTGAGTGTGTCAGTGGCATACAATTACTATTTGTCTTCTTATTGATGCTTCTAGGTGTCGGTTCTGCCTTTTCTGGGAGGAAATGCTCTATACTGACTATCTTATTAATTTGTATATTTTGTAATCGCACGGTTGTGCTGTGGAATTCATGATTCACTTATTTGCAACAAAACATTGCGGAACATTTCCTAACAGTAAACCACAAAGTGGCATTCACAAACATTTTATTACAATAATTATTGAAATGGGTTCAGTTGAGCATTGCTATTTTGCAAATATAGCAGTCCACAGTCACTGTGCAGAACTGCCTCCAAAATGGAAGGGAAATGAGTGAAACACCAAAGTTGTGAGGCGGTTCTGGTTTAACGCAACACTGTATAAACGTTTTCTTCTGATGATGTTGACGTCGTCTTCACTGTCAACTGCCTATCTCCTATGGGAGCAGCACAGCGATGTTAACAAGTTTTTGGAATGGCTGTGGCTCCGTTATATCGCATGCTTAGAGCTCCTCTTTCTGCAGTTACTACACTGCCGAGGACCCAAATAATGTTGATATACTTCAAAACTCCCGTAGCGCATGCGTACAGATCTCTGGGTTTAAGAATCTGGTCGCTGAAGGGACTTTGAATGCTAGCTTTGCTAGCCAATCTGTTAAGTGTGCCCCCCAATCCATGACACGGGCTCTTTGCGCGCGATTTGGCCAAGAAGTTCCACGTGGCGTCCAGCTGAAAGTCTTCTTGGTGCTAGCACAGGTTGCGGAAGTTTTGTTTCTTTTCTTGTATTGCGAAGCGTCACCTCAGTGAATTAATGGATTCTATTGAAATGTGGCTTTCGGTTCTTAGTATTTAGAGAAAGTAGGCGTGAACAGTTGCACTCTCGTGTAGAAAAGTGTCGGAAACGATTACATCGGAAAGCGTAACAGTTGAGTCTCCCGTTTCGGGGACGTTTCGAATATAGGCTACAATAGGATGAATTGTAGCTTCTGTGCTGTTCCAGTGAAATGATTGGGAAGCGTCCTGAACTCTGAAATTATAGATTCCTGCGATGTTCATTAGTACTATCGCCTCATTGGCACCCACTGTGGTTTTCAAGTTATGCCGTTTCAATTTACGTAGCTTCTCTAAGAGCTCCTCCTCTGTACTCGTGGGTGAAGCAAAAACAGTAATGAGTGAATACTTTCACGTGCGCACCCACTGTTTGTATTTAACTTCGGCTGCTTCGAAGTGCGTAGCTCTCAAACAAGTCCTTAAGTGGTTCTAAGCCCGGATATTTTTAACACACACCCAGCATGCAGTTCTGCTCTTCAAGAGAGCAAACAGTGAGAGCCATCAGTTCAGCACAAGACTCCCGTATGGAAAGAGAATGTAGCATGAGCTTAATTAACATTGCGATTATATTCAGACACAAACACAGTGTGTACCAGGGGAACCGGTTAACACGCACTAGGAGGGGCGTAAATACGTCAAACTCAAAAATTATGCTTGCAGATTTGGATCTTCTTGATTCCACTGAACGAAGGCTTCCTTCAGGTTCAACTAAAGTAGTGCTTTTGGTAGGCTCTGAGAGTGTCCTTCATACCAAGAAGGCGGTGTGATATTCTGTCATCTTGGTAGAAATCAAATATTGATGATTTAACTTCTACCGGCAGTTGGCGACTCCTTCGCAGATCAGGATATCAAGGATGCCTTTTGAGTTTCGAAAACGTCTGGAAGATCGAACTAACTTCTTGCCGCAACCGAAAAACGCACTTGCCTCTAGAATCGTCCAAGATCGCAGACAAAGAGCGAAAATTTACAACTTCCTCTTTCTCACTCTTGTTTCCGTATATTTCTGTAGAAGGCTATCCAACATCGACTTGTAGTCCTACAGCTGCTTTCTTTCGTCAGCGGGAACATTTTCTTGAGAGGCAGTAGCTGGTGTACCGAGAAAAGAATCCCTGGGATAGTTTTCATCAGATTTTCTGTTTCATTTGCATGGCTAGAAATTAGTGTTGTTTTCAGGCACTCGCTTTGTTCTCACTACAAGTTCTGGCAAAGGCCTTCATTAAAGGTCTGCGGCGTTATGATGGCCTGGGGCGAATGTTTCCTGCAGTTCCCTAGCCTCGGGAACTACTTTGAGGTCTGTGCACTCAATGTAACGATTCGTGCAAAGCTTGTCGCCTGAAATTAGGCCTAGTGTTGTTAACCTCTAAGCCAGAATAGTTATAACCGTAGTCCCACGGCATGACCTCGTGTGCCTCTTGAACAAGTCTATGCACAGATTTGAGGCTGTATGTTTGGTATATTTCGAGAAATACACCCAAAAGTGGTGCGCACATATTTTACTGATTCCATCTTTGGCTCTTCTGGCTGGACTGGAAATAATGTCTTGCTGCTTAATAGGTACATCGGAAAAAAGTTGAAGCCCTGTATTGCGTACGTAATGCACTTTGTGGCATGTTCCTGATCCGAAAGAACAATCCTGCGGGGAATCCGAAGCACTGGAATGGGCAGAAAACATCCATTCTTAGGAAGCCAACAGGAAAGCAAATTTACTTTCAAATGCGTACACGTGCTGTGCTCTTGAGTTTATCTATGTTCAGAGTAAAAATAAACGGTTACTTCCCGCTTTCATCGCCACAAAATAATAACGCACACTTCACAAGCGGTAATGCATGCATAGTGGGCATCTTAATCAGTGCAGTTAGCGAAAGGCTAACCAGTAAACGTAGGTGAAGGCACTGCTCTTTTATCAATGCACCTAATTCCCAGTAGCGCTCACAGTACACAAACTGTCATACCTGGGCAAGGCAGAAGCAACCACCTCACTGTCACCGTTCTTCATCGCCGGTGGGTTCGTGGGCTAATCATTTTCCTCATGGCAGCAGTCGACACACGCTACAATCAAGTTGCTAAAATGTTGTCTGTGCTCCCAAAATTGTCAAAAGGCCGCAGTCTCAGACACCGCAAGGCATAAAAGATTACTATTTTTTGTTACCCTGAGGAAATATATATGTTTAAAATTTATATTAAAGAAAACAGACGGCACAGAGAAGGTGACGGACAACAACCGACGCGAAGGCAGAGCGAGCGTCACACGACCGTAGCAGATGACGGCGCAAGCGGCCCGCGGGGCCCTCAACAGTTGAGCACGTCGCGGTGACTCCTGTCTGGAAAATAATTTCTCCACATCTACGAAAAGTACTCTTCAAAATGTTTGATATGTTCAGCAGAAGGGATTTTCGGACCGTTTGGATTATTCTAGAACCGTTGCCCACATAGAGTTTTCGAGGCCTCATTGTGGCAGTTTTCACATATTGAAGAATCTTTGACATTTATTTATAAAACAATGCTAAAACATTCCGGGGTTGCAACATATTAAAAAGCATAACCAGGTCCATGAAAGCACGTTACGAAAGTATCGTGGGTGCAATGCTTTTGAAAGGACGAAAAAAAAAAAATTCGCTAAAACAAGAATTAAGCAAATATATATCGTTATTTTGTATACAAATCATCTTTTTTGATAAGAAAGAACGTACACTTGGATATATGCCATGAGAGGTGTTTGGGACAGCAGAGACGCTTTAACCAAATATCACAGAAGTTGCCCACGGTGGTTTTTGTTGAACTTCTGGCCATGACGTGAGCTAAACAAAATTTTTTGGGGAAAAAAATAAAGCTTGTATCGCCTTCACAGTGCATGCGTTCAACCAAGATAATTTTTTCCCATCAATAAAAAATATAAAAAAACTGACGCGTCTCCTTTCGCGTGGAATGTCCCCTTTCACTGAATAATGCTATTGTATACACACGTGCGAAAATAATGTAATTCTCTGCCACAGGGATCGAAACAATAAGAAATAAAAGCATTCAAATCTAAAGGTATTTTCAAATAACTACCTGTCAAATACTAAGTCAGGACAAGAGCTGTAAAGCATGATCATTGAATCATTCAGGCAGAGCAGAGCGGTGGGGCTAATAATTAACATGCAGAAGACCACATTAATGTTCAACATTCGAGCAAGGTTACAGCAGTTCGCCATTGGTAGCGAGGTGCTGGAAATAGTAAGAAAATATGAATACTTAGAGCAGGTAGTGACCGCTGATCCGGATCTTGGAACGGAAATAACTAGAAAAATAAGAAAGGGGACGAGCGCATAAGGGAGGTTCTCTCAAATCGTGAATAGCAGTTTACCAATATCCCTGAATTGAAAAGTATACAATTGCTGTATTTTACTGGTACTCACCTATGGGGCAGAAACGTCGAGGCTAATAAAGAGGGTTCAGCTTAAGTTAAGGGCAACGTTGCGCTCTATGGAAAAGAAGATAGATGTAACGTTAAGAGATTGGAAGCGTGCTGTGTGAGTGAGGGAACAAACTCCGGTTAATGGCATCGTAGTCGAAATCAAGAGGTAGAAGGGGGCTTGGGCAGGGCATGTAATGCGAAGGCAAGATAACCGCTGGTCCTTAAGGGTAACGAAGCGTATTCTAAGAGAAAGCAAGCATAGCTCGGGGCGGCAGAAAGGTGGGCGGATGAGATTAAGAAGTTTGCGAGGATACGATGACCGCAACTGGCAAAGGACAGGGTTAATTGGAGAGGCATTCGAGATTGCTTTGCCCTGCAGTGAGGATTATGATGATGTTGATGATGATGAAATACTAACGTATATATGCAGCAAAATGAAGCTAAATACTTCGATGCCAGTGCACGTTAAAGAACCGGGTCCCATATGGTCGAAATTTCCGCAGCCTTTCACTACGGCGTCCGTTATAGCCTGAGTCACTTTGGGACGTTAAAAACCAATAAAGGAAACCTAACTTCAAGATGAAATTGGTAGTTAATTACATGTAAGCACAGTAAAAGCGATGGATTGCAACAGATATACCGTCAGAAGCCTCTAGAACAAGCGCTTCTATTATAAAATTACCTGCCTACAGTAGAAGGTAAGTTACCTCGGCCGGCTTCCCGCTCTAATACTACGTTGTACACGCCAGTAGAAAGACGGCCATTGCAAAAAAAAAACTGCCAGCTTAAGGAAAACACAACGCGCTCTGTTATATTATATTAAACATGGATGAAAATAAATCGTGGTTCTTTCAGTAGTAATTTACGCCTGCGACCCGTGACTATTTAAACGCCACAAGATGACGCGGCATGACAGAGCATAAACAGTCTTCGCTGAATGATTGCCTTAGAACATCAGTTTTCTGCTCTCGCCAAGCAAAGGAACATTCTCCAATTAGGCCTAAGATCAATCACATCGTCTGTAGCCTTGGGGAGTGAGCGCAGAAGGAAAACAGGAGCATGTGCGCACACACGCGTGACTCACAGCACGCGCGCTTTAACTTTGCGAGCTTTGGCAGTGTCAGTGACTCCTATTCTTACTGCCTGCGAGAGCGCGCCCTCGGCCTGTTGCCATCCTCCTTTAAGCGCTGGCTTTCGTCACCGGGGGTCATCGCAAAGCAAGGTACCGACGGAGTCGGAATGAGCTTTCGTCTGAATCAAGTTTAATGTATGTTTAGTCTAAAACTGTTGTATCTCGTGCATCCGAAATGCAGGTTGACGATATAGACATACCAAATTTCCGGCAGCGAGACCAACCCAACAGTTGGCGTTGAGGCAGAAAATCAGTGTCCTTAATGCCGAAGGATAATGTCCCACTGGCAGATACAAGTTTTTATAAAACAGATTCAGTATACTCCAAAATTTTTTAAAGACTGCGAAGACGAGCCTAGGAGCTCATTAGTCGCGCTAGACAAAAAGTGTTGTCACGGTAATCTTAATATGCCGATTCTTATCACAAATCTAATACCATTCGCTTTGGCTATATTCTTAGAACGAAATGAGGATTTACGGACACCTGTTTGTTTTGACTTAGATCATTGGACCCCTGTTGGGCAGATCATTTAGATAACATCGACTACTCTTGTAAGGCGATTCGCTTGACGGAACAGCGCCCCCTGGAAGTTTAGGCTGTGCTGTAAGGCGAAATATGTATGTTTCTGACTTTGTGAGAGCAAATTGTAAAGAGGCACATTGTAAAGGAAGGTCACAATGCCATGGTTGCGTGACGAAGATATCGGCGAAAGATGGCTGGAAAAAAAGAAGGGCAGGCTGGTGCGACATTAAAACTCTCCTTCTTGCGGACTGGGGCTCGCAGGAAACTGAGTAACTTAGATGGGGCGTTAGGACGATCCGTGAGCGGCGTGGAAGACAAGAAAAACAGCCCAAGTCAGCGGCGCTCACTTGCGCAGCCGAGTTGACTGTTGCGATAAGTTTTTTGGAGCAAGCGCGGAAAGCACCTACGGATAATGACGTCGTGGAAGCATATTTACGCGGATGCAATCTGTGCAGTTAAATCGGGTCACCCCTCTCGCCCGACAGTGTTACCGCTTCGCGCGGGCGGCTTTGAGCGTCAACAAATGATTACAAAAGATGAACACATTATCCCTCTCTTAACGAAGCACCGGCCAGGTGGTTTACAGCAAAAATAAAGGTGATAAAAATAAACACCAGGTAAACAAGCACAAACTGTCCATTAGCGCGCATATGTCTTTATGCGCGCAATATGTACCACTCTGCATGTGAGCGGCGCTGCTAGGATGCCGACGCTCCGTATGAAGCGACTTCGTACTTGAGTTATGGAATTCGACGCAGGATCATGTACAGGACAGTATACTAGAGCCATAGCTTTTTACGCAGTTCGGCGCGACTAATGGGGCTCCACATACTCTTGCGGCTACCTGGTTTGTGTTCCCTGTCAGCGTCGGCGTAGTTTATAGCGTCGCGCGTTGGTGCGCTGTTATCCTTTAATACACAGCCGGCGAAGACATCGGCCCTGTCATCTGCGCGCTGTAGCTAAGCGGCGATGTTGAGGATGCCTTCTTCAGTGACTTCTGGCAGCATGGCGTTAGGAGTGTCCGAAGCTTTCCTGAAATGCCGGATAAATGGTGTTCTTTGAGTGGTTTCCTCCACAACGGTATTGTAAGTAAAGACGACGTATGACAGTTTGGCGCGTGAGATCTTTTGTTTCTCGTTCACATAAATTGCGAGCACTTCTCAGCATGTGTTGTTCAAACGCTACGCAAAGGCTTTGGCTGCAGATGGAAGCTTGTTGTCTGCGCGTTACTTGTCTGAAAATATAGCAAAATGTCTACTTCCGCTGGGCAGCGAACTGTGCCCATATTTTTTGATCAGAATTTACATGGCGCCATGCCGCAACATGTTACGCTTAGAAGTACTTTTCCGCCTTCCGCAGCAGTAGCATTCGACAGTCCTACTGCTTCATGATAGCGGGTCAAGTAGTCGGTCACCACAGTAAACAACTTGCTGGCAGATATTATTGGAAAAGAGTTATGATGTTGTGAGTCTGCTGTAGTCGGCGGTGTTATTCGTCGCTTACATTCACGCCAAGTTTTCACATAATGTGCGACATCGGCGAATAGCAGTGGTCAATGCGATTTTTCAACCGTGCGGAGCGCTTCTATGAAACATAGGTATCCAGCGGTCGGCTGGTAGTCTAAAGTGACTTTATTTCTTCTCGAAGGGTTCTGTACATAAAAAAACTGAGCGTTTTATTTAGAGGAAAAATTTTCGTTTAGGTGCATGCTGTTCTGTAAGAAGGTTGGCAATTACTGCCTCAACACACAGATTTTAAAACTATTGCTCTCAAGGTACTCGACAGGGCTTCGTGAATTGGCGTCCAGTCACAGGTGTCGAACGAAACTGGTATCCTTTTAGCCGCTCAACGGTGCCAGGAGGATGTCATCTTTGTCTTTTGGCGGTGTGCTCAAACGGGCTCGTGACAAGCAAGTATGTATCGGAATGCTTGCGCCTTGACTTGTCGATAACGGTAAAATCGCACTCTTGCAGCCATAAGCTTCACCGAAAGAAGCGGCCAGATGTCTTCTTCAGGCTGTCAAGCCAGCAGAACGCATATTACCACTCTCATCCTTGAAAGGTCTGCCTTACCAGTACATGCTTACTTACGACATTGTCCATTCTGCCGCAAGGCACATTTCTTTGGTGGCAGAAATTTTGTTTCAGCCTTTAACACGCAGCGGCTTCTATAGACAATAGCCCTTTCTGACCTGTCATTCTTTTGTATGAGCTCGACACCTGCGTCCACTCTCCTTGCAACGGTGTGTGTTTTCGTTTTCGTGTCTGATAGAAGCGGCTAAGAATTGGTGGCGGCTGTGGGCAGGGACGAAGGTCCTTGAATGCGTGGAAACCTCCTGATCCATCAGCATAGCACGTGCCATTTTGTGAGCGGTGTCAAAGGCTAGACAGTGCGCAAAATTAAGAAATTTTGGAACAGTGTGTATTAAGGACATAGATTACGATAACTTCGGATCATTTCTCTTTTCATAGGTTGCTGAAACTGCGTGATTGTGGAGGCATATAGAGCAAGGGTAGTACTACACTTTTGCTTAAATTTTCACTTCATTTCTTCTTCACTCAAGTTGACGAAGAACTTTTTCAATGAGGCACAGAAAGCACCAACGACAAGCTTGGATTTTGTAAGAAGCAGCTGCTTGTGGCTATAGTCTTTCCCGACACACGTGGTCGCCTCTCACCTGATAACTGTGATGAAGCCGCGTGTCGGCTGCATCGAGGATGGGGAAATCTTACATTGCTTTTGGAAAATATGTCGGCCACATTCGCGCAAGAAAAGAAAGTGGCCGGGTTGGCTGCGGTGGAAAGTGAAGGGTATCGCTAGAGCAGAGGGATTACAAGCAACAGGATGGTTAACGTGAAAGGCGGAGGACATGGAGAGTGCATAAAAAGGTGCCGCGGGAACCAGCCGTAGCAGTGTTGCCACGGCACATAAAAAAATAGTAGTCGATTTTTTCGCGAAAAATCAGTAGAAATCAGTAGATTTTTAATTTCAATTTTTGTACTCAGTTTATGAGCCCACGAATTCAGCGCTTATATTAGTACTCTGCTGCTGTATTGTAGCTTCTAAGAAATAGTACAAAAATTGGCCACGAGATTCTTGGCGATACTTTTGAAAAACCCGGGGATCCAGAGAGCCATTGTCAAGCACCAAGTGAAAAACAGTGAAGCCCTCTGATGGCATATTCAAAGGCGTCAGATGGTAGTTAGTACCTGAAATCTTTAGAGTATAGTATCTTCCAGACAGGGGTGATTGGGAGATCGCTGGGAGAGGCCTCCGTACTGCAGTGGACATAAATATAGGTTGATCACAATGATGACGATCCAGAAATAAGAAAATATGAGTCCCTTATAGCTTACGCAAATAAACTTTATTGCGCGTGAACAGGCAACTTCAAAATGGCCATGTATATGACTATATATGCTGTGAAATTCCACAAGTGGCTGTGCCAGCAAAGCCGCATTAAATACACTCATGGTTATCCTTGTGCCAGTCGTCCATTCTCCTTATCAGTGGCCTGTCAATGTTGAAGCTGTGACATGATGAAGACGTCATCAGGCGTTCCGTGTGCAGAAGGCCACAGATAGTCTCCGTGCTAAGCTTGTTCCGCAGTTTTGTCTTCAGGTTGTTTACAGCAGAAAATACCCGCTCAACTGCTGATAGAATGCGATAAGCACAGTATAGCCGTCACAAACTCGGTCAATGCAGGAAAAGCGGCGCTTCCATCAAATGTTTTTGAGAAAACACGACTGCCCAGAACTCGTGCAACAAGGTATCTTCGCTTGTAGGGATATCAGCATTTCTTAAATATCGCCATTCGGTATCCAAAGATTGCAAGGCTTTGCCGGAGACTAAATTCGGAAAGGCTTGCGCCAGTGGTGCAAGATGCGCTGCCTTCCCCGTCATGGACACAGTAGGATCTAGGAGTTCGAGATGTTTTAAAACCAGCTCTTGAAAAGGGATACGCTTCAGAATTTGGTCGACACTCTCAATGACTTTTTTGACATTGGATGAAGAGGCTTGTGCGGCTTCAGTTCAAGAAGAGCCTCAGATTTCTTCAACGTGCCCTCTCTTTTCGGACTTGAGTTGAAGTAACTGTAGACGTCCCGCACGAGATCTTCAACAACGCGTGGAAGTTTCGAACGAGCATACGATGCGCACAAGTGAAAAGAATGACACGTGCACTAAAGAATGAACAAGCCGGGAATCTCCTTCTTCAGCAGTACCATCACAGAATGTTTACTACCCATCATGACACTTGCACCGTCTGCAGCAAAGCCGACTAAATTTTCTTTATAAGGAACACCCGAAACTGTACTGAAAAAGTAGCAGCTTTTGCTTTCGTTTCAGTAGAAAAGCAAGAAAATCAGTAGATTCAAGCGCTTTATCACTGAATCAGCAGAAAATTTTAAAAATCAGTAGATCTACTGATAAATCAGCAGCCGTGGCATCACTGAGCCGTAGGGCGGTTACCTAGAAGGAGGCACGTACGGCGAGAGCTTAAGAAGGCGTAAACGGGTGGTGGTCAGCCCGGAAGTGCCAAATGTGGTTACCATGCGCAGAAGACAGAGCGCTGAAAAAGGAAAAACCTGTATCCAGGATGGGTACTGTTGAAGGATGACGGGATGGCGAGAGCGTGGGAAGGCGCAAACGATGGGTGGTCGCCACGGGAACTGCTCGGAGGGTAGCAGTGTGGGAAGAGGAGGGTTAACATACAAGGAGGAGGGCGTGGCGAGTGCGTAGGAAGGCGTAACCGGGAGGAGGTTACCATAGGAATTGCCTGGAAGGTGATGCTACCATCGAAAGGAGCACGTTAGTGGCGATGGCGTTCGAATGGCCAACCGAAAGCATGCCGTGGGAGAACAAAGGAATGGCGAGCGCATGGTAAGGTGCAAGCTCTGTGTGGTTGCCACGGGAACCACCTAGAGAGTAGTAGCCCGGACGAAGGAGGTGGTTTGCCGTGGAAGGAGGAGCGTATGGCGAGAGCACATGGAGGCGTAACCGCGCGATGGTTACCACAGCAGTCGTGCAGAGGGTGGTCTCCATGGAAGGATGAGAATAGGGCAAGAGAATATACCTGAGGGTGGTTACTGTAGATGCAGATATGTAGTTGCCGCGGGAACCAACCTGGGGGTGGTTACCCTGAAAAGATGAAGGAGATGGTTACCGTAGAAGAGAATGTAGGGCGAGAGTAAGAATGTGTAGCCGGGTAGTGGCTACGATGGAAGAAAGTGGGACACTGTAGTGAGCGCGGAGAAATGTAGCGGGGTGCATCTGCGAGATTTGCTGCGAAAAGCCCCACCAGAGAAAAGGTTCATCTGAGGCGCCGCTAGTTTAGAGCGGCGGACAAGAGAGGAGATTCCATGACTACAGCGCAAAGAACGGGACAAGAAGAAGGACACAGGTAGGGACACAACACAGCGCTGAATTGCAACTGAAATCTGTATTAGCTGCCAGCCGGAATAAGTGCCTAAGTGGCGGCGAAAAATGGAAAGTAACAGACACAAGTTATGCAGCGGAAGTCATGTGACTATTTCGTGTTTTTAGAGCGTGACAACCTCGAATTCGAGCAGCAGTTCCTTCATGTTTCTTCAGTGTTCTCTGAGTGCCTGAAACCCATGATTTTAACGAACGGTGTACCACTTAATGATTCCATCAGGTTTTTAAATCTCTCACTTCAGTTCACTTCATCCCATGTATCCCAGCCCATTCGAAGCTGGTGAAAAGAGCAATTGTGCATTCAGTTTTTGACGATGTTGTAAAGAAAACATGCGAGCACAGATTGGAGTAAAGTTTCCACAACCAAGTAGATCGTTTGACACAAGCCGGTTACCCTTCACTAGTTTTGATCTCCATTGCAGAAAAAGTGCATAAAAAGCTGAGGTTTGATGCCAACAGCAAAACTGATAAGGAGAAAAAGAAAAAAGTCGCCGTTGTGCCATATCTGCATCAGGTCTCGCATAACCTGAAGAGAATTGGGAAGCATGTGGTGGTCGACGTCTTGTTTTCGGCACCTATCCGATTGTCCAGCCTGGTGTAGAAAGTAAATTCGCCCAACAGGGAACCATTAGGTTGCTTGAAAAGGCAGGCAAAACAATTTGTCCCCTGCCAGGAGGGATTACCTACTCTTTGCCGTTATCATAGGGAAATCAATACATCGGCCAAACCGGCCGATGTATCAACGAAAGATTAAAAGAGAATGATTATAATGTCGCATGTGGGCCTATCGTAGGCCACGTAGCGAAACTCTGCAGAAACTGCAAAAGTGATGATGTTGATGATGAAGATGACAACGATGCCTCTGAGCTATTGTACAACGAGTGCGTCCTGATAGGTATGAACAGCGATTCGCTGACAAGAGAAATTATAGAAGCACACATGATAGCAAGGCTCCCTGAAGAACGCATAAGCGCACCATCTGTATTGTTGTCAGGAAAAGGAAAATGCGACCTCGAATGTGAATGTTGACACGCGTGTGCTTTATTTTTTATTTCTTTTTAAAAATTTTTTTCTGCTACATGACTTGTGTCCATTACTTTCCATTTTTCGACGCCAGTTAGGTACTTACTCCGGCTGGTAGCTAATAAAGATTTCAGTGGTGAGCCAGCGTTGTGTTGTGTCTCTGCCTGTGTCCTTTTTGTTTTGTTCGTAGCGCTGTAGTCATGGAATATCGGAACCAACTCTCCCAGCTACTTACCTTGTCAAAAGAAGGAAGAGCAAGCTGAAAAACGAGTATGCAGAGAAAACTGAAAAGCACTCTGCAACTATACATATATGAAGTTCATCTCATAATCACTACATCAACGTATCGTAATATATAATTACTTTAGCAAAGGGGCTATTCGCACGATAGGTGAGAAGTGCCTTTGCTCACAAAATCTGGGGTCGGCGCTGTCGGTGTGTGTCAGCGAAACATCACTAGCATGACTGAGGCAGGTGGTGCCTAGAGGAAGACTGGCCACCTAGGTGGTAGTTAATGTTTAGTAGCTGGAGAAGGGCAACCTGCGTCGCACAAGGCCCTCCTCTGGTTGCACCGTCCAGAAACCTATGACTGTAAAGTAGAGAATGACCTTCTGCATATATGGGAGTTCACGCAATACGCCATCGCATCATACCCTTAAGGTAGAGGTTAAGTGTTCCCTCAAATTATTTTAGTCCTGTTAACGTGGAAAGATGGGCTAATTGCTCTTGGTACGTAGACTGCGTTTTTTCAGCGCACCAAACACAGGACGAAGAAGGACACGCAGGACGAACGCTGCCGTGCGTCGTGCGTATTCTTCTTCGTCCTGTGTTTCTTCCGCTGAAAAAATGTGTTTTTTTGGCCCTGTTTGTACTACACGCAAAGTTATAAGTCCTGTGTTTAGCGTCGCTGCAAGATTCCGTAATGCCATGAAACCTTGCCCTTCCTGGTTGTCCTGCAACGATATTCTTGTTCATTCGTTATGAGAATTGTGTTTAGTATCATGTTCACTGGGTCGCATAACGCCGGTTTGTGACGTTATTTTATTCTGTGACGCCACAAATACCTTCATCTGTGCTGTGCGAGGTCTTCCTTGTTAATATCAGAATGAAATGTGAACCATGGCTTCAATATGCAACCCAGTCTTCGTGGCTGCAAAGCATGAGTAAATGACATGACCCACCCCACGACACAGTGAACGTGTTAAGTATCAGCGAAAACCCGTGTGTGTGCGTGTTCGTAAGCTCTCTAGGGTGCCCATAAAAGATGGCCGCCTCATGCGACCTGGCAGGTGGCAGGTCAATTATAGACTGGGCGCGCAAGGCTGCTTGGGATGCGCAACCTGGATCGCACAAATTTCACCTGTCGCAGCATCTGCCTTTCAAGGGCAGTGGTGAAGCGCTTAACCCGTGCACCACTGCGACAGGAGTGTTTTGAGGACTCCCAGGGAAGTCTCAATGCTAAATAGAGAAACACCAATTATGCATATATGTGCATTAACCCATTAGCCATGGCAGCATAGCCTTAAGGTTTAGCACAGGCCGCGGTACGACAGGTTTCAAGAAGTTAGGGCGCAGATCAGAAGCAGTGCGGCGCCGTAGTGGCGATGGATGTTGAGCCATGCAGATTCATAATTGCGAGATTCTTCACATTGGGTTACATCAAGCCGCACCCGGCTGCTTCTGCGCTCACAACGTGAAGGGGTGGGCCTATGCCGTCTCCCACGTGAGCCACCTTATGTGTCTCTGTCGACTTTTTTTTACTTCAGGGCGATCATTGGTTGGAGCACGCCGCGAAAACCGTAAAAGGATGCTCACTGCGAGTCAGTGCCTTTCAGTAAGATCCGAAGTACGGTACGGGTCGATGAAAACAAAGTACAAGTGGATGGACGCAGTGGATGAACCTGACTTGGGCGAGGAAATTTGGACGTCGCCAGGGGTAGGGCAATCCTGTCTCGGAGGGCTGAGACCCCTGGTAGTCTGTTCCTGTTGTCTGAGGTGGGCTTGAAGCCAGAGGGCCTAATATCCGACTGATAAGCAAGCGTTCACCCTCAGTGAAGGCCTCACAAGGAGCGTGACTCCATTATGATCATTGGGCAAATCCCACACTGACCTCATGCCCATCCCGATTCCCGCAACCCCTCCTTACAACCTATTTTCATTCTCCTGGCCCGACCCAAGCCGCTATGTCCGTGTTTGGGACAGCGTTGCAAAGATAAGCGAATGTCGTTGCTTGGCCGGTCGTCTGGGAGCACTGAAACTGCTTCCCTATCACGTGGTTCATTTTGTATTTCGCGGGCTTTCTTTTAAGTCAAATAAAAGGCGCTGTATTAGTGGTACTTGGCTGCAAACACGGCAAACGGTTATTTTTTATGGGATCTACAACTCCTGCATGGACACTTCCTTCTTGAAGGCAATAATTAAAAAGTTAGCTAATTAGTCTTTGCTAATTAATCATGTGTGCTTTATAAAAAATACTACAGACTAGGACACGTGACTGGCAACAACTCTGAGTTGGTCTCACCGGGCTAGGGTACTTCGTCTTTTTTTAAAGCTTGGTTACATTTAGCTGGGACACCCTGTATACTGAAGTGTACCAGCCGCGCTTGCTCATTGTGGCGAACTGTGAAGGTCAAAGACGACGGCGATTCTGAGGTGTGAAGCTCGCTCGCAGCCCGAAGGTTTGGCTGAACCTTTGCTGAACATTGCAGAGCGACCTAGGTTCTGCTGAGTCACAACCCTCTCCTACATTTGGTGGAGGGGGTTGTGACTCTCACCCTCTCTCGTCCTCATCCTGGAGCTCCGTAGCCGCACCTTACCTTTGCCGCCCGTTATGCCTGAAGTCACCAGCCAGACAGCCATCCTCCCGTCGCGTACCATCCTCTGTGCTGGCTGGCTCCGGCAGCGAGATCCCAGCGTCTTCAGCGGTGCCGACTACCACGATGTGGACGACTGGTTGGCGACTTACGAGCGCGTCAGAACCCACAACAAGTGGGACGATGCCACCAAGCTTGGTAACGTTCTTTTCTACCTTACGACGTAGACAACTTGTGGTTCCGCAGCCACGAGGCCGACTTGCCTACTTGGCCGTCCTTTAAGACCAGCTTCTCGGAGGTATCGGAGGTATTCGGCCGCCCAGCTGTGCGCAAACTGCGCGCCGAACAACGCCTCCGCGCTCGCGCTCAGCACGCCACTGAAACCTTCACCAGTTACATAGAAGATATTCTAGACCTGTGCAAACGCATCAATCTATCCATGCCGGAGGCCGACAAGTAACACAAGTAACATCTTGAAGGGCATCTCCGACGACGCGTTCGAAATGTTGCTCGCCAGGAATCTACAAACAGGGGTGGATGTCATCCAGCAAAGTCAGAGCTATGACATCCTCAGGAAGCAGAGGAATTCTACTCGCCGACCCGGCGTGCTCGACGAGTCCCTTCCTGTGCCGGCGGTCTGCAGTCTGGGCTCTGACCCGGCCTCAGTGCTTCCCCAGATCAAGGGCTTCATACGGGAAGAGGTGGCCCGCCAACTGTCCCTCCTGCCTTTGTCTGGCGACCCTGCGCCGCCCCTCGATCCCGCACTTCGACGCACCATCCAAGAATACGTCGCCGACGTTTTGCCCTCTAGCCCTCGGTTTCCGCCTGTGACTGCCCCCTCAGATACGCTGAGGTTGCCACCAAACCCCGACGCCACGACGCCTATATTTCCCATCCATCTGTCGCGCCGCTACCACCTCCGCCGGCACCTATCCTGCCGCCTCGCCGTGCCGTCACGAACCCATGGCGCACCCACTACAACCGCCCCATACGTTACGCCTGTGGCTTGCCGGGCCACATCGCCCGGCTTTGTCGCCAACACACGCCGAGTTTCCGGGACGGGGCAGGCCCATTCCACTACGACCCTGCGCCTCCTTCGCTACCATTTTTTTCCGGCACCACTGCGGACTCCTTCCATCTTGACCACTCTTCATATTCTTCGCGCCGGTCGCCTTCTCCTCGTCGCCGATCTATCTCTTCCATGCGCCGGCGATCACCTTCTCGTCCGGAGGAAAACTAACAGCCGCAGTTCCGGAGGCAAGAACTGCGATTTTATCGAACTGCCCAAGTCCTCTGTCTTCACCAGCGAATGTTATCGAAGTATTTGTTGCTGGCGTCGCCGTTCTCGCCCTTGTAGACGCGGGCGCTGCTGTATCCGTTATTAGCGCAGCCCTTTGCCGTAGACTCCGTAAAGTCACAACGCCTGTTTCGAACTTTTGCCTCCGTTCTGCAAGCTCGCACCGCATTCAACCTCTAGCGTCATGCACAGCTCGCCTTGTCATCCGGGATGTTGTGTATATCGCCGAGTTTTTCGTGCTGTCCTCCTGTTCTAATGACGTCCTTCTGGGCTGCGACTTTGTAACCCTTCACCATGTGATCATCGACTGTGCCCGTGCCAGCATTGAACTGTCTCCGCTCTGCGCTACTCTGCCGTGCGACACCTCTCCCCAACTCGTTAAAATGCTGGTCGCTGAAGATACTGACATCCCCGCCTTCTCTGCAGCCCTGGTTCCCCTCTCTTGCGCCTGCGAATCTGATTCGACTGTTCTCTTTACTCCGACTGTGCTGCTGCTGTCCGTCGCCACTGTTTCCTCCTTCCGTTCGGTCTTCTGACTAGTGGGCGTATGGATTGAAGTTTCACATACTCTGCCAGGGTGATCGGTCTCGATCGCTGCGAAAACCGTGAAAGGATGGCTGCAGCGTGTGCGAGTACTGCAGGAGTAAGAGCCGAAGTACCGAACGAGTGCTGCGAAATATCTGTCTCTTAGTACTGTGGGAGGGTCGGGGTGGCGGAACCTGGCTTGGGGGAGGGGATCCTAGTCGAGCCCCTGTAGGATTTTCCCTGTCTCGGACGGTCGGAGATCGCCGGCAAAACGTTCTCTGTGGTGTGGGAGTACGTTCGACGCCGAGGGCCCACTATTGGTGCACTGAGTGCTCGCCCTTCAAGGAGGCCTGAAAAGGAACTCAGGATGAAATCAAGCCAAATCTGGTCAAAATCCTGCTTTCCCCAATTCCACTTAATTCCCATAACCCAATCCAACGTCCAATTTCCCATCCATTTATCCCATCCCTTCCGCTACTTCCCAGGGGAGATCAGGGGAGTCTCCCCGGGCCCGCTTCCTCGGTTGTGGGTCGCTAAGGTAGCATTTTCCCTTTTATTTTATTTTTCCACCCAAGGGTGGCGAAAATATACTTTGCCTACGGGCCTCATCTTTTGTTTTCCAATTGGGTTGAGCCTGTTGTGCGTAAGCGGTGCAGGCGGGGGCATATTATTTTTATTTCCTTTTGGTTGCCCCAACCTAACAAATGTCTGCGATGGCCACAGCGCAATCTATGTCACGAACCTTTTTTCTTGTCCATCAACGCTTCTCCGCGGCGAATGCCTGGGACATGTCGAATCAGTCGATCACGCTCTTCCATACTCCGTCTCTGAAGAACCTGCCCGTCTACAGATAGATGCCATTGGTTCGACTCCTGCTTCGCCAAACCAAAACACCGTTTCTGTTCTTTCCCGATCTATCGATGCCAGCCTTTCGCCGCACCAACGTGCTCAGCTCGTCGCATTACTTCCGCGTTTCCCTCCGTCCTTCTACTTCCCGCACAGCTCTCTTGGCCGCACATCCGTCGTCACACACAGCATTGACACCGGAACGCATGCCCCTTTGCGCCAGCGTCCTTATCGCGTGTCGGCCCCTGAACGCACCGTCATTACCAAAGAAGTGCACGAAATGCTTCAGCGCGGCGTCATACAGCCTTCTCACAGCCCCTGGGCCTCATCCGTTATTCTCGTGCAGAAGAAGGACGGATCCAGCCGTGTTTGCGTTGATTACCGTCGCCTCAACAAGATTACACGCAAGGATGTGTATCCACTTCCCCGTATTGACGATGCCCTCGACTGCCTGCAAGGCGCGGAATTCTTTTCCTCATTGCACCTCGCTCCGGCTACTGGCAGGTGCCCATGGATGCTGCTGAGCGGCCAAAGAGTGCCTTTGTTACGCCCGACGGCCTCTACGAATTTAACGTCATGCCACTCGGCTTGTGCAATGCGCCGGCCACATTCGAGCGTATGATGGACACAGTTCTCAGCGGACTAAAGTGACACACGTGTCTGCTACCTGGACGATATCGTCGTCTTTTCTCGACACTTTTTGTCCCACCTGGTGCGCCTTGAGCGTGTCCTGCAATGTTTGACCGACTCCGGCTTGCAACTGAATTTCAAGAAATGCTGCTTCGCAGGCCGGCAGCTTACCATCTTGGGACACGTCGGCACCAAAGAAGGCGTTCTTCCCGATCCTCCAAAACTGCGCGCAGTTGCCGAGTTCCCTCGACCCACTTCCCTGAAAGAGCTGCGTAGCTTCATCGGGCTGTGCTCTTATTTTCGCCGCTCAGTGCGCAATTTCGCTTCCATCCTGTCTCCCCTGACTGATCTTCTTGGCGGCGACACCAGCCTGTCGTCTTCGACACCAGACTGTGATGCGGCGTTCACCACGCTTCGGCGCCTGCTTGTGTCCCCTCTGATCCTCCGCCATTTCGACCCCAGCCTGCACACTGAATTCACACTGACGCCAGCGGCGTGGGACTAGGCACCGTTCTGGCTCAGCGGAAGCCTGGCTTCGCCGACCATGTTGTTGCGTATGCCAGCCGCACTTTGACAAAGGCCGAGCGGAATAATTCCGTAACGGAAAAGAAATGCTTGGCAATGATTTTGGCTGTTGGAAAGTTCCGACCTTACCTATATGGTTGCCCATTCTCTTTCGTTACCGATAATCATGCCCTCTGCAGGGTGTCGTCCCTCAAAGACCCCTCAGGCCGTCTTGCTCGTTGGCCGTTTCCCTTACAAGAATACGACATTGAAGTAGTCTATTGATCTGGCCGTAAGCATTCTGATGCCGACGCTCTATCACGGTCTCCTCTACCTTGTCACTTAGACTCCACATCTTTCGCCACCACTGATGCCTCTTCCCTTGATATTGCCGACATGCCATTTGAACAACATCGGGACCCCTGGATCACTGCTGTCCTCTCTCCTGTCTTCACCATCTCAGCGTCCTGCGACCTGCACTCTGCGACGCCAAGCCCGCCACTTCGCAATCCGAGAGGGCCTCGTTTGCCGCCGCAACTACCTTCCCGACGGGCGCAAATAGCTCCGTGTCATTCCTCGGCACCTCCGTTCCGACATATGCGCCTCCTTCCACGCCGACCCTTAGTGTGCTCACGCCGGTCTGGTGAAGACCTCCACGCACCTTCGCCTCCGCTTCTACTGGTGGGGACTGTACCGTTTCATCCGACAGTACGTTCGCTCCTGCCCGGAATGCCAACGCCACAAAACCCCTTCTCGCCGCTCCATTGCTCCGATGCAGCCCTTGCCTTGCCCCACGCGCCCATTCGACCTCGTTGGCATCGATCTCTACGGGCCCCTTCCCATCACTCCGTCCGCACACCGCTGGGTCATAGTGGCAGTCGATCACCTCACCCTCTATGTCGAAACATCATCTTTGCCATCCGCGTCTGCGCCCGACGTTGCGTCTTTCATCCTGCATCATCTCGTTCTACGCCATGGTTCCCCTAAGGAGCTTCTGAGCCACCGCGGCCATGTCTTCCTCTCAGACACCGTCGAAGCCCTACTTCGCCAATGCCGCATTGTTCACCGCTCTACAACGGCCTACCACCCTCAAACGAATGGCATTACTGAACGTTTCAATCGCACATTGACCGACATGACGCCAAGTATGTTGCCTCTGACCACTCAAACTGGGACCGCATTCTTCCATTTGTGACATATACGTACAACACTGCCACACAGAGCACAACTGGCTTCTCTCCATTCTTTCTTCTTTACGGCCACGAGCCTACCTGTACCATGGATACCGTGCTTCCGTATCGCCCTGATGTGTCCGAGTCTCTTCCCCTTTCTCAAGCTGCGACCTATGCTGAAGAATGCCGCCGGCTTGCCCGCTCTTTTACAACTCAAGATCAGAATCGCCAGAAGCACCTTCGCGCCCTTACCAGTCCGCTTCTGTCCTCTACCCCAGACTCGCTTGTGTGGCTTTGCGTTCCCTCAACCAGTCCCGGTCTCTCCACTAAACTCATTTCAAAGTACCACGGCCCGTACCGTGTTGTCTGCCAGACCTCCCTAGTCAACTATATTATTGAACCGCTTTCGCCGCCCCAAGATGCGCCGTGGTGGCCGTGAAACAGTGCACGTTGACCGTCTCAAGCTGCACTACGATTCGCCTACCGTGTGTGCGCCCTAAGTCGGCAGGATGCCTCCTTTTTCGCCGGGAGGTAATTGTAGTATAGCAGCCGCGCTCGCTCACTGTGGCGAACTGTGAAGGTGAAAGACAACGACAATCTTGAGGTGTGAAGCTCGCTCGCAGCCCAAACGTTTGGCTGAACCTTTGCTGAAGGTTGCAGAGCGACCTACCTTCTGCTGAGTCACAACCCCCTCCTACAATATATATGCATAAAAATATTTGAAAAGGTTTGTAGCTTAGAGAAATTTAATGATGTTTCGGCCGCAGGAGCGGCCTACGTCCGAAAAAAGCGCGAATGCTTAACTGCGTCATATACGTCTATATCAACATGATATGAGTGTAACAAAAACAGAAATATGTAGTCCGAAAAGGCACGTTGTGAAGAAGCAACATGAAAATGAAATGGCTAAACAAGATGTGATTACATATCCTGATTCCATGTCAGGGGCGCTGAAAAAGAATAAATGAAGGCGAAGTGCATGTGGAAAAGTGCAAACATAGCACAATTCTATACAGAGCCATGTTTCAAGTCATGTTCATATTGCCAACCTATATACAGGGTGTCCCAGCTAACTTGGACCAAAATTTATAAAAAAACTAAGCGTTATTAAGACCTCAAATCGCGTGGATGTTGTTAAGGTTTATCTAAACTTACAGTACCATTTTTTCTCTCCTCCTATTTGAATAATTAGTCGAGATAAATAAATTAACTTTTTAAATATAGCTTGAAACGCTCAGGCGTCAATAGGAAAGTTGTGGAGCTCCACAAATATCGTCCCAACACAGGCGCTTCCAACGAGATAGACCTAGCGTGGCCATTTTTATTCGGGAGAAAGGAAAGCCCGCGGAGTTTAAAAAATACCACGTGAGAGCGCGCTCCGTGCGCCCGGATGCGCCGCGATTACAGCGCTCTCATACGTGCTTTGTAAGAAACATCACCCGCTTCGGGCTTTTCGTGCTGCCCAAGACAGGGCTTCGCGATGTGCTTGGTTCCAAGATAAGCGCCAGTGGGTACGGGCGGCAATGGAAAGAAAGCGCGAGTCCTGTTTTTCAGCGTTATTCAGACGACGTTATCAGGCTTGTTTGCTTGTTGGGATCTTGCTGCCAAATTCAAACTCGTGAGATTGTCATCGTTCCTCCGCATGCCTTCTGATAACGTGAGTGTGCAGTTATTGCCGCAGAAACGGGAGCCACGCTTTCTTTCAACTCCCGCCCGAACCCACTGGCGCTTATCTTGGAACCAAGCACATCACGAAGCCCTGTCTTGAGCAGCACGAAAGGCCAGAAGCGGGTGATGTTTCTTATAAAGCACGGATAAGAGCGCTGTAATCGCGGCGCATCCGGGCGCACGGAGAGCGCTGTCACGTGGTATTTTTTAAACTCCGCGGGCTTTCGTTTTTCCCGAATAAAAAGGGCCACGCTGAGTCTATCTCGTTGGAAGTGCCTGGGTTGGACGATATTTGTGGAGCTCCACAATTTTCCTATTTACGCCTGAACGTTGCAAGCTATATTTAAAAAGTTAATTTATTTATCTCGACTAATTATTCAAATAGAAGAAGCGAAAAAATGATGCTGTAACTTTAGATAAACCTCAACAACATGCACGCGATTTCAGTTCTGGAGAACGTTTAGTTTTTTTATAAACCTTGGTCCAAGTTAGCTGGGACACCCTGTATATACATGACGCTGCTAAGCATTCGCGCTCTTCTCTGAAGAAGGCCGGTCCCGTGGCCGAAACGTGACTATATTGGTCTAAGCTACAAACGTCTTCATATAGTTTTTGTGGATATTTCTAACCCAGCCCAAGCAAGTTTTCTCAAAACACACACACACACACACACACACACACACACACACACACACGCACGCACGCACGCACGCACGCACGCACGCGCGCGCGCACACACACACACACACACACACACACACACACAACGAAATATACACTTCATTAAAGGAAACAGGAAACATTTATTTGGCACAACGTTTCGATTGGAAGACCAATCTTCTTGAAGATCCGTCTTTGATCGAAACGTCGAGTCAAATAAATGTTTGCTTTAACAAAGCCTATACTTCCCTATTTACTCCTTTAAGCTCTGAAGCACTTCATGCTCTCGCAGCCCATATATATATATATATATATATATATATATATATATATATATATATATATGTTGTGTCCCCTTATTGCTTTTGTGTGTGTGCGCCCCCTCCTAACGACCACTCGCATTCCCCTCCTAACGACAGTTCGCATCCTCCTCCTAACGACCACTCGCATCCTCCTAACGACCACTTGCCTTTCGTCGCACGCTGTCGCCAGATGCCCCCCCACGGAGCGCCCCCGCACCCTCCTCCTGTTCTGGGAAGCCACTCCCTGCCGTGGACGCTTCTCCACTCCCTCCTTTCTTCGGGCGGCCAGTTCGGCTCCTGCCTCGGTCGACGCTGGTCGCACCCTCTTCAGCTTTAAATAAACGAAGTCTTAAAGTACCGTGTGCGTCTTTCGCTGCATTCAACACAGCGACCGGACACGACAGTGGCGACGAGAAAGTGGATTCGACCCGCGCTACGCAACGCTATTGACAAGCCATGGCTACGCGAGGGTTTCCCAATCAGATACCAGAGTTCAACGGCTCATCGTGGTCATCGTGGGTTGGACGCCTTCAGTTCTACTTTGAAGCTAACAACATCACAGACCCAGCCTTGAAGAGGGCCAACCTGCTGACGCTGTGCGGGGAGCAGACCTACGATACTGTCTGCGCCCTTATTCAGCCAAGCACACCAGCGGCAGTGTCTTACGACGACATCGTATCAGCACTGCAAAAGCACTACGACCCAAGGCCATCCGAGGTCTACAGCCGGGCTCGCTTCCAACGACGAGATCAACTGGGAGGAGAAACTGTGAGCGCCTACGTAGCCGCGCTCAAGAAGCTCGCTGCCGACTGCAATTTTGGAACGCTGTCGACAACAGCTACCGGGCAGGAGGGAGACGCAGCTTCTTCTGCTAACACCACCATGCTTCCCTTGGACGTGATGTTACGCGACAGATTTGTGTGCGGACTGAGTGACGAGTCACTGCAGCAGCGCCTGTTCGCTGAGAAGGACCTCACATTCAGCAAAGCTTACGACATCGCCGTTCGAGCGGAGAGCGCCGGTCACCAGCAGAGAGGGATTCGCCGGAACACCGAGCCGGTACACCAGACAAGCAACCAGGTGCGCAAGCCTTCTGTTGTTGTAAAATCGGTCAAAAAGGCACAACGCTGCTGGCGGTGTGACGACCAACACAACCCCCAGGGATGTCGATTCCAGTCAGCCACGTGTAATTTTTGCCACAAGCGAGGGCATATCGAAAGAGCATGCATTACGAAACGGAGACTTGCCAAGATAAGTCACCTTCCCAGCCTAATCACAGCGTCAACGCCTCAGAGAATACGCCGCTATCTGATCTCCATGGAACAACATCAGCAACACCATCTGTGTTGTACGACCTGAACACCATGAATCTCGGCACGCGACCGAAGATTTTTACAGAAGTAAGCGTACATCACCAGCTGATTAAGTTCGAGGTGGACTCCGGCGCAGCCTGTACTCTGATCAGTGAGGACACGTTCCGAACTTCATGGCCATCTGACGCACCCGCCCTGCAACAAGACGACACGCACCTGCGAACGTGGTCAGGACAGAATCTGCCACTATTGGGCTCTGCCAACGTGCAGGTTAACTACAACGGCCAGACCCATACGCTACCTCTGCTTGTTGTGAAGGGCACAGGATCAAGCCTTCTAGGGAGAAACTGGTTTTCTCCACTAGGCGTGATGATATGCGGCAAACATCAAAACGCCGATGCGCTAAGCCGTCTGCCACTAGACGCAACTGTTGACGAACCATTTCCACCAGGAGACGTTCTGATGTTCGAAGCACTGCCAGAACCTCCGCTTACAGCAGGCACAGTTGCAGCATCTACGCAGAAGTGCGCAGCTCTCCGGCTAGTTTACACAGCTGTTCAACAAGGCAACGTGCATAAACTCAAAGGGGACAACTTCGACGCTTACCGCAGGCGAGCTACAGAGTTGAGCACCCATCGCGGCTGCATCATATTTGGGTCCCGAGTTGTGATGCCGAGAGAACTACGCGCACAAGCTATGTCTCTCATCCACGCCGGACATCGGGGCATCGTTGCAATGAAAAAGTGTGCCAGAAGCTACATGTGGTGGCCTGGCATTGACAACGACATCGAAACAGTGGTGCGAGAATGCAAGCCTTGCCAGAGCAGCCGGAGCGCCCCGCCGAAAGCTCCTGTCCCAGAATGGGAAAAGCCAGACACACCATGGCACACACTGCACATTGATTTTGCAGGACCAATTGAGGGCTGCACTTTCCTTGTGGTTGTAGATGCCTACACAAAGTGGCTTGAGATAAGGCAAATGGGACAGACGACTTCGGCAACAGTCATTGACAACCTCCGATCACTATTTGCAACGTTCGGCCTGCCGCGCAAGGTAGTGTCGGACAACGGAACACCGTTTGTGTCTGCGGAGATCCTCAAGTTTTATCGCGACAACGGGATCTCATCAGTTACATCGGCCCCCTACCACCCAGCGACAAACGGACAAGCCGAGCGCTACGTAGCCGAGCTAAAACGCGCCCTTGAAAGAGATCAGACAGGCTCGCTGCAGCGCCGCCTTGCGCGCTTTCTCTTCAAGCAGCACACGACGGTTCAGAGCACAACAGGCGAGACCCCCTCGAAAATGATGTTCGAGCGTGAAATGCGAACCCAGCTCACAGCCATCCTCCCCGAGCCAAAGGCAGAGACGTTCCGGGAAGAAAAAGCAATTCCGCGCTGCGGCACGCTTAATGAGGGGCAGCGCGTCCTCGCCCGACAGTTTCTGAAAAAGCCACGCTGGGAGGAAGCTACAATTGTCAGACGCAGAGGCCTGCGCTCTTGGCTCGTCAACATACATGGCACAGTAGCACGCCGACATCTCAACCAGCTGCGTAGATTTACGACGCCGTCTGAGAGCTGTCCGCCAGCGGAGAGAACACGTGCACCATCTTCCCACATAGCCTGGCACCTCTTCCCGGAAGAAGAGACTTCGCCCAGGACAGACCTAGGAGACACAGCGAACAACAGCCAGCCTACAAGTGTTTCTCCCCCGAGCGCACAAAGCCAGCGCGCCTCCACGCGTGAGCGCCGACCCCCTGCACGATACCAGGCAACTTTCTAAGGGGGAAGGAAGTGTTGTGTCCCCTTATTGCTTTTGTGTGTGTGCGCCCCCTCCTAACGACCACTCGCATTCCCCTCCTAACGACAGTTCGCATCCTCCTCCTAACGACCACTCGCATCCTCCTAACGACCACTTGCCTTTCGTCGCACGCTGTCGCCAGATGCCCCCCCACGGTGCGCCCCCGCACCCTCCTCCTGTTCTGGGAAGCCACTCCCTGCCGTGGACGCTTCTCCACTCCCTCCTTTCTTCGGGCGGCCAGTTCGGCTCCTGCCTCGGTCGACGCTGGTCGCACCCTCTTCAGCTTTAAATAAACGAAGTCTTAAAGTACCGTGTGCGTCTTTCGCTGCATTCAACACAGCGACCGGACACGACAATATATATATATATATATATATATATATATATATATATATATATATATATATATATATATATATATATATATATATATGAGAGAAGCCAACAGCCACAGAAACCAAGGGGCACATGGATTTTTAATTTATTTATTTTGTGGTGTTGATCAATTTATAATTTTACTGAATATGTTATCGCTTAAAGCTAATTGATTAGAAAAGCAGAAGACAAAACAACCACATGCCGCCGGCGGGATCCGAACCCACGACCTCCGAATTACGCATCCGGTTGCTCTACCGCTGAGCTACGGCGACGGCTGTCAAATCTTCTGCTTTCCGGGGTATTTATGTTTACAAATAGCCTAACCTTGAGAGTGTTCATCAGCGCCACCCACGTTCTTAAGCGGCGGATGTAGCACGTCCTGAGTTACCGCTGATGTGACGTAGAACGTCATCGAACAGCGAGGGTGGAAGCTGTGTGAGAACCCTTTTATGCTTCCTAAGGCATCAAGGCTGCCAGAACCGAGGCCCTCGTTAAGCAATTAAGCAGACAAGGAAAGGGGAATGAGGGGCTCGTTATAGATATGAGAGAAGCCAACAGCCACAAAAACCAAGGGGCACAGGGGATTTTTAATTTATTTATTTTGTGGTGTTGATCAATTTATAATTTTACTGAATAAGTTATCGCTTAAAGCTAAATAATTAGAAAAGCAGAAGAAAAAACAGCCACATGCCGCCGGTGGGATCCGAACCCACGACCTCCGAATTACGCGTCCGGTGCTCTACCGCTGAGCTACGGCGACGGCTGTCAAATGTTCTGCTTTCGGGGGTATTTATGTTTACAAATAACCTAACCTTGAGAGTGTTCATCAGCGCCACCCACGTTCTTAAGCGGCGGACGTAGCGCGTCCTGAGTTACCGCTGATGTGATGTAGAACGTCTTCGAAAAGCGAGGGTATAACGAGCCCCTGATCCCCCTTTCCTTGTCTGCTTAATTGCTTAACGAGGGCCTCGGTTCTGGCAGCCTTGATGCCTTAGGAAGCATAAGAGGGTTCTCACACAGCTTCCACCCTCGCTGTTCGATGACGTTCTACGTCACATCAGCGGTAACTCAGGACGTGCTACGTCCGCCGCTTAAGAACGTGGGTGGCGCTAATGAACACTATCAAGGTTAGGTTATTTGTAAACATAAATACCCCCGAAAGCAGAAGATTTGACAGCCGTCGCCGTCGCTCAGCTGTAGAGCACCGGACGCGCAATTCGGAGGTCGTGGGTTCGG
Organism: Amblyomma mixtum; assembly: GCF_055824585.1. Classification (NCBI taxonomy): domain Eukaryota; kingdom Metazoa; phylum Arthropoda; class Arachnida; order Ixodida; family Ixodidae; genus Amblyomma; species Amblyomma mixtum. Next base: position 70,105,068 of record NC_143019.1, read on the forward strand.
ATCCCACCGGCGGCATGTGGTTGTTTTTTCTTCTGCTTTTCTAATCAGTTAGCTTTAAGCGATAACATATTCAGTAAAATTATAAATTGATCAACACCACAAAATAAATAAATGAAAGATCCCCTGTGCCCCTTGGTTTCTGCGGCTGTTGGCTTCTCCCATATTTATAACGAGCCCCTCATTCCCCTTTCTTTGTCTCTCTCTCTCTCTCTCTCTCTCTCTCTATATATATATATATATATATATATATATATATAGTAGTAACAGCAGGCGTCTTCGTTCAGTGGGCCAGGAAGATTTGTAGAATTGAGGGTTCTCAACATTCCGACAATGTTTAATACCAACAGTTTCAGACGGAGGGCCGTCCTTCATCAGGGTATACAGACGAATTAACGCAATTTCGATTCTTCGAGGCACCGTGCGCAAAGGGCGAGGAGAAATCACTCTCTCTCCTGTCAGAGGAAGGAGAGCCAAAGCCACCGTAAGACGCAAGTGCCCCAGTCCATTTAGGGGTAAGAGGGGGAGAGTTGCAAAGGCCAGTGGACGAAGAAAAAATATATATATATTTAAATAAAAATTGAGAAAGGAAAAATAAAAATAAAATAATATATATATATATAAATAGGAAGACGACGGCAGAGGCTTGGGTAACAGAGCTATAGCCGTACATGGGGCGGAAACTAGTTTCTCAGAAGGCGCGAGCAAGAATACTGTCTGGAGAAGCTCCCTTCGGTGTGGGTGGCGAACCCTGGAGAGAGAATCAGAACAATACCCCAACATTGAAAGTACAAAGCAAAACAAAAAGAACAAAAACGAAAAATCAAAACAAATATAGAAACAAGAGCACGCATGCATATGTACACTACATCACATAACGAACCGCTCCTCAGCGGTGCAGGTGTTCAGAACCGTTGTAACGTTAGTTATGACTTAGACAACAGCCAGTGATCGGCACGGTGGAAGCACGGCGCCCCGGCCGAGGGAGGCAGGGCGATCGGCCAGACGCCGTGCGGGAAACCGATCCCGCAGCCGAGTGCCGTGGTCGCTTCCCTCAGTAGGCCTTTCTCTTAGTGCGTTTCATCGCGAAGGCATTCGAGTACAAACTGGTTCTTCCGAGAAGGGGCCGAAAGGACGGGGTGACGGAGAATCTAAAGAGTTAATTACATTAAAAAAAATGGCTGAGGCTTAGCTAAGGTTAAGCCTAGTCAGATGCGAAGCATATTGATGGCTAGGCTTGGTAATACATGACTTTCCTTGGTTGAATACTTGGTCATTTTAATACAACCACTAGAAGCCTTCGTCGTGGGGGAAGACAACGGCATGGCTACAACGGAACGCCGACTAATCCCGAGACGCGCGTTGGGTGAGCGCCTGGATTGCCACGGAAGCCGCGTCCGCCCGCCCGGTGGAGCGAGCGTTTCACCTACACTAGGACGGCGGCGCTGACATCGAGGCGCCCTAACCTACACCGAGTGTGAACGCGCGTTCGAAATGCGCGGGAGTGTGACGTCACCATACCACGTGATTCACTCGGCGTGCAACCGCAGCGACGGCACAAGTTGGAGCCCCGTCTCTCATCTGTCGTGACGTCATTGTGTCACGTGGTGTGACGACACCATACCACGTGGTCTGCACAGCGTGCAACCGCAGCGACAGCACAAGTTGGAGCCCCGTCTCTCATCTGTCGTGACGTCATTGTGTCACGTGGTATGACGTCACCATACCACGTGGTCTGCACGGCGTGCAACCGCAGCGACGGCACAAGTTGGAGCCCCGTCTCTCATCTGTCGTGACGTCATTGTGTCACGTGGTGTGACGACACCATACCACGTGGTCTGCACGGCGTGCAACCGCAGCGACGGCACGAGTTGGAGCCCCGTCTCTCATCTGTCGTGACGTCATTGTGTCACGTGGTGCGCACGGCGTGTAACCGTCACGAAGGGCTTGGGTTACCTATTGTAATATGCTTCGCATAATAATAAGAACGGGGACGTGGGGAGCCCGGAGAGTGCAGGCTTCATGGAAAAGGAGGGATTCGAGTCGTTCAAATTGTTCTTAGGTAGGCTTTTGAGAAAGGCGAAACTGCCCAAGTTTGAATTCCATTGGTTAGTGCCCGAAATTTGTGTATGAAATATGACTCTTTGTTCTCTTTGGCGACTTGTTTGGAAATCCGACTGGAGAAGGATGACCTGAATATCTTCAAATGCATGTTGGGGTAGGCACAGATGCTCAGAAAAAGGAAGATTTGGCAGCGCGTGAGTGTGGGCCTTGTGGTTGTTAAAACGCAACCTGAACGGTGTTTCAGTTTGCCCGATGTATTCCAAGCCGCACACACTGCAGTGTAGCATATATATTACGTTTGCGCTGTCGCTATTTAGAGTTTCCCTAATTCTGTAAGTAAAAGCGGAGAATGTACCTTTAGCAATGCTTGTAGTCTGCATATGACTGCAAACCTTACAGCGTGGCTTATGGCATGGTTGACATCCAGGGCTAGGGTTGAAGTTGGGCGTTGTTCTGGACTTAAATAAAATGTCCCCTAGGTTCCTGCTGCGCCGGTATACTGCTCTAGGTGGTTGTTTAAAATAAGAGAGAAGTAACTGCTTTGCTGGGTAATATTAAAATGTTTTATAACGATATTAATAACTCGTGGTATGTTAGATGAATGCGTGAGAATAAGGTTTCTTGGCCTTTCACTATCCTGCAATTTTGGGGTTCAGAATAGCGTCATCGACGATGGAGGCTGGATATTCCTTAAGAGATTTGTTTTTAGCTGCTCAGCATGGCGGTCAAAGTCTTCGAGCTCAGAGCAAATCCGTTGGTACCTGTGAGCCTGGGAGCAGGGTACGCCAGTCTTGAAGTGCCGTGGGTGGCTGCTCTCAAAATGTAGTTACTGCTGGCGGTCAGTGGGTTTTTTGTAGAGGGTTTTCCTAAGCAAGCTTATTTTTCTCTCTATTTCAACGTCCAAAAAGTATATAAATGTTGTGGAGATGCTTTGGGTGAACGATATGGAAAGATGAAATCCGTTAAATCTCGCTTTGAATGTCAAGAGACTGGATTCGTCGTGGGGCCAAATAAAAAAGATATCGTCTAGGAAACGTTTATAAAGGAGTGGTTTCAAAGACTCAGCGTCAAGGAATTCATTTTCCAGTTTCGCCATGAATTTGTTTGCGTAGGTCGGAGCCATCTTTGTCCCCATCGCCGTGCCGTTGACCTGAAAATAGTGTCTTCCCTCAAATTCAAAGTTATTGTAATTCAGTAGTAAGCCCAGGATTGTAGAAAGAGTTTCCTCATCAAGGTGAACGATAGATCCGTCCTCAGGTACGCATCCACTGTCGCGCGTATGCCGTCTGCTTGGGTAATATTTGTACATAAAGATGTCACATCCATTGGAACTAAGAAACTTTGGTCGAGAATTTTGAGGTCAGGTACCACTCTGAGGAAGTGATTTGCGTCCTTAATGCAGGCCGGGATAGTTGGTATAACATCCTTCAAAAGGAAGTCCAGGGCGCTAGATACTTTTTTGGTGAGTGTGCCGTTACTTGACACAATGGGACGGCCCGAACGGTTGGGTTTCTGTATTTTTTGGAGTAGCTAGAACCGTCCAGGGGCTGGTCTGACTGGAGTGATTGCTTTAAGAATTTCCGCGGATATTTTTTTTTATTTTAATAAAGTTATTTTAATAAAGTTATTTTAACGTATTGTTAATTTTTATTTCGAAATAGCCTGTGAGATCTCTGCTTAGCTGCGTGTAAAAATGTTCATTTTCCAATTGTCGGAAACCTTCTGTTACGCATTCGGACTTTTCCATAACAACAACAGCACCGCCCTTGTCCGCCGGTTTGATGACGATGGCAGATCGCTGATTTAAATAGTCAAGGGCTCGCCGTTCCTCGGATGAGTGGTTGTTCGGGGCTTTTTTTATTTTGATTGTGAATATGAGGCTAGGATATCCTTTTGCACGGCAGCGATGTACACATCCGAATGTTTATCTCTGTGTTCGTTTGGAGTCCATGATTGGTTTGATGTCCCGGGTATGTTAATTTCAAGGTTGCTTTCGCGGTTTCGGAAGTACTCGCGCAGACATAGATTCCTTGCAAAGTTATCCACATCCTGATATAATTGGAATTCATTGAATTTTCCGCTTGTGTGGAAGAAAGTTAAACCTTTGGAGAGCAACCTTCGTTCCGAAGGAGAGACTGGATGGCTGGATACGTTCACAACGTTGTCAGCCTCGATGGAAGACCGGCAAACATTAGGTTGCTCACGACCTAGCATGCTTTTAGTAGAAGACGGAACTGGAGGACGGGGCGCCGGGGTCACACCGTCTCGGCTGAGTTTGCTAATTTTGTGCATATTTGTGCCTTATTTCTTTAGTTCTTCGAATTATCTTGGCTGATTTATTCCTATCGGCATAAGGTCTGGTTCACGACGTAAGCATTGTTCGACGTACTCGTATTCGAGAGCTTTTTATTGGCTCTGCTTTATAATTTGGTCCACAAGACGTTATGAACTGTCCTGTAGAATCTGTTTGCATTCAGCGTCCTCATCTGAGTTAAGGGTTGTGATCGCCTAGGTGAGTTGCAGCCTCAAACCTTTTGGTATGGTTTGCGATTCTGAATAGCTAGTTAGGGTGGTCGCATGGGATTCATATCTAATTCGATTTTCAATAGCTTTCCGGATTTTTAGAAAAGACGGTGAGTGAGCTTCTGGGGAGCGGGCCGTACCTGTAGCGGCAGCGAGTCAGTCGCTACGCTGCGTTGGGTGGTGTCGTGCCGCCTCGGCGCAGGTCTGTCTCGTCATGTAGCGGCGGCGTGGCGGTGCGGGGTTTGTCTCGGCCTTTTGGGATCTCGGTTGAGCCAATGATGGCGTGGTTCTTGTGCCGATGCCTTCTTGAGTCTTCGCCATCGGTTGTCCATGGAAGCTCCATCTCGTAGAGGGGGGACTTGCCCCGAGGGCGCGTTTCACATGTTCGCACACGACAGCCACGCCCTCGAAGCTCAAAAGATGTCCATCGGCCGCGAGTACTCTCCATGGTGGCAGCTTTTCAAGTGCATGATTAAGATAAAGCACGTCCCCGCCGACTATATATATATGTGTGTGTGTGTGTGTGTGTGTGTGTGTGTGTGTGTGTGTGTGTGTGTGTGTGTGTGTGTGTGTGTGTGTGTGTGTGTGTGTGTGTGTGTGTGTGTGTGTGTGTGTGTGTGTGTCTGTGTGTGTGTGTGTGTGTGTGTGTGTGACGTGGCGGCCAGCCAAAGAATGAGGCGTGGTGAACGATGGATAAGCATAGAGCTAATATACCAACTCTAGAGAGAAAGCGGCGGCAGCACTCCCATGTAAACCCTCTCTCTTTTTTTTCTAACCGTGGATGGCAGCCATCTTGTTACTTCGCTCAGGGTTCCCTGCATGATACAGACGACCTAGACCAAGTTTGACGGTTTAACGTCAATTACAGCGTACTAACCTGGCAACTTCGCGCAGCATGGCCGCGCGCGTCGTAGTGCGCGCTAAAGAGTTGTGCGAGGAACGGTGCTGAGGCTTGCTTACGTACTGTGTTGATTTCTTTTTAGTTCACGTGCGAAATGTTCGCGACTGTGAGCGTACAAAGACAGTTACAGTGGTGGTGAGTCCTGTGCCGCTAATTATGTGTGGTTTGTGTTTGTGTGAGCCGAGATCAGCGAGGATTGGGGGTGAGGTTCAGCAAGGTTTGTTTTGATGTACGGGGCGTTATAAAACATGCATGCCCCATGCATTTTGGCGTTACCTGGAGTCCCTTTGGTAAAGTGTGAACCATCGTCACCTCCTCTTTTCTCCCGCGGTCAGACTTCGTTGGTGTTCCATAATGGATGCGAGGCAGAAGGGAGACGACACACGCGTATAGTGCAGCGCCTGCCTTCTGTACTGTTTTCATTTTCTACCACTGCCTGTCAAGATGCGAATTCTGTTTGAACACAACGCGAAATCTGTAACGGACTCCGCTATGAATGGTTTCATCAGTGTGCACCGAAGCACCAGCGAAGCGTGCATACATGAAAGAACTTTATGCAAGAGACGTGTGGGATAAGTGGCGTTCAGGGAGCACCAGCAGAGCATTGTGCACGGTAAATAGAAATGTTGGAATACAGCTTTCTCGCGTACAGCTTTCGAAATATTAAAAATTCATGCCATGTTCCGTATAAAAAAATTGACAACCAGTGTATCTTTACAATTACAAGCATGTGAGTACTTGCACTGCAAAGTTACAGCTGGCTTCATAGTTGACACTTATTTAACTTGAGCAGTTATGTTTGTGAATGAGTTTTTTATTTTTTCTATAAATTCACTGATATTACTGTTGTACACATGAGACAAATAAATATAGCATGCAAATGATGCCTCAATCATGCACAATGTAGCATTCAATACCTTGCACATCTGTTCGCATGCTCGAAGAATGCACATGAAAAAGAAATAGAGTGCCAAGACCTGTGCTCTTAACTGTTCAACCCTTAATAGGGCTGCCTTTATGCGATATTGTTGGTGCTTAAAAACAAAGCGTCTTCAGCTTAGTATCTTAATATAGTGATTTCGCATGAACAATGTAGGAATAAATGTTCCATGTCACTCTTCATCATGCCTGTTATTTATACCACAACTGTGCGTCTTGTGCAGATCCCTTCAGAAAGTGTCCCTCGTAGCCTGTGCCACTCTTGGATGTTAAACCCCACAAAACCAAAAAATCAGACATTCAGAATGCACATGAGTGCCTGTGTAAAAGCTTAAATGTGCAACTGCTTTGTATTTATATTGTTTTAGCACTAATAAATGAATGAGTACTTGCTGAACACTTCAGTGACCTTTGCAGTGTTTTTGCATCACAAGTATAAGGTGTGTTCTAGAAACTGCAACAAAGAATCTTATTTCCACTACTACAGTCAAGATACACATTTACCTTGCGTTTGGTGTATCATTGCCATTTATCTGACATAAGACACAACATGAGATATTTGTAATCTAAAGGAATGCAGGCCTGAATTCGACACTGGGATTCTACTTCATAAACAAGCACATTGGCCAGGTTCATTCCTTCAATCCACTGGTGAAGCTACCCCACTAGTGTTACTGTACCAACAGTTATTGAATGCCAAGTTTTGATTGTGTGATGGAGGAGCATTTAAGAGAATATACAGTACGGCTAGCTGGAACAGCTGGTACTCTGTATTTTGTAATAAATTTGTGGCATGTACAATAACCCCAGGGATTGAAGTTAATCAAAAGTCCTCTTCTGCAACGTGCTTCATATCCCAAGTGCAAATTTGGCTTGTCAGAGGAGACAGTGCTTCACTACCTTTATGTTACCTGCAAGCACTTGCGTGTAGATTTCCCTGATGATGCTGCTATTGAGCGGGGGGTTTGTGGTGTAGACTTGTCCTGAAGCAAATTCAGTTTTGACCTGAGGTTCTAGCTATTTATCTGAAGCATCTCGCCTACTTTCGCTTGCGTGGGGACTTTGTTGTGGGTGTGTGCAAGTGCTTGCAGGGGGATTTGCATATACGTGAAAGACATGAGAGCGCAAAACGGCAACACGGACGAGTAAGGGAACAGGACGAGCGCTACACTTTCAACAGGATTTATTCAAAGAAGAACGTTTATATAGCCTTTGCCCTTATCCATGTTCTTGATCGCATGGATTGGTTTTGAGCTCTCATGTCTTTCACGAATATGCACCAACAAGCCCAGCTTCAAGTACTTCTTAGCCAGATTTGCATATAGGTGACGTGACCGGTTGGCTAAGATACTTTGTCACACTAATGGCCTGAAGTAAAAACATTTACATTACCGGAGGTACCATCATTAGGATTCATTGTGTTTTTTTTACCTGCAAGCGTGGGAACTTCCTCAAGGGCGACTGAGCTCGTGAGGGGGTTGAGGACATTGTCTGTGAACTGTCTGCTTCTGAGCTTGCGTGCTCCTACATAGATATAGCCTGAGATAAAAATTTTGTTGCCTGAAGCATTGGCCATTTTGCTCACCTAACCTTACCTGCTTGCGTTTTTGCTGTGACATAAGTGGCGAACACTGCAATCCTGAAATAGCACTGTGAAGTGTGCTTGCAACCTGAAGTAAAAGTATTGCACGAACTGAGGCACTCGCTGTATTATAACTTATCACCCTACGCAGACAGACTTGCTGAGACACCACGACCTCTGTCAGAATTCTGTGTAATAATGTAGACATGCCTGACACACAGTCTCTCCTACGTAAACCCTCCCATCTAGTGCACCACTCTGAACTGCTGATACATGATGCATTTTATTTATCATGAACCTGATTCCTTTTATGCTGCATTCCTGCCTTTACTTTCGTACTGACATACCAGTTAGTAAATTTTTAATATTAACTTCATTATTTAGTGTTTTGTTGAAAAGTTAAGTTTACCTCTTTTCACTTACGATTTGGCTGTAAAGGCTGTAGCTAGGTTCAGCATAATTTTCAAAACTCACTCGTCACTAGCATTAAAATTTCGCACTGAATGCTGCTTCTACTAGACATAAACAGAGAGCAGCCACAATTTGCACCTACCTGCTCACTATGTACCCTTTGGAATATCGTTGGCACTGCATCTGGTTTCAAAAAGTGCCTGGTGTGGCTGCTGTAAAAGCATGACAGCTCAAAATGTCTTGATCAGATCATCTGCCCTATATGTAACTAGGCAGTGGTGTCGTAATAGTGCTTAGCCACTTTTGCAGAAAGTATTTATTGTTCTGAGGAATTCATCCATTGCTTCACTACCAGGCCTGTAATATATACCACTAAACGTAAGGCTCCACGAATTAATGCTTGTCAAGCGTGCTGCATGCGTACAAAAAAATCTTAACGAAAAAAAACGGGTGACAGTGCCGTTATGAATTTTCCAGAGAAGAACATTGCTCACACATGAAGCGAAAGCCCGATCGCTTTTGACACCTTTTTTTGCATATGATGCACGATGGCGGCATTCTTCTGAAATTCTGTGCAAGAGCGAGGCAAAGCGGTAGACAGCGTCGCGCGGAGTCACAGCGTGGTGCGTGCCTGGGGCAATTCGCCGGCAAGCGCCGGCAATTCGCCGCGAACGCTGCCGACGGGTCTAGCGTCCAGTTTCTTGTACGCGATCAACCAACGTGCGCACGAGAAATACGTTCGACCAATGTGCGCACCGGAGACGACTGGCGTCTGCAGTGCTTTCCCGGCACCGAATCAGACATCGAAAAACAAAACCAGCAGAGAAGCCAGCGCTCGTGCGAAAGACCGCGGACCGAGCGGCGGGAGTGAGTGATTCAGAAGTAGACATGGCGCGGAGAGGTGTGTAATGCAGTGCGTATTAAACTGCCGTATCTTAATTTGGTCCTGCAGTCTACGCTATAAGTAGCAATGAACTAGAATCCCTCGGTAACCTACAGCTGCTACAGCACACGAAACGAAAACGAAACTTTCCTAAGTTCTCTGGCACACGTCTGCATATTTCAATGTTTAGAACAATAAAAGAATTAAGTGTAACGCTTAGGGACCTTCTTTGATGTTTTCAGTTCTAGAGGTTTATTTCTAATGTGTTCTGTTTCGATACATTCAAAATGATTGCTTAATTTTCAATACCACGAACCACAAATAAGTACAGGCAACTATGGGAGTAACAAGATGGCGCTGCTCAAGTGTATCACAACCTCCTCGCCGCGCTTTACCCCCCTGTGGATAAGAGATGATTTAATGGCCGCTGGCCTAGCGCGAGCGCTCCGTCCGTGGCCACTGCCAGCTTCGTCTTCTTCGTAACAATGGAAAGCTGGCGGCGCTGCACTTCAGCCACCATGGACGCTCAAAGCATCATGGGGCGGTGAGCTACTTGTTGCGAGACAGTCGTAGTTTTTCGGGAACACGAAGTGGCACTACTAAGACGTTTCATTCCGAAAACGCTGTTCGTGTGTGCTCAGACGACTTTCGCGCGAACGCAGTGTGCAAAACCAAAGTAATGAAAACGCGACGACACACGACGCCAATAAAAGGTTTCACTTTTCCGAAATGCCATTAAAAACCTGTTATAGTGTTTAAGCAACAACATTTTTTTGAAAACATATTTACTTTTAAAAGTGCGCCCGTTCATTACGAAATATTAGTTTTTGTAGTGTTCAATACTTGGCCAATAGGAGAGCGAGTCGTCTCTTATTTTGGGCAAACTTTCCACTTAAATGTTTTTCTGCTCGTTTGTTGCAATCATTAGACAAGATATTGAATATTAGGACGTTTTTAGTTATCAAACAGCTTAATTTTTCTATTATTTTTGGCCAAAAGTTGCAGTTCCGCTACAAGTAGCTCACCGCCCCATGATGCTTTGAGCGGCCATGGTGGCTGAAGTGGTCTCGAGGGGTCACCATGCAAACTCCCATAGACGGGCTGCCAGCTTTCCCTCTAGGTAATAGTAAAAAACTCTATGGGGGCAACCAAGTGATCGTCCTGATCGTAAATAGAACACGTAGATGAAGGGATGGGCGAAACGGTAATGGGCTTCCGGGTTAGATAGAAGTGTCAAGGTGGTGAAGTGCTGGCCCTCGCAGTGGATGAGATGATCGAAGGATGAGTCCCGGTCCACGAAGGACCCGGGCCGGAGGGTGCAAGGAGCTGACGGCCGAGGTCATTGGACGCACCGGACGGCAGGGGCTAGGGGGCGGTGTCTTCACGTGTGGGTCTTGGGTCTTGGGTCTGTCGGGTCATGAAGCTCGCTGTCGTCAGTGCATCGTGTCCTGTGGTCCGTGCGGGAGACGAGGCTGGGGTGAGCTGCGAGGTCGGTTCAGGTCGGGCGGGCTGGGGCATGGCCGGGCGGCGCGGACCAGGCACTCGTAGCCGACGTCCATGGCAGGCGCAGGACACCGAAGCTCCGGGACCAGGATGGCGATGAAGGGACCGCAGCACCTCACACCAAATGTAACTTGGCGGCCAGCCGAGGAATGAGGTGTGGTGAACGATGGATGAGAGATGATTTAATTTAGTGTGTCGGCTGAGCTTAGAGGCAGGTCCAATCGTAGAAGGCCACTGAAGCAGTCGATAAGGGCAGAGTGAGCGGTTAGAAAGTCAAGACCAAGGATCACATTGTGAGGGCAGTGTTCGATGCCGATGAACAAAACTGTAATGCCATGATCGGCAACAGTGACGCGGGCAGTGCACAGGCCAGTGACGGCAGCAGTGCTGCCATCGGCAACGCGAACGGTGGGCGAAGCGGCAGGGGTCTGGACTTCTTTGAGGCGACGGCAAAAGGATGAGCTAAGAGCCGAGACTTGGGCACCAGCGTCAATGAGGGCAGAAACAGGAACACCTTCCACAAAAACATCGAGGAGATTACAGGGCGAAGGCAGGGCCAGTAGAGGATCTTCAGGTGGGGATGCCAATGCAGCATCACCTCCGGGAGCTGCACTGGCTAGTTTCCCACGAGGCGGCCTGCAGAGGACGGTGAGTAACTGCGGTGCGGAAGAGGTGAGCGGTAACGGTAGGCGGTCGGGGAAGGAAAGCGACTGGTTCTACGAGGAGGCGGTGGGGACTCGGCGCTGGGTGGGTCATTCCGAGGCGTGAAGCGACGGGGTCCATAGTCATAACGGTGGTCAACGTAGGGCAAAGGTCGTGGTGGTGCGGACCAACGGCTGCGGCAGTGGCGAGAAATGTGGCCTACGCGCGAGCACTTGAAGCAGATCTGCCGGTCATGATGGGTACGCCCCTCGTCTGTATTGCGATATCTTGGGTAACTTGGGACGAAGGTGTTGCGGGCCGTAGCGGCAGCGACCACGGGAGAAATGGGGCTCGCACTCCGAGGTTCGACGGTGTGGCTGGAGGGCATGCCCAAGTTGGCGACCTCCTGGCGGACGACAGCTTGAGTAAGGGATATTGTGGCAAGGGTGTTGACCGACAAGGGCGCGTTGGTTGTAACAGGAGCCAGGGCCTCCAGTTCACGGCGCATGATGCAAGTCACGTTGTCGGGGTTTGAAGGCTGCCTCAGTGTCCGCAGATCCTCACACGTGGAACTCGCAGCTGGGTTAGGTAGGCGGTCAAAGCGGTGTGCAATGCGCCGGTGCTTGGCCTGCTCGAAGCGTCGACACACCTACAGAACGGAGTCAACCGTAGAGCAGTCCCGGCATAGAAGAAGACAGAAGGCATCGTCGGCAATGCCTTTAAGAATGTGGCCAACCTTATCGTCTTCGGTCATGTTGTGTCGATCTTTCGGCACAGTGCCAAGAGGTCTTGGATGTATGTAATATATGATTCAGTGGCCGTTTGGGCGCGAGATGCAAGTTCTTTTTTGGCAGCAAGCTGACGGCCAACTGGTTTCCCAAACAGGTCGCGGAGCTTCTGCTTGCAGACATCCCACATAGCAATTTCTTCGTGGGTTTCGAACCAGACGCGTGCGGTGCCGGCAAGATAAAACATCACATTGGCCAGCATCAGCGTGACGTCCCACCTATTGTGCTGGCTAACACGCTCGTAAAGCGAGAGCCAGTCCTCGACGTCCACGCCATCTGTACCGCAGAATGTGCCCGGGTCGCGAGGGTGGGCTACGACGACAGTTGGCGTGGCAGGCGCAGACGAGGGGGCCGGGTCGGTAGTCATCTCGACGGTTCTGCCCGTCGGCTCGTCGCCTCGAACGCGCGACCCCCAGCAAAAGATGTTACTGGGGATGTTACAGTATTACCGTTACGGTAAGTCTATATTGGCGGCTGCTCTGAGATGGCCAGCACTCGGCTCAGACTCCGACGGCCCAGCTACCCACTGTCAACGTCGTCGTCGCCCAGCGCACCGCCACTTCTTTGTTCACGATTCGTTCATTTATTCAGTAACCAGTTCACCACTAACAATATATATATATATATATATATATATATATATATATATATATATATATATATATATATATATATATATATATATATATATATATATATATATATATATATATAGCGAACCAGGGAAGGGGAATGAGGGGCTCGTTATAAAAAAATTCAGGGGGCACTCTGACTGTCTAAAGTGCGTAGAGGCGAGAGCGTTTTCCGCACCACTTGGACTGCCTCTGTGGCACTGGTGGCGTCACACATAATTGAGTACTAATTACTAAGTGATGACAAATCACTAATTAATGGTTAATCGCTGATTAACGCCTGAATACTAATTAAGTGCTAATTAATGACGCTTAAGCTTCGCGTTTAGGAGTGGAACGCGACGGCGTGTTGTAGCGCTGCCAAGGAGTCTACGGAACGCCACCACCTGTTCGGCGCCATATCTTGCCCTATGAACGCAATGCTATGAACGTAACGCAGAGCACGCTTTTTGAGGAAAGGAAATGACGCAGTAATTCTGTGTCATCTCGGTGGACACCTTAACCGCACCGTAGAGGAAGGGAGGAAGTGGGAGTGAAAGAAGACAGAGGGCCGTAATGAAGAAAATGAAAATTGTATTTGAGGAAAGGAACTCACGCAGTAACTTTCTCACATATCTCTGTGGACACCCGTCAAAATTCAGGGGGGCACTTTTTTGACCCAAAGTGTGGTCACTGATGTGTGGTTAAGATGTTAAACTTGGCCTGTAAAAGTGGAACGCGACAGCGTCTTGCAACGCCGCCAGGGAGTCTATAGAACGCCATCGCCCGTTCGGCTGTACGCCTCGCTCGTCGGTATTCTCCGCTTTCTAAGTGCAGAGCACCAGGCCAGATATCAATCTTTATGGGTGACCTCTTTGTCTTCGTTTCATTAAATAGTAGTAGTAGTAGTAGTAGTAGGTTTATTTGGCCATATTGTATACAATATGCCCTCGAGGTGAGGCTAAAGGAGGTAGACCAAGCATGCCTCCTGACAAGGCCTACACCCCGATCACACATCATGGAAACGGGGGCCGAATGGACAAGAGATAAAAAAACAATGAGCAAACATGATCACAATAGAAAATAGTTAATGATAGACAATAATAAATATCAATTAACAATAAACAAAACATTTCACAATATGCACATTTAAAAAAAAAAAAGCAGAACACAAACACACACTAAAAAAAACAACTAAGTATACAGAATTAGCTGAAATTTAACCGGGCGAGAAAAGAATCGTCAGTTTTTTCTTGAATACAGACACACTATAACTTTCTAAAGCAATCTGAATAAGAGACTGGTAGGTATTACACAATGTTATAATTTGATAATCGGTTGTTTGTTTACCATAATTTGTCCTGGGTCTTGCAGTAGATAGGGCAACGGAACGTAGACCATACGCAACGTTTCTTGAATTATAAGTGTTAGAAAAAGAGCTAAAGTCATGCTTGACTTTATAAAAAATATGAAGAGCCAAACTAAAATTGTATGAATGAAAGAAATTGCGAACATGAAATGTTTCGAAAAGATTTGTTTCAACAGATGAACTTGAACTTAATAAACGTAGAGCTCTTTTCTGGAGAGAAAGCAATTTGTATGAATCAGTTTTGTTGCATGTACCCCACACTAGGTTGCAATACACCAGGTGAGAATGAACAAGGGCAAAATATAGCTGTTTTTTAACTTGTAGTGGGAGGAGATGTCTAACACGATAAATAACATAAATAGATCTGGCCATTTTTAGTCTAATGTAGTTTATATGATCAGTCCAACCCAAATCGCTACGAAAAAACACACCAAGGAACCGGCAACTATGAACTTGCTCGATGTTAAAGTCATTAAAAAATAGTTTGATGTGATGATCTAATGGTTTGTTTTTTGGATGGAAGAGCATAAACTTTGTTTTGTTTACGTTTAATTGAAGTTGATTAACATAGAGCCAAACCGCTAACTCCTCAAGCCAGGCATTACATTGGTGTTCAATTACTTGGAGACTGGAGCCGGAAAAAAAGACATTAGTATCGTCGGCATACATCATGATATTAGGAGTTAATGGAATGTTTACAATGTCATTAATATAGAGAATAAATAAAAGTGGTCCCAAAATTGAACCCTGAGGGACACCGAATTTTATCATACCAAAACTGGATTTTACATCATGAATCTGAGTGTACTGTATCCGTGCAGTTAGATAACTTTCCAAAAGTGAATTTGCCACTCCACGGATCCCGTAAGTCTTTAATTTATGGAGCAGTATTGTATGTTGCACAGAATCGAAAGCTTTGCGCAGATCAAGAAAAATTCCAACTGAAAAAAGCTTAGTTTCTATATTGTTAATTATAGAGTTCTTAATATCTAACAGAGCAGATTCTGTTGATTTACCGGCCTGAAAGCCATACTGTTGGGGGCAGATAAGATGTTTAGCTTGTAAGAAATTGTTTAGTCGCCTATAGAGTACACGCTCAGCTAACTTCGAAAACAAAGGCAATACCGAAATAGGACGGTAATTATTTGGGTCATTTTTGTTGCCTCCTTTGAATAAAACGGTAACTCGTGCGACTTTTAATTTGCTAGGGAATACACCAGAAAGTAGCATTCTGTTACAAATATGCGTAAGAGGGCCAGCAATAATATTTACAGCACATTTGATAGGAAAAGCAGCAACTTCGTCATCTCCAGGTGAGCAGGTGTTCCTAAAAGAATTAATGATAGAAATAACTTCATCCTCTGAAGTAGGGGACAAAAATATAGATTCAGTACTGCAAGAGGGTAAGTATGAGTCTACAGTCCGAGTTGAATGACAGCTAGCAGAGGGTCGGTATGCTCCGGCAGCTAAAAAGTGTTCATTCAGCATATTGGCAAGGGAAACTCCAGCATAATTCACCCCATTGACTTTCAGCTCAGAGGGAAGACAATTCTTCCTGTTCCCTATAATAACGTTAATACCTTGCCAAAGTAATTTAGGATTGTGTAAGATTGACGAAAACTTATTAATATAGAAAAAAGATTTAGCTTTCTTTAGATTTGAGTTTAATTTATTTCGAAACTTCTTAAACTTAACTAAATCATCCGGGCATCTCGTTTCCAAAAAAACGAGAGAACATTTTGTTCTTTTCTTTAATTTGTTTCAAAAGTGCTCCTGTCATCCATTCTTTTCTAGCCTTTCTATGTTTTTTTATAGTTTGAGTTGGGAACGCAGCGTAATAGCATTCAAGCAGCTTCTGAATAAATATATCATAAGCACGGGACGAGTCATTTTCACCATATACATCTACCCAATTAATTGTAGACAACAAGTGACAAAATGTGGAGATGCTCTTCTCATCATTAACTCTACGAGCGTGAACGGGTTTGTTCAATTTGGTCGTATCAGGAAAAAGTGAAAAGAAAGGCAAGTGATCACTAATCCCAGAAGAAAAAACACCGGATATGCAACTCTGAGGTGGGAAATTAGTGAAGCACAAATCAATTAATGTTTCAGAGTGCAAGGATATGCGAGTAGGCAATTCAATAGTATTGTCACAACCATTAGACAGCATTATTTCATTTAAATTAATCTTCAGAGCGTTATCCTCCAAAAAGTTGATATTGAAGTCACCTAGCACAATGATACGCCAGTTGTTTTGGTTTGCAAACTTCAGAAAACAATCAATGAAGCGAAAAAAATTGTCAGAATTTCCTTGAGGGGGGCGATACACAACCATAATAGCAACTCTATGAAAAGCAATGCAGACAGTTTCAAAATCAGTACAAACAAGTGAATAATCCGACAAGACCTCAAAGCACAAATAATTTTGCACATATAAAGATACACCACCACCACGCTTTCCATCTCGATATACTGAAATAGGTTTGTAACCAGGAAACTCGCTGACATCTGCATTTGAGGTAAACCATGTTTCAGTGAAGGCAATAAGGTCAAAATTAAAGTTCAGTTTAGTTAATTCAGCTTCTACTTCTTCTGATTTATTTTTTAGGCTTTGACAATTCAAGTGGTAAAGAGATAGTGTGTTGCGAGGATTGTAAGCACCGTCCTTTAGAAAGTCGGTGAATGACTCGGCAGTAAAATAAGCCATTGTTGAGCAGGTGTACTGCGCAGTCTCGCAGCAACAGTGATTAAACCATCTTATCAATGTCCTCCTCACAAGCTATCCTGATGGCTCGTGCACCAGCCTGCTTTCGAGCGTAGATCTTTCCTTCCTTTGACCAGACGAAAGCGTACTTCATTTCCTTAGCCTTCATTTTAGCGAGCCACAGTAAATTCCTGCTAGAAGCCGTCAGGTTATCAAAGAATCGAATGTCATCTTCGCATTCTTTGCGCTTTGAAATCCAGTCTGTTTTTGTGGATCGGTTGGCAAAACGGATCAAAACCACAGGCACCTTGTCAGGTTGAGATGGAAGGCGGTGTAGCCCTTCAATGTCCTTTGCTACAAGTGTGGGCAAGTCAAGCTTCACAGCAAGGCTGTTTACTTTGCTCAGTAAATCTTCACCATCTGTCACAGGCATTCCATGTATTTCCATGTTTTGCCGCCTACTGTACTGGCTCAGGTCGTTCAATTCCTGACGCAGTTTTCGAATTTGCTGCTCGTCCTGGTTTGCCTCAATGTCGTCAACTCTCTTACGTAGGAGCTCGATTTCCTTGTCATGCCTATTAGATACTTCGAGCAATTTGTCATACGTGTCAGACATATGTTGTACAGACATTTCAATGCTTGAAACGGTTTCCTTCAAAGATGTCAGATCATCCACTTTGGCTGTGAGATTTGCCAAAGACCTACTAATCTCAGCAAGCTGTTTGCATAAGACAGCAGAAGATGCATTACTGCTGCTATCATGACTGCGAGACGCCAAAGATCAACATGTCAAGCATTTCAGGGCTTTTCTTAATTCAGCATTTTTTGCTTTGAAACTCCGCTCCCCAACCCCTGCACACTTCCCTATATGAAACCTTTGACAGCAATCCGCACAAGTCATAAATTCTTCACCATCTATAATGTCTTCGTAGCATGCAGAACAAGGATCAAAATTTTCAGATGACATTGCAAGCAAGACACTAGACCATGGGCAGCAGTGGCAGCAGTGGCGGCAGTATGCACTGGCAGCTTAACAACAGTAAGAAAAGACAACTGACCTGCAAATTCAAAACAGTTGTTTGAGCACTCTTGTGCAGCAACGTGCCACCGCCACCGCTGCCCGATGTGTGAAGGCTCTCGACGACTTGCGCAGCTTTATAGCCAGAAGGAAGGGGCGTATCTTCACGTGATGACAGCACGATAGGCAGCCGCACACGGTGCGTCAACGAAGCCAGCAGAATGCAGATCGCGCTTGATACGGAAATTCTTGCAGACGGACAGCAGCGAAGGAACTGCAAATTCAAAACAGTTGTTTGAGCACTCTTGTGCAGCAACGTGCCACCGCCACCGCTGCCCGATCTATCAATCATCCATCAATCTATCAATCAATCAATCAATATATCAATCTATCCATGATCTATCTATCAATCTATGATCTATCTATCTTTAGTTGCGTAATTAAGCAATTAACTAAGCTCACTCCCACTTACTTGGAGCATCACATTACGATCCTTTCAATTGGTTGCATGGTTACTAGCCAAAGTACAATTGGCCCGGTTTGAAATTCGCGCACTCTGACGTCACGACCGTTTCGACCAATTGAAGAGCGTGAGATTTCTGTGTACAGCTGCTGCTTACAACGAGGAGACATTAAAGGCTTCCGATTTAATAGGAGAGAAGGAACAGCCAGAGAAACCAAGGGACACAGGGGATTTTTTTAATTTATTTATTTTGTGCTGTTCTTCAATTTAGAATATTACTGAATATGTTATCGCTTAAAGCTGATTGATTAGAAAAGCAGAAAAAAAACAACCACACGCCGCCGGTAGGATCCGAACCCAGGACCTCCGAATTACGCGTCCGGTGCTCTACCGCTGAGCTACGGCTACGGCTGTCAAATCTTCTGCTTTCGGGGGTATCTATGTTTACAAATAACCTAACCTTGAGAGTGTTCATCAGCGCCACCCACGCTCTTAAGCGGCGGACGTACACTGTTAGCAAAAAAAACACAAAAGGGTAAATGGCTTGTGCTCTAGCGCACACCCAAAAATAGGTTTTTTTACTCCATATGTATGGTGTTTTTTATTTACTCCTCTATATAAGGGAGTTATTTTGGAGTGAAAAGGGAATAAATTTTTTACTACCCACAGAGATGGAGCCCAAAAATGGCGGCATGTTTTTTTATCCTCATTCAGGCTCATTCTTACAGCAGTGACGGCGGCGGGAACGGGCAGTAGCTCTGCGGGCCGCCGGCAACCCAACTTGGGAAACAGCGCTGCCCTAATGTGACCCCGCGTCACGCATTCTTTCCGCCGTCTGCTAGCCCAGGGGCGGCGCACGCGGCAGGAGTCGTCTGCTTGTCTCCTTTTGCTGTACGAGCTCGTTTGGTTCGCTATGTTCCTAGATAAAAGGATGTAACATTATAATCAATAGTTTAAAAACTGAAAAGGAGATGCTGGGTAGTTTTCACGGTCATGCACCACGCTATATTTGACCCAAACGCAGAGTAGAAAAGATGAAAATACACCTGATGGTAGTTTGGAATGGCAGTGTTTGCTTTCATTTTCACTTCTTTAAGGCTTGGATTTTAAACATGGCTGAGGAAAAATGTGGCCTCATGAGCTCAATCAAGAGCTCAGCGTTGACACTATGTTCTACCACAGTTCCATGTTCATGGAACACACAATCTGCTGCAACACATTTCGAGAACCACACTGAATAAAGCCTGTGAGAATTAGGCCTAAGCGGGAGCTGTAACGGGGTGGCGACACAAACAAAGGAAAGTCAAGTATCGTTAGAGCGCTGGAGGCTTCACAGGGGCAATTTAATTATGTAACGTACTGTAGCGGAAAACGGCGACAAGTTGATATCTTGTACCGCGGCAAGCGCCCGTGAAGAGGCAGAAGTCAGCAGAAATCCAGCGACGATGGTGACCAAGCGGTCGTCACTCACCGCCATTATCCGACAACTGACCACAAGCAGACGAGACGCCAGGCGGCGGGGCGGATTGCACAAAATGGTGTTTTCTTTACTCCATTTCGGCACTGGTAGAGAATTCGGCACAGTTAACTCCATTTGCATACTGGAGTAAATGCTGGTAAAAATCTTGAAAAAAAACAGCGCTTGCAGACAAAGGACCAGAACAAGAAGGACACACAACGGCGCGGACGTACAGTTGTGTGTCCTTGTTCTGGTCCTTTGTCTGCAAGCGCTGTTTTTTCTCAAGATGTACCCCCACCAACTCGCCCAGCAACACAGCTTGCTGGTAAAAACTCATTTTTACTGCATTATTCCCTCATGGGAGTAAAATGGAGGAGAGACCACCTTTTTACTCCCCACTCATGGAGGAAATGTTTTCACAAATGGAGTAAAAATGGTGGACGCCACCATTTTTACTCCCTTTTGGGTATATTTTTCTGTACAGTGTAGCACGTCCTGAAGTACCGCTGATGTGACGTAGAACGTCACTGAACGGCGAGGGTGGAAGCTGTGTAAGAACCCTCCTATGCTTCCTATGGCATCAAGGCTTCCAGAACCGAGGCCCTCGCTGAGCAATTAAGCAAACCAGGGAAGGGGATGAGGGGCTCATTATAAATATGAGAGAAGCCAACATCCAGAGAAACCAAGGGACACAGGGGATTTTCTTAATTTACTTATTTATTTTGTGCTGTTGTTCAATTTAGAATATTACTGAATATGTTATCACTTAAAGCTGATTGATTAGAAAAGGAGAAGAAAAAACAACCACATGCCGCCGGTGGGATCCCAACCCACGACCTGTGAATTACGCGTCCGGTGCTCTGCCGCTGAGCTAAGGCGACGGCTGTCAAATCTTCTGCTTTCGGGGGTATTTATGTTTACAAATAACCTAAGCTTGAGAGTGTTCATCAGCGCCACCCACGCTCTTAAGCGGCGGACGTAGCACGTTCTGAGGTACCGCTGATGTGACGTAGAACGTCATTGAACGGCGAGGGTAGAGACTGTGTGAGAACCCTCCTATGCTTCCTATGGCATCAAGGCTGCCAGAACTGAGGCCCTCGCTAAGCAATTAAGCAAACCGGGGAAGGGGATGAGGGGCTCGTTATAAGTATGAGAGAAGCCAACAGCCCGAGAAGCCAAGGGACACAGGGGATTTTTAAGCATGAAATGCTTTTAGCCCCCGTTGTCGACAGTGTGGTGACGTCACGCCGAGACCGAAAGCCATCATCCGGGCACTGAAATCCACTCATCCGGGCACTGAAATCCACTCATCCGGGCACTGAATTCCAGTCATCCGGGCACTGAATTCCAGTCATCCGGGCTCTGAAACGAGAACATCCGGGCACCGTACGAGACTTAACGAGATTTAACGAGACTCTCTAAGCCCTCCTACGGGACCGGCATGCAAGCGCCGGTTGGTCTCCAAAAGAGTCACAAAAAATAAATGCTGCCAATGCCTTCTCCATGTTTATCAAGATATCAGTCGCTGTGCGTTTGATAATGCACGGAATTATAATTTCCGATTTCTAATAACGCGTGCAAGAAGCACATAAATGCCACGATACACTTCGTTGTCATACGTGATCTCTTAGGGGCTTCGCGCATCGAAGCAAAGCCGCGCAAGCGCACAGGGGCCCGGGGGAGAAGCACTGCGTTCAAAGGGCAAGGCATCGCGCCGAACGGGTGGTGGCGTTCCTCCCTTCCATTACGGTGCGGTTCGGGTGTCCACCGAGATGGCAGAGAATTACTGCGCCATTTACTTTCCTCAAAAAACCTTGCGTTCAAATGGCAAGGCATCGCGCTGAACGGGTGGTGGCGTTCCTCCCTTCCTGTACGGTGCGGTTCGGGTGTCCACCGAGATGACATTAGGCCCGTAAACATTTCATGCTTACTCTACTCCCGGTTACGGGAGGGGCAGAGATTTTTTTAATTTACTTATTTATTTTGTGCTGTTGTTCGATTTAGAATATTACTGAATATGTTATCGCTTAAAGCTGATTGATTAGAAAAGCAGAAGAAAAAAACCACATACTGCCGGTGGGATCCGAACCCACGACCGCCGAATTACGCGTCCGGTGCTATACCGCTGAGCTACGGCGACGGCTGTCAAATCTGCTTTCGGGGGTATTTATGTTTACAAATAACCTAACCTTGAGTTGAGAGTGTTCATCAGCGCCACCCACGCTTTTAAGCGGCGGACGTAGCGCGTCCTGAGGTACCGCTGATGTGACGTAGAACGTCATTGAACGGCGAGAGTGGAAGCTGTGTGAGAGCCCTCCTATGCTTCCTATGGCATCAAGGCTGCCAGAACCGAGGCTCTCGCTAAGCTATCTAATCAATCAGCTTTAAGCGATAACATATTCAGTAATATTCGAAATTGAACAGCACAAAATAAATCAGTAAATTAAAAAAAATACCCCGTGTCCCTCGGTTTCTCTGGCTGTTGGCTTCTCTGATATTTATAACGAGCCCCTCATTCCCCTTTCCTTGTCTGCTTAAATGCTTAACGAGGGCCTCGGTTCTGGCAGCCTTGATGCCTTAGGAAGCATAAGAAGGTTCTCACACAGCTTCCACCCTCGCCGTTCTATGACGTTCTACGTGAAATCAGCGGTGACTCAGGATGTGCTACGTCCGCCGCTTAAGAACGTGGGTGGCGCTGGTGAAGACTCCCAAGTTCAGGTTATTTGTAAACATAAATACCCCTGAAAGCAGAAGATTTGACAGCCGTCGCCGTAGCTCATCGGTAGAGCACCGGACGCGTAATTCGGAGGTCGTGGGATCGGATCCCACCGGCGGCATGTGGTTGTTTTTTCTTCTGCTTTGCTAATCAATTACCTTTAAGCGATTAAATTGATCAACACCACAAAATAAATAAATAAACTAAAAAAATCCCCTGTGCCCCTTGGTTTCTGTGGCTGTTGGCCTCTCTCACAGTTATCTTATGTGTGCTCTGTGGTTATTTATTCTCAGTCGAAAGGACTTTCAGTTTGCCCAATATACTGAGCACGGCACACACCGCACTCGAGAAGGTAGACTACGTTGCTGGTGTCACAGTTGAAATCTCCTCGAATTTTGAATGAGAAAGACGACGCTGTGCTGCGAGCTGCTGTGACCTTATTCATCATTGGACAGAGTTTACAGCGCGGTTTATTGCAAGGTGTGCACCCTGAGACTTCACCGTTGTCTAGTTTCGAGGAGGTTACGGCATCTTTGATATTTCTTGCCCTCCGATATACGACATGGGGTGGTTCGGGAAGCAAGCGCTTAATTTTGTCGCTCTGAAGGAGAATGTTGTGATGCTTTCTGAGAATAGCATTAACATTCGGTGCTGTTGGAGAGTAGGTTAATATCAGATTAGTTGGGTAGTTCGTCTGCGCAGTCTTGGTGTTATTTAGCATTGTACGGCGGTCTTGTGCTGCAGCTTTTTCCAAGACACCGTCGATGATAGGCTTCGGGTAGCGCTGTCGGACCAAATCCTTGCGGAGAGTCTCACAGTTAGAAGCGAAGTCCTCTTCATGGGAGCAGATGCGTTTAAATCTTAGAGCCTGGCTCTATGGTATTCCTTTCTTGCAATGTTTTACTGTGGCTACTTTCAAAATGCAAGTCTTGGTGCCTGTCCGTTGGCTTCCTAAACACGGAGGTGACAAGCTTGTTTTGCGAGATCTGAAGTTTGACATCCAGAAAGCTGATCGTAGAGGTTGAGTAGGTGTGGGAGAAATAGATGCTTCTGTGAGCATTATTAAAGTTAGCGATGAATTTGAGTAGCTCTTCTTCACCATGGCACCATATAAGAAATATGTCATCTATAAACCTCCTATAAAAAAGGGGTCTGAAGAGACAGCTCTCCAGATATTCAGTTTCCAGAGTGCCCATAAATATATTGGCATAATTAGGACCTACTTTAGTCCTCATTCATGTTCCACTAATTTGCACATAGTGGTCGCCATCAAATTCAAAGTTATTCATTTCCAGCACCAAATTCAGAAGTGTTTCAAGGGTCGTGCCATCCACTGGTCTTTCCAGTCCTGAGCCTCTGTAAGCATTAGCGACCGCCCTGATCCCGTCCGAGTGGGGTATGTTGGTGTATAGGGACGCGACATCGAGGGTAACGAGTATGCTGTTTTCTGGAATGCACAGATCAATCATGTCAGAAAGAAAATGAGTTGTGTCTTTGACAAACGAAGGAAAAGTTGGTGGTATGTCTCTGATTAAGCTGTCGACAAAACTGAAAATTTTTTCTGACGTGGTTCCTTTTCCGGAAATAATTGGTCGTCCTGGATTATTTTCTTTATGTATTTTTGGCAGAAGGTAGAGCCTACCGGGGATGGGAGACAACGGAAGCAAAGAGTTGGCGATTTTATCAGTTATTTTGTTCTCCTTTACGAGGTCTTCTAGAGTGGTTCGGACCAGGTGTTTGACATGTCAAGTTGGGTCGGAAGCTACAGGTTTGTAGAGAGATTGGTTGCTTAGCTGCCGCTCTGCCTCATTCTTTTAGTCTGGTATTCATGACTACAATTGCACCACCTTTGTCTGCGGGCTTTATAATTATGTCGGACCGTGTGGCGAGAGACTTCAAGGCAATTTGTTCCTTGTGTGAAAGATTTTTTTCGGCAATATGAGCGCCTTTTATATTCTGACAGTATATCACTGTGCACGGCCTTTATGTAGAGATCGACACATTTGTCGCGCTGTGGAGGTGGAGTCCAGTGCATAGTTGACGGAAGAGATGGTGCAGCGTCTTTGTTTTGAGACTTATTATCATAGTACTCTAAGAGCCTAAGGCGACGGGCAAAATTATCTAAGTCTTTGTAAAACTGGAGCTCATTTAAGTTTCCGCTGGCGGGGCAAAGCTCAGGCCTTTCGATAGGATGCTCCGCTCTTCATTGGATAGCTATGAATCTGATAGATTAACTATAGAGACACCTTTCCATGTTTGTTCACCATCAGAACTATGTTCACCGCTAGCAGTTTCTTCGGCTATGTTTATTATTTCTCGACTCTCGGTAAGAACAGCAATAGCGTCGCGGCTGAGTTTGTTTTGTTTTCTGGCAAATAATAGGCCACTTTTTTCGGCTTTGAAGTCTTCTAAAGTGCGCATCTCGTTGTCTGTCAGAAGATTCCTTGTGTCCCTTGGTTTCTGTGGCTGTTGGCATCTCTGATATTTGTATATATATATATATATATATATATATATATATATATATGAGAGATGCCAACAGCCACAGACACCAAGGGACACAAGGGGTTTTTAATTAATTTATTTATTTTGTGGTGTTGATCAATTTAGAATATTACTGAATATGTTATCGCTTAAAGGTAACTGATTGGAAAAGCAAAAGAGAAAACAACCACATGCTGCCTGTGGGATCTAAACCCACGACCGTAATTCGGAGGTCGTGGGTGCCGAAGGTGGCGTCGAGGGAAACGCCCAGTTACTCCTCGATCGAGGACTCGGCGTCGCAAGGGGAGTCGCCCAAATTCGAAGCCAAGCCAGCACCTGGGCCAAGCCCAGGTGCTGCTAACCAACTTCACCGAAGAATACCGGCGTCTGAATAAAGTTACGACGATTGCTTTTCTCGACAAGCTGGCAGACACCAAAGACATATTTGCCCTACCCAACCAACCCGTAGAATCATCTGACCAAGGCCATGAACCCACGTTTGATATCAACCCTGCATTAACCAGGAGCAGACAAGACCAAATGCGCAGTCATCTTCAAAGTTACAGCGACTGCTTCTCATTAGCATCGAATGTGCTACGAACCGGGCTTGCAAACACCGCATTGTCACAGACGAACACGCCCGACCACTGCGACAGAGTCCCTATCGCGTATCGCCGCTAGAACGCCAAGCTATCTGCAAGCAAGTTGAGGAAATACTACTTGACGACGTCATCCAGCCATCGAGGAGCCCCTGGGCAGCACCAGTCGTCCTAGCGAAAAAGAAAGACGGCACCCTTCGCTTCTGCGTCGATTACAGCCGCCTTAACAGCATTACGAAAAGGATGTCTGCCCCCTCCCCCGCATAGATGACACATTGGATCGGCTGTGCAACGCTAAGTACTTCTCACCGATGGACATGAAGAACGGCTACTAGCAAATTGAAATCAACGAAAGAAATCTCGAAAACACTGCGTTCATCACACCAGACGGACTCTTCGAGTTCAAGGTGATGCCATTCAGCCTCTGCTCTGCCCCAGCGGCGTTTCAGCGAGTAATGGATACGGTGATCGCAGACTTGAAGTGGGAAGTTTGTCTAGTATACTTAGATGACGTTGTTGTCTTCTCCTCAAGCTTTGAAGACCAACTCAGAAGGCTTCGGATAGTGCTGGACACAGTCAAGTCTTCAGGCCTAACACTGAAACCAGAGAAGTGTCACTTCGCATACGAGGAGCTGCTGTTCCTTTGTCACGTTGTAAGCAAGGATTGAGTTCGACCAGACCTCAGAACAGAAGACGGTTGCGATCGCAGAGTTTCCACAGCCTAATGACAAGAAAGCTATACGCAGATTCTTTACACTGTGCGCTTATTACAGGCCATTCGTCAAGAACTTTTCGCGCATCGCTGAACCCTTGACCCGACATACAAATGCTGACGTGCCTTTTAAATGGGAAATGCCGCAAGTGGAAGCTTTCAAAGAGCTGAAGCGCCGCTTACAGTCCCCTCCTGTGCTCGCACACTTCGATGAAAACGCCGAAACCGAAATTCATACAGATGCAATCAGTGTGGGCTTAGGAGCGGTCCTCGCTCAGAAAAATGGTAAACAGGAGAAAATTATCACGAACGCCAGTCGTTCACTGCCGAAAGCCGAAGCCAGCTATTCGACGACAGAGAAAGAATGTCTCGCCATTATTTGGGCCACGTGCAAATTCCGACCCTACCTGTACGGAGGACCATTCAAGGTTGTGAGCGATCACCATGATCTGTGCTGGCTTGCGAATTTAAAAGATTCCTCTGGCCGCCTTGCTCGTTGGTCCCTGCGCCTTCAAGAATTCGACATAAATGTAGTCTACAAACATGGCCGCAAGCATTCCGACGCAGACTGCTTGTCGCGAGCTCCCGTCGACACAGGACCGGAAGAGGAAGACGGCGACGCTTTCTTAAGAGCGGTAAGCTCCAGCAGTTTCGCGCAGCAGCAGCGCACGGATCCTGAGTTGCAAAGCCTAGTTGATTATGTGAAAGGCAAGACCTCATCGCTTCCCCGAGTGTTCAAGCGGCAACTGTCGTCCTTCGTCCTTCACAATAATGTCCTCCTGAAGAAGAACTTCGCGCCCAACAGGACAGTGCATCTTCGTGTCGTGCCCGAAAACCTCAGGCAAGAAATTATGCAGGCATGTCATGATGAGCCAACTGCAGGGCATCTCGGTATTGCTCGCACGTTGCACCGAATCCAGGAGAAGTACTATTGGCCGCGGCTAGCTGCCGACGTTTCCCATTACGTGAAAACGTGCTGTGAGTTTCAGCGACGCAAAACGCCTCCGACTAGACCAGCCGGACTCCTGAACCTCGTACCACCGCCAGCTAAGCCCTTTCAGCAAATAGGAATGGACCTCCTCGGCCCCTTTCCGACTTCACCACCAGGTAACAAGTGGATCATCGTGGCCACCGACTACATGACCCGCTACACCGAAGCATAAGCGTTGCCTAGTGGTACCAAAACAGAAGTCGCAAAATTTTTTGTGAACAAATTCTCCTGCGACTCGGCGCCTCCGGAGTGCTCATCACAGACAGAGGAACGACATTAACAGCGGAGCTGACGCAAGCCATTTTAAACTACAGCCAGACAAGCCATCGGAGGACAACTGCCTATCATCCGCCAACCAACGGACTCACAGAGCGTCTGAACAAGCCCATCGCAGACATGCTCTCCATGTACATCGACGCCGAACACAAGACGTGGGACTCCATTCTGCCCTACGTGATCTTCGCCTATACTACTGCCGTCCAGGAGACAAGCAGGTTTACCCCATTCCAGCTGGCATACGGCAGGAAGCCCACGACAACACTCGACGCAATACTCCCGCACGTTTCCGACGAAGACAATAACCTCGACGTCGCCGCCTACCTTCATCGCGCTGAGGAAGCCCGAAGACTTGCGCGGCTTCGCATTCAAGACCAGCAGCACACCGACGCCCGACGCTACCATCAAGCGCCGACTAGACACGCATTACAAGCCAGGTGATCATGTTTGGATAATGACGCCTGTTCGCCGCCGTGGATTGAGTGAAAAGTTGCTGCTGCACTACTTTGGCCCGTACAGGGCTCTCCGTCGCATCGGTGACCTCGACTATGAAGTCATCCCCGACTTCACGACAGCATCTCAGCGACGCCGCACACGCCCGGAAGTCGTACATGTCGTACGCCTGAACCCATATTATGAACGCTAAGGGACTCGAAGTTTGCATTCTCGGTGTTTATTTTCATTTTAAAGCATCCAGACGATGCTTCTTTGGGAGGGGGGTAATGCCACGTATCACTGTGGTGTCCGTTCGTTCCGCAAGCCCGCAGGAATGGGGTGTTATCATCTTTGTTCGTGACGCGAGAAACGACCGGACTAATCTCGATTGATCACAGCCATGAAGAGCTGCATCTACGTGTTTCCAGATTACTCCAGATGATCTCGACCTGTTATCCTTGCAGCCTTTAAATGCCGGCTTTAAGTTTCCTTGCCGGCTTTAAATGAAACGATGCCGCGAGCAGCGGGCATTCGTAGTTCGACGACTGACGAGCACGTTTGTTGCTTACGCCGCCGCCGAGTGATTCAGTTCTTTTGCGGGCGCAAGAGAGCCCAAATAAAGAGCTTCGTTTCCAAGTCTCGGTGTCTTCCTGACCATTGGACTCCCGTCAATACAACGTGACAGTATTTTAGGGTTATGATGTTCCTAAATGCAGAAGCCTGTCGACCAAATGTGTACTTAATCGAAGCCATCATCTTCATTATCAGCCTGACTACGCCCACTGCAGCCCAAAGGTCTCTCCCATGTCTCTCCAATTAACCCTGTCCTTTGCCAGTTGCTGCCAAGGTATCCCAGCAAACTTCTTAGTCTCATCCGCCAACCTAACTTTCTGCCACCCCTTCCTTGCTTGCCTTCTCTTGGAATCAACTCCGTTACCCTTAAGGGCGAGCGGTTATCTTGTCTTCGCATTACATGCCGTGCCCAAGCATATCTGTTCCTGTTGATTTTGAGTAGAATATCATTAACCTACGCTTGTTCCCCTACCCACTCCGCCCGCTTCCGATCTCTTAGATTTACATTTATTGTGATGACTAAGCGCCCGCGCGGCAGCCTGAGGACATGATCGCCATCATGATCAGCGGGACTGCAATCGGCGAGCGCGTGCTTCCTGTTGGTGCTGTTCGAACCGCTGACTGTCGGTAAACGCCGTTCCGCACCTTGTGGTTTGTGCCGTGCCGTGCTTTGTGCCCGAAAAATCCATTACAAGTCGCGGAGGTGGGCTCTGATCGCGTCCTGGAGCTAAGAAACGGCACCGTTACCACCCAAATGCCGAGAGGCACAGCACCGCCACCACCGCTGCCGCCACTGGTACCGCCAGCACCTGTTATCTGCGCTGGCATGCCTCGGCAGCGGGACCGAGCTGTCTTCAGCGGCACAGGTGGCAGTGATGTCGAAGATTGGCTGGCGTCCTACGAGCGGCTAAGCGCGCACAACCGCTGGGACTATACCATGAAGCTTAACAACGTTATCTTCTACCTTGCTGACGTCGCCAACCTCTGGTTCCGTAACCCTGAAGCAGACATAACCACCTGGTCGGCTTTGAAAACGAGCTTTGCCGGGGTGTTTGGCCGTCCTGGTGTGCGCAAACTCCGCGCTGAACAGAGCTTGCGTGAACGGGCGCAGCATTCGGGTGAGACGTTCACCAGCTACGTGGAAGACGTCGTAGACCTGTGCAAACGCGTGAATTAGGAGATGTCTGAGGCCGATAAGATCCGCCTCATTATGAAAGGGATCGACGAGGATGCCTTTCAAATGCTTCTTGCCAGGCAGTCGGACGCCGTTGCCTCCGTCATCAGCTTGTGCCAGAGCTACGAGGAGCTCCGCAAGCAACGACTCCTCGCTCGTCGCCCGTTGCGACAGGCCGAGGTACTATCCGCGGATGCCGTGGTCGCTGGAGAGCCCCAGCTCATGCAGGAGGTCAAACGGTTCATCCGTGAAGAAGTTGCACGCAAACTCGCGGTCGTGCATGCGCCTCCAGCTCCGTCACCAGCACTTCCGCCGGCCTTTCAGCAGACCATCCAGGCACAGGTCGGAGACACCCTGCAGATCGCGGATGCCGTGCCACCCGTCCCTCAGCAGGCAGTGGCTGCCCCACTTACCTACGCCGCCGTGCTGTCCCACCCGGCTCCACATCCCTCTGGCAATTTCTCCGGCGCAACAGCAGCTCTGCCGCCTTTGGCACCGCGACCCGTTCGGTATTATCAGGTTCCCGCCCCACCATCGTTCCTGCACATGGCGCCAGCCCCCCTTCCCTACGGTCGCCCATGGCGCACTCACGACAACAGGCCCATTTGTTTTGCTGTGGCGTGCCGGACATGTCGATCGCTACTGCCGCAATCATACCTATTCGCCTACTGATGTCATGACGCCATCAGCATACGGGCCTTACACGCAGCACTACTGCATGCAGCCTAGTTCGCCAAAATCTTCGTTCACAACTGGCAACTAGTCCGCAACGCCGCGCCGCTCCAATTCTACGCGGCGCCGTTCCATCTCCCCAATGCGCCGCGTCAGCCCCAGTGAAGGGCGAAACTAGTGAGCGCAGTTCCCGAGGCAAGAGCTGCGCCTTCGGCGAACTTTACAAGGCCTCTGACGTCCACCACCAATGTCGTTGATGTAGTAGTAGACGGTGTTGCGACGTGTGCCTTGATTGACACCGGCGCAGCCGTGTCTGTCATGGACGCGAAATTTCGCCGCTGCATCAAGAAAGTTCTGACGCCATTCCCTGGTCTTTTACTGCGTACTGCTGACACGCAGAATAACTCACCCGCTCGCCGCTTGCACTGCATGAGTTGCTATCCAAGACGTCATCTACGCAATTGAGTTCGTGGTACTGTCCTTCTGCTCGCATGACGTCATTCTTGGGTGGGGCTTTCTGTCCGAACGCTCTGCTGTCGTCGGCTGCGCCCGTGCTGAAGTCACACTCTCTGTCCTACCCGACGACTCCACTGCCGAAACCGCTCAGTATCCAGACAAACTTCTTTCCCATGATGTCGAACTTCCTGCTTCCTCGTCCGTTGTAGTCTTCCTGTCCTGTGTCTCTCCAGCCGACCCACCCGACACACCTGTACTCTTTACTCCCTCGGAATTGTTCGTTCGCCGCAGAAACCTACCGCTTCCCTTCGCTGTCCTCACGATGACCTCCGGAACAGCACCCATGCTCATCAGCAATCATCTGCCCTCTCCTTTGACTCTGCTTCGTGGTGAATGCATTGGGTACGTAGCATCGGCTGAACTCCTACAAGTCGTTGACGACGTCGAGGCCGCTCCTACACCGTCGCTCGATGCTCTCACTCCGGCTCCCCTGTCACACCGACCACCCTCTGATGTGCTGTACAGTGCTATCGATGGAGACCTTCATTCGGCGTGCCGTGACCGGCTGTTCACCCTTTTGTGGGAATTTCGTTCGTCTTTTGATGCCTGCCACACTCCACTCGGCCGGGCTTCCCCTGTCACACATACCATCAATATTGGCACCCATCCTCCTCTGTGCCAACGACCATATCGCATGTCAGCTCCGGAGCGTCGCGTCATCACCGAGCAAGTGAACGGCGTGCTAGAGCGCGGGATAATACAGCCATCGAAGAGCCCATGGTTTTCCACGGTCGTTCTCGTTCGAAAGAAAGGCGGCTCTATCCGATTTTGAGTCGACTATCGACGGCTGAACAGTGTAACCCGGAAAGACGTTTATCTTTTGCAACGCATAGATACCTAGATGCCCTCGATTGCCTACAAGGAGCAGAATTTTTTTCGTCACTCGATCTGAGATGTGGTTATTGGCAAATACCCATGGCTGAGGATGATCACGCAAAAACAGCACTCGTCACGCCTGATGGGTTATATGTGTTTAACGTAATGCCATTCGGGGTTTGCAATGCCCCTGCTACATTCGAAAGAATGATGGACAATGTCCTGAGTGGCATATGCTAGAAGACGTGCCTCTGCTACCTTGACGACGTCGTCGTGTTTTCGGTCGACTTTTCGACACATCTGACTCGTCTGCGCCAAGTGCTCACTTGTCTAACCACCGCAGGGCTGCAATTAAATTAGAAAAAATGCCATTTCAGAGCTCGCCAACTGACCATCCTCCGTCACGTCGTCTCTATGCACGGCATTCTTCCGGATCCCGCAAAACATCTTGCATTTGCCGAATTTCCGAAGCCGTCCACGCCCAAACTGCGGAGTTTCAGCGGCCTATGCTCATATTTTCGGTGCTCCATCCGGAATTTAGCCACCATCTTTTCACCTTTGACGCGACTTCAAGCCCAAAATTCCTTGTCGTCGGGGTGCTCCAAATGTGATGATGCTTTCGCTACAATGCGGCGGTTCCTTACTTCACCACCCATACCTCGCCATTACGACCCGAACGCTCCAACCGAGATCCACGCGGATGCTAGTGGCATTGGCATTGGTGGTGTGCTTGCACAACGGAAGCCTGGGTTTCATGAATATGTCATCGCCTATGCCAGCCGCACACTGTCTAAAGCCGAGATCAATAACTCCGTGTACGAAAAACAATTTTGATATTGTGGGCAATATCAAATTTCGACCATTATCTCTATGGCCGCCCCTTCGAAGTAGTCACCGACCACCAGGCTTTATGCTGGCTGTCGTCCTTCAAGGATCCATCCGGCAGACTTGGTCGTTGGGCACTGCGACTTCAGGAGTGCGACATTCGAGTCATCTACCGTTCCGGACGCAAGCACGCTGACGCCGACGCCCTCTCCCGGTCACCGCTACTTGCCTACGATGCGACCCTGTGTAGCATTGAACCCGTGCTCTCTTCGTTATGCCCTCCAAACATGCATCTGGAGCAACGCAAAGACGCCTGGATAACCTCTCTCGTGCATCTCCTTTCCGGCCGCACTATGCCAGCGCCCTCCGGCTCGCTTCGTCATGAAGCCCGCCACTTCACTTTGCAAGACGGTCTTCTTTATTGCCGGAATTACATGTGAGATGGTTGAAGATGGCTTGTTGTCATACCTCGCGACTTACGCATTGAAGTCTGGCCATCTTTTCATGTTGAACCCCAGAACGCTCATGCTGGTCTCTTAAAAACATACACGCGACTTCGGCACCGGTACTACTGGCGCGGCATGTACACCTTTCTCCGAAAGTACATTCGCTCATGCATGCCTTGACTGCCAACGGCGAAAGACACCATCGCAGCTCCTTTCCGGACCATTGTAGCCTTTACCTTGCCCTGCCCGTCTGTTTGATCGACCTTTATGGGCCTCTGCCGCCTTCTACTTCTGGTCACCGCTGGATTGTCGTCGCCGTCGACCATCTTACACGCTATGCCGACACGTCCGCTCTTTCGGCGGCTACAGCCAGGGACGTAGCTTTTTTTCAGTCTGCGCAACCTCGTTCTTCGCCACTGTGCTCTCCGCGAGCCTCTTAGCGACCGTGGCCGCGTGTTTTTATCAGATGTTGTCCAGGCGCTCGTACAAGAATGCCGCGTGAGACGAATGGGCTGACCGAAAGGTTTAACCGGACGCTCGGTTACATGCTCACCAAGTATGTCACTCCCGACCACTCCAACTGGGACCTCGTGCTTCCATTTGTGACGTACGCCTATAATACCGCCGTCAAGTCTACTACTGGGTTTTCGCCATTCTTTCTTCTTTATGGACGCGAACCTACCTGTCTGCTTGACACCAACCTCCCCTACCATCCTGACGCATCTGACTGCTCGGCTGCTTCTGAAATAGCCCCGTATACCGAAGAATGCCGCCAACTAGCCCGATCCCTCACGTGCCGCGATCAACATCATCAGAAAGAACGCCGTGATTCAGGTCAACCCTCTGCCCGCGTACCTGCCGGCTTCCTTGTTTGGCTCTGGGTCCGTTCTGGTCCTCCTGGCCTGTCGTCCAAGTTCCGCTCCAAATATCACGGCCCCCTACCGTGTTGTCTGTGAGAGTTCTCCCGTGAATTACGCTGTGGAACCGTTGACACCCTCCTCTGACCACCGCCGCCGTGTCCGTGAAACCGTTCACATCAGCCGCCTCAAGCCTTACCACAAACCCGTGATGTGTACCACGCCGTGAGTCGCCAGGATGGCTCGTCCTTCGCCGGAGGTCGTTGTGATGACGAAGAAGTGCCCGCGCGGCAGCGGCACTGCTCTCGGCGAGCGCGTGCTTCCTGTTGGTGCTGTTGGAACCGCTGACTGTCGGTGAACTCCGTTCCGCGCCTTGTGTTTTGTGCCGTGCTGGGCTTTGTGCCGAAAAACACTATACATTATGATTATTTTTTTTGCATAGCTCGCTGCATTGTCGGGAACTTAGGCTAAACCATTTTCTTTAGCTTACAAGCTTTTGCCCCATAGGTGCGCATCGGTAAGATACAGCTTTTGTATACTTTTATCTTGAGGGATATTGAGTAGCTGCCATTCATGATCTGAGACATCCTGTCATATGTGCTCTACCCGATTCTTCTTCTTGTAGTTATTTTCCTCTCACGATTCGGATCAGCGGTCACTACCTGCCCTAAGTAGACGTGAAGTAGTCCGTATCATATTCGACACTGAAACGGTGGTGCAGATTACATAAGCATGGCTCAAATCACATTCAGCGTATTAGCAAGCGATGCATGTAGTTAATGTGTGCATTCTTTACCCCTTTGCCACCCTGCTCTGCAAATAAGCAAGCTGACAGTGCAGATGTCTTGGCTGCCTATATAATTTAGCTTGCCCTGAGTGCATTTGAGAATGCTGGCTATTTCTGTGCCTTTCGTACCAATCAACGGCGAGTTGTCCATTTCTTGTTAACTAGCCTGCAACCGGAGTTGCAAGCAATGTTGCTTTCCCCTGTGACTGGAAACACTAGAACTGCATTTTGATATTAGTTGTATTGGACATTCACCAATTGTTATTTGCTCTTACAGTGAGTTGGAGTGATGTTCTTGAGTAAACAATCGCTTGAGCTAGCACGTGGCATTCTTGTGTCATAACTGCAACAAAGAAACACGTTCACATAGAGAAAAACAACAAAACCGGTTCGTTAGTCCGTGTTTCGCCTTCCTTCTAGGTGTGAACGGGTTTCTTCGCTGCAGTTATGATACAGGCGTGATGTCATTGGAACACTTACAGACAGACAGGTTACTTTGCTGAAGTGCCTTGGTTGCGACATAGCAGAAAAAGCATGCCCTAGTCGTCTTAAATGTATTTGGAAATAATGCGAATCTCGGCGTCCAATTTTCTGAAGCAGTATCATTTATTGCAAATCATGCGCTTTCTTTGTATTTGGAAAGGGAACTGTTGAATACTACACAAAATGAAGGGCTGCGGAAGGGTTGCGCGTTCGAGGAGCGACGTAAACAGGCCCGACAGGGTATAGAAGAGGGGCTTCGGATACTTGGGAGGGTTGAATAGCGGCGACACAGCTGAAACCAAAGCTAGCAATTTGCTGTCGCACGACGGCTTGAATAGGTGGAAGGGGCAGGGGCTGGCGGACCAATTGCTTCAAGCTCACGGCGTAGAATACGGGTCACGTTCTCAGATGAGGTCGGCTGCTTCCGAGAACAATGATCTCGGCAGGAGGACGACGCAGCTGTGTTGGACCGGCGTGCGATATGACGTCAGAATTCTTTTATGATTTCTTTCTTTATTTATTTGATTTCATTTTCTCACAACAGAGAAAAAAGGAGCAGAAGCTCAAGGCTCACAGCCTGGCAGAGGCTCCTGCCCCAGGTAGCACAATTCGGCATTTCAGTGCACACTTAATAAAAAGAAAAGATAGACAGGGAAACAGCTCTCAATTACATAAACACATTTGAACATATAAATATTTCAACATATAAAACTGAACATATAAATATGGAATTAGACAACACTTAGTAGAATTTAAGAAAAAAGAAACGCTAAATGCACGTCTCGGCATTTCGACAATCTTGTCGCAGTTTTTGTAGAGCACTAGATTGAAGGCGTCGTCTGCGATGCCCTTGAGCTCATGTCCGATTTTGTCAGCCTCGCCGAACTCTGTATCCAGCGTGTAGCACACAGCCAACACATCCTGAATGTAGAAGACGTAGGACTCCGTCGATGACTGGGCGCGACTTGCAAGGTCTCCCAGCGGTCGTTAGCGCTGCACCGTTCATACTTGCGAAGCCAAGTCTCGACGGCGGCATCTTCGTCCCCAGAGAAGGGTCCAGGATCACGAGGTTGAGTGAGGGCGACGGAGAATACGGATGCTCCCGAATATCGGGGTGATGCTTCTCTCATTATCGGCCGTGGAAGGTAGCGTGCACTGCGTAGTTCCGTCTTGCCGCACCTCCACCAAGGATGTTACGGGGAAATGCAATTTACGTTTATTTACAAGCGTTTGGAGTTTAAAATGAATAGTTCCTAGCAGGGAGCACCAACGGGAACAGGGAACCCCATCAACCTGTTCTACTTCATCCCTTTCACGCGGGAGGCCACTCCGTCTTCCACTTCCTCTTCGTCGTGACAATATTTCTATTATCTCTGCCTTCATTCTTAATAAATCTTCCTCAAATAGATCGTCTATACTAGTGGAAAGTAATTCTCAGGTTTTGCTTTAAAGTTAATATCGATGAAGTAGTGTCAGCTGTTTAACCATGTGGATCTCATTCGATGTACAACTTGCATTCGAATTTTAAGAACAACAATGCATTCAAATTATATTTCGGCTTAAGTTGCACTATTTCGATGACGCTTTCTTGTGGCGAGGGTTCTGGAGGACTTAGCTGCAAAATATTGGCACTGCAACTTCGTACTTCTGGTATGAAAGGGATTTTTTGCCATGTTTTGGACCACCTCAAACATCGCTCGACCACTTGGCGTAGCAGTGGTGTAAGTATTACGAAGACGCACGATTGATCAAACCACTGCAAATGTTTGAGCTAAATGTTTTATAAACCTTACCCGAAAGTAAATTGTCTTGAAACATTCGATGTCTGGATGATGGCTTACTCGCGTTCCTCATACTAGTTAAAGTCACGCTAAATGAACTAAGTTTTAATTCTTGACATATTAAGAGTGTTTGCAGGAAAAGAACCTGCGTTAAAATTATTTTTTGAGACTGCTGTACGCTAAAATCAAAGCATGTGCACTGAGTTCGAAGCTGAATTCGTGAACGTTACTTTTAACAACTTGCTGTATGCAGTTTTGGTGCTTGTACGTAATAACGTCTGCGAGCAGAATTTATTTTGTATTTTAAAAGAATATAATGCGAAACTCTCTCTTGATCTAGAATTATCAGTCAGAAAAGGTCACTGAAGGAATATTTACCAAAAACTAAGACGATAGCTTTTTTAATGTAACTCAGTTTTCTATATTTCGAAAATTACGTCCTAAATATGGTTTCAACACGCGCAAATTTCTTAATTTATTCGTAATACCATACAAGGCTGAGTAATGCATTTAGTACGGGGGGCAAAAACATCGCAAGTACAATGTAAACAAGTAACAAATACCACGCGAAAGACAGCACAAAAAGGTTAAGAAAGAAGAAATAAAAACAACTACTGCTGTTCAAGTATGTTTTGCTGGATAAAAGTACATAATATCAAATTTATAAACCGCAAAAAATGGAGCCTGAGGATCTGCGTCCCTCGTTCCCCATTGTAGTAAAAGTAAAGCAGTATTTCAATAATTTTGCGTTGCTTCAAAGAAAAAGGTTTAGATATAATTAATGAGAAACTGTACACATTTCATGAAATTATGGACTGCGACCTAAAGTTACGGTCATGCAGATCTGCAAGGTTTTTTTTCTTGTTATCACATATAATTTTTCTTCCAAAAAACTTACCGGGTTTCCTCCTCACCAAAGTTACATTCTTGTGTGTATGCATGTGCCGATCGCTTAAGAAAATTAGTTTGAAAACCAAAACATATAACACCTCGACTGCCGTAGATAAGTGCTCAAACCCAATATCTAAAAAAGAGGTGTTTCACGAGAATTTCCAAAAAAAAATACGGAAAGCCGGTCGTTGCTGGTATCAACAGCCTATTCTTTGCCGCCATGAAATGCCATGTGAGGTTTGATGATATCCACTTTAAGCCAAGCGCGCTTCAAGTTGTAGAGGTGGTTAGAAACAACCGATTCAGTTACTTTAGTAACGTGCCTCTTTCGCAGTTGTTTATTCCGGTGCTGCAAAAAATCCGCGGAATCAGATAAAACACGTGAATGAGCTCATTCGCTACCATAATTCAGCGCTCTCAACCATGTTAGTAGTGCGAAGTGTAATCATTTTATGACTAAATGAATAGTGATACGTAACCTGTACAAAATATCCACATGATGTCAATGTGATGCAATCCGAACACTTCCAAATATGGCGTACGGTGCTTTTGCACTGAGCTACGGGGCGAGTGTCCAGTTTTATACCTTAACGAAAACCGCCGACGTTGGGCTACATTCAGCGTAAGTATTCCGGCAGCTTATTTATAGTGTGGTATTAGCATAACACCTTACTTGAAAGCGGGTGATTGATGTTTTGTATTTGAAGAAATTGAAACTCTATGAACGTTGCTCGGAGTTAATCTACGGATTTGCCTAAGCTATATTAAGAAGCAAAGATATTCAAAGCGAACTATATTGACAACTCTTGCAGTTCCTCGCACACCGCTGATTTGCGTATCAAATTCGTACTGGGGCACCTATCCGCCAGACAACATGTGTGACCACCTATTTATAACGTCCACTACTTTCTCTTATTTGCGTGGTGATTGGAATCATCTCAAAGACATGAGTGAAAAGTTGAAATCGACACGGTTTGGCCTAGGAGTGCGGGAATGGTAAGTAAGATCCATTACGCTTCAGTTTAAAAAATGATGTGCAAAGATGTGCAAAA
Source organism: Amblyomma mixtum (assembly GCF_055824585.1). NCBI lineage: Eukaryota > Metazoa > Arthropoda > Arachnida > Ixodida > Ixodidae > Amblyomma > Amblyomma mixtum. The sequence goes on from NC_143019.1 coordinate 70,144,014, forward strand.
CCTTTATCAGCTACATGATAAAACTACTTGATCACGCGCCTGTGAGGGCATTATTGCAGGAAGGAGGCGGTAAAATTTTAATTGTTAATATCAGAGGAATGTTTCTTGAGCCTTTTGTGTGTTGTTTGTACACAGGAGGGGGAGGGCAGGAAAACGGTAAGAAGTGCGTTGAGTCCAGGGCTACGACGAGAGCTCAAGAGGTGAGCCGCTTGATATCTGGATCACAATGTACTCAATTACTGTGCCTGCCGTAAGGAGAGAACTGCAGCGTTTAGAAATCTGCAATACTAAAGACTATTCAAACCTGATTACACTGTATTGATTCATTACTAGTAATTGCTCTGGTGGCTGACAAAAGAAACGTAAATATTTGGCTCACTTCTACAGTAAACCTCCAGGAAATCACTCTGCTCTTCATATTTTTGGTACTTTGACGAATTTTTGCAACACATGAATCAAGGAAGGCTGGAATTGTGCACCTATGAGTGCGTACACCTGTTTTCAAGCCAAATGTTCAGTAGATCGAAACGGTTATAATTTTTTCGCGCGGTCTGCAATAGTTTTGCCGTTTTCTATACTAGATACCAGGAAAACAGCACGTTCATAATAGTGGCTGGCAGGAGGTATGCAGTCTGTTTGATTAACCAGTAAATTGCTCATGACATGTTATAATTTTTTCGCGCGGTCTGCGATATTTTTGCCATTTGCTGTGCTAGATACCAGGAAAACAGCGCGTTCATAACAGTGGCTGGCAGTATGTATGCAGTCTGTTTGATTAACTAGCAAATTGCTCATGACATACAGCTCAGAACACTTGTAAACACCTCGATGCACAGCACAAATACTACACTTCGTTCTAGAATCAGCTTGTCTATACCCGCGGTGTTCAGCGCCGTATATCAGGAAGGCTATATTGCTTAATGTATTTTAATGTATTCGTTATCCCTACATCACCAGCAAAGCATTATTGCAGGGAAGTTTTGAATACGTAAGGGGAAGGGTGGTGGTGGGGGGGGGGGTCACAACTCGGTACGAAGTACTTTGAGTCCAGGGCGACGAAGAGAGTGCAAGAAGGGACCGACGGACAGAACTGCCGGCGACATGGAGCAGATTAAGAGACCCAGCAGGTCCACCATTTGAGTTGCTGACAAGTAAAGTTGTTTCTATCTCTAGCGAGGGGGTAAATCAGTTATCCATCCTTTAATGCAACATAAAATAAACATTCAAAATACAAACACGGAAAAACCCAACAAACCATGAGCATAATGACTTATCGAACGATAAAATTGCAAATAAATGAAGAGTCTTATTGCTCAAGTGCCTAGCTTGCTCGGTTTGTTACTTCCATTACGTCTTTTTGATCAGCTGCACCCTGAAAGCGAGTGAAAGCTGCACACGGAAAACTTAGTGGGCTACAAGAACACGACACTCTCAGGAATGAATGATTTTTTTCGCCGGAGTGTCGCCCTCACTGGTCGTCATATCATTTCCTCGCGGATAGATCACATCATGACTAGCCTTCCAATCGCCCCATAGACAAGACAGGAGAACGCACGTCGGAACCCTCAAACGTACTCTTCAACCGGCTTGAGCCTAGGTGCGAGCAGTGGACACCGTATTCTACGCACGCAGAAATGTAGGCAAAGGATAAATGAATTACTTCTGTGTACAAAGACGTCTCGCCTGGGCATAATTGGAGACTACCACACCAGCATCGAGAAAATTGATGGCTGCTTCCAAAGCTCTCAGCTTTACGCTATTGACGATGACATTAGTGGAAAAAAAGCTCTGTTTACAGTCCGGGAGTAACAATTATATGGAGGTGAAATGCTAGCGGCCCATGTAGTGTGCAAACTCGACCGACCGACCGGCCGACTGACCGACCAACCAAACTTGTTTTCATAAAAGCAATATGCGCAGAGAGCGTTGAAGATCTCATGAACTTCGTAGTAGTAACGTTGATTCTAGAATTCAAAGTAATCTCAGGAATCACTATACTGCGCAAATGACAGTCAACATGCTGTTGTCAAGTTAAATTACCCAGCTCGAAAGTGCAATTCTTGGGACTTTCTGCTGGGAATTTTATATATATTGCCGCGAAGGTTTGTACTGTTCAGTGCTCATTTTTCAAACGTGCAGACGCGCGGCTTTATTGCTTTCTTCGTTATGAAAGACACGACCAAATTTATCTCTGTTTATTGCATCCAGGCGGAGCCGATACTAGGTTGTTCCAAACTGTTGTAGTAACTTTGCGCGCCGTATGTCGAAAGTTCGCTACCAGCTTGAATTTGAGAACGACCAAAAGCAGCGGGAATCCTATCCGACGACCACCGAGCACGCTTGTTGCTTGTTGTCAGTCTCTCCACTGTGAGGGCAGGTTAGCCAAATAAACAGTTTCAGTTTCGAAGAATATTTCGCCATCTTCCTCTCTGCCTGAAATGCCGTCACCACTGCGTGATACCTGGTAAAGGGGGTGCACCGTGCACATACACTGCTACCGGATATGGAGGGCGACACTGCATCATCATCGCTCATTAAACAGCCGCGTGACGCACCTGTATTCAGTGGTCTACGCCAGGGAGCGCCGAGGAATAGTTAGATCAGTTTGAGCGCGTGGCGACATTCAACCGATGCGATGACTAAGCAGAACTACGGTAAGCTTTTTTCGTCCTGAACGACCCTGCTAAAACCTGGTGAGAAAATCACGAGGGTTCTCTGTGGACGTGAAAGGAATTTAAGAAAAAACTTGTGAAAACATTCACAATCATAAATCCACAAAGAAAAGGGCGAATTGCTGCTCGATACGCGCCTCCAGCTGCCACATGAGACCTTCCTAGTGTACGTCGCAGAGATGTGCCGTCTGTTTAGACGCGCTGAACCTCAGATGAGAGAGGAGAGGGTGTGCTTCTTATTGCAGGGTGTCAGAATTTTTCGCCGGATTGGTCTGAAACCTAAACAAGACCGTTGCCAAGTTCACAATGACAACTGAAGCATCTACGATCGACAAAACCCTGGACATGAGGGCTCGGCAGTACGACCGTGCATCGCAAGCATTCTTCATGGGCCATGCATACGCCCCAACGACACCAATGCGGGATATCATCCGCGAGATCGTCCGCGAAGAGCTACGACGACTGCTGCCGTCCTCCCCACAGCCGCGAGCAGCGACTCTCACTGATGTGGTACAGGAAAAAGTGCAACACGCGCTTGATACCCCGACAGCGACGGCCACAGAACTCCATGCCATAACATCCGCCACCTCACTACACCTCACTCCTGAGCCCCGACGAGACCCCCCAAGCCATCTTCGAAGAGAACCATCTCTAGGAGAAGGACGCCCCCTAGCCCCTGCCAGGAGTGGAGGACTCCCGACAACTGCCAACTGTGCTTCCTTGTGGCTATACCGGCCACATACTTCGTCATTGCCCGTACAGAAACATTGACCTTCGCGGTTTCGACCTGCGCGGTTTCCCCGCCAGAGGGGGAGCTAGCGTCGGTGACGGGAGCGGTCGCGTACCGCGTCGGCTCCGTGACAGAATGCAATCAATTGCGATACATCAACTTTCCCCCTGAAAGCCTGGCATCATCGTCTCCATGAACCTCAGCGGCACCCGTCTACACCACGATTGCTAAGGTGGGGCCAATGTTTGACCACTTTTCGGTCATTTGAAGCTTTCGTCACGCCGCAGAGGTGCTAAGCCCAATGGCACTGGGGCTTGCGATGGCCCTGGTCGGGAATCCCTCGGCTCTGGCGGCTCCAAATCAAGTAACCGGACACGACCCGCCGACCTTGCGGATCCTAACAATTGATACCCATGAGTCCGAGGATCCTGGCCTCTAATTTTTGGCCTCTAATTCAAGAATTAGAGGCCAAACAGGCCGGGTCATCCGAACTAATGCAGGAAGCTGAGCCAGACGACGAGGATGACGGATCAGCCCTAACATCTTGCCTCACTAGCATATCGCGGCAGAGCGCGGACACGGTAGTTGGATCAGTTTCCACTGCTGGTCGCGTCGGTGGCCCTAGAGGCACTGCAGCGCCAAACCTAGCAACTGGAGGAGCAAGTGGTGGCCTTCCCGAATCAAATCAAGTGAGCATTCCACGAGTCCTTCCAGGACATGTTCAAGGCGGCTTTAACGCAAGCACTTCCCGACCTTATGGCCCAACTCACTGACTACTTCCTTAAAGCCGTGCAGCCCTGGGTCAGCACCCAAATTAAGAACACCACTAGCTGCGAATCCCCTCACCTCAAACGTAAGACAGCCTCCCGCCAGGCAGCGGAGGAGCATGGTTCAGGCTCGGCAGCCGGTGGGTCGGTGCGCCCCCTCACTGGGTTTGCGCCGGCTCCCGGCCAGAGCTAGTCCGCTCGCCTGTAAATAAACACAACAAGATGGCTAGCAGATCTAATAGGAATGCTAAAAACCTTGAAAAATTCCAGGTCATCCAATGGAACTGCAGGGGTTTCAGAGGTTCGAAAAAGCGGTCACACCTGCTGCTCTACCTGCAGTCCCTAGGTGACATGCCGGCGCCCATTGCCCTGCAGGAACCCGGCATAGACGCTAAATTATCAGGTTAAAGCACCTTTCAGGGGGTCCCTCTACGTGCATCGCGGTGAATAAGGCTTACACCGTGGTTCAGGTCGACTTAGACTTGAGTACCGAGCATGAATATACAATGGTCCGGGTACTGCCTCTCACACGCCGCGACCCGTCAATATATATCGTCAACATATACTGCCCTCTGCATAAGCCACGCCTAACTTTCAATGAAATCTTCCTTCGCGCGATAAAAATGGCAGCCAAAGAGCCTCTAGTGATCGTTGGAGACTTCAATGCTCCCAGCCTTCATTGGGGCTACCACTTCGAAAAGGCAAGAGGACGTAAGGTGGCGGAACACATCTCCACCCTGAGCCTCACGTTGCTCACGGACCCGGCGTATCCCACCCGAGTAGGGAATTCGGTAACCCGCGACACATGTCCAGACCTTTCTCTTGTTAAACATGCTGGAGCGGCTGCCTGGGAGAACTTGGGAGATTCCCTAGGCAGCGATCACCCCTTTTCCGGATTAAACTCGTGGCAAAGGCAGAGCTCAAAAAATGGGGTCAAGCCAAGCTGACCTATTGGCACAAATTCCGGCATCACACTTTCCCTGCCGAACAATTTTCTGGCCGCTACGCGGAGTGGGCTAACCGCATATACAACATTCAGAAACAACACGTCATAACACTACAAACCACCGAACAGATCCCCGCAGTGGACACGCACCTCCTGCATTTGTGGGAGGCGCGCCGCGCCGGACCTTAACTAAACGGTGGAAAAAGCACAAAACTAATCGCAAATTACGCGCCCGCATAGCTAAACTCACACAGCAGGCTGCAGCATATGCTGCCGAACTCTCAGATTCAAATTGAATAGCATGCTGCGACGCAGCAGGTCATCAGATGAGCTCGAAGGGACGTGGCGTCTCTTTCGCAGCCTAATCGACCCCTCCCAAACGAGGGGGGAGACGCAGCTCCGGCGGGCCCTGCACGGTTATCAAGGGACGACGGCGCAACTGGCGGACACTCAGTGCGACAGATATCTCTGTTGTACGGAGGACCCGCCTGGGCCAGAGCACATGTACTCAGGGAGGCCTAATGAAACACTCGATGCCCCTTTTGGGTTGCACGACCTTAAGGCAGCCTTAGCAAAAACGCGACGGGGTACGGCTCCGGGACGGGATCGCATAACAGTGAACCCGTTGGCGAACCTATCGTACTCAGCCTACCTCCATTTATTAAAGTACATCAACCAGATCTGGGGCGGGCGTCCACTCCCTCCCGAGTGGAAAACGTGACTTGTGACGTTTATCCCTAAAACAGGTAAGGCCGTGAATACGGACAACCTGAGGCCCATATCCCTGACCTCATGTGCGGGCAAGCTTATGGAGACGATTGTACGGGATCGCCTCTTTCCAGACCTGGAGAGTAAGGGCTTCTTTGTAGCCACCATGTTCGGGTTTCGCCCCCACATGTCGGCACAGGACGTCCTTCTCCAGCTTTACAGGGATGTAATACGACCCACAACTATGCAACACAATGACAAAGCCATCCTCGCCCTTGATCTAAAAGGGGCTTTCGACAATGTTAAACACGGAAGCATCCTGGCGAACTTGAGTTCTACCAATTGTGGGGCTAGGTCCTACGCGTATGTAAGAGATTTTTTTACTAATTTCCAGGCCTTTCTTCGGATTGAGGGCGAGGAATACGGCCCTTACATGATGGGAACATGGGGTACCCCTCAGGGAGCGGTGTTATCACCGCTCCTGTTCAACATAGCTATGATGCGCCTCTCAAGCCAACTGGCCCTTGTGGAAGGCATTTAACACACATTATATGCAGATGACATTACAGTTTAGACCACTGAGGGGTGCCTTGGCGACATGGAGGACCGTCTTCAGCAGGCCGCTTCCATAGTCGATGCGTATGCTATTGACTGTGGGCTCCAATGCGTTCCAGTGAAATCGCAGGGACTGCATGTCAGAGCGAACCAAAAGGATGGAGAGGTGGAGGAGCTCTGATTCTGGGCCTTTTCATTCACCACAGACTCAGACCGGACTCTACCATTGTGAAACTCAAGAGAGTAGGCGAACAGGTAGGGCGCATGATCCGCCGCGTTTCCAACAAGCGGGGTGGTCTGCGGCGCAGGGACGCGCTTCGGCTCGTCTATGCCTTCGTGACTAGCCGGATACTCTACGCCGTGCCATATCTCCGCACTACCAAGCAAGACGAGGCATGAATAGACGCCATCATGCGCAGGGCAACTAAGCGAGCCCTGGATCTCCCGGTGGCTACCTCTAATGCCAAACTCAAGGTATTGCGGGTGCTAAACTCCTATCAGGAGCTGCGGGAGGCCCAGTTCGTGAACCAATACATGCGGCTCATGGAGACTACTCCTGAGCGCCGCCTGGTAAACCGCTTACACATCCAACACGACTGCACTTCAGAGGAGGCGGAGCGTAACCCAGTACTATGGCGCCATATGCTGTGGGTATCCCCGCTCCGCCGTAACATGGACACCGACATGCACGAAAACAGACAAGCCCGGGCTCGGGCTCTTGAGAAACAACACGGCTCCCGACCCGGTGTATATTATGTAGACGTAGCAGGGCCATCGCCCACGGAATTTTACGCGGCCGCTGTCGTTCACCAGGAAATGCACGTTGATGGACTCTCTTTTCGAGCCCTGAATTCAATGCGAGCAGTGGAAGTAGCGATAGCTCTTGCTGCTGCCCACGCCAATTCGAGAATCATCATCACGGACTCCCGAAAAGCATGTGGTCATTACTTGGCAGGGGAGATCTCCTCCTTAGCTGCTTGCTTTCTAAGATGGACTGCCACTGATCCAACACTGAAAAGAATCATTCGGGCTCCTGGCACCAGCGCTTACGAGGCAATGAGGCCGCTGACAAGGCTGCCCGAACGCTTATTTACCGGGCTCCTCATCCCAGCTCTTCTGGCTCGGAGACTAACCAGCCGGTGCTGCGATTCAGGGAAATAATAACACATTAGTCGAGAATTTCAAATGTCTGGGTGTCACCTTTCCCGCAAATATGTCCTGGGATAATCACGTCAAGCATGTTCTATGCAAAATAAGTCAAATAACTGGTGTAATAGGTCGTTTAAGGTGTATCCTTCCCACACGCATCAAACGTTTGCTTTATCATTCACTCTTTCAGTCACACTTGAACTATTGTCAACTAGTATGGGGAAACACAACATCCACTAATATAGAACACATCCACCTGTTACAGAAAAAGTATCTCCAACACACATATAATGCTTCTTATACTGCTTCCACCTCAACTTTCTTTAGCAACTCTGGTGTAATTCCAGCTCACAATCTATATAGATATCGCTTAAGCCATGTATATAAACAATAAATCCACAGGAATGTCAACAATATACGTAACCTATCCCAATTACAGGACAGAACTCCAAGTTACATTACAAGACACTTCGAGGATTGGTCAGTACCAATGTCACGTTCAAGTTACGGGAAACAGTGCCTTAAGTACACAATACCAACGCTCTTGAATTATTATAATTCTGTCCGTTTTGACCTTTTCACGGCAACCTACAAGGACCCCGGCAGATGTATTTGGTTTCTATGTAATATTGTCTAGCCTTGCTGTTGTTTTCGTTTGGATTTGTAGAAGTGAGTTACGCTGTTGTTTTCTGTTCTTTTTGTTGTTTTCTGTTGTTTTCGTTTACTATGTGTACTGTATCTGTGTCATATTAAATATGTATGTATAGGTTTGGATATCAAGAATATGTTATGTGATGCCGTTACTCTGCCAAAATAAGGGATTGTGGACCCGTCAAGCTGTCCAAGGACAGCTTTTTTTCTACAATCCCCCCATCTGTATTTGATGGCAAATAAAGATTTCATTTCATTTCATTTCATTATAGCGACAACCACCGCCTTTTCCCGGCCCCTGCAAAGGGCTGAGTAAGACGGAGGAGCGAACTTTAAGGCGCCTGCAGACAGGTACTCTACTCTGTCCTACAATCATAAAACATTACGATCCTAACATGGATCGGCGATGCCCGCACTCTGGGGAGACCTGTGATATCTTCCACATGATGTGGGCATGTACTCAGAAACCCCAGCTCCCCCTTCCCCTACGCCTTCCATAGAGGCATGGGAGACTGCCCTCCTTAACTGCTCCTCGCTTGAGTCCCAAAGGGCTCTGGTGAAACGGGCAAGAGACGGGGCCTCGTCGTGCGGTGTCCCGGACTAGGGACGCCGACCATGTAGCGGCAACACTCTGTGGCTCCCAAACTCTATTTCATAAAATAAAAGTTTTCACCACCACCACCACCCCTACTAGCGACCACGGAAAATCGACAACTGCGAAGAGGGGACTACGTGTCATCAAGCCTTCTGTCGCGCTCCCCTTTGCGGTCCACGCCAAGTTCTGCGTCGCCGGGCCGCAGCTACAAAACGGCTGCTCGCGGAAGATACCCCAGCACCCGCAGGAGAAACTTAAAAAATTGCCGACGATTACGTTATTTATTTATTTGTGACGCTGAGTGTGCCGCGCGGCATAAAACGTGGTGTTAGTCACGAAGGGTAGAATAAGTTACAGAAATGCATGAAGCCCGGTTGCGTGTAAAAAGTCACATAAGCTTCGGGCGTAAATGTTTTTAGTTACCCACACGTTCAAACTAGAGTCATTGTTTGCAGACAGTCCTGCCTCTTGAAGAACTCGAGCGCGCACCAGTGAAGTTCCGGGACATGTCCACAGTAGGTGGTGGACATTGGTGTCGGAAGCGGGTGCCTCGCAGTGAGGGCATTTTTGCGGCGCAGGAATCTTGTCACTTTTCCACTGGTTGCGAACAGCAGGCGTAAGGGCCACTCCGACACGCAGCCGCCTCCGAGAGACCTCCTCCACCCGTGATAGGTTGGGGGGAAGGGGGTAGGTACACGGGGGAATAAGAGCACGTGTACGCTGCCTGAGGGAGGCTGAAGATGTTAGATGTGACAGAAGTGGATCTGGTGGCAAAGAGGCAGGTGAAGTTTGTGGAGTGTCAGTCTCACGAGATATGTCAGGTGCGATGCTGTGGACATCTGTGCGAGCTTGAACCCACTGAATGCGTATAGTAACCGGGTAAGATTTACAAGCAGCATGTATGGCCTGGGAAACCCGAAGGGTACCGCGGACTTTCTTTAGATGCCTCACGGCTTCTTAGGAATGGGTACATAGGTGCACCTGGTTATAAGGAGGGTCGTCAGGTAAAGCTGCTATGGCATTTAATATTGCTTGCAGCTCCAAAGAAAGAAATGATGAAGTGTCAGAAAGAGTAGGTTTGTCGGCCGTAGAGTTGAGGGTGTGTCGGGCTTATAAAAGCAGTTGATCCTCCTGTTGGGGTTATGGCGACCTCTGTGTAAAGAGTGCAGCTGTCATGTTGCGTAGAAAAACCTTGTGGTGACGGCGGTGAGAAGAACTCCGACTTCTTATGACGGGCAGGCTTGTTTGATGTGATGTGACAGTAGTCCCATGGAGGTGGTTCAAGGCGCGAACAACGGACGAAGAGAAACTTTTCGTGTTCTATTTGTTTGTCTCTGGGTGATTAAATGTTCCAGTGTGTTGTGCTGCGCATACTCCTGCAGCAGACAAATAGGAGTTGCTCGAGGTAGGCCAGTAATGACTCGCATGGCTTCGTGGTTGAGTGTTTCAAGTGTGGACCACTGTCGTTAAGTAAGTTGTTGGAACTGAGCCTGATATAGGAGCCGAGGTTGAAAGACAGTACAAACAAGTCGACGAGCTGTATCTGAACGGGCACCTCCAGAGCGATTGGCTATCCTGCGGATGAGGCCAAGTGTGTTTATAGCACTCTTGCGCATGGCTGACAACCAAGTCGTGCCCTTGTCTGAAGAATGAACGTGCAGGCCTAAAACATTGTTATGTTCCACCTCAGGAAGTGGGGCATTGTCAATAGTGAGCACGAACGGAGTGGATTTGAAAGTACGGCGGCCAGCTTTATTGCCCACATGGACATAGCAAGACTTGGAGAGGTTGAGAGAGAGGCCAGTGTCGGCAAGAAAGTTGTGGAGGATATTGAGGGCATTTTGCAGGGAGTCTTGCTGCACCTGAGCTGAGCGATTTGTGGACCAGAGAGTGATATCGTCTGCATATGCCAGAACCTGAACATTAGGAAGGGTGGAGAGACTGTGTACCAGAGGAATGAATGTGATGTTAAATAGAACTGGGGCTAATACTGAGCCCTGCGGTACACTCCGATTAGAAATGAAGTGGCCTGTGGGTTTACCATTGACGCGGATAGCAAATGTTCTTTGCGAAAGAAAGACATGAATTGCTCGACAAAGCTGCAAGGGCATGCCAAGTGATGCCATAGTGTTGAGGATGGCGGCGTGGAGTATGTTATCGTAGGCCTTTGTGATGTCTGTTGCCAGGACTGTGCGGACGAGACGGCTGTGAGGTGAGCGACGTATCACATCGTTGGCAAAGCGGTCAAGACCATCCTCAGCGCCGTATCCTGGTCGGAAACCGATTTGAGCAGACGAATATTTCTGATGATGGTCCAGCCACCAAGAGATTCGAGTGGCAAGCAGTTTTTCATAGAGTTTACAAATTGTTGGGGTTAGAGAAATCGGTCGTAGGGCTCCAAGAGTTGTGGGTGGTTTTCCGGGCTTTGGTATCGGAACAACCACTGAATGTTTCCAACCGGATGGCATTTCACTGGATGTCCAGATTTGGTTAAAAATTTTGAGAAGTGCAGTCAATGCTTCACCTTCGAGGTTCCGGAATAAGGCATAAGGTACACCGTCATGACCAGGTGCAGTGTTAGGGCGGATGTCTTCAATGGCAGCTATAAGCTCAGCCATAGTGAACGGGCAGGTGATCTCATCCTCTGCCTCATGTTTGGGACTGCCTGGAACAGGCGCAGGTGAGCAATCATAATTTGGAAAGAACTGAAGGGCAGCTTGCGAAGCGAATTCGTCTGGACAAAGACGAAGTGCAAGGCGAATACTCTCGGCATAGTCTTTGACGGACGGCTTGCGATCCATTGCATGAAACACACGCCACAATTGGCGGTTGCCGAGAGGGGTATTGAAGAAGGGTATATGCTTGAAGTTGTTGGTTAATAACTGCAAGGTGAAAAACGTAGCGCAAAGAGACGAGGACACAGAAAGACGAACAACACACGGCGCTAACTTCCAACAATGGTTTATTTCAGAAAGAAAGGTGGTTTTATACCGACATCACGACCAACACGCCGTCAAACCATGAGCTAGCAAAGCGTATCAGCCAGGTATGCGAGCTCTTTCGCCATCAATGATACAGAGGGGGTACTGACACAATCATCTTTCAAAAGTGATATCCATTCCGCTTCTATGATTTCTCGTGTCAACCGGCTATTGTGCACTTTTAAAACCATGCATTGTTCAAGAAGCGGTATGCAGTGACACGACCGGCAGTGGGCTGACAACCCTTTTCCACGCATATCATCTACGTCACGCCCATGCTCTCGAAGCCTATCATTCAGGCATCTGCCAGTTTGCCCTACATACTGCTTGCCACAGGAAAGAGGAATTTGATAAATGACATTTTCAATACCATTGACAAACTTTTTCCTATGTTTTTTGGTACAACCAACACCCTTTTTAGATTTTTTGAAATGTTTCGTACACAGATGACTCAACTTCTTAGGCGCCGAAAAAACCACTCTAGCTCCCGAACGTTGCGCTATTTTTTTGAGATTATGAAAAAACTTATGAAAATAAGGAATGACGGCAACTTTTTCTTTCTTACTCATGGCTTCCTGGTTATCCTGGCCTTTTTGATTTCAGACTTTTTTCAAAACACCTTCCGCCACAGACACTAGGACATGGGAAGGGTATCCAGCATTCTCAAGCCTCTTGCACTGCTGAGAAAAACTTTCATGCATGAGGTGCGGGCAAGACTTCTTCAGAGAATTAAAAAATGAAAGGCTAGCAATAGATCTTTTTACGAGCTTAGAATGGGTTGAATGAAAAGGTAACAATGGTTTTTCGCCGCGAGGTTTCAACATCCAGCACGTCCGGTCATGATGCATTGTAATGCTGATGTCAAGGAATTGGATAACCCTGTTTTCAGGTAGTTCAAACGTTAGTTCAAGAGGACTAAAATGGTTACGAAAAAGGGTGAGAACATTAAGAACGTCATCCTTAAAGGAACTGTCATTACTGTTAAGAAATATCAGAAAGTCGTCAACGTACCTAAAAATCTTGATTACATTGGTATCTTTTACAATATCAGCAAAAGACCTGTCCAAACGGGCTAAAAACAAATCGCTGAGGATGGGTGCAATGCAGGAACCTATACAGATGCCATCGTTCTGAAGATAAGGATTTTCATCCCATACTATGAACGTTGACTTGAGATATAATTTCAAAATTTCTATAAATCCATTCACCGAGATGCCAGAAGCATTTTGAAAAGCAATCGGCCCTTGCTTGTCTATACATTCTTCAATACAGGATAACAAAGCATCATGCGGAATGGAATAATACAGATCTTTTATGTCCACAGAGAAAGCGCATAGGCCTTGTTTCTCATGTGACTTGAAAAAATCTAGAACCTGCTCAGAATTACGGACAAGAAAGGGATCCTGAATAGAAAGCAGCTTTAGTTTTTCTTGTAGGCACCTGGCAACCGATTTTTGCCAAGTACCATTCTCGGATACAATAACTCGGAAAGGAACATCTGTTTTATGGGTTTTTGCATTGAAGAAAACGTGAAGAAAGTCCTTATTACAATCCGTAATACTTTTCAAAACAGAACCAAGGTCTAACTTTTTGCACAGTTTCTTCGCTTCAGCTTTTTGCTTTAAAATGTTTACAGTTGGATGGCAGTTAAAAGCGGAGGACAGAGCTTCACACGCTTTTTCATTAAACATACCAGACGGAAACACAGCAAACCCTCCTTCTTTATCCGCAGGAAGGAGGCACAATGAATGCTGCTCGAGATACGACTTAACACGATTTACAGGAAGTCTGGAAGGCTGCCACTTACATCTCACTAAGGTATCGACGCCTGCCGAAACACACCGGTAAGCCTCTTGTTCAGGGACGATTCGGAAAATCTGGTGAACGAACGTGAGCCGCTCCGCTGAAGACGTACTTGGCTCCAGAGCAAACTTAGAACCCAACGATAGAACAGATTTCACATGGTCAGGAAGATCCAGTCCTTGCGGGGTATGGATGACATACCGGGGTGAAGATGGCTTGTTGCCAAGCTGACTTCTGAGATTGCTCAGTTGTCGCTGCCAAACGAAGTCCGTAGTCTGACTGACAAGCCGCTGGCACTCTCGAAGCTTGTTCCTTGCTGTGGATTGGCTCGACCTTTGGTGAACAAGAAGATGCAGAAATTCCTTGTAGAGACGAACTTGTCGAAACGACTCAGCCTTCAGAATCTTGCACACTCTGACACCATGTCCTCGTGAAGGGATAAACCCACCGAAGAGACGCTTCACCTCATCTGGTAGAAGATTATTCCGGCAGCAAAACGAGAATGTCCTAGCGCGACTGGTTGCAACAGCAATGATGGCTATGGCAGTCGAAGTATCCACAGAACACATAAAAGGGCCCGTTGTACTAGAAATATATTTCAGAAGGGTATATGCTTGGGCTTGTTGGTTCATAACTGCAAGGTGAAAAACGTAGCGCAAAGAGACGAGGACACAGAAAGACGAACACACGGCGCTAACTTCCAACAATGGTTTATTTCAGAGAGAAAGGTGGTTTTATAACGATATCACGACCAACACGCCGTCAAACCATGAGCTAGCAAAACGTATCAGCCAGATATGCGAGCTGTTTCGCCATCAATGATACAGAGGGGGTACTAACACAATCATCTTTCAAAAGTGATATCTATTCCGCTTCTATGATTTCTCGTGTCAACCGGTTATTGTGCACTTTTAAAACCATGCATTGTTCAAGAAGCGGTATGCAGTGACACGACCGGCAGTGGGCTGACAACCCTTTTCCACGCATATCATCTACGTCACGCCCATGCTCTCGAAGCCTATCATTCAGGCATCTGCCAATTTGCCCTACATACTGCTTGCCACAGGAAAGAGGAATTTGATAAATGACATTTTCAATACAATTGACAAACTTTTTCCTATGTTTTTTCGTACAACCAACACCCTTTTTAGATTTTTTGAAATGTTTCGTACACAGATGACTAACTTCTTAGGCGCCGAAAAAACCACTCTTGCTCCCGAACGTTGCGCTATTTTTTTTTTTTTTTGAGATTATGGGAAAACTTATGAAAACAAGGAATGACGGCAACTTTTTCTTTCTTACTCATGGCTTCCTGGTTATCCTGGCCTTTTTTATTGCGGACTTTTTTCAAAACACCTTCCGCCACAGACACTAGGACATGGGAAGGGTATCCAGCATTCTCAAGCCTCTTGCACTGCTGAGAAAAACTTTCATGCATGAGGTGCGGGCAAGACTTCTTCAGAGAATTAAAAAAATGAAAGGCTAGCAATAGATGTTTTTACGAGCTTAGAATGGGCTGAATGAAAAGGTAACAATGGTTTTTCGCCGCGAGGTTTGAACATCCAGCACGTCCGGTCATGATGCATTGTAATGCTCATGTCAAGGAATTGGATAACCCTGTTTTCAGATAGTTCAAACGTTAGTTCAAGAGGACTAAAATGGTTACGAAAAACGGTGAGAACATTAAGAACGTCATCCTTAAAGGAACTGTCATTACTGTTAAGAACAATCAGAAAGTCGTCAACGTACCTAAAAATCTTGATTAAATTGGTATCTTTTACAATATCAGCAAAAGACCTGTCCAAACGGGCTAAAAACAAATCGCTCAGGATGGGTGCAATGCAGGAACCTATACAGATGCCATCTTTCTGAAGATAAGGTTTTTCATCCCATACTATGAACGTTGACTTGAGATATGATTTCAAAAGTTCTATAAATCCATTCACCGAGATGCCAGAAGCATTTTGAAAAGCAATCGGCCCTTGCTTGTCTATACATTCTTCAATACAGGATAACAAAGCATCATGCGGAATGGAATAATACAGATCTTTTATGTCCACAGAGAACGCGCATAGGCCTTGTTTCTCATGTGGCTTGAAAAAATCTAGAACCTGCTCAGAATTACGGACAAGAAAGGGATCCTGAATAGAAAGCAGCTTTAGTTTTTCTTGTAAGCACATGGCAACCGATTTTTGCCAAGTACCATTCTCGGATACAATAACTCGGAAAGGAACATCAGTTTTATGGGTTTTTGCATTGAAGAAAACGTGAAGAAAGTCCTTATTACAATCCGTAATTCTTTTCAAAACAGAACCAAGGTCTAACTTTTTGCACAGTTTCTTCGCTTCAGCTTTTTTCTTTAAAATGTTTACAGTTGGATGGCAGTTAAAAGCGGAGGACAGAGCTTCACACGCTTTTTCATTAAACATACCAGACGGAAACACAGCAAACCCTCCTTCTTTATCCGCAGGAAAGAGGCACAATGTATGCTGCTCGAGATACGACTTAACACGATTTACAGGAAGTCTGGAAGGCTGCCACTTACATCTCACCAAGGTATTGACGCCTGCCGAAACACACCGGTCAGCCTCTTGTTCAGGGACGATTCGGGAAATCTGGTGAACGAACATGAGCCGCTCCGCTAAAGACGTACTTGGCTCCAGAGCAAACTTAGGACCCAACGATAGAACAGATTTCACATGGTCAGGAAGATCCAGTCCTTGCGGGGTATGGATGACATACCGGGGTGAAGATGGCTTGTTGCCAAGCTGACTTCTGAGACTTCTTTCTGCATCTTCTTGTTCACCAAAGGTCAAGCCAATCCACAGCAAGGAACAAGCTTCAAGAGTGCCAGCGGCTTGTCAGTCAGATTACGGACATCGTTTGGCAGCGACAACTGAGCTATCTCAGAAGTCAGCTTGGCAACAAGCCATCTTCACCCCGGTATGTCATCCATACCCCGCAAGGACTGGATCTTCCTGACCATGTGAAATCTGTTCTATCGTTGGGTCCTAAGTTTGCTCTGGAGCCAAGTACGTCTTCAGCGGAGCGGCTCACGTTCGTTCACCAGATTTCCCGAATCGTCCCTGAACAAGAGGCTGACCGGTGTGTTTCGGCAGGCGTCGATACCTTGGTGAGATGTAAGTGGCAGCCTTCCAGACTTCCTGTAAATCGTGTTAAGTCGTATCTCGAGCAGCATTCATTGTGCCTCCTTCCTGCGGATAAAGAAGGAGGGTTTGCTGTGTTTCCGTCCGGTATGTTTAATGAAAAAGCGTGTGAGCCTCTGTCCTCCGCTTTTAACTGCCATCCAACTGTAAACATTTTAAAGAAAAAAGCTGAAGCGAAGAAACTGTGCAAAAAGTTAGACCTTGGTTCTGTTTTGAAAAGAATTACGGATTGTAATAAGGACTTTCTTCACGTTTTCTTCAATGCAAAAACCCATAAAACTGATGTTCCTTTCCGAGTTATTGTATCCGAGAATGGTACTTGGCAAAGATCGGTTGCCATGTGCCTACAAGAAAAACTAAAGCTGCTTTCTATTCAGGATCCCTTTCTTGTCCGTAATTCTGAGCAGGTTCTAGATTTTTTCAAGTCAGATGAGAAACAAGGCCCATGCGCTTTCTCTGTGGACATAAAAGATCTGTATTATTCCATTCCGCATTATGCTTTGTTATCCTGTATTGAAGAATGTATAGACAAGCAAGGGCCGCTTGCTTTTCAAAATGCTTCTGGCATCTCGGTGAATGGATTTATAGAACTTTTGAAATTATATCTCAAGTCAACGTTCATAGTATGGGATGAAAAACCTTATCTTCAGAAAGATGGCATCTGTATAGGTTCCTGAATTGCACCCATCCTCAGCGATTTGTTTTTAGCCCGTTTGGACAGGTCTTTTGCTGATATTGTAAAAAATACCAATGTAATCAAGATTTTTAGGTACGTTGACGACTTTCTGATATTTCTTAACAGTAATGACAGTTCCTTTAAGGATGACGTTATTAATGTTCTCACTCTTTTTCGTAACCATTTTATTCCTCTTGAACTAACGTTTGAAGTACCTGAAAACATGGTTATCCAATTCCTTGACATCAGCATTACAATGCATCATGACCGGACGTGCTGGATGTTCAAACCTCGCGGCGAAAAACCATTGTTACCTTTTCATTCAGCCCATTCTAAGCTCGTAAAAAGATCTATTGCTAGCCTTTCATTTTTTAATTTTCTGAAGAAGTCTTGCCCGCACCTCATGCATGAAAGTTTTTCTCAGCAGTGCAAGAGGCTTGAGAATGCTGGATACCCTTCCCATGTCCTAGTCTCTGTGGCGGAAGGTGTTTTGAAAAAAGTCTGCAATAAAAAAGGCCAGGATAACCAGGAAGCCATGAGTAAGAAAGAAAAAGTTGCCGTCATTCCTTATTTTCATAAGTTTTCACATAATCTCAAAAAAATAGCGCAACGTTCGGGAGCTAGAGTGGTTTTTTCGGCGCCTAAGAAGTTGAGTCATCTGTGTACGAAACATTTCAAAAAATCTAAAAAGGGTGTTGGTTGTACGAAAAAACATAGGAAAAAGTTTGTCAATTGTATTGAAAATGTCATTTATCAAATTCCTCTTTCCTGTGGCAAGCAGTATGTAGGGCAAACTGGCAGATGCCTGAATGATAGGGTTCGAGAGCATGGGCGTGACGTAGATGATATGCGTGGAAAAGGGTTGTCAGCCCACTGCCGGTCGTGTCACTGCATACCGCTTCTTGAACAATGCATGGTTTTAAAAGTGCACAATAACCGGTTGACACGAGAAATCATAGAAGCGGAATGGATATCACTTTTGAAAGATGATTGTGTTAGTACCCCCTCTGTATCATTGATGGCGAAAGAGCTCGCATATCTGGCTGATACGCTTTGCTAGCTCATGGTTTGACGGCGTGTTGGTCGTGATGTCGTTATAAAACCAACTTTCTTTCTGAAATAAACCATTGTTGGAAGTTAGCGCCGTGTGTTGTTCGTCTTTCTGTGTCCTCGTCTCTTTGCGCTACGTTTTTCACCTTGCAGTTATGAACCAACAAGCCGAAGCATATACCCTTCTGAAATATATTTCTAGTACAACGGGCCCTTTTATGTGTTCTGTGGATACTTCGACTGCCGTAGCCATCATTGCTGTTGGAACCAGTCGCGCTAGGACATTCTCGTTTTGCTGCCGGAATAATCTTCTACCAGATGAGGTGAAGCGTCTCTTCGGTGGGTTTATCCCTTCACGAGGACATGGTGTCAGAGTGTGCAAGATTCTGAACGCTGAGTCGTTTCGACAAGTTCGTCTCTACAAGGAATTTCGGCATCTTCTTGTTCACCAAAGGTCGAGCCAAGCCACAGCAAGGAACAAGCTTCGAGAGTGCTAGCGGCTTGTCAGTCAGACTACGGACTTCGTTTGGCAGCGACAACTGAGCTTTCTCAGAATGCAGCTTGGCAACAAGCCATCTTCACCCCGGTATGTCATCCATACCCCGCAAGGACTGGATCTTCCTGACCATGTGAAATCTGTTCTATCGTTGGGTCCTAAGTTTGCTCTGGAGCCAAGTACGTCTTCAGCGGAGCGGCTCACGCTCGTTCACCAGATTTCCCGAATCGTCCCTGAACAAGAGGCTGACCGGTGTGTTTCGGCAGGCGTCGATACCTTGGTGAGATGTAAGTGGCAGCCTTCCACACTTCCTGTAAATCGTGTTAAGTCGTATCTCGAGCAGCATTCATTGTGCCTCCTTCCTGCGGATAAAGAAGGAGGGTTTGCTGTGTTTCCGTCTGGTATGTTTAATGAAAAAGCGTGTGAAGCTCTGTCCTCCGCTTTTAACTGCCATCGAACTGTAAACATTTTAAAGAAAAAAGCTGAAGCGAAGAAACTGTGCAAAAAGTTAGACCTTGGTTCTGTTTTGAAAAGAATTACGGATTGTAATAAGGACTTTCTTCACGTTTTCTTCAATGCAAAAACCCATAAAACTGATGTTCCTTTCCGAGTTATTGTATCCGAGAATGGTACTTGGCAAAAATCGGATGCCATGTGCCTACAAGAAAAACTAAAGCTGCTTTCTATTCAGTATCCCTCTCTTGTCCGTAATTCTGAGCAGGTTCTAGATTTTTTCAAGTCACATGAGAAACAAGGCCTATGCGCTTTCTCTGTGGACATAAAAGATCTGTATTATTCCATTCCGCATGATGCTTTGTTATCCTGTATTGAAGAATGTATAGACAAGCAAGGGCCGATTGCTTTTCAAAATGCTTCTGGCATCTCGGTGAATGGATTTATAGAACTTTTGAAATTATATCTCAAGTCAACGTTCATAGTATGGGATGAAAAACCTTATCTTCAGAAAGATGGCATCTGTATAGGTTCCTGCATTGCACCCATCCTCAGCGATTTGTGTTTAGCCCGTTTGGACAGGTCTTTTGCTGATATTGTAAAAGATACCAATGTAATCAAGATTTTTAGGTACGTTGACGACTTTCTGATTGTTCTTAACAGTAATGACAGTTCCTTTAAGGATGACGTTCTTAATGTTCTCACCCTTTTTCGTAACCATTTTAGTCCTCTTGAACTAACGTTTGAACTACCTGAAAACAGGGTTATCCAATTCCTTGACATGAGCATTACAATGCATCATGACCGGACGAGCTGGATGTTCAAACCTCGCGGCGAAAAACCATTGTTACCTTTTCATTCAGCCCATTCTAAGCTCGTAAAAAGTTCTATTGCTAGCCTTTCATTTTTTAATTCTCTGAAGAAGTCTTGCCCGCACCTCATGCATGAAAGTTTTTCTCAGCAGTGCAAGAGGCTTGAGAATGCTGGATACCCTTCCCATGTCCTAGTGTCTGTGGCGGAAGGTGTTTTGAAAAAAGTCTGCAATAAAAAAAGCCAGGATAACCAGGAAGCCATGAGTAAGAAAGAAAAAGTTGCCGTCATTCCTTATTTTCATAAGTTTTCCCATAATCTCAAAAAAATAGCGCAACGTTCGGGAGCTAGAGTGGTTTTTTCGGCGCCTAAGAAGTTGAGTCATCTGTGTACGAAACATTTCAAAAAATCTAAAAAGGGTGTTGGTTGTACGAAAAAACATAGGAAAAAGTTTGTCAATTGTGTTGAAAATGTCATTTATCAAATTCCTCTTTCCTGTGGCAAGCAGTATGTAGGGCAAACTGGCAGATGCCTGAATGATAGGCTTCGAGAGCATGGGCGTGACGTAGATGATATGCTTGGAAAAGGGTTGTCAGCCCACTGCCGGTCGTGTCACTGCATACCGCTTCTTGAACAATGCATGGTTTTAAAAGTGCACAATAACCGGTTGACACGAGAAATCATAGAAGCGGAATGGATATCACTTTTGAAAGATGATTGTGTTAGTACCCCCTCTGTATCATTGATGGCGAAAAAGGTCGCATATCTGGCTGATACGCTTTGCAAGCTCATGGTTTGACGGCGTGTTGGTCGTGATGTCGTTATAAAACCACCTTTCTTTCTGAAATAAACCATTGTTGGAAGTTAGCGCCGTGTGTTGTTCGTCTTTCTGTGTCCTCGTCTCTTTGCGCTACGTTTTTCACTTTGCAGGGGTATTGAGTTGAAAACACCACTCTGTCCAGCGCTTGTGCAGAAGGTGTTTAGAATAGAGACGGGCCTTAGCTGTGACTCTATGAAGTTCCGTTCGTGCGTGTTGATCTGACGGATGGTGAGTGACGTATACGTCCAGCTGCTTGCGCCTTGCCCAGAGATGAAGCAGGTGAAAGTCAGGATTTGGTTGGTCTTCGTTGATAGTAGAAGAACTTGTGTTCTGAGTTAAGACAAGCATGAATGTAGAAAGGTCCGAGGCAGGAGTTATTGAGAGGAGGCGACCATCCATACGGAGACTGTCCCAAGAAGTGATATGGATCATGCGGCGAATTTTACGTAATGTACTTGAGACAAAGTCAATTAGAATAGGGGAGTGATCACTGCCCCAGGTGTCTGCTTCGCAAGACCAGTGAGGATTGCCGGGACCCAGCCACCAGGTAAGGTCCGGAGTTGATGGAGGAGCACGTGGTCGGGTATAATTAGAGGAGTTGTTCAAAAGTGTAAAGGACTGGTCGGAAAACGTGTCGTAAATCTGATCTCCACGTTTAGAGTTATGACTGTATCCCCAGGCTGTATGTGGGCCATTAAAATCTCCTTCAACTAATATGGGTACACCTGGGTAGGAGGTGCGTAGATGTGTAAGCCATCCAAAGTTGAGTAGAGAGGTTTGGGGCCGACCATAAAAAGAGACCAATAATACTGGAGTACGCTGTGGCTTAGTGATATTGGCAATTACTTCTTGACGGGTATTGCACCAACGAGATAGGTCGACGGGAGAATGTGGTGTCGAACAGTGAACATATATAGCGGCTTTTCCAGGAGCAAGATCACTTCGGCGGTCGGGTATTGATGGACAGTGATATGCACAATAAGCAGACAGAAGGAAGGATGGCATTATGTTCCTGTAGAAGGAAAGCCCAGGCAGAGAGTTTGCCGTCTTGAATACGCAGCTTCAATTCAGGGAGCTTATTAGTAAGACCCCGGCAGTTCCATTGTAGCACATGGGAAGTAGCTTTAGTGGCCATTCGCTTGCAAAACAGATGCAATCATCTGAGGCAGTTGCTGCAGCAGGGAAATCAGGGCTGACATTGAAGTTGTAGTTGCAGATTGCTCGGGTTGTTCATATTTTGAGCCTGAAGGTTGAGGCACTTGGCAGACAGGCGCAACTGGGGGTAGACGCGGACGTTGTAGTAGGAGAGAGCGACGTCGGCATAGCTGGTCAAGTTGTTGGCGAATGCTGGCGATCGCATCATCGATGGCAGAGATCTCATCAGACATAGAGGGGTTTAGCGGAGGAAATTCGTCTTCGTTTTTCAACTTGTTACGGGAACCTGGCTTTAAAACAGAGGCATAGGAAGGGCGGATACTAGAAGGTGAGGGCAACGATACTGGCGGTTTTTCAGTATCATCCTCATATGTGTCTGCCGACAGAGCATCAAAACGGTTGGAGATCTTGACTCCAGGCTCTGTAGGCGCAGCAACCGGACGACGTTTCTTTCGAGGTCAATTAGAATAAGTGATGTCGTGGTCGTTTGTCTTACAAAAAGGACACGTGAATGAGGGAACGCCATCCGATGTTGGTTTGGGCAGAGTGTCTTGCGATGCAGGGCAGAACTTTTTGATGTGGCCTTGTCGCAGGCACCGACAACAGAAGACTGGTGCAGGACAGAAAGGCTTCGGAAGAACGATTCGTCCATTATAGAAGAATCGGGTGGGAAGTTCTAACGGCCCCGCAAACAGGAGAAGAAATGTGCCTCGGTTCCCTAGTCGGCGGGCATTAAGCACTGAATGGGTGTCGGAGTACAGATCCGTCATCACTTCCTTCGGAGGCGCATTAGGTTCCAGGTCATAAATGACACACCTTTGCAAGCCAGGTCCAGATGCTAGATAGGCGTGCACAGGTACATACTGTGACTCGCTGATATATAATTTGTCAATATGACAGATCTTTTCAGCATCGGCAAGAGACACTACTTGAGCAGTGATGGAGTTGGAGGGACGATGGTAAATAAAACCGCGGTACCCTGAGACGCCCAGTGCACGGTCAATGAGCTGCTGCACCGATCTTGAAGGAACTGACGTTATGTCGTATTGCAAGGTAGGCTTAATACGCACTCGGAAGGAGCGATTAAGTTCAGGCAGTGAATATTTCGATGCTGTCATCTTTGAAGGGGTAGGATCGCTTGGAGTGGCCTTTACCTTTTTCGCAGCCGGTTCAAAGCTGGCATTAGAGACAGTCCGCGCAGGAGTGGGAAGGAGTGGTATAGGGGTAGGCACAGGAGTAGGCAATGCGGTAGGGGTGAACGATGATTCGTCCCCTGCAGGTGAAGACGCTGACTTGAGTAGTGACGAAATACCGGGTGCAGGAGGAGTTGAGCTGCTGAGGACACATCCTTGAGGTGGAAGGGTAGGCGAAACAGCAGACGCATTAATAGCAGGATGTGTCCTTTCCATGTCATAATTACTGTTCATGTCCGTTGGCCAGGCTGAGGTAGGCCTGCGCGCTTCACAAAATGAACGTAGGCATTGTGAAGGCAGTGTCGGAGGGTCCGTCCCGAGATCTTGGGGCGTTCTTGGGATCTTCAGGCAGCGTGAAGAGGTGACGCTGTGGCCGGGAAGATAAACACAGCACAAAAAAAGCTCAGAAGTAGCCAATCGGTACAGACAGGGCGACCGCCCAATTTAGTCTTTATCCTCTTCACCGGCTTCATTACGTTACTTCCAAATGCGAAATTCGAGCGCAGCTCATGAGCTGTTTCAGCTTTTGTATAGATTGAAGCAAATAATTCGAGGAAGACATGTATGCACAATTACACACAACTTGTTATTTTTCACACATATTCCTTCAAGAAACACTCTACTAACAGTTCTTGATTATCATGAAGGAAGCTTTGTGAACGGAGAAATATATGGGATATATTGGAGCGGGTAGACGACGACGACAATGAGCGATGGCACGAGTGGGAGGAGTCGAAGACGACAACGAAGTTCCGACTGTGTTCTCGGTGCCACTCGCAGCTGTTCTTTTCTACAACAAAGTTCGGACTGTGTTCTCGGTGCCGCTAGCAGCTGTTCTTTTTTATTTCTAAATATGTGCAAATATATTCTTTCCCGCAACATATTTGGTGGAGGTGCCGATTTCCCCTACGCCTACCGACGACGGAGCTCCGCAGCGGCCGCCAGTTGCCTTTACTCATCATGACCCAAGACGCCTCCCAGCAAACCTGAGCCCCGGCCATGACATCACTCGTTCCTTCCCCCCTCGTGACCCTGGGACATTTTCTGGTACCGACAACACTGACGTCGACGACTGGATCAACATTTACGAACGCGTGAGTACCTACAACCGCTGGGATCCGACCCTTATGCTGGCAAATGTCATCTTCTATCTAAACGACACTGCCTGGGTCTCGTATGAGACCCACGAAGACGGTCTCACCAGCTGGGACGTATGCAAAGAGAAACTGCGCGAATTGTATGGACGGCCGCTCGGCCGATCGCTTGCCGCTAAGGAGGACCTCGCCTCCCGAGCTCAAACTTCTACGGAGTCCTATGTGTCGTACATTCAGGATGTGGTGGCCCTCTGTCACAAAGTTGAAGCCAGCATGCCCGAGTCTGGCAAAGTTGGCCACGTGTTGAAGGGAATCGCCGACGAAGCCTTTAACTTGCTCGTATACAAGAACTGCACTACAGTCGACGGAATTGTTAAGGAATGTCGACGCTTCGAGGAAGTCAAAAGCAAACGTATTAGCCAGACGTACACACGTCTCCCCAACAGGGCTGCGACTTGCTGATGAGAAGACCTGCGGCATCGAGAAACTCCAGCGACTCCAGAAAATGTGACCAGCATCATCCGACGCATGCTCGAAGCTATGTCCCCTGGCCCCCCCTGCATCTACATGATGGCGACAACCGCTTGCCTACCATCTATCTGGCCCCGCCGCGGTGTCTCAGTGGCTATGGCGCTCGGCTGCTGACCCGAAAGACGCGAAGGCGAAGTTCTAGAGGCCCGTGTGCTTTGCGATGTCAGTGCACGTTAAAGAACACCAGGTGGTCGAAATATCCGGAGCCCTTCACTACGGCGTCCCTCATAGCCTTAGCTGCTTTGGGACGTTAAACCCCAATAAACCAATATACCAAACCATCTCTCTGGTATAAGCCGTCGTCCGCCAAGAGCTTGCAAACCTTGGTCTCCAGCCCGTCCGCCCAATAGGGCCGTCACCACCACCCGAAATCACTGCGATTCCTCCTGGACGACCTTCGTACTTCACTCTACATCGGCGAAACCCTAATGACTGGCGGACAACCGACGACAGGCCCATTTGTTTCCTCTGCCACCGCATTGGCCACATCTCCTGTCACTGTCGAAATTATCGGTCCCGTCGCAGCACATAGCGTCCTCTAAGCTCCCACCGCGACGACGAACAGCCCAGCCACTACACGCCCTTTCCAGCCCAGCACAGTGCTCCAGTCGACGGCCAGATTCCCCGCTCCAGCCGCTCCCCGTCCGCCCTGCGTCGACAGTCTCGTTCGCCCCAACGCCGTAGCTCCTCTCCTGGCCCCTACGGACGCTCGCAAGCGGTAAACTAGACGCTGAAGCGTCTGGAGGTGATGCTGCAGTACAGCCCCAGTCCAAAAATTCTTGATTAGCCCTTCGCGCACACGATAATTTGCTCGCCATTCATGTCGATGGAGTGCCTGTGAGAGCCCTGATCGAGATAGGCGCGCACGTATCCGTCATCAGTTCAACCCTACGCCGCCGCCTCCAAAAAGTACTGACCCCTGCGCCCACAGCCGTTCTCCGCGTTGCCGACGGCGAAAAGCTTCCTGTTGTTGGACTACGCACAGCCCGTGCGACCATATCCGACCGCCATATATCCGTTCTGTTCTCTGTTCTGGACCAGTGCCCCCATGAAGTCGTTCTTGGCCTCGACTTCCTGTCTGAGCATTCAGCCCTTATTTACTGCGCCGCTAGTGTTGTTCAGCTTGACCTTCCTTTTCTACTGAGTCGCCGTCCCCAGTTATACCTCAGTATTTGTGCTGTCGACTTTGTCCGTCTACCGCCTCAAGCCGCAACTTTTCTTTCTATCTGTTCCCCCTGTACTTGATGTTCACTACGTAGTCACTCCGGAACTTGACGGCGCCCTGACGCTAAACATTGCGCTGGCACACACTGTATTTACAATGTCGGCCAACCGAGCGTACCATCCGGTCCTGAACTTTGGTTCATCCATTCAATCGCTCCCGCAAGGCATCTCACTCGCCACGCTGTGCCCTGCTGCCGAATGTGTGATATCAGTGGTGGACAGCTGCTTACCTTCCACTCATCAATGCCGGTTGCCTCCTGCCCCAACAACAGAGAAACCAACGGACGACTACGCCGACATTATCACTTCTGAGCTCGCGACCTTAGGCGCCTCTTATCATCTTTTCACCAGTCGTCCTGGCGAAAAAGGAGGACAGCAGCTGGCGCTTCTGCGTTGATTATCGGCCCCTCAACCGCATCACCAAAAAAGACGTACATCCTCTCCCGAGGATCGATGATGCATTAGATTGCCTCCACGGCGCTAAATATTTTTCTTCAATTGATCTTCGATCGGGGTACTGGCAAATTGCCTTTGATGAAAAGGACCGCGAGAAGACCACCTTCGTGACGCTTGATGGCTTATACCAGTGTAAAGTGATGCCTTTCAGCCTCTGTAACGCCCCAGCTACCTTCGAACGAACGATGGACTCAATTCTTCGCGGCTTTAAATGGTCCACCTGCCTCTGTTACCTAGACGATGCTGTTTTGTCGCCTACTTTTGCCACGGACCTCGAGCGCCTCTCCAATATTCTGACAGTGTTTCGTAACGCCGGACTTCAGATGAGCTCATCGAAATACAAGTTCGGTCGCCGCCAAGTCACTGCTCTCGGACACCTCGTTTACGCTTCTGGTGTACGGCCAGATCCCGTCAAAATTCAAGCTGTGAAGGACTTTCCTCTTCCAAAGTCGTCGAAAGATGTGCACAGCTTTGTCGGCTTGTGCTCGTATTTTCGGCGTTTTATCAAAGATTTCGCCGGCATCGCTCGTCCCCTCACCGATCTTCTTAAGAATGACACCCCCTGTACCTCGGGCCCTGCTCAAGAGAACTCATTTTCATTTCTCGTTCATTTGCTGACCACTCCGCTTATCTTAGCACATTTTGACCCATCGTCTCCCACAGAGGTTCGCACCGACGCCTCCGGATATGGAATCGCCGCCGTGCTAGCCCAACGTCAACACAACGTCAACAGGGCCAAGATCGAGTCATCGCTTATGCCAGCCGCCTACTTTCAGCCTGAGAGCAAAATTACACCATTACTGAGTCCGAGTGTCTCGCCCTTGTCTGGGGAGTAGCTAAATTCAGACCCTACCTATTCGGCCGTTCATTCGCTGTTGTGACTGATCACCACGCTCTCTCTTGGCTGTCTTCACTAAAAGATCCCACCGGTCGCCTTGGTCGCTGGGCTTTGCGCCTCCAAGAATACTCATAATTCGTCGTGTACAAGTCAGGGCGTCATCACCAGGACGCTGACTGTTTATCCCGATATCCTGTGGAGCCACCTGATAGAAGATGCAAAGACCCTACCCTGCCTCTTAGATATCTCTGATCTTGCCGATATTCGCAACGAACAGCGCCACCACTCATCGTTACGACCTATCTTTGATGGCATCCGTTATGCAAACCGACCTCCGTCTCTGAACCTTTACGTGCTCCAGAACGGCATTTTGTATCTCCGCAACCTACGCTCCGATGGCCCTCCGCTCCTGCTCGTGATGCCCCAACGTCTACTCTCTTCTGTCCTTGAAGAATTGCACGATCTGCCGACAGCCGGTCACCTTGGCGTGTCCCGGACGTACGCTCGGGTGCGGCACCGCTTCTTTTGGCCTGGTCTGTATCGTTTCGTCAAGCGTTACGTGGCCGCTTGGGACCTGTGTCAATGTCGGAAAAGGCCCTCCACTTTCCCTGCCGGCCTTCTGCAACCCATCGACATACCTCCGGAACCTCTTCATCGTGTTGGATTCGACCTTCTTGGCCCTTTTCCGACGTCCCTCTGCGGCAACAAGTGAATCGCTGTCACAACTGATTATACGACTCGGTACGCCACTACGCGTGCTTTGCCGTCCAGCTGCGCTACCGATGTCGCCGGGTTTCTTCTACTAGACGTCATCCTTCACCATGGCGCCCCTCGTCAACTGCTCACCAATCGCGGTTGTTATTTTCTATCCAGAGTAGTTCATGACATTCTTCGTTCGTGTTACACGCAGCCCCAGCTCCCGACAGCTTACCACCCACAAACCAATGGGCTTGCGGAAAGGTTCAACCGCACGCTCACCGACATGTTAGCCATGTACGTATCACCAGACCACCGAGCTTGGGACGCAGCCTTGCCTTATGTGACGTTTCATTATACCTCTTCCCTTCATGACAGAACAGGCTACTCTCCTTTCTACCTTTTGTTTGGTAGGCATCCCACCTTGCCTTTGGACACACTCATGCCGCCTTCATCAGTCCCCACCACAGCTTACGCTCGGGACGCCATCGCCCAGGCCACGCTGGCGCGCCAAATAGCACGTAGTAGGCTCCAAGCCTCTCAAGTTTCCCAGAGTTCCGCCTACGACCGCTGTCACCAGGCGGTCGAATATACCCCAGGATCCCTCGTCCTTCTCTGGAAGCCGTCTCGCAGCGTCGGTCTCTCCGAGAAGCCTCTTTGTCACTACCGCGGCCCTTACCGTGTCGTGCACCATGTCACAGACGTGAACTATGAAATTGCTCCCCTTGCGATCTCGCCATCGTCCTCTGGCGCTACCACCAACATCGTCCACGTCTGTCGCCTTAAACCTTATCACGACGCTCATACGTCACAGCCCTAACGCCGAGACGGCGTTTCAGCATCTGGGGTCTGAAGTGGGTAGACGACGACGACAATGAGCGATGGCACGAATGGGAGGAGTCGAAGACGACAACGAAGTTCGGACTGTGTTCTCGGTGCCGCTCACAGCTGTTCTTTTCTATCTGCAAATATCTGTAAATATATTCTTGGCCGCAACAATATGATCGATTTGCTGCAACAATGCCTGGTTCTCTAAGACGAGGTCAGCGCAAGTATTTCGCGAGGTTGTCACAGCTGTAGAAGCCGTTACAAGCGAGATGAGCGGGATGTTCTCCCCCATAAGCGGTAAGAAATTACCGCTTGTCTTTATATACGAGTATACATTAAAGTCCCCAACCACCATGCCACCCTGGCAGGTGGCAGCGTTTCTGGCACGAGGACGCCAGCTGGCGGAACTTGCGTCAACGTTGGGCCTCACTCTTCACACGGACCCTGCACAACCCACTCGCATTGGGAACTCCGTGGCACGCGACACGTGCCCAGATCTCACCTTTACCAAAAATATTAGATATGCAGAATGGCACAACACCGAGGAAACCCTGGGTAGCGACCACTGCATTCTTGCGACCACAATCCCCACCAAACCCCTTACAAGACCTCACACTAAAGCAACCCTTCCAGACTGGACCAAATTCAGATCCAACAACACTAACCCTACCCCTATAGCGGATCAAGGTTACACTACCTGGTCCCAACACCTCATCCGCCAACTCAAAGATGCCGAACACCACGTTCAGCTCTCAGAGGCGAACCCGGCGGTGGACAACCACCTCCTTCACCTCTGGGAGGCCCGGCAAAGCCCAGTCCGCCGATGGCGCCGGCAGAAGCACAATCGGCAACTCAAAATCTGCATCGCTGAACTCACCCAACAAGCGGCAGAGTATGCGGCCGAAATCGCCGACTCGAACTGGGTAGACCGATGCAACACCGCTGCTCGGCAAATGTCGAGCCGGAGCACGTGGCTCCTTTTCCGCGCCCTCATTGATCCGACCCAAACCCGCACCGAAACACAAAAACATCTTCAACGAGCAATTCACACCTTCAGCGGAGACACAGCCAAACTGGCTGACGCGCTCCGAGACAAATATCTGTACACAGGCCAGGATTCGCGTGGTCTGGCGTACTCGTGTGCAGATTCTGAGTACGCAGAGCTGGATCGAACGTTCCAGCTTCACGACATCAAAGCGGCCCTGGCCAAAATGAAACGAGGGACAGC
Source organism: Amblyomma mixtum (assembly GCF_055824585.1). Classification (NCBI taxonomy): domain Eukaryota; kingdom Metazoa; phylum Arthropoda; class Arachnida; order Ixodida; family Ixodidae; genus Amblyomma; species Amblyomma mixtum. Next base: position 70,174,286 of record NC_143019.1, read on the forward strand.
CCCAGGCAGGGACAAGGTAACTGTGAAACTTCTCGCTAACCTACCCGAACCGGCCTACGAGCGGCTGCCCGAATACTTCAATGCCATCTGGACGGGATGTACGTCTCTCCCAGTGGATTGGAAGACGGCTCTCGTCACATTCATACCCAGCAGTCCTCTCGCCTCTTTTCAATCTGGCCATGATGAAGCTCCCTACCCTGCTGGGTGAAGTCCCGGGTGTGCAGCATGCCCTGTACGCGGACGACATCACCCTCTGGGCAACACACGGTTCGGTTGGAGAAATCGAGGCCAACCTGCAGCAAAAGGCGGCTATTGTGGACGATTATGCACACCGCTGCGGCCTTGACTGCTCCCGGAGCAAATCAGAATTCGTGCACATACGTCCCAATCCAAGGTGAACAACCCACCTCTCCCTGCTTAGTTGCCCGATACCTGAACACGATGAAATCAGAGTATTTTGACTCTACATACACAAGAACCGCAAGATTGACACCACGCTGAAGAAACTCCGCAAGGTGGGCGATCAGGTGGGCCGTATGGTCCGCCGGGTATCAAACAAACGAGGGGGGTTGCGATGCAAAGAGGCCCTGCGGCTGGCCAATGCATTCGTAAACAGTAGAATCCTGTATTCGGCCCCGTACCTCCAGCTGCGCAAATGCGATGAGAACGCTCTCGAAGTGATTCTCCGAGAAATCTATAAGAGAGCTCTCGACCTCCCAATTGCAACATCCAACCAACGTCTCCTCGGCCTGGGGATGACGAACACCTTTGGGGAGCTGCGCGAGGCTCCTCTCAGCAATCAATACTTGCGGTTAAGCAAAACACGTGCGGGTAGCCGCCTACTCACCCGCCTCCACATCAGTTACACAACCCAAGAGGAGAAGCGGGTATCCATGCCCTAGGCCTGGCGCTTCGCACTAAAGGTTCGCCCTCTCCCCAATAACATGACAAAAGATGCCCATGATGGCCGCCGCCTCGCGCGAGCGGAGGGGTATTTTACACGGACGCGGCCGGTCCACACCAGGGGGTTGGTAGACGGCTGCCGTTGTCCACCAAAACAACCCAGTTCAGGGCCTCACCTTCCGTGCCCCCAACATTACATTCGCGGAGGAAGTTGCTATCGCACTTGCAGCTGCGGATCCAGCGTCCCGAGTCATTATCACCGACTCAAGGGAAGCTTGCCGCAATTTTTAAGAGGGCCAAATTCCAGATCGTGCTTTCCAAATTTTACACAGATGTGAGTACCGGGATTTCCCAACCCGGCGCACCATCATCTGGGACCAAACACATGCGGGGATAGGGGGAAATAACGTAGCGGACACTACCGCCCGCGCGCTTAACCACCGGGCATCGCCTCTCTCGCCGCCTGATCGGGCTACTGATTTTAATCCGGCTATTACTTTTCGGGAGATCTCTCTCCTGTATCAAAACGCTCACGGCCGATACCCACCTCCCTGTAAAGGCCTCAAGAAGGCAGAGGAGCGTTGGCTACTTCGCCTCTACACCAACACGGTACTGTGCTCGGCAGTATTAAAGAACCCCAGGTGGTCGAAATTTCCGGAGCCCTTCACTACGGCGTCTCTCATAGCCTTAGTCGCTTTGGGACGTTAAACCCCATAAACCAAACCAAACCATCTCTTTGTGTTGTTCTCTGCGTCGAAGTTCCTCTCTTCGCAGTGCGTTTCGGCTACCGCGTTTCGATGTAGCCGAAACGCAAAAGGCGCCCGTGTGCTGTGCGAAGACAGTGCATGTTGATATCACGAGGTAGTCGAAATTATTTTAGAGCCCTCCACTCCGACTTGTCTTTCTTGCTTCCTCTTCTTAATCGCTCCTTCATTCCTTCATTTAAACCACAGTGCCACTGAGGGCATGCGCAGAAACACTATCCACAAGGACGCTCAAGAGATAACAGAAGGAAGCAATAGCCACGGAAGGATTTGCAAGGCATAAGCACAGCGTCATCTCAGGGAACTGCGTCACCTAGTTTCCCGAGAAGCGTTCGACGGAGGACGGGGAGGAGCTGCGGCGAGGAAGAAGAGATCGAGAACGGTGGGCTTTTCGAGAAAGCGAGCGAATGGATCCAGGAACAGGCGGAGCGCTCTCGGAGAGGAGCGCCTCATATCGAGATGAAAAAACGCGCTTTTCGCAGTCACCACTACGGTCAGCGCAGGAGAACGGACGGAAGGAATGTTACCGATGGAGGCGGTGGCAACGAAAAGTGTGACCGACGCAGGAGCACGCAAAATAGATTGACCAATCTTCAGAGTTACGCTGCTCCGCATGACTGCGGTACCGGTGACGAGTCGTCAAGGTGGTGGTGGTCGTAGCTGCAGCGATCACAGTAGGGAAGGGGCTGTAACTCACATTTTCCAGTGTGTAGACTGAAGGCAAGCTTGTGTTGACTACCATACGGCGGACAACAGCAATGAACAATAGATAGTAGCCGAAGTTTTGCCCGGCAATGGCGCGCTGATGGCAATGGGCGGTCAGGGCAGGGCCAGTAGATCCTCACAAGAGGAACTAACAGGCCGCTGTGTGGGTTCGGCAGTAAAAACGGTGCGCAATTTTCCGGTGTTTGGCTTGTTCGAAGCATAGCCAAATATCTAGAAGGCAGTCAAATATGGAGCCTTACATAGAGAGAGGAAGGCTGAAGGTTTCATTCGCAATACTTTTTAGTCTGTCCTTTTCGGCCTTTGACATTTTGTTAATACATTTGTGCATACGGCCAAGAATTCATGATATAAGCAATGCACGATTTTAGTAAAGCTTGGGCGCGGGCTACAATTTCTTGTATAGTGACGCGCTGCCATCCATCAGATTTCCCGAAAATGTCGTGGAGCTTCTGTCTGCATACGTCATACGATATTATGTCGTCGTGGGATTTGAACCATATGAACGCAGTTCCGGCCACGTAGTACATTACGTTGACAAACTTGAGCGTAGCGTCCCAACAATTACGCTTGAGGATACGTTCACAAAGCGCTGGCTAGTCCTCGATATCCTCGTCATCAGCACCACACAAGGCGCCCGGGTCGCGGGAGTTGGCCACTACGAGAATCGGTACTATTGGCCTCGATTGAGCTGCCTCGGCAGAGATCGCGACGATAACCTTGGCGATGGCCACTGAGAAGATCCAGCTTGTGGTCGCATGGTGGGTGGTGAGGGTACGCAGCACCTCACACTAAATGTTACGCGGAGGTCTGTACAAAGAACTGCAGAGAGTTTGGAAGAACTCGAGCTCTGGATTGAAGAACAACCATGCACCAACTCTCAGAGGCTTTTGTCTTCAAAAACATGAATAGTAACAATACTCTCAATGTTTTCCTTACTCACATCACTTTCGGGAGGAAATAACTGCTCAAGGAAAGTTCCTTTACTGCTTAAATATATTTAAGATTTTCAACCATACATAATGCGAATGCAACATGGACGCGCGACTTTTTCACCACTATTTTCTGATCCGTAAAGTAACTAATATTTATAAAGGCAAACTGTTAAAGTACTTAAGGAACCGGTAAAGAACAGTAACTTTTAAAAATGAAAATCACTGAAGTTACTTGAAGCGAGCAAAAATTTGGAGGACACTTAAACTCAGCCTTCAGCCCATGATTCGACAGTTGCAGTGGCTCCCATCAATTGCCTGGGGTCCTCTTTGCAAACAACCTCGCAAACACAGAATCTGTCAGACAAGACGCGCAATGGGTCTTTTTAACCAAGCATAACGGTCATGCTTCGGTCGCCAAGAGGTAGCGTGTGTGACTCAGGATCCAATTATGGCATTCTTAAGCGTCGTCATTACAATTCAGGCAAATAATACGACCATATTGCCCAACTAGTGGGACAATTTAGCTGCTTTCAAAATGCGCCTCTCCGGACTTGACGTCACTACGTTTTCAACCAATCCGTATTTCTCGCATGCTGCCGCCGCCTACACTGCTGGATTCTCCGCTTAAGGGGAACGGTAAAGGGAAGCTGAAATGGAGAAATAATTGATATTACTCAGGAATTTGACCCTACAGAGCTCTTAAATAAAACATGCGAAATGTCTTTGCACTAGCAATTGAAATTGTGACGTAATCATCCATTAAAACCGCGACGATGTTTAGGCTTTTGCTCTCTGCGCTGGAGAAGTCCGAGGAAACTGACTGTGACTTCATTATCGCCGAAACGTCAGACGCCCGCTGCATTCGCCTGCTTGCTGCTATTCGTCGTCCGATGGTGCCAAACAATGCTTAGTGGGATTCACCATCATTGGCGTTAGTTTTCTTCCACGAAACAGCTCTTTCTTCGCTGGAAACGTAGCGCCGTCGTACGTGACGTCCATATAGAAGCCTCTGCTCGTCGCTGTGCTCTGCAGAGAAGCCTCAACGCCGACCCTACTTTGGCAAATATGGCGTCATTTCAAATTCTAGGGCAAAAAAATATCGCGGCATTTACCTGCATGCTTCGGCCCTTTTAAACTCATTGATTTCTAAAACCTCTACAGTTGCCCTTTAACGCCACCGCGTTAAAATCTATTTTCGAATATCCTATCAATAAAAGCAGGATTTAGCCAGAATAGTCCCCTGATGCTGGAAGGCGCATAGGTGAGTAGACGTCAAGGTTACCTAAGCCCTTACAGAACGGCGAAAACTCCAACGATTTCAAGCAGACTACACTTAAGGGAAACAAAGAAAAAGAACTGCTAAATAAAATCACAGTTGAAACGAACGGCGACAAAACAAGCTACCACCACACAACGATTCTTTGGGCTAGCACTTTTATATATTTAGCTGCTCTTCAAGGCCTCATCGTTAAAAAACAAAAAATCAGCAGATCCCGTAAAAAGAGGGTATGAACTTGGAATCAATTTCACAATCCCCTTTAATTGCCATGAAACCAACAACACAGACTAAAGAACGGAGAAGCATCTTCCGTTTGCCTAACAGTCCTTGAGTTGGGGGGCGTTGTGTTCGCTGCCGTGTAGCTGGCGTGCAGATCTAGCTCTTCTTTCTGTTCTATTTCTTCCTTGACCTCTTCACCAACCCATTTCACCATTTTGTTTTGGGTGAACAAAACGTGGTATTACGCTGATTTTTTCTTAATATCCGCCAGTGAGAGAATATTTGTGTGGGAGAGACCACCTTTTTCAGATGCGGCCTCAATCTACCCTCGGTAACGCATGCCACTCATGCCTATAAGAATACGCGTAAATTCAGCTGCGAAAGATACATTTTCAGACCCATGCTTGCGTGAGTGAAGCACATTTGTCATGAGCATGGTCGGAGGAAATAAGCTGGAGTGTGCCCCAACTCAATAAACGGGACAGTGTCATAGGCTGCGTATTGATTACCTGACAATAACGTTCGCTTTTCAGTTCCCGATATTATCATCTGAATTACGACGGCTTATGTTATTCAAAGATGTGGCAAAACGCCAGTTTGGTCACATGGCTAAAAGAATACCATACGCTCAATATTTACGACTTTGGAGTTTTCTATGGAGATAGAAAGATACGTGACTTTCACATCAACAGGACGTTAGTGAAAGTCCAACTTGAATTTTTAAAGGTTGGTACACCAGTGTAACGCTCAATGCGAATGTGCGCAATCGGTCACCGACTGCTAGAAAGTGCGATGCAGTGACTACTGGAATTTGAAGAATAAAAACTCTTACATATGTAATTTTTGTCCAAAAACTATCTTTTTTGTGCGAAATACAGACCACGTGCGTATATTTCAGGTCAACGAAGTCATATTTCTTCACTTCACACTGTCTTTAGCAGTCCGTGGTCAACTCACCACTTTGCTAGTGTCATCCGCCTGTCTGACTGTTCAGCCGCTTGCTGCTGTCTTAACCTTATCTTGGTTATCGGATCCTATCTCTAAACGACCCGCGGTTACCCCCTTATAGAACAAAACGAGTGCGAAAAATGCATTTCGAAAATATTCTATTAATGTCAGATTTATTTCGCATATTTTAGTCCCTATGCTCAGACTGCAATACGAATGCTTTCTAAGCATACTGGGAATGATATTTGAACGTTCTTAAGATTACGTGAAAAATACACTTTTGCTTGCTGAGTATACTTAACATGCATTAAAATATACAAAAAAATATACATTAAATATATTACATTACACTTCAAACTGACTAAGATATAAATTTAATATATTAAAATTTCTTCACTTCGGCTTAAAAGCGGTCTACTAGTCGGCTTCACAGGCTGAGATGGGTTAATGCTGCCAACTGCAGAAAAAAAAATAATGACCCAGCTATAAGCGATAATCATAAAGTGCCCAACCCTGAGAAGACGCGTAATCAGCTTCAGTCAAGAAGCCTACGGCATTGCAAGGGTACGTACGAAATTATAACCCTGCAATTGAAACACAGCAAAATGCCCAAGAAAGTAAAGCAGCAAACGGGAAGTGCTCCGACAAGTCCCTCGTTGTTGTTGCGACTGAAAGAAGGATGAATGGCAAAGTGCATGGGCCTGCCGATCGACTCGCTGCCACGTGCAGATAGAGGGGAGGTAAAAGATAAGAAGAAAGAGTGAAAAAAGAGACGTGCGTCGCACAGCCGCGTCCGCGAAAGCGAAGACGCTGGAAACAGTTTCAGTTTTCAGTTCAGTTTTCAGTTTATTTCCAGAAAAACATTCTGGTGGGACACCTGGGCGAAAAGCTGCTTTTGTCAGCTTGACGAGGCCCAGGGCCCAACATACAAGGGACGGCAAGTCATACAGACATTGAAAGACAGCAAAATAAAGGAACATAAAAATATCAGTACTTAAACACACGGCACAGAAAGACGTGTAAAATGCGGTAACAAGTAGAAACGTGTGTACAGTTTTGAAGTAATGTAAAAACTGGAAAAACATACATATGGATGATTTAAACACATTCAAAATCAAAATAAATAACATCAGTCCAACACGAGAGAGGGAAAAACAGTGCAGAAGAAAATAACAAACAGTTTATATAGTGTGGTTACAATGGTTGTGTGAAGTGAAGCAAAAATATAAAGAAAATATAAAGAAAAATATTTGGGACAATGGAAAACAGTTATTCACCAGAACATCTATACGGTTAAAAAGTACTGCCGCAACTGTTTGGTAAATTAAGGTTTGGTTTGGTAACAGACACTACTGCGTGTGCTGCAAATATGCTTACGCGGACTGACAATTTGTTACAATTTGTGGGAATCTGGCTTTCCGCCGTCGCCTTTGCGCGGCTGTGCCGGCCGTCCGCGTTGTTTCTCCTCTTTCCCTTGCTCCCGCCTCAGGCGGTGGAGAGGCGGCTGGGTGACTAATCACTGTCATTTAGCCACAGCTCCGCCCCGGCTCCCCAAGGGCCTTTGCCATTGGCGCCTTTTGGCGGGAATCCGGGACCCGTTTTGGCGGCCGCGCATCCCGCGACCGTCCGAGCGGGGCCCAGAGAGAGATCCCTCCGAGACAGCGTAAGGTGCGTGCGTTACTGTTTGTCCGTGCCGGCCTTTGCCGTTCGGACCAGTGCTTACTCGAGCTCGCCCGCACGTGTCCTCTGACCTGCAGCGGCTCGAGCCTGTCCAGCGGGGTCCAGCGACCTCCGACAGGCGTACCTTGCGTTGATTGCCCACTCTCTCTCGCAACCGGCCCAACGGCCGACACGAGAGAGGGATCACAGCACTGCCGCGGGGACATTCTCCTGCAGCGGCGTGTTAGCGGCGCGCATTACTCTGGTCGCTTCGTGCGCGCAGCGGAGCCTTGCTCCTCGCGCGCCCCCGGGACGGGGTGACGATTGAGTGTGTGTGTACTGCTGAAGGACGACGTGAATAAACGTCTCCTTTGTGAACTTGGAGGCCTATTTCTTTGCGGCGAATCGCTCTCCTCCCAGCGGAGGTTGAGTGCGCTGCATCGGTGTCCCAGTGTGTGTGTGGTGACGGCTGATCGGGGCCCTTGGCTCGCGCGAAGCTCGAACCCGCGGTGGGTGGTGGCCTGTGTCCACGTAGAAACCCACAACTGGCGCCCAACGTGCTAAGTCATTGGCGCTTACGCCTTTGATGGCACATTAGCCGAGCAGGTCGCCTTGACGATCACGCTTGCGCACCGTGTCTACCACCCCCAGCGCGGCACTCGGCAGCTACATGTCGGCTCCCTACGGAGTTGTAGCGTCGTTTGATCCGCTGGCTGCTGTTCCTTCGAATAGCTAGACACCGTGGTTGGCCGCGGCCCCCATTGGGGTTTACGGTGACACAACCCAAAATGTTGACCACGTGGCTCCCATTGGAGCTGTATCGGAAGCACCCTGCGGTGCATCCGCTGGTCACATGCCTCAGCTGTGCAAGCTTTCCGCCCAGTGCGAAAGCAGTTCGTGTCACGCTGCCGCAACCGGCAGTTTCGAACAGCAGCAGCCGTGCCCCGCGAGCAGTCAATTCTGCTCTGGGAACGGCGAGGCGCTGGCCGGTTCCCTGTGGAAACCGCGCCGCTCATCGAACTAGGAGCCTTGCCTCCCTCGTTCGTGCAGCCCGCCCAAGCCTCCACTGAGGCAGGGGTGCAGTCGCTGAAGCCGGGGCTCCATTGAGCCAGATGCGGAGAAACTTCGAGCCATACTCGAATTTCCCGCGCCCAAGGACGTACGCGGCCTGCGCCGTTGTGTGGGAATGGCCACCTTTTATCGTCCTGTGCCCGCGTGCAGGCACCCTTGACCTAGCTCTTGGGAAAGACTGCCGCGTGGCGATGGGAGCCCGAGCAAGAGCGATCCTTTCGCCTCCTGTCTAATGCCATTGTCGAGACAGCGCAGCTCAGGCTACCCGACCTGACCAGACAGTTCGTAGTCCAGACTGACGCGAGCGATCTGGGTTTAGGAGTAGTTCTCCTACAGGAATTCGATGGCGTGCTGCATCCGCTGGCCTTTGCCAGCCGCTCCTTGCTGCCCTCGGAGAGGAATTATTCCGTGACCGAGAAGGAGTGCCTCGCCATCGTGTTTGCACTGCGTAAATTTGACGTCTACCTTGATGGAACGCAATTCGTGGTGCAGACAGACCATAGTGCGCTCAGTTGGCTGATGCGGCTCCGCGAGCCTGCGGGTCGGCTGGCGCGCTGGGCTCTCCTGATACAGCATTACGACTTTTCCGTGCAGTATCGAAAGGGGAGCACGAACGTGGTAGCTGACGCGCTATCCCGTGCCCCACTCGTCAGCGGCGCCTTGACGCCTGTAAGCGGAGGGGGCGAAACAGCGGACGAGCCGCCGGGCGGCAAGGAGGGGGAGCCCGCAAACGGGTTAACCCATTCCGCTAACCAGGCAAGCAGCGCTTCGCAAAGCGGTCGAGAGGCAAAGCTCTTCGTGAGCGCCTCGGAAGTGCCGACGCGAACGGAAATTTTGGCTGCAAACCTGAGTGGGGACGAGACCATGCTCTCCTCTGGGATGACTGGAATCGTTTTCAGCCGTAAAGAGCTACTGAAAGCCCAGCAAAATGACCCCTTTTGTCGCGAGGTGAGCGACGGTCTCAGGGAGACGGAGCGCCGTGACGCTACTTGTATTGTAGCGGGCGCAGGGGGGCAGAAGCCAGCGTGTGTCGCGGCGAACCCCGGGGATTCATATTTGCTGGACAATGACGGGCTCGTGCTGAAATACATAGCCACCGATGACGAGTCCATCGACCCGTTCAAGGTGGTTATCCCCAAAAGTCTGAGGGGTGCACTGTTGAGATTCTCTCATGACGAACCACTGGCCGGTCATCTGAGTGGCTCCAAAGTTTTTGCAAAACTGAGTCAATCGGTGACGTGGCCCGGCATGAAGCGTGACATTTTCCGCTATTGCCGTTCCTGCCATGTCTGTCAAGCGGTGAAGTCACGGGGCGGCAAGCCGCCTGGAATGATGAAACCGATTGACAGTGTGCGTCCGTGGCAGATGGCCACCTGCGATTTGATGGGGCCTTTCCCCAGGAGCAAGCAGGGGTTCATTTACCTGATGGTAGTCGCTGACCACTTTTCCAAATGGGTTGAGTTGTACCCCCTTCGGAAAGTGTCAGCACGAGCGGTGCTGGATAAACTCCAGGAAGTGTTCTGTCGGTTAGGCTTTCCGGAAAGACTGATCACGGACAATGCGTCCTATTTCACCGCTCGGGTGTTCGGTAACACGTGCCGTTCCCTCGGAATCGAGCACTACACCACTTCACCCTACCACCCCCAGTCCAATTTGACCGAGCGAATCAACCGAACGTCAAGCCAATGCTGGCGGCCTTTGCCGAGTGTCAAAAGGATTGGGCAGACCATTTGAGCGAGTTCGCGTTCGCCATCCGAACAGCTGAGAATCGCTCAACTGGTTTCTCTCCCGCCTTCCTCAATTTCGGGAGGGAGCTGGCGAATCCGATGTCAAACGTCGTGCAGAGCCAGCTCGGGGATGAGCAGACGCGGGCAGACTGCTCTGCTTATGCGTCGACGCTTCGGGACCGGCTTGGTCGGGCTCTCAACAGAGCAAGGCAGAGTTTGGCGGCAGCCAGGGCCCAACAGAAGGCTCAATATGACCGCAAGAACCGCCGCCTGACTTTTCAGGTGGGTGATCTTGTCCTGAAGCGCAACCACGTTCTTAGCGATGCGAGCAAGGGGTTCTCAGCCTCGCTCGCTCCTAAGTGGCTTGGTCCGTACCGAGTGGTCAGAGTCTGGTCGCCACTCGCGTACCTGCTGGAGGATCCCCTTTCGGGGAAAACCAGCCGTGCCCACATCGCAGACCTGAAGGCCTACGCGTCACGGTCTGACGAGCTTGCGCCGGTACCCATTGGTATCAAAGGCAAGCGCAAAGGCACAACTGGTGCTGCGGAACGCAAGCGTACGGAGCACCGGTACAATCTGAGGCGACGGTCACCGGTGTGATTGATGCCGGACGGCGGACTTTTCCGCAACCGAAGGCACGCAGCCTCAGCTAGCTGGCGAGCTTTCTCGTCAGGCCCTACCTAGGCGAAGCACGGTGTGTTATTTTTTTTGTTTTTGCAGCATGGTCAGTTCCAGCCTTGCGTGTTTATCTATTTATTTATTTGTTTTGTTTGAGTCAGTTTCTAGCTACTTTCGTTTCCCCGCTTGCTCGTCTGTTTTTGTTCTAACGTACCCAGATGTACATAGGCAAACTTCAGCCCGCTCGTGCTTGCTCTTATCTTCTAGAAGGAATAGATTGGTTTAGGTGTCGTTTGTACAGCGAGCCTTTTCTCATTTCCGGCCCGACTGTGGGTGGTTGGCTCGTTAAGGAGCCGTGTGTCGCGGTGCGAGTTTTGTGCGGCCCGTATGGACGGGAAGTTGGCGGGGCGTTTGGGGCGATGGTTTGCGATGGGGGGGCGGAAAGTGCACCCTTTGACCCTCGCCGCGGCGCCTCTGGACGCTTCTGATGAAGGGGTCGTTGTCGCCGACCAGCGTCCGCGCACGTGCCGGTGTATGCGTGTTTGTGGCTGTGGCTGTGTGCGCGCGTAACCATGAGCCAAGGCGACGCCTGTGAGTTGTGCCGTTGTGTCCTTCTGCGTGAGCGCGAGGATGAGAAGGACCCCTCGCTGTGGACAAGGTTACACATCTGGACGCCGCCGAACGTCCTCGCCCGTTTCAGCCGGCGTGAAAGGGGTGCACTAACTTTCTTGTGCCCGAACCTGATGTCGTGTCCAAGGGCGCGAGGTGAGTGCCCTGCCGCTGCCCCTTCGTCATCAACGGAAAGAAGACCGCCATCAGTCGTCGGCCCTCCCAACCCGTTCAACTTGAAGTCTGCGAGCGGTGAGTCGCCGACAGGCCCACTGGGCCGCGCCATCGAACTTTGAGGCTGCATCCACCTGTAACACAGCTGTACAGTGGTATTCACGTCTCCTTGTGTACCGTGTATATAATCTGCAAGCTGTTTTTGATTTACTGAAGCGTATGCAAGTGTTTGTTTGCCTTGTTTTCCTTTGTGTGTGTTTTTTTCTTACGTTGTGTGGCTGGAACTGAAGTGTAGCTAGTTTTTTTTTTGTGTGTGTGTATTCATTTCTTTATTTTGGAACTGAAGTGTAGCTAGTTTTTTTTTTGTGTGTATTCATTTCTTTATTTTGGAACTGAAGTGTAGTTTTTTTTGTGTATTGATTTCTTTATTTTTGGCCGCGTGCTTGGCCGTTGGGTAGAAGGGCATTTAAGGAGAGGGGGATGTGGGAATCTGGCTTTCCGCCGTCGCCTTTGCGCGGCTTTGCCGGCCGCCCGCGTTGTTTCTCCTCTTTCCCTTGCTCCCGCCTCAGGCGGTGGAGAGGCGGCTGGGTGACTAATCACTGTCATTTAGCCACAGCTCCGCCCCGGCTCCCCAAGGGCCTTTGCCATTGGCGCCTTTTGGCGGGAATCCGGGACCCGTTTTGGCGGCCGCGCATCCCGCGACCGTCCGAGCGGGGCCCAGAGAGAGATCCCTCCGAGACAGCGTAAGGTGCGTACGTTACTGTTTGTCCGTGCCGGCCTTTGCCGTTCGGACCAGTGCTTACTCGAGCTCGCCCGCACGTGTCCTCTGACCTGCAGCGGCTCGAGCCTGTCCAGCGGGGTCCAGCGACCTCCGACAGGCGTACCTTGCGTTGATTGCCCACTCTCTCTCGCAACCGGCCCAACGGCCGACACGAGAGAGGGATCACAGCACTGCCGCGGGGACATTCTCCTGCAGCGGCGTGTTAGCGGCGCGCATTACTCTGGTCGCTTCGTGCGCGCAGCGGAGCCTTGCTCCTCGCGCGCCCCCGGGACGGGGTGACGATTGAGTGTGTGTGTACTGCTGAAGGACGACGTGAATAAACGTCTCCTTTGTGAACTTGGAGGCCTATTTCTTTGCGGCGAATCGCTCTCCTCCCAGCGGAGGTTGAGTGCGCTGCATCGGTGTCCCAGTGTGTGTGTGGTGACGGCTGATCGGGGCCCTTGGCTCGCGCGAAGCTCGAACCCGCGGTGGGTGGTGGCCTGTGTCCACGTAGAAACCCACAAATTGAAGTATACTTTGGACGAATTGATTGCGCTTTTACCAAGGGACACGTTAAATACATTGCCAACACGTAAATTCAATTTCCCGAACCGCGGTTTTGGGCAATAGACTGGTCAATGGAAGCAAGAAGTGTGCTACAAATACGTTTAAAGGGACTGCTCGTTTGTTTGAATTGAACTATGCTTCGCATGAATTTTCTTATTTACGAAAGTACACTTTTAAGATGATAAACCTGCATACATATTGTTACGGCTATAATCTCACAGCCGGGGTGTTCTAGCGGGTTCAACAGGCCAGCGGCGAGAGGTTGAATCGGTGAGCGGGAATCAGCGTCCAACGGGGCACAACACTCTCACCTTCCTCTTCTTTCGTTCTCCGCCTTGCCCTTCTTGCGTTTTTTTCAAGCCCGTAACACTTACCCCGTCGCAGGCGAAGCCCACTGCGCGAGTCGGGCATCGGCACGTGGATGACAAAGTTTCAGCCGCGCGACGTGGGTGAGTTCTGTACGGTTAGAACGTGGGGCGCTTGCGGTGACGCACGCAATCCTATAAGTGAGGTAACTGAGTCGCTCCAAGATGACATAGGGACCGGTATATTTCGCGAGGAGTTTCTGGCTTAAGCCACGCTTCCTGAGTGGACGCCAAACGCAGACCAACTCGCCAGGGATGCAGGTGACTAGGCGATGATGGTCGTCGTAGCGGGCTTTGGAGCGGTCTTGTGAGGCGAGAGTTCTCAGGCGGGCTAGTTGGCGGGCTTCCTCATCATTTCAAAGTATCTCAGCGATGCCAGGGTCATCTTCGGTGGAGAACGGAAGTATAGTATCCAGGGTGTGTCGTGGAGAGCAGTCATAGAGGTGGAAGAACAGACTGTAACCCGTAGTTTCGTGTTGAGCGGTCTTGTATGCGTATGCGATAAAAGGTAGGATGGAGTCCCAGTCTTTGTGACCAGGTGCGACGTACATGGAAAGCATGTTGGTGAGTGTCCGGTTGGTTCACTCCGTTAAACCATTGGTTTGTGGATGATAGGAGGTAAAATGTCTGAACTGCACTGTGCACAATGGAAGGAGTTCTTTAACAATATCGGCGGTGAACTGGCGGCCACGGTCGCTGATTACGACTCGCGGGTGTCCATGGCGCAGGATCACAGAATGCAGCAGAAAGACAGAGACATGGTATGCAGTAGCCGAGGGGAGAGCAGCTGTCTCACAGTAACGAGTGTGGTAATCTGTGCAGACGACGATCCAACGGCTGCAGCCATGGGACTTGGGAAAAGTCCCAAGAGGTCTAGCCTGACCTTCTCAAAAGGAGATCTGGGACGTGTCACAGGGAAAAGGAGACCAGGAGGAGGACCAATGGAGCGCTTGTGACTCGCACACTGTGCACAACTAGCCACATACTTCACAGTCGTATCGCGCATACGTGGGCAGTAAAAGCGTTCTTGGATGCGGTGGAGTGTTCTCGCAGAACCCAGGTGTCCCGAAGTGGGTTCGTCATGCATGACACGCAAAAAATCGGAGCTTAGGCTGTCAGGCACCACCAGAATGAAACGGAGACCAGTGGCGGAGTAGACCTTCTTGTAGAGAAGACCATCGCGTACACAGAATGCACAAGAGGTTGTAGGGGAGGAGCGTAAGCTGTCAGGCACCACCAGAAGGAAACGGAAACCAGTGGCGGAGTAGACCTTCCTGTAGAGAAGACCATCGCGTACACAGAATGCACAAGAAGTTGTACAAGTTCTACGCACAAGTTGTATGGGCCTGCGCAACGGTAAAGAATGGCGTGAGATGCTGGTCCTTCCGTTGCTCCTCGTGGAATGTACGGGCGTCGGGGAATTTAGGTTCTACGGAAGAGATGTAGTGGTCACAGTCGTCGGCGTCACATTCCGTCGTTGCAAGCGGCAACCGAGAGAGACAGTCCGCGTCAGCATGTCGGCATCCACTCTTGTACGACACGGTATAATCACTCTTGCAAACGGATTGCTCACCATGCAAGGCGGCCAGATGGGTCACGGAGGTTGATCAGCCAACAGAGGGAATGGTTGCCGGTAACCACTGTGAAAGGTCGCCCATACAGGTAGCAGCGAAACTACTCAACAGCAAAAACTACGGCAAGGCACTCCTATTCAGTAATGGTATAGTTACGGTCAGATTTGCTCAGGCAGCGGCTGGCGTAAGCAATGACGTGTTCCTTGTCGCCATAACGCTGAATTAACACGGCACCAATGCCAACACCACTGGCATCAGTGTGCACTTCTGTTGGGCCAGAAGGATTGAAATGGCCGAGAATTAGATGCGATGCGAGGAGAAACTTAGGCTGGCGAAAAAAAGACTCGCACTCAGATGTCCAATCGCAGGGAGCGTCTTTGTGGAGCAGGCTCGTGAGCGGGTGAGCGATGTCAGCGAAACGGGGAATAAAGCGGCGAAAATACGAACAAAGTCCGAGGAAGCTGCGAAGTTCCTTTGCAGTCTGAGGTGTTGGAAAGGATGCTACAGCCGCGGTCTTCTGTGGGTCAAGGCGGACACCTTCACGATCGACGAGGTGTCCGAGCACCAACGTCGGATGCTCACCTAAACAACATTTCTTCGAATTAATCACCAGACCAGCGCGCTTCAGGCAATCCAGCACAAGGGTGAGGCATCCGTTGTGCTCATTGAATGTGCGGCCAAAAATGACGACATCATCGAGGTAGCACATACAAATATGCCATTTCAAGCCCCGTAAGATCGCGTCCATAAATCGCTCAAAAGTTGCAGGAGCATTGCAGAGCCCAAAAGGCATTAAGCTAAATTCAAAAAGACCGTCCGGTGTGATAAAAGTAGTTTTCTCTTTGTCCTCCGGATGCGTAGGAATCTGCCAGTAGCCCGGCCGCAGATCAACGGATGAGAAGTACGATGAAGAGAACAGGCAGCCAATGGCATCATCAATCCGAGGAAGTGGGTACACGTCTTTCTTTGCTACAGCATTCAGGCGGCGATAGTCCACATAAAAGCGCCATGTGCCATCTTTCTTTTTGACCAGAATGACAGGAGCTGCCCAAAGACTGCAGGACTCTTGAATAACACCCTTTTGTAACATATCCCGAACTTGTTGACTGATCACCTGGCATTCTGTTGGGGACGCTCGGTACGGCTTCTGCCGAATGGGGTATGAGTAACCGGTGTCAATCCTATGCCATGTACGTGACACGGGAATTCTACGGGAACCAATGGGCACTGAAAATTCAAAGATGGACGAGTATTTTACCAGCAAGGCTTCTAAGGCATGACGCTCGACACTGTTCAGAGACTTGCTGATCATCCGACGCAGTTGTGAGTCAGTGGGTGGAGTAGCAGCAACTGCGTCTGGGGCGTCAGCAACCAAAGCCACCGAGGCAGGGCCGTCTTGATTACACGTGGCGATCTTCATGTGAACTGGTAAAACCACTGATTACGAAGAACAGTTGATGGCCCACAATTGTGCCCTGCCCTGGAACACCGACACCAGGCAATACGGAATCAGAATGAGTTTCTTGGCGCTGTTCAAATAGAGAGGCGCCACTGTGGCATCAAAGGTATCGGAAGCACGGCTGGGGCATGAAACTGGGACGCACATGATAGAAAGCGGGGGCACACTGGTATCCTCGGATACGTAAAACACATCTTGTCGAGCCGGCATCTCCTCGAAGAGTCCACATGGAACGGAATCATCAACGTAGAGTTCCCCAGAGCGACAGTCGACAGTTGCGCCACACATTAGTAAAAAGTCAAATAACTAAGATAACGTCATGCGTACACCTCGGAAGCACTGCAAACTCCGCAGTAAAATCCGTTTCGCCGAGGTACAGCACAGCACAGCATATCCCCAAGAGCACAACAACTCATCGCCCGCGCCATGAACGTTAACACTGCGGTCCCAAAGAAACATAACTTTGCGGCCTAGCTGGTTCTTGAATGACAAACTCATAATTGAGATAGTTGCATCCGTATCCACTAACGCCATTGTGGGCACACCATCCACAAGCACATGACCTGTGTTGTTCAACATAACAACCGAGGGAGGAATTTCTAAACGCAGCGCACAGTCTCCAGCGGCCTCACCTCCCGCGGCCGCGCTGACTAGTTTCCCGGCGAAGGCGATTGGGAACGTCGCCGGGGTGACGAAGAACGGCGCGCAGAAGAGGAAAGGGGTGGTGAGAAACTTCGGTCGGAAACAGGATAGTGGCTGCGTTGTCCGCCGGGCAGGGGATAGTACCTCGAGATCAAGGGCCGTTGCCAAGGAGAGTCGTACGAATTGTTAACGGGCGGAGGAGGATGGATGGGCCGCTCGTATCGAGGCGGTGGACGGCGGCGGCAATAGCGAGCAATGTGCCCCTCGATGCCGCAGCGGCGGCACACGGGGACGGTGCGACGAAGAGCTTGCTCTCTAGAAGACTCTGACGAGGCGAGAAGCACTGAATACCCACGCACGTCTTCAGGCCTTCTGGCTAGGCGCCGGAAGGAGCCTACAGGTGGTCTTGAATGATGCTCATAATCCGGATCGTACTTCAATTAGAAATCCGCCGAGCGTGAGTAGGAGTGATAGGGATGACTAGGCCCGCCGAACCTGGACGTGTGTGCCGTGTTTACTGAACTTAGCCCGGGCATGAGTGGACTACTAATGGATACCCTTGATAAACGGGAACTTCAGATGGCACAGATGGTGGACACCGTGCATGGGGC
Organism: Amblyomma mixtum; assembly: GCF_055824585.1. NCBI lineage: Eukaryota > Metazoa > Arthropoda > Arachnida > Ixodida > Ixodidae > Amblyomma > Amblyomma mixtum. The sequence goes on from NC_143019.1 coordinate 70,191,893, forward strand.
TCGAATCTCAGAAGTTCCTCGCGAACGATCTGGCGGATCATCGTTGAGAGATCCGTAAAACGCTCTTCGACGCTGGCCACAGTTGGAACGTTAAGTTATGCGTAAATCTAGGTGTAATACGACTAGTCTTCAATGTATCGAATGTGCGGACGTGCCGAATGACGTCTGAGACGGGTCCCAAGTCATCTTTCGCGATTAGAAAATTGTACACATCTTATGCAATGCCCTTCAGAAAATGTCCTGCTTTATTGACCTCGGTCATATTAGCATTCGTTGTTTTGTATAACTTAAGTATTTCTTCGATTTAGGTCGTGCAAGTTTCGCCCGGTAACTGAGCCCTGTGTGCAAGGGTTTGTTCGGCCCGCTTGCGGCGCGCGAGGCAATCGCCAAAACCAGGGTGTCGAACCGGAACCAAACCTGAACCCCAAACCGGAACCGAACCCGACTTTTTGCCCGGAACTGGAACCGAACCGAACCCAAATTTTTTTCGCCATCTTGGAACTGAACCCGAACCGGAACGATTCAAAGGAACCGTTCCGAACCGGTTCGGGACTCGGTTCAGCCGCACATTTTGTGCAACACGGCATACTTTCTTCTTTTTTTTTCAGACCAAATGGCATACGGCAGCGCATAGATTTAGCCAGCGAAAGCTGTCGGCTGTTAAGATCGGCGTTAGCAGGAAGAAACCAGCACCCCCGTTTCGCCTGGTTGGTTCCGAGAAGCCCCGGTCGTCTCAACGATTCACGAATTCACCACGAGGCAAGGGCAACGTCTGTTCTGCGTCTCCGAGAAGGACCCACACGAACAGCTGGACACAAAGCGCCCAGGTGGACGCGTACTGCCTCTCCCATTTCGCAGTAAACATGGCGCATGCCAAGGGCCCTCGTCACCGTGGTTCTTCTGCGTATCGAGCATCGCGGCGGGCTGGCAGGGGACTTCCGCGACCTTCAAGAACGTCCCCAAAGGACAAAGGCCCACTTCCGCCCTTTTGACGGTCTCGCATTCCGACCCTTCGTGACTAATCTCTTCTGACGGACAGGTGTCGGCGGCCCAGGGGAGGCTTCGGCGCGTCCGAGAACCTTGCTCCCCGGAATCAACTTTACCTCGAAGGCATCCTTGTCTCCCCGGCTCAACGCGTGACGTGTCCACAAGTGCTGGGGTGGAAGTTTGTGCGCGCGAGTGAAATAGCGTCCTCGATCGCCTCGCGCCGGGTGCGCCCCGAAACCAGCGCGGCTCCCTGCGCACCGCGGCGGTGGCGCACCGGCGAGGGTCAACATCGAGGATAAGCTGCACCCCGCAGGGGCTCGTGCATGCAGCGCCGCCTTTAGGGTGCCTTTCTTCTGGCGCGTTCATTTGATTGTAAACCAGAACACCGGTCACACGCTCCTGCTCACCCGAAAATGCTTTCGGAACTGCAAATAAATCACACATTTCACATGTCAAAGGCCATGCACACTGCAGCTATATATGCCAAGCAGTGCAATGTAAACAGACGCTCACTCTGGTATCGGCGAGGCGTCTGACGACCCGATAAGCGAATTTTCGGTCGTTCATCGCTGTGTTTAGGCTATGATGTCGATTATCATGTCATCTTCGCTATCAGACGAACTTGACAGCAGTGGATCAACAGCGGCCACCATCTGTATTCTCCTCTCCATCGCGTGAGTCTGTGCGCAGACACGACAAGACGGCTAAAGGCGGCTTGTCCGCAGCACGCGTCCCGCAATGCTTGCCGGGATTGCACCCTTGCGAACCGCCGATTTTCCGGGTGCGAGCCGGGGCAACGAAAAACTGACCCGGTAGGGGGCGCTTCCGGTGATCGAGGACTGCGGGTGCACCTCGATGCAGTTGATCGAGGATGGAAGGTGCGCACCAAGGCACCCCGGTGCGCACCGGTGCGGGCGATCGAGGATGCTAAAAGTTTCCGGCCACTCCTAGCCTGGAGTTGACGTCATCATCCTAGGGAAGCTAGGGAAGAAGGATCATATAAAACTCGGCTACGAACGCAGCAGACACACTTCCTGTTCCGGACTCTTGTAAATATGTAGTCACAGTCGCATTTTCTGTTCCTGACTGTTGTAAATATGTAAATAAATTCAAGTCTCCTTTCGCCACCTTCTAACTCCGTCGCTCAGCGGCATTCCTGTCCTTGGCCTGGAGGTGGGAACGGGCGTCGTGCTGACCGTGGATCCGTCGAGCCGCGACCCCGAGCCTCGTCCTCAACACGGACCTATGGAGTGCGAAAATGGCATCCAGTTTCACAACAAAACTGAAAGAAGTCTCATGTCTAGCAGGGGCGTAGCCAGGGGGGTGCTTATGTGAAAGTTTTGTTCTTGCCTGTATGGTCGGTCTTTCCGTGTGTAAAGTTTGCTATCTGTGATCGCGCAAGATGTTCATTTGCCTCGCTTAACGCATTACATAGAGAGACTTTTGCTTAGATACGCAGATTTAATTGCGACATACGTGCATTTAAATATCCTGTTGCAAGGTTTTGTATATACATACAGTGGCTTGGTTTCCAGTGACACTTTTTTGTCCTTTATCAAGTTGTGTCTTCGCATTTCTAATATTCCATTTTATCTTCGCACTTCTAACGTGTATTATGCTGCTGCGCAGTGCACTGGAATGAAGGACAGCGTCACTGAGATTTTTCCCTGGCCGTTGCATATGTATAAAAATGTAGAGGTTCTTGAACGACAAAGATTCATTAAAATATTTGTCCTCTACTTGCTCATTTCATGGCCTTTGCGTTTTTCATATCAGCGGCATCCACTGTTTTGCTGGTTTTGGACTGATATTGTTCTATAGTACACTGTAAACAAAAATATACCCAAAAGGGTGTAAAAAGGGTGGCGGCCACCCTTTTTACTCCATTCGTGAAAACATTTACTCCATGAGTGGGGAGTAAAAAGGCGGACTGTCCTTCATTTTACTCCCATGAGGGAATAATGGAGTAAAAATGAGGATTTACCAGCTTTTACTCCAGTCTAGAAAGGGAGTTAATTGTGCCGAATACTCCATCAGTGCCGAAATGGAGTAAAAAAAACACCATTTTGTGCAATCCGCCCCGCCACCTAGCGTCTCGTCTGCTTCTGGATCGTCGCTGGATCTCTGCTGACTTCTGCTCCTTCACGGGCGCCTGCCGCGGTACAAGATATCGGCTTGTCGCCGTTTTCCGCTACAGTACGTTACATAATCGAATTGCTCCTGTGAAGCCTCCAGTGCTCTAACCATACCTGACTTTCCTGTTTGTGTCGCCACCCCGTTACAGCCCCCGCTTAGGCCTAATTCTCGCAGGCTTTTTTCAGTGTGGTTCTCGCAATGGGTTCCAGCAGATTATGTGTTGCATGAACAGGGAACTGTGATAGAACATACATGGTCTGTTCTGAAAGTAGTAGGACTCATTTTTTTAAACAAAATTTATTCAAGAGAATGGTACTAACGATTACAATTTTTCAAGGTAGCACCCTTCCGCACCTACACGCTGCTGCCAATGAGTTTTACAGTTTTCGTACGCCTCCAGGAACGCCTGGACCGGAATGCTGTTTAGCTCCCTCGTCACGGCCTGTTGAACCACCTCTGCCGATCCGTGATGTTTCGCCTCAAACGTCGATTTTATTCTCGGGAATAGAAAAAAGTCTGGCGGGGCCAAGTTGAGGCTGTAGGGGGGCTGAGGCAGCGTTTCCACCTTGTGCTGGGCAAAAAATCGGGGTCCTCATTCACATGATGAAGAAGATGGCCGCGGAAGATGGCCGCTTGGCCTTTTCGTCCTCTGACAACACTCCCGGCACCAACTTCGCGCACGCTTTCCTCGTGGATAAGTTTTCTGTCACGATCTCAAAAACTTGGGTTTGAGGAATGCTGAAGTCATCAGCAATCATTCTGATACTCATTCTACGATCCCTGTTAAGTAAATGTTTCACTCGCTACACATTTTCGTTGGTCATGCTGGTCGAAGGGCGTCTGGAGCGGTCGTCTTCCTCCACTCTTTCCTTACCTTCCCGGAAAAGCTTGTGTCACTCAAAAAACACCTGATCTACTCATGGAAGCATCACCGTAGGCCTCCTTAATCATGTTGTGAGTCTCTTTGCCCGTTTTACCAAGATTTACTCAAAATTTGATCGCGTATCGCTGATCCAGTAAACGCTCGACGATTCTGCGTGACGAGACGTTTCGACAGGGGTTCACAGTACAAGCGACCTCCTCTCTTCAACGGCCGAGAGCCGACTGCCGATTTTCCCCAGCATTCCCAGTATCCCCCTTCAACGATCCTGCACGCGTAGACCACCTCTCGTCCGCTCGTTCGCCCAGGAAAAAACCAGTCCTACTACTTTCAGAACAGACCCTGAAGTGTCAACTCTGAGCTCTTGACTGAGCTCATGAGGCCACATTTTTCCTCAGCCATGTTTAAAATCCAAGCCTTAATGAAGTGAATATGAAAGCAAACACTCCCGTTCCAAACTACCATCAGGTGTATTTTCATCTTTTCTGCTCTGGTTTTGGGTCAAATATGCGTGGTGCATGACCGTGAAAACTACCCAGCGTCTCCTTTTCAGTTTTGAACTACTGATTATGTTACATCCCTTTTTCTGCGAACATGGTCAACGAAACGAGCTCGTTCAGCAAAAGGAGACGACAAGCAGACGACTTCTGCAGCGTACGCCGCCGCTGGGTTAGCAGACGGCGGAAAGAATGCGTGACGCGGGGTCACATTAGGGCAGCGCAGTTTCCCAAGTTCGGTTGCCGGCGGCCCGCTGAGGTACTGCCCGTTTCCGCCGCTGTCACTGCTGTAGGAGTGAGCCTGAATGAGGATAAATAAACATGACGCCATTTTAGGGCTCCATTTCTGTGGGTAGTAAAAAATTTACCCCCTTTTCACTCCAAAATAACTCCCTTTATACTCCAACATAACTCCCTTATATAAGGGAGTAAATAAAAAACACCATACATAGGAGTAAAAAAAAACCTCCTTTTGGGTGTGCGTTAGAGGACAAGCCATTTAGTCCCTTTTGGGTGTTTTTTTTGCTAACAGTGTAGGGTACAACTTATAAAAACAGCAGTTGCTAACACGGGGCCGCGGTCCACGGCGTCTTGTATTACTCCGCTGGCCAACCGCAACTGTAAACGAAATTAATTTTTTAATGTTTGACTATTTTAAACAATCCACGTACCAAAACTGCAGAGCTCATAATTTTTTTCTTGTGCTAAGCGTCTTGTTTACGTAGCAAGAAACGTTTCAGCAACAGGCTACTTTTTCGTCGTGGAGGAATTCTGTGTGCGGAGGCTGAATGTGGGTGGAGCTTCACTCCAGACTTAAGTTGTATCTGACTATAGACTTCATCAGATATTTTCTTTACTTATTAAATACGCGAAAGCATGGAAGCATTGGTATCAGTTATGTCGTGCCCCAATTTTTAGACATACGATTACATTTAAAAAAAATACATATTTCATCTGTCTAGGCATTGCGTAGCGTTATCTAATACACAGTGGCATTGTCAATATGGCAATGCAGTTATTATTCTTGCGTTTGAACCCTCCACAAATTCTGTGAGGAGGCCGCGCTGCAACATGAGCCCCCCCCCGAACAAAATATCTGGCTACGCCACTGGTGTCTAGGAAGAAAGCTAATTGCCGTTACCGCAATGTGCTTTTGGTAATTCTAAAGTATTTTACGCCAGATTGATGTGAAATGTTGGATTTGATAGTATCCCCCTTTCACATGCTTACGTACAGCTTTACTCGAATTGTTGGAACTGCTTTAACTTGTAAACAACTGAGTGAGAATGGTTTCCTTTTCTTAGTCTCGAGCACCATAAATATGTGAAGCATAGGCGCAATGACCCAGTCACGTTGTGCAACGTTTACTTTGTGAGTCATTCCTTGTTTCAGATAGCAGATAATGAATAAGACCCCTCACGATGGCTCAGTGGCTGTGGTGCTCGGCTGCTATAATGCCAAGGTATACTCTCCTCTTATAACATATACTCTCCTCACCAAAGCAAACTGCTCACGGAACAAAGATTTCGATGACCGCGTGATTCGGCGGCGGTCCATCATACGGCTGTTGAGAATAAACAGTCCCAGCAACATAAATAGATCACACAGCACAACACAGTTTTTCTCCACTGGCAAAAAACGGGTACTAATCCGTGTGATTTCAATGTCCTTCTCAAGTGTACGTTCGCCGTAATTATGTCCCAGAAGAACGTAGCATCACTGCACAGAACAAAACAATGGTCCATGGTCTTTGGTGCATTGCGCAGGCGGCAATTTACCGTCCATGACACAAACATCTCCTCAGCATGAAGCAGCGTCGGTGTGTGAAGTGTAGAGAAGAACGTTTTTGTAGCAGAAGAAATAAATGTACATTCGCTTAACACGTTTCAAAGCACTGGTATAAAGGAACTCCAGAAAAGGTTGCCGATACAAGAGTGCAGGAAACAAATACCTTGTAAGTACACGAGTCGTCTGCCTTCTTGAGAGGCTATACAGGTAGTCTAAGGAAAAGCGCACAGTGAGGAAATTTAAGGTGCGGCGACGAGCGACGACTGTATAATCTTTTTGGCTTTCGGGAGTACTTATGTATAGGGCAACCGAACCTTCAGAGTGTTCACCAGCGCCACTCTCGTCAATAGCAGCGAACGTAATGCGTCTTCTTTTACCGAGAGTGCCACATAAAAAACGCGGTCGAATGGTGAGGGCGGAAGCTGTGCGAGAACCCTCGCTTCGGGTTGTTTGCGTCTGACTTAAGGTTGGTTCACATGCAAGCGACTGAGCGACGCGTCGCTGCGAAAATTTCCAACTTGTTGGAACCTCGCCGCTCACGACCGCGATGACTCAAAAACAAGTTTTTACACCGCAGCGGCAGGATTCGCTAGCGTTCTCGCGTTCTTTTGTGGAACGTTTTGCGACGGCAAACGTGCAGCATTCACAGCATTCCACTTCAAGTAGATCGGCTGCAGGTAGATGGGGCATTTTAGACTGTTCCCGCGCTGCGCGTAGTAGTCGGCGTAGCCGCCGTAACCGGTTGTCCAAGTAGCAGAGCGAATTAAACGCCACCTGGAAGGTGGCTGCCACGGGAAGACCCCAAGAGTGGATAGCAGCATAATACGCCACATGCCAGGTGGCGTGTGATGAGTTGTGCTTAAACTTCGCATTACCGACAATTGCAACCGTTTGTCAATTTTTGCCAGTGAATGCCCGGATGTGCCCGAATTATGCACGCGTGTGCATACACATGCTAAGCGCACAAATGCATGGACACACGCACCACGGAAATTTTTGAGAAAGGAGACTAAACTGCTAACGCAGTAAAGGAACCAACTACAATACTGTAACCCTGAGTGGGAATCGAGCCACTGGCGGCGGGCGCAACAGAGAAGCTTCGTTTACTGATGCCTTAGGCTACTCGTCCATCTTCGAAGATTCTTTTTATTGCTGCCGCATGGAATATTTGGACCTCCCTGACCTCATCTTGCCTTATTTGACTGGGTCAAATTCCACGACTTCGGCATACGGCCTCATGCCACTATCAATCCCTTACTCTGCCCGCACATAAAAATTCCTGAAGGCGCACACGTCAAGAAAGGGCTATCAGTTAGGAGGTTGAACTTTCGCAGCATATACGTTCTGAGCTAAAATGGACTGTTCTCTGAACCGTGACGTCGCCGAAAGTGGTGATTGTGCGTGTTTATCAAGCATACAGCTTCTTCACACGCTAAGCTGTGTTATTAGCAGGAAAATTTCACACGGAATTCCGGTGTCCTTCATTACTGGCACAAATCTTAGAGTGTAAGGCATGACCTCAATGTCTTTATTAAGAGACTGCTGAAGTGAGCTATGTCTCAAACGAACATAGCGTCACAAATAATTTCGTTGTTCAATAGTTCCTCCTTGCTTGCAGGTGTATAAATTCACTGATCAAGGCACAAACGTCCCCTTGGCTCGATGGCATGTCCTAATACGTGAGGTTGACGTTTGAAGTCTAAGAAAGGTTTGGGGCCTATTGAATGTAGTCTTTGTCAAAAGTAACCAGGCTGCATGGTTTGCTTCTAGCTTGTACAGTCGACCCCTTACAGCTTCCCTGAAGCTGAAATGGTTTTGTTAAAGGTAAGGACTGGGGGTCTTCTTACCTTGCAACATCTTTCGATCTTTAAGAAAGCCACAAGGGCTCCCCTATACAAACTAGAAGCAAACCCTGCAGCCTGGTTACTTTTGACAAAGACTGTACATCCTCTGAGCTCGCATTAATATAAGGCCGTCAAGAAAGGCTAGGTAAGGCTGCATGTAGAGAAGATAATGACCGATCAGAACCATTGTCAGCTGCCTTCTGGAGAATCCGTACAGGTATTCTAAGGAAAAGCGAATATTTAGGAAATCGAGTGTGGCAGCACAAAAATCCCCCACGACTATGTATATAAAAGACAGATGAGCATTTAGACACCTAATAAGTACAGCTGCCAGGAAGCGGTGGTTTTCGCTATCGAAAAATAAAAATCACGAAACAGGTCAGTAGACAATAACTGCACGAAAGACTCACCAGACTGTATCAAGGTAGCATGAAATTCTATCCACGCATGGGCTCTCTTTTAAAGCGCCCCAGAAAAGTCACAAAAATTCAATTTAACGAATTTACGGTCCTCCTCTCGCAGTGCACCATTTGCAACATTGTCACAACGCAACATCGCATCGAAGACGTCGCAAGTTTGTGTCCGTACAGACACGAAGTGCCCCGAACTAATGCAGACGGCGACGACGTCAGCATAGGCCAAAATCTTAATTTTACACTGTACTAGCGACAAGCCACGATTAGCTGTGTTTTTGAAGAAACTGAGCGATAGGTGGTCGATATACATGGTCTGTTCTGAAAGTAGCAGGACTCATTTTTTTTAAACAAAATTTATTCAAGAGAATAGTACAAACGATTACAATTTTTCAAGGTAGCACCCTTCCGCACCTACACGCTGCTGCAAATGAGTTTTACAGTATTCGTACGCCTCCAGGACCGCCTGGACCGGAATGCTGTTTAGCTCCCTCGTCACGGCCTGTTGAACCGCCTCTACCGGTCCGTGATGTTTCCCCTCCAGCGTCGATTTTATTCTCGGGAATAGAAAAAAGTCTGGCGGGGCCAAGTAGAGGCTGTAGGGGGGCTGAGGCAGTTTTGCCGCCTTGTGCTGGACAAAAAATCGGGGTCCTCATTCAGATGATGAATGAGGACCTTTTCCTCCTCTGACAACACTCCCGGCACCAACTTCGCGCACGCTTTCCTCATCGATAAGTATTCTGTCACGATCCCAAAAACTTGGGTTTGAGGAATGCTCAAGTCATCAGCAATCATTCTGATACTCATTCCAGGATCACTGTTCAGTAAATCTTTCCCTCGCCACATATTTTCGTGGGTCTTGCTGGTCGAAGGGCGTCTGAAGCGGTCGTCTTCCTCCACTCTTTCCTTACCTTCTCGGAAAAGCTTGTGTCACTCAAAAACACCTGATCTACCCATGGAAGCGTCACCGTAGGCCTCCTTAATCATGTTGAGAGTCTCTTTGCCCGTTTTACCAAGATTTACTCAAAATTTGATCGCGTATCGCTGATCCAGTAAACGTGCGTCGATTCTGCGTGACGAGACGTTTCGACAGGGGTTCACAGTACAAGCGACCTCCTCTCTTTAACGGCCGAGAGCCGACTGCCGATTTTCCCCAGCATTCCCAACATCCCCCTTCAACGATCCTGCACGCGCAGACCACCTCTCGTGTGCCCGTTCGCCCAGGAAAAAACCATTCCTACTACTTTCAGAACAGACCCTGTATATAATTCGAATTACAAAGGCGATGTAGAGCAGGTGATGAAAATACAATATTTTTGGTATAGGTTTGGTTTGGTTTGTTGGGGTTTAACGTCCCAAAGCGACTCAGGCTATGAGGGACGCCGTAGTGAAGGACTCCGGAAATTTCGACCACCTGGGGTTCTTTAACGTGCACTGACATCGCACAGCACACGGGCCTCTAGAATTTCACCTCCTTCGAAATTCAGCCACCGCGGCCGGGATCGAACCCGCGTCTTTCGGGCCAGCAGCCGAGCGTCGTAACCACTGAGCCACCGCGGCGGGGCATATTTTTGGTACTCTCTAGATGAATGCTGCAGGTGTGCCAGAGCAGAGGAGGGGGGGAGGGGGGGGGGAGGGGGGGGGGGGTGACTGGCAAGCCGCTTTTGGGGTGACAGAAAGATGTCTTGGCTGTATACACCTGCAAATACAAGACAACTTCCGCTCATAGTGGGCGCATGCAGCGGTCCTGACGGCGCCCGCTTAAGCATTTTGCGCCGGAGAAATTCCCGATTGACACGAGCTTCAAGAGAGACCTATTACTCGCCTGACGGGGACTCCGAAACTGCTGAAGCTGAAAGGTTTTGTAGATGAAAAATCCATCAGCTTTTCTTTTTATGTATCTCATCAGATAGAGTCTTGTATAGCCGATGTACACTAATTCTGAGTTCATTTGATTTCGCGGCTCTTGCGTAAATTTAGATCTTTTTGCCGCGAACAGTAAACCATCTCGCATTGAGCAAATTTTGCTGTGCTGTTTTATATGCTGATATCACAAAGAAAAACAGCAAAACACGGTTGAATAAAAACCTAAGTTCAGAATTTTTTTATAGCCTGAACCCATTTGAACCGGTTCAACGCTATCCGGAACGGTTCGAACCGGAACGGAATGTCGCTCCTGAGCCGAACCCGGAACTGAACCCGAAAGGCGTGAACCTGAACTGGAACCGAACCCGAAAAAATTCCGGTTGGACACCCTGGCCAAAACACTGTCGCAGTTCGTTACGAAGCGGTCGCAGGTGATGAGAGAGTCCTCGCGGTTCTCAAACCACACCAAACTTGTATGGGTCAGAAAGAAAAGCACGTTGGCAAGCTCAGTGGCGGCGTCCCAGCGGTTATAGCGGCTCACCCTTTGATAATGGATCAACCATTACTCCACGTCCTCGCCTGCTTCTCCGGCGAAACTGCGAGGCTCCCGTAAGTGCTGCGTTGAACTGGTCACTGTGCCCACAGGCTGGTCTGCAGCTTGGATCGCAGGGTCACTTCGTGCTGTGGATGGCTCTTCGGCAGGCCGCATGGTTTCGGTCACCGGTTCCACGCCGGCAAGGCAACGACGCCGGCGGGGCTCCAGTTGTGGCTGCGCCGTTTTTGTATCTGGGATCTTTACCCCGCACCTCCGCCACGATGTTGCGGCTATAATCTCACAACCGGGGTGTTCTAGCTGGTTGAACAGGCCAGCGGCGAGAGGTTGAATCGGCGGGCAGGAATCAGCGTCCAACCGGGCACAACACTCTCAACTTCTTCTTTTGGTTTGTTGGTTTGGTTGGTTTGTGGGGTTTAACGTCCCAAAGCGACTAAGGCTATGAGAGACGCCGTAGTGGAGGGCACCGGAAATTTCGACCACCTGGGGTTCTTTAACGTGCACTGACACCGCACAGTACACGGGCCGCTAGAATTTCTCCTCCGAAGAAATTCAAACGGCGCAGCCGGGATCGAACCCGCGTCTTTCGGGTCAGCCGCCGAGCACCATAACCACTGAGCCACCGCGGCGGCTCCTCTTCTTTTGTTCTCCGCCTTGCCCTTCCTGCGTTTCTCCAAGCCCGTAACTATATTTTTCCCGTATTAGAAATGTGCTGGAATTATGTTTAAAGTGAGGAATTTTTGGGCAAATTTTAAGAATATATTTCCAATACCAAGCATGAATTGAACTATGAAATATGTTTAAATTGACATAAGTTGAAAATACAATTTAAATATCCCACCGTATATTCCAAACGTATTAGTTTTCGCTAAGGGCCTTTTCCTCGCAGTGCAAGCCGTCCGCAAGTTAATTTCTTTATTTCAACCAATGTGTACCAACACCGCGTTCGTTCCCTTGTCCATTCTGCTCCCTTTCTGTCTCTTAGCGTTATACTTGTCAGTCCCCTTTTCATAGCTTACTAGTTTCCTAGAATTAAGCTCCTAGTCTTTTTTGTTAGCCTGGCAAGTTCCTGTCGCATCAATAGCTGGTGCAAGACATAACTTGTATATAATTCCTCATGAGGCATACTGGTAAGCTCATGTTCGTGCCCTAAGTGTATCTCGCAAATCCAATTTGCTTCCTTGCTTTCCTTGCTTCGTGTTTTCCTTTCGACCCACCGTCCGTCTTTGCCTGTCTACGGCGTAGTAATGGAGGATAACACTACCCTGCTTACGCCGTAAGTCGTTCTTCGCTGCATCATATTTTTGACAAGGGCCATTTTAGCTGCAATGGTTCCTCTGGGATCCATGTTGCTGCGGCATCACTCTTCTCGCATTTCCAGTCTGCTGTGCGGTCTTAAGGAGAAAAATCCTAGCAGCATAAATAAAAGGCCCAACATCTCTGGTCCTTTGTAGGACGGACCATTGCCGGTGCATTGCCGGAAATGCCGGTGCATTTCCAATAACTGCCAAATTACATGTGCTGCTGGGCAAAGCAGCAGCAGCCCGGCAGGCATGACTGAGGAAGGCAGGGTATAAAAAATTTGTACACTCAAATCTCAATTATCATTGCAGTGAGCGCCGTAGGCCAGCCGTCATTCCGTACGCTCACAGGCTTTCCCATGGGTTAAAGAGCGTGACAATGAGGTACTATGTTAGGGTGGTGTTCTCGGCTCCTAAGAAGCTCGCTGCAATTTGCCCACAAGTGGACAAAAAACTGGCGGCTGATGTCCACAAGAATCGCAAGGCCTGTACAACAAAACATGTGGCGCCTTTCATTCCTTGCAAAAAGGGTGTTGTATATCGGTTGCCACTGTCTTGCGGTAAGGTGTACATCGGGCAAACGGGGCGCTGTGTAAATGTAAGGCTCTTTGAGCACCGCAACCTACTCGGCAGTGACTCGCGAGACAACCTTCCCGCACACTGCCGGGTTTGCAAATGCACACCCCTTTTCCCAAAAACTGACGTCCTTTTTTTCCACCAAGATAAGGTGACCCGGGAGTTGATGGAAGCGTTCTTTATCCGAAAAACCGGCAAACGGTGCGTGAGTGATCCTTCAGTGGCCTTGTCAGAATTGGAATTTAGGTACCTAAATAACCGGGTGCAAACGCGCGTTGCTTCTGTTTAGATTATCTTGCACGCTTGCACGTAATCTGTTGTGACGTACGCAGTCGTGGGTGGTTTTTGTATATATTGTGTTCTGTTCTTTCTAATAAACCTTAGTTGCGAGTCAGCGCTTGTAGTGTCTCCCCTCTTTTCTGTGTTTTCTGTCTAAGTTTGCGCTGTTTTTTCCACCATGTATGCATATGTGGATCCCAGATTGTGGATGCATATTCTAGGATCGGCCGTATGTTAGTGAGATAGAACGCTTCTTTGAGGTTCGGGGGTGTAGTTTTTATCTTCGTTCAAAGAAATTCAATACAGCGCTAACTTTGTTAGCCAAGTAGTTCACCTGCTTGCTTCATGAACAATCAGACGCCTAGATACTTAGAATTATCAACGCGTTTAAGAGAGTTTCAATTAATGTGGTATTGAAAGGGGACGTACGGGCTGCGGTTTTCGCGTGAACTTTACGTCACAACATTTTTTTATCTAGAGGCGCATTTTGCACATATCACACCATGATGCCACGCAATTGAAATCACGTTGTAGAATGCCAACGTCAACAGAATTGCGGATGCATCTCTAAATTACACAATTATTAGGGTACATATCTGTATGAGATTCCCTCAGTAATGTCATTATATCAATTTAAAAAAAGTAGCGGCCCTAAAACTGAACCTTGTGGCACACCCGACGTCACATCAAGAGCTGAGGAGGATGTGCCCTTAACTACAACACATTGAGTTCTTTTTGATGGTTAATCCTTTACCCACTGGATAAGAGGCGGGTAAACCAAGAACAGACATTTTGTGTAATAAGAGAACATGTGAAACGGTTTCAACGGCCTTTCAAAGTCCGAAAAAAAGAATCAACTTGAAGGCTTTTATCGTAGGAAACAAAGCTATCATTAAAAAAACAAGCACAGTTGGATGATGCATGACAGTTTGGATCTCAAACCATATCGATGTTGCTAGGAAAATCTACTATTTCCTCGGACCTTCATTAACGCGCTATACACTGCCTTCTAAAGATTTGCAACATGCTCTTGTTGGAGAGATGGCGTGATATATTTTAACCAATTGTTTGCTGGATGACTTATGAATTGTTACTACATTCGCGGACTTCCAGTCTGATGGAAGTTCATTGTCATGCAGCGGATTATCATATAAAACAACAAGGAAGTGCGCCAGATCCCGGGCAAAATTCTAGATATAGCGTCTGGCCCTGGAGCAGAAGATGGATTAAGACACTGCAGTAGTGAACACTCCACACTCCGAGATTACAACATCAGGCATGGGCTCAGGAACACACTGCGTAATAGGGGGAAGGCTTCCCTTGTAGCACTCAACAAATACTGATTTGAAGTAGTCATTAAAAAGTATCGCTTTACCATCGTCATCATTTACAGTAGTTTGACGTGCGAAATAGTGGGGATGCTAACCGATTATTTTCTATTCGACTTGACAGACTTCCATACTTCCTTTGGTTTGATACGTATTTTGTCTTTCAGATGAGCAGAAAACTTATTCTTAGCTGCTTTTATCAGTTTTTTCAAGCAGTAGCCAAGATGCCTGAGCTGGTCACGGAAAGCATCAGGCCTCCCATTCCTGTAGCCCTCATAAACTCGACGCTTTTTATTTATAAGTGCCCGTATGTGTTTACTGAACCACGGTTTCTCGGTTCTGCGTTTTCCAGTAATTATTTTAAAAGCGACTTGTCGATGGAAGAGAGGCAAGTTCCCACTTGAAAAGGTTCCACAGGCTATTCATTTAACACAAATTTGGAGAAGTCTCTAAACTCGGGTAGAAACGAGAGCAGATCCAATGTTCTTCCTTCAAACTTGCATTTCTCATCTAAAAAAAAACCTTACGTGGACGCGGATTCTGAATTTTTCACGGGTTACAGCGAATAGTACCGATAACAATCTCGTGATCAAGAATTGTAGAGCATGAGTCACTGCTTTTTGTAGGCAAAGTAAGAAACTTATCAAAACCACAGTCGCTCAGTAGTTCCCCAAGTGCTGAATGTACACTGGACTTACTTAATGAAAGATGGAAGTCATTTTTTCAAATAATTTCAGGGAAGTCAAAGTCCCCACCAAAAAAATGCTGTCGGATCCCAAGGACGACAGAGCTTCAGACATTGCTTCAAACTGGCCGGAATTAGAAAAATTTCGGGGTCTGTAATAAGATCCAATGTAGAGGTTCAGTGGATTTTGCATTTCGATTCTCCACAGTACAACTTCAGAAAAACGGTCACTGCGTGGAAGTGACACGCTTTTTGTTCTTTTATCCACAAGAATAAAGACACCATCGAAATGAGCATTGCGGTATTTGCGTTACACGGCAAAATGCGAGGGAAATATTTCAGCATTCAAAATTGTGTTGTCTAGCCATAGTTCAGTGCCCAGCATGACATGGGTTTCTGTCGTGGCTAGCAGAGCAAACAATTCTTCCTTTTTTGTTTTTATGCGTCGACAGTCAACAACAAGGTACTTAAGTTCGTAATTTTGAGTTGCGCTTTTTATGACAGCGGGTTCTGATTGCTATTGCTGAACGCAGGCAACACGTCACAAGTAGTGTTATAAACGAAAGTTTTACTTCCTATAGTCATTTTATTACAACGAAGCTTATATTCTTTGTCACCCTGTTCTTTAGAAAACTCAAGCAATTTCTTTCTTTGTAAACGCACATGACTCGAAGTGTCCTCGCTAACCGATATCAGGGTTTGTTTAAATTTATGTGCAATAGCGAGTGACTTGTTTTTCTCATTAAAAGAAGAAAACTATACAATAATGTGCCTATTCTTGTGCGGAGCAAAAGTACCAGTCATATGAGTGCGCTCAACTGCCGACGACACAGATGTTAACCGCAAATGTTCGCTGCAAATACTGATAAATTTATCTTCAGAATCTTCCCACGTTTCGCCCTCGCTCTTTTCAGTATAAAAATGACTCAGTTCATTCTTCTAGATTCATTTTGAAAATTTCCTTGATGAGCCGCGACTACAGTTGTTAAGAATGGATTCTCTGCCCTAAGCTCTTCTATCTCGTTCCTACGTTCTTGAAAAGTGCGACATCGTTTTCTATCCTAACTGTTCACTCCGTAAGTGTCGCAAGTTTTTCACCGATTGATTTGAGGTTCGCTTTTGTTTCTTGCAACTCGTCCAGGACCTTTTCTGGCCCTTCTGTAGCAGTGGTGAAGCACGAATGGCTATCAGCAGTTCTTGTTGCTTCTGAACTTACCTGGACAAGAATAATTGTTGTTTAATCAGGCAAGAAGCATCTTGGTTAAGCAAAAGCAATACATTACTAATACAGTAAAAACAATGACGTACTACGTTCCCAACATTCAAAGCACAGTTGGCTCTTAGTGCCGCTTTGTCGGCCACTATAAATCACACAACAGTTTCGAGGTAGTACGCAGTACGAATTCGAACAACAGGAGACTAAATATCTCATCCTCATGGCGACACCCAAACCCAAGGATGGATGGTAAAGAAGGCGTTTAAGTAGCGCAGGATCACAAGATGGCGATTGGTGTTTCAAGTTAGCTGGCTGAAGAGCGTAGAAGCCAAAGGAAGATCCCTCAAATCCAGGTTTGAATCGCTTGGCTGACAAAATGGAATCGCTGGGCGCGTTTCCGTGTCCCATTACTGTTTGATTTGGTTTATTGGGGTTTAACGTCCCAAAGCGACTGAGGCTATGAGGGACGCCGTAGTGAAGGGCTCCGGAAATTTCGACCACCTGGGGTTCTTTAACGTGCACTGACATCGCACAGTACACAGGCCTCTAGAATTTCACCTCCATCGAAATTCAGCCGCCGCAGCCGGGATCGAACCCGCGTTTTTCGGGCCAGCAGCCGAGTGCCGTAACCACTCTGCCACAGCGGCGGGGCCCATTACTGTTCAATCAAGGCAGGCGTATAAAGGGCACCACATGAGGCCAGATAAATCTGTAGAAGCTGAACAAGAAGCTGTAATTATCCCAACCTCATGGCGACAACGAACACAAGGGTGGATGGCAAAGCATGCGTTTAAGTGTCGTAGGGTCACATGATGACAATCGGTGCTGCAGTGTACCTGGCTGAAGGGCGTAGAAGCCAAAGAAGATCCACCAGATCCAGCTTTTAATGGCTTGGGTGGCAGAATAAAATCGCTGAGCACGTGTCCGAGCCCCATTACTGTTCAATCCAGGCAGGTGTAAAATGGGCGCCACTTAGGACCAGATAAATTTGTAGAAGATGAAAAACAAGAAACTGTAAATATGCCGTCCTCATGGCAACACCGAAAACCAAGGGTGGATGGGAAAGCAGCCGTTTAATTAGTGCAGGTTCACATGATGACCACCAGTGTTGGCAAGTTAGCTGGCTGAATGGACGTAGAAGTCAAACAAAAAGCAGATCCAGCGACGAATGGCTTGGTTGACGAATGGAATCGCTGAGCACGTTTCCGAGAGCCATTACTTTTCAACCCAGGCAGGCGTATTTCCGCGAATGGTTTTAGCGTTTTTTCATTCTTCAAAGCTGCCGGCACGCAGCTTTATCGCTTTGTTTGTGATGAAAGACGCGCCTAGATTTATCTCGATTTTATTGCATCGTGGCGCAGCCGATTCTACGTTATTCCAGAGTGTTGTAGTAACTTTCCAAGCTTTATCTCGAACGTTCGTTATCAGTTTTAAAAAGAGCACGGCCGAGAGCGGCGGGCATTCGTAGTTCGACGACCGCCGAGCGCGCTTGTTGCTGCCCGAGCTCGTCCAGAACCAGCGAAGATTTTTCGGCGCTGGCTTGCTGAGAAGTTTTGACAAGTGCAGGCGGGCCTCGGATCCACTGCGACCCCGAGGTTCCGCAACCAGCCTCCCAGCCCAGGCGCCGTGCCTTTGCCGGTGCTCGGGCAACTTCGAGACCTTCAAACCTTCAAGCAGCAGCCCAGTCGGCCACCCGTGACGTTATGGGAGGCCCGGGACCTGCTGCCCCCCCCCCCCCCCCCCCGGTGTTTCGTGCGCCGCCCCCAAAGGCGCACTGTTTCCAGTTCGAAGTTACTTCCGACGCGACGGCTGATGACATCGTCGACGGCATCGAGTCGGTTGTCGGCCCGAAAGGGCTAGAGAGCCTCCAACACCATGGACGCATGAAGTTCTGCGTCGCCATGGCGTCGGCTGCGGCGGCAGAGAAGATGCTAGTGGAAGGCGCCTTCAACGTGAATGGCACTTCCGTCCCAGTAGCCTGCGTGGGTCCAGCCGTGGTCCACGTGACGGCTTTTCGTGTGCCGCTGTTCGTGGGAGACGCGGCGCTGGCGGCGGCACTGAGCTCCTACGGCAAGGTGCTTGACATCACCCACCCCGTCCTCAAGGGCCGTCGTCACGTCGGCAACGGGACGCGCGTGGTCCGGATCGAGATGAAGCAGGCGGTGCCGAACTTCTTGACCGTCCAGGGTCACCGCGTCATGTTTGACTACCGAGGCGTCCGGAAGGTGTGTTCCCGCTGCGGGCAGGACGGCCACATCGGCGCGGCGTGTCGAACGCCGCGGTGCGCTCGCTGCGAGGTGTTCGGCCACGACACGGCCGGATGCGGAGCGGCTTGCAGGCGCTGCGGTGGAAGCCACGCCACAGCGGACTGCCTGCGGCCACGGTCCTATGCGGCGGCCACCGCCTCGAGGAAGGAACCGAGTAAGGACAACGTGGCCGCAGAAACGCGGAGCCCTCCAACCGTCCGGACGCCTGTTGCCAACGCGGACCCTACGACCAGCAGCCCGAGCGAGCCCGAGCCCACCCCCGCGACGGAGGTGCCCTTGAAGGAGCAGCTCGAGGGGACGCCTTCAAACGAGGTGGAGCCGTTCGGTGCTGTTTTCGCGGAACCCTTGCCGCCGCTACCCCGCACAGCTTCCTTCAACACCGAGAGCAGCAGCAGCGATGAGTCGAGCGTGGCGTCGGGCGACCTGGTGGACGTACCGGACAAAGTCACGCCGCTTCGCCTGACAGGCGACTTGACGTGCGGCCAGGTGTCAGGACCGACGACTCCTGGAGGTGCGGACGACGCGCGCTTCTCGTCACCAGCCAGCCACACCCTCCAATCGGCGACCCTGGCGTCGGCATCGGCTTCAGCTGCGAGCGTCGCCAAGACCACGCAGCAACCGGTGAGCGAGGCCACAAGCGCCGACGGCCCCGAAAACATGGACTTTTCCCGACCAGACCTCAAACGTGCCCACCCCCAATCATCGGAATCCGAAGGGACTGTTAACGAACGTTCTAGCAAAAAAGTGCCGCGCGCGCCAAGCGCCGCCCATGGCAGCGCTCTTTAGGTTGTATGCTATGCCGTCGGTGCTCTTGGCAGTCATGGCGGTTGTGCATCTCCTCTCCCTGAATGTTCGGGGATTTCAATCCGTAGACAGACAGAGAGAGGTGATGCACTTTTCCAGGGCTAGGGGCGTCGACATCCTGTTTTTACAGGAATGCCACTTCCGTACTTCACTTGATGTGCTGAATTTCACCACCCGGTTTTCTGTTTTTGCTTATTTTTCGTTGACTGATTTTCATATGTGCGGTGTTGGTGTCGTTTTTGTAAACCCCTGCCTGCGCGCGGGTGCTCATTGCACTTTCGGGCTGGACGGCCGCACTCTTGCGGTCGACTTCACACTAAACCAGCGGCGGGTACGTGCGTTGGTTGTATATGCGCCAGCACGGCAGACTAGTAGTTCTGATTTTTTTTAGCGCCTCGACTCATTCCTCCTTGATCCCTCCCCACTTTCATCGTCGGTGACTTCAATTGTGTACTTAACATCGACCGTGACGTCCGCGGACAGGGTCACGGTCGCCGTTATTGCGGTGCCCCCGCGCTCCGCGATCTCGTGACTCAGTTCCGCTTGTCTGACGCGTGGGTGCAGCTTCACGGGGATGCCTTTGGAGCGACGTTTGAGAGAGCACAGTCAGCGAGTCGGATAGACAAATTCTATTTTCCACCAGAGCTCGCTTCTTTTGTCGTTAGCTGCGAAGTTCTCTCGTTCCCTGCAGGCACGCCGGTGATTTCCGATCACCACCCCTTGTCAGTCAGGCTCGACTTTGGTGAGGACACCCCACGTACTGTTACGCGGCGCATGGACACGAGCCTACTGGCGGACCCGGAAAGCATGGCGTCACTGCGTACGGCGTTGGCAGCATCGTGCAAGAGCTTCGTTGTGACTGATTCATGGGACACACTCAAGGCTCGTTGGCAGGCAACTCTGGTGGCGGCCGGTCAAGACCGCAGACGCCGGGTAACTCATGCACTGAATGACACCCTCAAGCGCATCCGTATAGTGCAAAGGGGAGCACCCTTAACCTTTGCCATGAGCGATTACCTGAGTCTACTTAAAGCACGTTACCACGTGCTGCTCTGCCAGTCATCACGGGCAGCTAGTCGTGCACACCAGCTCGGGCGGCCGATATCAGACCCGGCTGTGCTACGACACGTACGCGCAGGCACGGCAGAGGAATTCGCTCCCGCTACTGTGCCTTTCGTGACACTCCCAGACGGCACCCAAAGCAAAACCACGGCCGATATCTCCACGATCTTCGCAAACCACTTTTCGAACCTGTTCTCTACGGACAGTTGGCTACATCTTCAAGATGGTTATGACGGGCTTCTACAAAGGTTTTTTGGAAACTTGCCACGAGTAGCTGAAGAGTTGCATGAAAACCTTTGCGCACCAGCCACAAGCCAAGAGCTGCACGCCATCCTGCAGAGTATGAATGCAGCCTCTGCCCCCGGTCCAGACGGCATTCCAACAAGTTTTTATTCAACGTTTTTTTACCAGATTCAAGGAGCACTGCTGAAAATGGTCAACGGCTTTCTCGCGGATGGGTTACGTCCAAACTCTTTCCGCGAATGCCGCATCATACTCATTCCGAAAGCGGGCGGTGACCCCTCCGACCCGCAAGCATGGCGGCCCATAAGCCTCTTAAACACAGACTACAAAATAGTCGCATCTTTACTAAACAGAAGAATGCGGACGATCCTTCCTCACCTAATCCACCGTGCTCAAACCAGCAGCGTGCCTGACCGCTCTGTGTTTTCTGCATTGGCACTCACTAGAGACCTGTTCACATTTGCTAGCAGGACGAGCTTCACCGGGTGTTTTGTTTCACTCGATCAGGCGAAAGCATTCGATCGGGTGGTACACTCGTATTTGTTCGGAGTCCTCGAAGCCTTCGGATTCCCGCCGCAAATTGTCAGCAGGCTGCGCCTACTTTACGCAGACCTGAACGCTCATCTCTCCGTAAACGGCCACCAGAGCGCTCCCTTCTCAGTCACCCGGGGCATAAGGCAAGGATGCCCTCTCACCCCAACATTCTTCGTGTTATGCCTGGATCCACTCATCCGGCGCATTAACGACAGTCCATCCATACGCGGCTTCCCTCTTCCTGGCCAGGGCCAAATCAAAGTTTCGGCCTACGCCGACGACGTGTCGCTTTTCCTCAAGGACGAGGATAGCTACGCCGCTTTTTCGCGGCTGTTTCTCGAGTACAGCGAGATATCAGGGCCCCTATTGAACAGAGGAAAAAGCAAGGCACTAAGGTTTGGCACCTTCACACCGAACCTTGCGGGCGAGGTGGAGTGGGTGCAGGGAGTGAAAGTCCTGGGAGTAGTATTCCTCGCCAGCGGAGAAGTAGCCCGCGAAACCTGGACTAACCTCCGCACGAACGCTGAGAAACGCGTCTCGGTGGCGTCAACTTTCCGCCTTTCAATGGTAGAGCGCTGCTATTTAGTTAAGTCCACAATCCTAGCCGCATGTTTTTTTGTCGCCCGCGTCGCAAACCCACCGTGCACGTTTGCTCGCAGGCTAACCTCGGCCTGTGGCTCTTTCGTTTGGGCGGGCAAAACCGAACTTGTGTCACGAATGTTCATGCGCCTTCCATCGTACATGGGTGGGTTTGGTATACCTTGTATCCGCACCATGTGCAACGTGCGCGCGTTGCGAGGAGTACGAGATCTTGTACGCAACCCAGACTATCCCGGGAGAACACTCCTCATATACTTTCTGGGTACAGCGCGTAACGTGTTTTTTACACAACACGTGATTGGCCCTACAGCCGAGCAGCCGCCGGCATTTTTCGTTAACGTGCGTCGCACACTGGCGTCGTTGTCTGCCAGCGTGCCCGATCTGGATGTTGATGAAACCCCGCCCTCCAGGATGTGTGAAGCACTAACGGTAGCTGAGCTGACACGCGAACAACTCCAGAAAACGAGACGGGCACGCTGGCGCCAACTGACCTGAGCTGCGCTACCTGCAGATGTCAGGGACTTCGGCTGGCTGCGAGGCTGGCGGGTCCTGCCCACAAGAGACCGCCTTGCGGCGTGGGGCGTGGCGCCCTCCGCCCGATGCCCGCAATGCGGTCTTTTAGAAACGTTGCGGCACGCTATGTTCGACTGTGTAGTGGCGCGCACCTTTTGGGTACTGGTGTCACGGATGTTTTTAACCCGCCTCGAAGCGCGCACTAGTTCACGCGAACTGTTAGCAAATATGCTCTTGTGTGTCGGCAAGTTCGTTTTGTGGCGGCACCGTGGAGCGTCTTCCTTAAATGGGCCTCTGCAAAGAGCAATGTTTCCAATGTTGCAGCGCCTCCGCACGCGCCTGTTTGAGCAAGCATGCGTGGACGCACTGTCAATGAGCGAGGCTGAGTTTTTGTGCAAATGGTCGACATACTTGATCGTCCTGCGCGGCGGTCGATTATCGGCCTCATTACTGCCCTACTGACGTGCTCAGTGCAGCGGCACTGCGCATGTGCTTGAATGATCAGACTTGAGTTCAACTGTTTTGTTTCGTATTTTTGTTCATTTCGAAAAAAATAAACTTCTCTTTCCACGCCGCTGCCAAGTGATTCAGTTCTTTGCGGGCGCAAGTCAGTCCCAAATAGAGTTTAGTTTCGAAGTCATTCTCGCTTTTTCCTGTTCGCGTGACTGCAGTCACCACTACTTGACATATGGTGGAGGTCCTGTCCTGCTATTCCAGCTATGCCCCTCACGATGGAAGCTGGTGCACAGCCAACGCCCGTCGTGCTTCGCCAGCCCCTTGAGCCAGTGACTTTCCGTGGAGAACCACACAAAGATGTAGAAGACTGGCTAGACATGTACGACCGTGTGGCAGTTCTCAACGTCTGATACGACAGTTCTAAGGTTCGGAACGTTTATTTTGCATTGGACGGCCCTGCCAGAACGTGGTTTAAAAACCACAAAGCTTCCCTTACCACCTGGGCGACCTTCACGAAGCAGCTGTTGGCTACGTTCACTACCGTTGTACGTATGGAAAGAGCGGAGGTCCTGCCGGAGTCAAGAATTCAACGCCCAATCGAGACCGTGAATGTGTATGTAGAAAATAATTAATGCCTCTTCAGGCGCCCCAAACCTTATATGAATGAAGAAAAGAAGCTGTCTTTGGTGATGCGAGGCATGAAGGAGCAAATGTTCGCAGGCGTGAGCCGTGATCCTCCACCAACCGCCGCCGAGTTTGTAGCGGGAGCTTCAACTGTCGAAAAGAACCTTGACGCCCAGACCCGTCACTACAATCGACCACTTGAAGTGGTCTCGGCAAGCCTGCCAGAAGACACCCCTACAAGCGGGGATAACCTTCGCGACCTAATACGCGACATTGTTCGCCAGAACTTCGCCGACTGCAGCCTTCCTCAAAACAGCCGACGCAGGAGACTCAGGTGGCGTCGCTCACGGACATCATCCGTGATGAAGTACATATTGCACTTGGCTCCCCATCACCAACGACACCAACGGTAGCTGAAGCCTTAACCTACACCGCTGCAGTACGCAGTTCTCAACCCCCACGAGAGAGCTGAAGTCAGCCTCTTCGACGTGAACCAGCTGTTCCCGAACGCCGCCCCCGTCGCCCAGCCTACGAACAACGCCCAAGCCCCAGGAAGTGCGACGCTTGGAGAACTTCTGTCAACCGACCGCTGTGCTTCCATTGCGGCGAAGCCGGCCATATACTTCGCCACTGCCCGTACAGACCCATCGGCCTGCGAGGTTTCGCCAACGACTGCTTCCCGGCCAGCGACCACGGGAAATCGACGACTACCTGCACAGAGGGGAGTACGTGTCGTCAAGGCGACTTTCCCGCTCGCCTTCGCCGTCCACCGCACGTATTGCATCACCGGGCCGTAGCTACGCCACCGCTGTCCGAGGAAGGTCCCCTAGCCCCCGTAGGGCAAACTAAACAAAACAACCTGTGGAGCTCCGGTTGCTTGCCCAGAAAACGATGAAGATCCTCCAGCGACCACACCGTATGATGACGCGCCACCACCTACTCCGTCGCAGCATACGACAACCTCGACGACGACGTGAACCACCTTCGAAACGACGCCGCCATAAAGAAAAGCTTCGACCACACGCCCCACCCACGGTTCACTCTCCGGAGGAAGCCGTGACCAGACGCCGAGGACGACGCGCAACTCCCGAGCCAGGACATCTGATTTAGAAGTGGTTATCGACGGCCGGAAAGTCACCGCTCTAGTCGACACAGGACCCGATTATTCGCTGACGAATGGACCATTCGCTGCGCAGCTGAGGAAAGTAACGACCGCTTGAGACGGCCCAGAATTTCACACCGCAGGGGGCCGCCTCATTATACCATCAGGGCGATGCACAGCGCGAGTGACTCTCAAGGGCCATACCTCTCCCGCTACCTTCTTAGTGCTACGACAATGTTTCCGCGAAGTGATCGTGGGCATGGATTTCCTTAATGAGCATCAGACGATCATCGACCTGTGATCCAAGCAGATCACACTTTCCATGGACGAGGCCATCCCGTCGATGAGGACTCCAGAACATCACGTTGCGCTTAGTGTCCGGGCGGAACAAGTGAGTGTCGCACCCCGCTCAAACGTCATCGTCACCGTAGGCGCCGCGGAAGCGAATAACACTGAAGCCATTATCGAGCGGAACATGCAGTTGCTTCTCGACCGAGGAATCGGCATCGCAAGAGGCGTCGCACATTTCCGCAAAGGACAAGCCGAAGTCCTGCTCACTAACTTCAGCGAGGAATACAGGCAAGTTAACAGAGGAACGACGATTGGATTCCTCGATGAAATATCTGTTGAAGATTCTCCTCACCAAGAGAACTCGCCTACTTTCAACATAAGCCCAGACCTTCAACGGAGCAGACAAGACCAGATCCGCAGTCACCTTCGAAGGTACACCGAGTGCTTCTCGTCATCGCCGAAGGTTCGACAAACGCCGATTACCAAGCATCGCATTATAACCGACCAACATGCCCGACCTCTCTGCCAAAGCCCCTACCAAGTAGAAGAAATGCTGCGCGACGACGTTATTCAGCCTTAAAAGAGCCCCTGGGTGGCACCGGTTGTTCTAGTAAGAAAGAAAGACGGTGCACTTGAATTGTACGTTGATTATCACCGCTTGAACATCATCACAAAAAAAGACATCTACCCCCTCCACCGCACCGACGACACACTGGACCGGCTCTGTAACGCCAAGTATTTTTATCGATAGACCTCAAGAGCGGCTACTGGCAAATTGACCCCGCAAGGGCACCTTGTGTAACGGGGTGTTGGTGCTTGGCGCCACCACGGACCCTTAGCCCCCATACCGAAGCTGTCATCCTTACCGTGGCGATAGGTTGAAAGGTGGAGGGAAGAAACCTTGAACGGTGGCGGTCGAGGAAGTGGTCAATCCTCGGCCGATGGGCTCCTCGTCTGTCTACCAGGCGGGGAGTCCCGGGAGCTTCCTCTGTGTATAAGGGTGAATCAGAGGCGACAAAGTATGAGGAACCCTTAGCCAGTACATGCCGTATGGAAAAATTTGCAAAAAAATCTGATCGGCCCCCAAAAAGGGGTCGCACCGATGCGAAAAAATTGATGCCACAGAAACCAGAAACATTTCCAAAGTTTTCCGTGGTTCACTCAAATACATATGAACCTGTAGCAAACTTGTCTGCATTTGTGATCGCCAACACCCTAAAAAGGTGTGTAGGCAAAGACTACAAAGCAAAAAAGCAACGAACCGGAGACCTCCTTGTAGAAATAAACACAAAAGAACAGAGCACCAAACTGATGTCACTAAAGAATCTTGGAGAAATGAGCATACAGGTAACCCCGCACCGCACCCTGAACCACTAAAAGGGCGTCATATCTGAATATGAACTCCTACAGAGTACCGATGCGGAAATGGAAGAACTATCTGAACAGTGAGTTATAGCAGCCAGACGAATAACCATCAGGAGAAGCAATGTTGAATCAAGACAAAACACATTGTCTTAACCTTCAATACCACAACTGTGCCTGACTCAATCCACGCCGCATACCTCCATTGTAAAGTCCGCCCATACATACCGAACCCGAGACGATGTTTCAGGTGCCAGCGCTTTGGACATAGCATGTTGGCTTGTCGCGGTAAACCAACTTGCGTCACATGTGCAGAAGATGCACATACAGAAGAAAGATGCGAACGCACACCAAAATGCATCAACTGCAATGGCGCACATGGCGCGTACTCCAGGTCGTGCTCAGTCTGGAAAACAGAAAAACAAATTATAACTTTGAAGACTACAGAAAACCTGTCCTACCTTGAGGCAAAAAACGCGTCTCTTTCCAACATAAAGGGACATACTCTGAAGCGGTGACGCGGGGACCGCCGCCGCCTTCAGTTTCTGTCGGCACACAGGTCTATCCGGTGGACCTGGTGTCGACAACCAAGTCCCCACCACAGAAGTCGGTGACACAGTTCACAGGGCTGAAACGTTCGCGAGAAGACCACGCGATCCTCGCCGGAGGCCCTCAGGCCCCAATTTCAGCAGCGGCATCCTCGGCGACAGACACCCAGAACAGCTCTGCTGAACAGGACCTGTCGCCCCACCCCTCTAAGAAGGCAACTGCTGGCCCAAGAGACTCTGCCCCTGGAGCAGAGCCTGGTTCAGTGGTGCCAACAAAAAAGACAAATGCGAAGGCCACGGGCCATCGCAAACAAGAAGCATCCTCCACGTCCACCGTGGAGGAGATGGATGCCAGCGAAAGTCCGCTGACATCTAAAACACACGCATCCGCGGATTCTCCGCGGAAATCCGGCGACACGAAAGTGGCGATGGATACAACTCCTGGTTCGCCACCGCTGCAGCGGCGGCGAGACTCCCTAGAGAAAAAAGGGAAACCACGAAACACTGCTCCTGAGAATAAGTAACTTTCCCCAATCCCCAACTTATCACAATGGCGTATCTAATACAGTGGAACTGTAGAGGTCTACACAGAAACTACACAGACATAACCGATATGCTCAAAACAATGGCACCTACAGCTGTGTGCCTGCAAGAAACGAACCTTGGGCCACAGCACACAAACATCTTAAAAAAATATAATATTTTCCGGAAAGACCAAGTACCAGCTAGCCGACTCTCAGGACGCGTCGCTATCATTACGCAAAGCGATGTCCCTGCAAGAGAGGTATCATTAAAGACGAACTTAGAAGCGGTCGCAGTAAACATCATTAGCCATAAAACAATAACAATATGCTCTGTGTACATACCACCACACAACACAATAGCCGTGCATGACCTAGAAGAACTTCTGGAACAGTTGCCAGAGCCATATGTAATAATAGGGGATTTTAACGCACACTCCTTGTAGAGGGCTAGCATGCGCCATGTGTGTTTATTCCCCCCCTTCCCCCTCCTTTGTTTGCGGCTAAGGGAGGTGAGCTTCGCCGTTGAGCGGGCCCCAAGGAGGCCTGTGGATGCGCGCGGTCTCATTAGGAGCGCCCATTTTTCTGTCGCCTTTGGTGTCGCCGCTGCAGAACCCGGAGAGCCCCCGGCGGGGGGGGGGGGGGGGGGCTGCGAGGAGAGCGCAAAGCGGGCAGCAGCCAGAGAGGGAGCGGCCGGCTCACCCAGGCCTCCCATTGTCCCCTTTCGGGGAAGGACGCGTGTTTCTCGCCGGGGCCGCTTTGTGCCAGTGCACAAAGAGCCAAGAGTCATAAAAAGGTCAACGCCGCCGTTTCATCTTACGCCGACAGCTCACCGCGGCTTGAAAAACACCACTTGCGGCCCAATTAAGCTTCCAACGAAGCGGGGTCCGGTGCGTCCGGATGAATGGGAGCTGTGGGCGGCGGTGCAGCTGGCTGGCGTCCGGTATAGCCCCGAGGCTCGACGACTCGGTCTGAAGAAACGGGAGCGCGCAGAAGACACCACCGGACAGAACCAGCACAGCCACCTGCTTAATTGGGGACAGGGGCGGCCACTTGACTTATGTCGCCGCCCGGACCCCGCAGGATGGCTGGTGGGGTCGGCGGTCCATTGTGATCCGACTCTTATCGGAAAGTGGATCTGCGCTCTCGGGTGTTGTTTGCGACAGTCGCAGCTGGGTTGGGGCCGACAATTGCCCTAGTGCCGGGAAGCGTCAAGGTCACGGGTACTGGCGAGACAGACGTACCCGTGGAAGTGTCTTGCTATGTTGATTTGTGTGTTTTGCTTCTTCTTTCTTAGGGGAGAGAGTTGGTCTGATATAGTGGGAGTGTTTTGCTATGTGGTTCGTAAGTATTTTGATTTTTCTTTCCATAGGGGAGAGAGTTTGTTTAATACGGTGGAAGTGTGGGGCGGGGCGCGTAACCCAGGGGGCCAATCGGTATGTGTGTGCATTCTCGGAATGTACTATGTTTTAAGTGAAAATGATGCCCTTTTTACAATATGTACATTTGGGAGAGGGCGATGTGCCCTACGGAAGTCGGAGGGCGGGCCACACGCCTAATAACCAATCGTGTTAAGGGTTTGACACGATTGGATGCTGATGAGTACGGGCCGGGCCAATGTGTCTTTAAAACTGGGTCCCGTAGCCCAGAAAAGGGGTTATGGGCTACGGATATACATGTAACGCATCTTCGGCTATGCCGAGTAGGGGCCTCCCCTAAATGTTAGCCAGTTCCATGTTGTTGTTGTGCTCACCGCTCAACTTGTATATATATGTAAACTATTGTATATAAAGCTTCAATTTATATCCCCTGCAAGTTCTCTGTTGTTTGCCGAGTATCGTCTCCTATAGACCTTCAGCCTTCAAGACATTCAGAAACCGTCTCCGACGGGGCACCCCTGGTGCAAAGGAAGAAGGAAGACGAAAAGAACCTATTCGCTTTTGTTTGGTGGACAAGCGAAACTTTACTGGCGCAGTCGACAGGATCCTGTTGCTGTCAGGAAGGAAGCACAGGAAAAGGGGAAGGCAAGAAAGGAGAGACATCCAGGCATCAACAAGCCGAGCATCGGCGATTTGGGAGGACCAAGCGCAGGCGGAGAGAAGCTACGGCGATCGAGGAGGCCAGGTCCAGTCAACGGTAGTCAACTGCCATCGGCTCCAGTGGAGCGGCGACAGGCGAGGACACCTGACAGCAAGTGGCAGCTGATCGCAGGCGGACAGCTTCAGGAGCAAGAGCAAGCAAGTGAGCTGCGAGGGCCGCAGCAGAAGTGAGGCGTCGACGGGGGAACCACCTTACAGAGTCTGTAGGCGGCACTCGAGGAAAGGTGACGGCAAGACCGCCGTGCGGGGTATCAAGCAAGGCACCACCTGCAGCGGCATCGGCAGCAGGGCACCGAGACAGCAGCGACGGCCACGCGAGACGTGTCCTCGGCGAAGGGTGAGTCCTGTCCTCGTTCCGTATTGTCACGAGCACTGCTGTCATTATAGGGTTCGAGTGGGTGCATGGAAACACGCTTTGGCTATCTGAACCCGGGTAGGCAGAGAGCAAAAATGATGAACGGGAGCAGCGATGCCGACCTCGCGGGGGGCGCCGCAGCCCAGGAAGAGACACCGAACGAGCCAGTGGTCGAACAGAGTGATGGTCGATGGCAGGTGCAACTGCTCCAAGAGCAATGCCGGTTAGCGCAATTGCAAATTGAGCTTGCGAAGCTTAACCAGCAAAGAAACGCTGGTGAGAGCCCCAGTCTTGCCCGGAGGCAGGACGACGTGCGGCATTACACAAAATTACTGGCGGGGGCACTTCCGAAATTCCCAAGTGATGCCGAGGTACCAGTATGGTTTGAGGCGGCGGAAAATGCGCTCGAAGCGTACGAAATTCCTAAAGAGCGTTGGGGCCAAATTGTCTTCCCGTTAGTGGCGGATAAAGTGCAGTTCCTGTCTACGCGCCTAGAGCCGGCTCAGCATAGGCAGTACGAGGAGATCAAGAAAGTCGTTCTGGAGGAGCTTAAGTTGTCCGCAGGGGAGTACCTCAGCAGGTTTCAAGGGGCGCAGAAAAGAGCAGGTGAAGGGTGGAGAGCTTACGTAACCCGACTTCAAAGTTATTTGCGTTTCTATGTTGATGCGCGGGGGGTTACTACGTTCGACAGGCTGCTCGAGCTGTTAATTGCGGACCAGCTCAAGAACAATTTGTCTGAAACAGCTTTGAAATATGTGACGCTGCAGGAAGGAGAGGGATGGCGCAAAACATCCGAATTGGCCTCACTGCTTCAAACATTTGAGGACGCGGAGGCAAAAACTGTGCAGCAAGGAAGACAGAGTTGAAAAGAACGGAAGCCGGGGGTGCAGAAGCAAGGAAACATGTTAGGGACCCGCCTAGACATAGGACCGGTGTATCGCCGGCGGTGATGGTGAGGACGCAACCTAAAGGGTGTTTCTCATGCGGAGAACTCGGGCATGTGAAATTCCACTGTCCTCACTCCAAAAGGCCGGACGCAGCAAAAACACTTAACGCAAGCGGCGGCATCCTGTCAGCACGCGTGGTGACACGCGAGGTCACAGCAGTGCGTCGTCAGCGCAAACCGATAAAGCTTTCTTGTCATGGCCAGGGGTTAGACGCTATTCTAGACACTGGTGCTGACATTACAGTAGTGCGTGAGAGCATCGTGCCTCTGGATATGGTGAAGCCGCACGGGATGATTAATCTTATCTCTGCATTCGGGGAGGACGTACAGGCCAGGCTGGCAGTGATACCGCTCACGCTAGCCCGCGACTCGGGCGCCTTCGCAGACATCCGAGAGCCTGTACCCGTATTATGCGCCTTAACAGACAAGCTAGTTTCTCAGACAGATTGTCTCTTATCGGAAGAGGCTTGGAACTCACTGAGAGAAGAGAGTGCGCTTCAGGGAATCGTAACTTCCGGAGCTAAAGACGGTGCAAATCGAGCACAGCAAGCAGGGCAGGAAGACGAGGAGACCTTGCAGGGCGCAGACGAGTCGAGCAATGCAGAAGCCGCCGTCACACAGGTGACGACGCTCGCCGCAGGTGAGGGGCATCTGACCGCGGATAGGACGAACGGGGGCGATTCCCCATTGGAAGGAGAGAAAAGCTCGGCAGAGATGTTCCGGGACGAACAGAGAAGCGATGCAACATTGCATGTCGCGTGCAAGGACGCTAAATCGGGAAAGGGAGGCATGACGGTGGTAGACGGGCTCCTTTACCACAAGGGTAAGCTGCTAGGACAGACAGTAAGGCAGCTAGTACTCCCGGAATGTCGCCGCAAAGAAGTTCTAAAGTTGGCATATGAGTCAGCCTGGGGAGGCCATTTGGGGTTCCGTAAGACGAAAGCTAGGATCAAGTGGAGCTTTTATTGGCCAGGCTTGGAAGATGAGGTCAGACAACACTGTGCAAGCTGTCACGATTGTCAGACGAGGTCAGACTTGCGCCGAGCCGACAGCGTGCCAATTGAACCCCTGGTGAGGCCACAGTATCCGTTTCAGCGAGTGAATGTCGATATAATCGGGCCGCTAGAGCCAGCATCAAGCAGGGGCCATAAGTATGCGTTGTGCGTGATTGACTTGTGCACGCGCTGGCCCGAGGTCGTATGCTTACGCTCACTCAGCGCAAAAGCCACATGCGACGCTCTCCTGTCGATACTCAGTAGGACCGGCATCCCAGAAGTGATATCGTCGGACTGTGGCACCAACTTCACTGCTGAGTTAACCAACACGTTCCTACTGAAACTAGGGTGCTCCCCAAGGTTTTCAACCCCGGGCCACCCAGAAAGTAATGGGGCCGTAGAGCGGTGGAACAAAACGTTCAAGAATATGCTCTACCATGTGGCCCAACGGGAAGGCAGGGACTGGGACAAGTTCGTCTCGTTTGTACTGTGGGCGTACCGAGAAGTGCCCCACGACACGACAGGAGTAGCCCCATTTGAGATGCTGTATGGAAGGCCGCCGACCGGCCCTCTGAGCGTATTGAATAGAACGTGGGCAGGAGAGAACTCCTCCCCAGTGGCGTTGGGACCGTCCCCGGCGAAGTACATGCAGGAACTGAGAAGCCGTTTGGCACAGGCAGCGGAGGTGGCAGGGGCAACCAGTGTCAGGCAGCAGAACGCGTACGCCACGCAGTTTAACAAACGAACGGCGGCCAAGGCTTTTGAGATAGGAGATGCCGTTTTGGTATTCGACAACCAACGGCCAGGAAAAATGTACCCGAAATGGAAGGGGCCCTGCAACGTAGTAGAGAGGTACCGTCAGCACTCATATTTTGTTACCATGCCCGATGGGGCCAAAAGGCTAGTGCATGCTAGCAAGTTGCGCTCATACAAGAGCCGGGTGATGACGGTGGGGGTGATGTTTGAAGAGGACAGCGCGTTCGGTGAGATCGAATACGCGCCCCGACCAGCGGCCGAGCTTTCAGATGCACTCCTGTCGAGAGATGCACTCGCCCATTTGTCAAGTCAGGAGGGAGACCGTATGCTAGACGTTTTCACGAGACACAAAGAACTCTTTCGCGACCAACCAGGAGTGGCGCGGGTAAGGTCACATAATATAGTACTACAAGAGGGCTTCACACCTAAGGGGCCGCCGCCGTATCGCGTATCGGCGAGCCTGAAAGCGGAAGTAGGGAGGCAGGTTGAGGAACTTCTGGAGGGGGGATTAATCTTCCCCTGTGAGAGCCCGTATGCACACCCTCTGGTCTGCGTGCCTAAGAAGGACGGCACGGTTAGAATGTGCGTTTTCTTCCGCAGATTAAATGCCGGAACGGTGGCCGATGCCTATCCAATAACGCTGCAGCAGGAATTGATCATGAGAGTAGGAGGGGCGCAATATATTACACTTTTGGACCTCCGGAGAGGGTATTGGCAGGTGCCGCTTGCATCGGCGGCCCAGCTGCTCACGGCTTTCGCCTGCCATCGGGGGCAGTTCGCATGGAGAGTGATGTCATTCGGGCTGAAAAACGCCGCCCAAACTTTCCAACGGGTAATGAACGAGCTGTTGATCCCGCACTCCGAGTATTGCTGCGCGTATCTAGATGACATCGCAGTGTTCAGCGGGACGATCGAAGAACACGTGAGACACCTTGAAAGCGTGTTCGAGACGCTAGGGCGGGTCAAATTGAGGGTCAAACTAGAGAAGTGCCAAGTGGCACCCCCTTCTATCCGCTACTTGGGGCACGTGGTTGGTTCGGGGCGGCACGCTCCCGACCCAGAGAAACTGGCGGCAATAACGGGATTGAAGCCGCCAACGACAAAACGGGAGCTTCGCAGTGTACTGGGGTTGTGCGGGTACTACCGCGACTATGTACAGAACTACGCTGAGCTGGCCAGACCACTCACGGAACTGTCAGGGAAAAGAATTCCTAACAATATTCCATGGTCAGGTCAAGCTGAAGCTGCGTTTCAGCAGCTCAAGGCTGCGCTCTGCGAGTCTGCAGTCCTAGCTACTCTCGACCCTCGAAGGCCATACTGGTTACACACGGACGCGTCTGCTTTTGCAGCGGGCGCCTGCCTCGCACAGAAACTCGGTGACGGCTCGGCACGCCCCATCGCGTTCGCGAGTCACAAGTTCTCGCCAGCGCAAACTCGATGGTCTACGATCTAGAGGGAAGCGTTCGCAGTCATCTGGGGGCTTAAAAAATTTGACCACTGGCTTTTTGGTGCCGAGGTTACAGTCGTCTCCGACCACAACCCGCTCGCATACCTAACGTTAAGCACGCCGCCAGGCGCAAAGCTGACTAGATGGGCGCTGGAGCTTCAGCGCTACACTGTGGTCGTCAAACACCGAAAGGGTAGCGAGCATGCCAACGCTGACGCCTTATCGCGGGTGAGCAACCATTTTTGGGATCGGGACAGCAGTGCTTCGCCGACAGCGGAGCGAGGTGGGACTCCTCTGGTGTCTCCTTAAGAACAACACAAGCATTCTGTGCGCGGGTAGAGGACCCCTTTTTTTTGGCTTTGTGGTGTGTGTGCGTGTGTGGCACAGAATGTAAGCACAGCTAATGGACCGGGGCACCCGTACTACGAGCACAGCATGCATGAAACCTTTTTACTTTTGAAGTGCGTGCTTAGTTTCGTTTTTGGGTTTGTTGTAGGTAAGCCACTAGCCCTTTGTTTGAGTGTGTTTATTCATCTAAGTGTGCTGCAACTCTTAGATGAATTTTGAGGGGGGCGTGTAAGGGCTAGCATGCGCCATGTGTGTTTATTCCCCCCCTTCCCCCTCCTTTGTTTGCGGCTAAGGGAGGTGAGCTTCGCCGTTGAGCGGGCCCCAAGGAGGCCTGTGGATGCGCGCGGTCTCATTAGGAGCGCCCATTTTTCTGTCGCCTTTGGTGTCGCCGCTGCAGAACCCGGAGAGCCCCCGGTGGGGGGGGGGGGGGGTGCGAGGAGAGCGCAAAGCGGGCAGCAGCCAGAGAGGGAGCGGCCGGCTCACCCAGGCCTCCCATTGTCCCCTTTCGGGGAAGGACGCGTGTTTCTCGCCGGGGCCGCTTTGTGCCAGTGCACAAAGAGCCAAGAGTCATAAAAAGGTCAACGCCGCCGTTTCATCTTACGCCGACAGCTCACCGCGGCTTGAAAAACACCACTTGCGGCCCAATTAAGCTTCCAACGAAGCGGGGTCCGGTGCGTCCGGATGAATGGGAGCTGTGGGCGGCGGTGCAGCTGGCTGGCGTCCGGTATAGCCCCGAGGCTCGACGACTCGGTCTGAAGAAACGGGAGCGCGCAGAAGACACCACCGGACAGAACGAGCACAGCCACCTGCTTAATTGGGGACAGGGGCGGCCACTTGACTTATGTCGCCGCCCGGACCCCGCAGGATGGCTGGTGGGGTCGGCGGTCCATTGTGATCCGACTCTTATCGGAAAGTGGATCTGCGCTCTCGGGTGTTGTTTGCGACAGTCGCAGCTGGGTTGGGGCCGACAATTGCCCTAGTGCCGGGAAGCGTCAAGGTCACGGGTACTGGGGAGACAGACGTACCCGTGGAAGTGTCTTGCTATGTTGTTTTGTGTGTTTTG
This sequence comes from Amblyomma mixtum, assembly GCF_055824585.1. Taxonomy (NCBI): domain Eukaryota; kingdom Metazoa; phylum Arthropoda; class Arachnida; order Ixodida; family Ixodidae; genus Amblyomma; species Amblyomma mixtum. The sequence goes on from NC_143019.1 coordinate 70,227,178, forward strand.
CTTCTTCTTTCTTAGGGGAGAGAGTTGGTCTGATATAGTGGGAGTGTTTTGCTATGTGGTTTGTAAGTATTTTGCTTTTCTTTCCATAGGGGAGAGAGTTTGTTTAATACGGTGGAAGTGTGGGGCGGGGCGCGTAACCCAGGGGGTCAATCGGTATGTGTGTGCATTCTCGGAATGTACTATGTTTTAAGTGAAAATGATGCCCTTTTTACAATATGTACATTTGGGAGAGGGCGATCGCCCTACGGAAGTCGGAGGGCGGGCCACACGCCTAATAACCAATCGTGTTAAGGGTTTGACACGATTGGATGCTGATGAGTACGGGCCGGGCCCATGTGTCTTTAAAACTGGGTCCCGGAGCCCGGAAAAGGGGTTCTGGGCTACGGAGATAGATGTAACGCACCTTCGGCTATGCCGAGTAGGGGCCTCCCCTAAATGTTAGCCAGTTCCATGTTGTTGTTGTGCTCACCGCTCAACTTGTATATCTATGTAAACTATTGTATATAAAGCTTCAATTGATATCCCCTGCAAGTTCTCTGTTGTTTGCCGAGTATCGTCTCCTATAGACCTTCTGCCTTCAAGACATTCAGAAACCGCCTCCGACGGGGCACCCCTGGTGCAAAGGAAGAAAGAAGAGGAAAAGAACCTATTCGCTTTTGTTTGGTGGACAAGCGAAACTTTACTCTCCTCATTCTGGGGAAGTGAGCATACTGATTCCAGGGGTCAGCTCATCGAGAATTTTATTCTTTCAAATAACATATGTTTAATGAATATGGAAAAACAACTTACTGCTGCCCCAGCTCTGGAAAAATGACCTGCCTAGATTTAGCGTTTGCATCACCATCGGTTTTTAATGATTTTATTTGGGATGTTTTAGACGACCCTCGGGGAATTGATCACTTACCTACGGTTTTACAGCTAACATCAGCGACATCCATCCTCCCTACGAAGGCACGGCGATGGAAAATTCAGCGCCGATTGGGCACTTTTCAGAACGAAGGCCACACTAGAAAAAGAATATGCCGAAACCCTTGCGATAGAAGAAATAAATGAAAAATTTTTGACATGCTTAACATTTGCAGCAATAGAAGCAATCCCACAAACATCTCAAATTGCACGAAAAACACATAAAGTCTGGTGGTCAAATGAATGCTCATTGGCTAAAAAGCAGCAAAACGAGGCTTGGGGCAACCTTCGCAGTATCCCACTGCAGGGAACTTGCTCACCTTCAAAAGGGCTAGAGCCAAAGCACGATACATTAGACGCAACGCAGAAAGGGCATCATAGCAACAGTACATATCCTCCATAAACAGCTCAATATCATCAAAGAAAATGTGGGAGCAGGTACGGAAATTCACTGGAAATTTTACTCCTTTTACATTTCCAATGCTAACAGCACCCGGTACTCAAACAACATTACAAGATCAGGCCAACATATTGGGTGAGCATTTTTCCACAGTTTCAAGCGCATCCAACTACACACACACATTTCAAAAGCACAAAACAATAGTAGAAAAACAAAAACTTCCCTTCAGAACATGCATACATGAAGACTACAATCAGCTTATTACAATGCAGGAACTAAACACAGTACTAACATCCGGTAAAAAGACAGCACCAGGCCCAGACAATATACATTATGCCATGCTTGCTCACCTCTCTGAGACTGCCATAGAGGCTCTCCTAAAATGTTTCAATAAAATATGGATCAGTGGAGAAATCCCTCATGCATGGAAAGAAGCCATCATAGTACCCTTTCTAAAACCTGGCAAACCACCAACTAGTCCCACCAGTTACAGGCCAATAGCACTCACTAACTGCATAGCAAAATCATTCGAAAGCATTCTAAACATCAGACTAACCTTCATACTTCAGTCTCGGCAACTTTTAGATATACATCAAAGCGGGTTTAAAAAGACATGTTCCACAACCGATCACCTTGTCCACCTCGAGAACACAGTCCGGGAAGCGTTCATCCACAACCAACACTGTATCGGGGTCTTCTTCGACCTGGAGAAGGCTTACGATACGACGAGGAGGTTCGGTATCCTTCGTGACCTAGCGGACCTAGGTATCCGCGGCAGGATGCTGAGCTGTTTGAGCGACTTCCTGACCAATCGCACGTTCAGAGTCCGCCTAGGCGCAACCTTCTCCAAGACTTTTTACCAAGAAACTGGTGTACCCCAAGGGTGCATCCTCAGCACGACCTTATTTGTCATCAAAATGAACTCCATAGGAAAAGTAATCCCAAAATCCATCATGTACTCAGTTTACGTAGACGACCTCCAAATAGCATGCACGTCTTCCAGCATACCTACCTGTGAGCGGCAAATACAAATAACAATAAATAAACTGGCTACCTGGGCAGATAGAAACGGATTTAGATTTTCCCCTCAGAAAACAGTAGCGGTTCTGTTCTCTTTGAGACGAGGCCTACAGGCCGACCCCACACTATATTTAAACCAAACCTCATTACCGTTCAAACAAGAGCACAAATTTCTAGGGATAACTTTCGATAAAAAACTCACTTTCTTGCCACATATAAGCAGCTTAAAGAAAAAAGCTTCCCAGGCCCTCAATGTGCTGAAAATACTATCAAGAAAACGCTGGGGGTCTGATAGAGCTTCCGTGTTACATATATATCGTTCTCTGGTTCGCTCTAAGTTAGATTATGGGTCCATAGTATATGGTTCAGCAAGACCGTCCTACATAAAACGACTCGATCCTGTCCACAATCTTGGTTTAAGGCTGTCTTCCGGTGCTTACAGAAGTTCCCCAATAACAAGTCTGTAGGTGGAAACTAATGAACCTTCCTTAGAAGATCGAAGAACTGCACTAACTTGTACATATATCCTAAAAATCCTTTCACAGCCCAAACATCTCTGTTATCCAATTGTCACGAAATGCCCATCCCGAATGCTCTTCAACAACAAGCCCCATGCGATTAAGCCGTTGCTCTTGCGCTTCGAAGAAAAATGTCAAACTCTGAACATACTAAATGAAATGAAAAATATTGCCCCAAGACACGAAGCACTACCACCGTGGTACACTCTCCCCACAGTGTGTGACGTCACACTAACACGCCTCAGTAAAACCTGTACGCCACACGACCATATAATACAAGAATATCTAGCACTACAAGAAAAATACAGAAATTACACGTCATTTTATACTGACGGGTCAAAAACTCATGCTCATGTAGGAAGCGCAGTAATACAAGGAAAAAATGAAAATGCAGTACGACTGCCCTCATGTGCTACAGTTTTCACCGCGGAGCGTTATGCCATTTGTGTTGCGGTACAGAAAATAACAAATGAAAACATCAAAAAGAGCATCATTTATACAGATTCACTGAGCGTCCTTACAGCATTAAACTCCAAAAATGCCACGGAGCCACTGATTGGAAGCATCATACACAATATAGTAAAGGTCACAGCACAAAAACATGTTATAAAATTCTGCTGGGTTCCCAGTCACGTTGGCATTAGGGATAATGAGAGAGCCGACACGTGTGCTGCACAAGCCAGAGCCATGGAGGTGAAACATGTGGGTTTGCCTCCGAGGGATTACATAAAGTTAGTGCATAGCAAACTAAGAGCCAAATGGCAAGCTTCTTGGGAGAATGAAAGAAACAACAAGCTGCATACTGTAAAGCCTATTTTGAAAGAATGGAAATCATGCCGTCATAAAGAACGTTTTATCGAAGTAATTTTATGTCGTTTACGCATAGGCCACACACACATCACCCATAACTTCTTATTAACAAAAAAAGACAAACCTGTGTGTGAAATGTGTGGTGAGGAGCTCAAAGTGAATCACATTTTAATCTCTTGTTCGCATCTCGAAGAACTTAGAAAATTTTTTTTATGGTATTTTACAATGAACAAATTCCATTTCATCCCGCATTGCTTTTAGGCGAGCAAACACTCGTCGAGTTTTCACTTGTTTGTAAGTTTCTAAAGAAAGCCAATGTTTTAAATTTAATATAATGTAACTTCTATGCACTTAACATAACATCATCTAACCTTGTGTTTGGCGCATGATAGCCATAGTTGCTTATGCGCCATAAAACCCCATATAACTAACTAACTGGCAAATTGAGGTTTATGAAAGAGATTGCGAGAAGACCGCATTTATCACTCCACATGGTCTCTTCGAATTCAAGGTGATGCCATTTGGTCTCTGTTCCACACCAGCGACATTTCAGCGAGTTGTGGATACAGTGCGGCCAGGGCTGAAGCAACCGATTTGTGTGGTATATTTAGGTGATGTCGTTGTCTTCGCCTCGAACTTTGAATAGCATGTAAAAAGGCTTGGATCAGCACTAGACGCAATCAAATTTTCCGGCCTTAGTTTGCAAGCAGAGAAGAGCCACTTTGCCTAAAGAGAGCTGCCTATCGAGAGCCGCCCGATAAGAAAGCTGTGCACAGATTCCTCGGACTCTGCGCGTATTACCGACGATTTGTCAAAAACTTCTCGTGCATCGCCGAGCCACTGACCCATCTGACAAAGGCAGACGTGCGATTTATATGGGAAGCACCGCAAGTCTTCAAGAAAGCACCGCCTTCAAGCACCGCCTTCAAGAAACTTCAACGTCGTTTACAGTAACCACCGATCCTCGCGGACTTCGATGAAAACGCCGAGATTGAAATTCACACTGACGCAAGCAGTGTGGGCCTAGGCGCTGTCCTCGTTCAGAAAACTGACGGAGTGGAGAAAGTAATAGCGTGAGCTGCTCGTTCCTTGTCCAAAGCCGAGGCTAATTTTACGACAACCAAGAAGGAGTCCTTCGCATCGTCTGGGCTACGTCGAAATTAAGGCCCTACCTGTACGGACGACAATTCAAGGGGGTCAGCGATCACCACGTGCTGTGCTGGCTTGCCAGTTTGAAGGATCCCTCCAGCCGCCTCACTCGATGGAGCCTGCGCCTGCAGGAGTTAGATTACACCGTCGTTTACATGTCCGAACTAAAGGACTCTGGAGCCGACTTCCTGTCACGAGCCCTTGTAGATGCACCGCCGCCGGACGACGATGAGGACGCCTTCCTGGAACCCATCAGCTCCAGCTCATTTGCACAACAGCAACGCTCTGACCCCACCTATAATGCCTCATTAAAAACTTTGAAGGCAAGGTTCCTTCACCCCCCGCTTCGTTCATGACAGGATTACCTTCGTTCAGTTTACGGAATGATGTCCTCGTGAAGAAGAACTTTGCAAAGAACAAAACAGCCTACCTCGTTGTACCTGCAAGTCTGCGTGGAGAAGTTCTTCTGGCTTCATACGACGAGCCGACAGCTGGTCATCTCGTGTTTTCTCGCACCCTCCGCCGCATTGAAGGCAAAGATTACTGGCCCAGACTGACTGCCGATGTCGAACGATATGTGAAAACCTGCCGAGATTGGCAGTGACGAAAGACTCCTCCAACCCGACCAGCACGATTTCAGAATCACATTGAACCCCCATCGAGGCCCTTTCAGCAGATCGGCATGGACTTGCTTGGCCTTTTCCCGAAGTCAACGTCTGGAAATAAGTAGATCATTATAGCGAGTGACTACCAGGCCCGCTAAGCCGAGACAAAAGCCCTACCGAACGGAACAACAGCAGAAGTCGCCAAATTTTTCGTGGAGTGCATTCTTCTGCGACACGGTGCCCCCGATGTGCTCATCAACTAGAGGAACAGAATTCACGGCGGAACTGATGCAAGCCATCCTGCGTTACAGCCAAACCAGCCACCTGAGGAGAACGGCAACCCATCCGCACACCAACGGACTGACCGAGCGCCTGAACAAAACCATCGCTGATATGCTTGCCATATTTGTGGATGCCAAACACAAGACCTGGGACGTCATCCTACCTGACGTCGTCTTCGCATACAACACTGCTGTGCAAGAGACCGCCCAGATGACACCTTTTAGGCTAACACACAGTGTTAGCCTAACGCGTCCGTGTCCGGTAACGCGTAATTCGGAGGTCGTGGGTTCGGATCCCACCGGCGGCAATGGTTGTTTTTTCTTCTGCTTTTCTAATCAATTAGCTTTAAGCGATAACATGTTCAGTAATATTCTAAATTGATCAACACCACAAAATAAATAAATAGATTAAAAAATTACGAGGAACTTTAGCGGCTAAAGTGCTGAAAGGCGAAAGCCTGAGTGCTGCATTCTGCTACACGATTGTTCACATTTTTTTGGTGCAGTAATTAACTGGCAATTAATGACGCTTAAGCTTCGCCTTTAGGAGTGGAACGCGACAGCGTGTTGTAGCGCTGCCACGGAGTCCATTGAACGCCACCACCCGTTCGGCGCGATGCCTTGCCCTTTGAACGCAACGCTTTTTAAGGAAAGTAAATGGCGCAGTAATTCTCTGTCGTCTCGGTGGACACCTGAGCCGCACTGTACAGGAAGGGAGGAAGTGGAGTGAAAGAATAAAGAGGGGCCGTAATGAAGGAAATGAAAATTGTATTTGAGGAAAGGAAATTACGCATTAACTGTCTCGCATATATCAGTAGCACTAGTCGAAAATTGTATTTGACGAAAGAAAGTTGCGCAGTAACTGTCTCACATATTTCGGTGGACACCCGTCAAAATTCGCGCGTGGTGACATCACGACAATTTGGGCCAATCTGAAACGCGGAGAAATACGCCTTGCTCGTCAGTAAATTGTTTTTTGAGGAAAGGAAATGTATCTGTCTCGCATATCTCGGTGCACAACTGAACCTCGCCGTAACGGGAAGGGAGGAAGATGGGAGTGAACGAAGACACCGTATTCACTAGACGCACCTTTGTTCATTCCATACCATCGAGCTGGCATAGCGGAGTGGTAGTGTGCTCGACTAGCACTCCGGAGACCGGGGTTCGATTCCCAAGCTCGGCCAATTTCTTACTCGGTTTTATTTATTTATCTGGCCTGACAAGAAAGGTTAATTGGACTAATTGGTTAAGTAAGCAATTAACTAAACTCAAACTTACTTGGAGCATCACTATACGATCCCTTTAATTGGTTGCATGGTTAGTAGCCAAAGTACAATTGGCCCCGTTTGAAATTCGCGCACTGTGACGTTACGACCATTTCGACCAACTGAAAAGCGTGACATTTCTTGTCGACAGCTCCTGCTTACAATGATGAGGCATTAAAGGCTTCCGCCTTAAAATCCCCTGTGCCCCTTGGTTTCTGTGGCTGTTGGCTTCTTTCATATTTATAACGAGCCCCTCATACCCCTTCCCTGTTTGCTCTTTTTCCTGAAGTCTTTTGTAGTGTATCTCTCGGGAGGGTTTCGCGCACGTGTGCTTCGTCGCAATGCGATTGCTGATGACTGGTTTCCTCTGCCACTGCTTGTGGGTCCTGTGGTGGTCTTGGAAGCAGGGCCCGGGGGGTCTGCTGGTCGGCGGGCACCCTTAGCTCTGAAGAGGTCACCCGAGTTGGATCTCTTCTTCGTGAAGGTTGGCTCTGCATTTCGACTGCACGATCCGGGGACCTGGAAAAGACCTCTTGAGAAGACTAATCTTGAGAAACCCATCGCGGCTTTTCTGAACCTCCTAGACCAATCGTCCCATCTTTCTCCTGACCGGTTAGTGCTGTCGTATGACTGGTGGCTTCAGTCCATACGCTGGTCTTTCTGGTCCGCAGGTGATCAACCTGAGTGAACTGTTGTCGGCCTTCAACCCTAACCATGTACGTGACTGGGCTGACAACTTGTTCAACAGTACCTTCATGCCACGACACAGGCTCACCACGTGTAGTTTTCACGTAGACCGCATTGCCCACGGAAAAGGATTCTGCGCATCCTTTTTGGTCGTTACGTTGTTCCGTGTCTCGTCTCTGACGCTCCGCCATGTCCCCTGCAAAACTTGGTTTGAGAAGAGACAAAGTAATTCGGGGCAGACGCTTGAGGAAAACTTCAGCTGGTGTCCGCGAAGTCATCGAGTGTGGGGTGTTTCGATAACAAAAAAGAAATTTATTCAGGCGGTCTAGTACTGTACTCTTTATCATTTTCATCATGCAGAACCTGTGTTAGGAGCGCTTCCTTCGTCGTTCTTACGAGTCTCTCTGCGGCTCAATTTCAAGCTGCATGATACGGAGGTGTCCTCGTGTGTTTGATACCCCTGTGCCTCATGAACTCTTCAAATTCATCTGAAGTCAATTGTGGGTCGTTGTCGGTAACAACTTCTTCGGGGTAGCCGTAGACCGCGAAGAGAGTGTCCAGTTTTTCCAATGTTCTAGCGGTAGTCGTCGATGTCATGCCGAACACTTCAATCCATTTAAAATACGCGTCGACCGCTACTAGCAGATTGACGCCGTCTTTTACAGCATAGTCAGCGTGAATCCTATCCCTAACTTTTGTTCGATACCTCCATGGTTGCAGAGGCCCGGCTGACTTTGCTGGCCGAGTGCTTTGACAAACTTGACAATTCTGAACGGTTTTTTCTGTCTTTGTCGAGGAAAGGCCACCACACGCATGCCCGTGCCAGCATCTTCATACGAGTCATCCCTGGATGTCCTTAATGCAGCAACGATGCAGGGTTTTTGGCCCAATCACTCGATTGCTCCAAGTTACGCACCCTTGTTCAGCAGACAGTTCATCTTTCCGCTTGAAAAACGGTCGCAGCTCTTCAGAGTAATGCTCTGGCCATCCCAAAAAACGTAGCTTAAAACGAGTGTTAGAAGGGCGTCTGGCTTCGTTTCTCGAGCGACTTCTTTAGCTGTCAGCGGGGTTGCGTCAAAAAGCCAAACACTCCGGCTCGTCGTTGCCTGAGGCTGTCGGCAGCGGTAGCCGTGACAGTGAATCAGCGACTTCCATTTTCTTGCCGTTCCTGAACTTGAGATCGTACTGATACGCTGTTAGCGTCAGTGCCCATCTCTGCATCCGTGGAGCGGCTAAAGATGGCAGTGGTTTATCACGCCCAGGAAGTCCGATAAGCGGCTGATGGTCGCTGTATAGGTTGAACTTGCGCCCATACAGGTAACGATGAAACCGTCGCAAACCGAATATGAGCGCGAGCGCTTCTTTCTTCCCTTGAGCATAGCTCCGCTCGCTGCTTGTTAAGTACGAGACGCGACTGCGATAGGCCGTTCCGTTCCGTCTGGCATTTCATGGAAAATCACAGCTCCCAAGCCGTAAGCGGAAGAATTGCAACTAAGTCCGAGTGGCTTTGTGACCTCATAGAAGGCTAACACTTCACTGTTCAAAATCATTCCCTTAGTTGTTTCGAATGCCTCCTTGCACTGTTCCGTCCATTTCCACTTGTGGTCTTTTTGAAGAAGCTGATAAAGAGGAGCTACCACAGTTTCCAAATTCGGCAAAAACTTGCCATAGAAGTTTAGAAGACCCAAGTAGGCCCTGAGTTCTGTGGTGCTGCTGGGCTCCGGGGCGTCTCGTACTGCTTTGTCGCGTGGAGGCAGCTACAGACGGGCTCCTACCCGAACCTACACGTACTCAACAAAATATATCCAACACAATACAATGACAAATGCCCTTGGTGCCAAGAACCCCCCACGCTGTACCACATAACGTGGGCATGCCAGAGGATAAGCGTGGTACCAGTGATAACAAACCCGAGTGCGGAGCAATGGGAGGGAGTGCTCTCCAGCGATCGCCGGGTCGACCAAGAAGGTCTGATTCGGCGAGCAAAACTGGCAGCAGCATCCAGCGGAGCCCTGGACTAAGGGCAACCGACCTTTGAGCAAGATGGACGAAGCCATCTCAAAACCGCCGAACACAATCCGAATCTAGAGCTAATAAAGTTTTCACTCACTCACTCACTATCTTTTCAGCGGTGGAATAGATGCCCTCTTTCGAAACCTTGTGCCGTAGGTAGACAACTGAATCACGAAAAAAATTGCATTTTTCCTCTTTGAGCGTTATGTTGTGGTCGCTAAGTCTTTTCAGAACTTTAGTGGCAGTTGTGTAGCAATCATCTGTACTGTTGCCGGTGATGATGACGTCGTCTATATATCAGCCGACGTTAGGATTTCCTTCTAGTACTTTATCCATCATGGCCTGAAATAAAGGTAGTGCGCTCACATTTCCAAATGGGAGCCTTAGGGATTCGTACAACACCTGATGTGTATTTATCGTGAGCAGTGGCTTGGAATCTTCACTAAGAGGCACTTGCTGGTACGTAGAGGACAAGTCCAGCACACAAAATACCTTACCACTGGCTAGCATTGAGTACAAATCCTCAGGAAGCGGGAGCGGGTAACCATCAGTCTTGAGTACTTGATTGACTGTTACTTTGTAGTCTCCGCAAAATCTGATTCCACCACCACGCTTCGGAAGCGGTACGTTGGGCGTCGCCCACTTGCTGATGGCGACTTTTCTTAAGATGCCTTGACTTTCCAGCTTACTAAGTGCTTCGCGGACTGCCTCTTTAGTAGCGAACGGCATAGACCGAGTTTTGCAGAACACAGGCGTACAATTATGGACTATGGCTATTTTGGCTTCGAAATTGCGGACTATTCCTGGTGTTGTACGGAAAACTTCTGGAAATGTCTTTCGCAGAGAATCAACATCAGTGTTCTCTGTGACAGCACTGACAGTTTTCCAGTCAAGTTGCAGCTTTTCAAGCCAATCCTGGCCTAGAAGTGTAGGCATAGCCTTGCCCTGGTGCTCTACTGCATGCAGTGGAAGCTCAGCCTTGCAGCCGTTATTCTCAACGGTCACGGTCGCCTTTCCTCGCAGCTTTACAGGCTCACCTGTATACGTTTTCAAAACTTGCCTTGGTTGGCTTGCATTTAATCTGCGGAAAGCATTGCTTAAAAACTCTTTCAGGCATCAACGTGACAGCTGCGCCCGTATCCAAAAGCATAGAAATGGCCTTCCCTTCAATCTGCACGGAAACCTTGTAGCCTCGCTTTCCATCTCTCGCGCATAGCGCGACGTGACATGCCTGAGAATCATCAGATTCTTCGTCCGTCGCTTCAGCGCAGTTCACCGGACGACTTTTTCTCTCTTGGCACATCGCTTGTAGGTGCCTTGTCTTGGAACATGCGCGGCACTTCACGTTGCGATACCAGCACTTGTCTGAATCGTGCCCTTTCCCACAGCGATAACAAACTGTCCGGTTTTGCACCTTTTGTTTCCCTCTTCCTGACAGCCTGGTTTTCGTTTCCACTCTTCCTCGGACCACATTTACGCCGGCCGAGCATTCTGCCTGGCAGTGCAGCTCCTTTGTTTGCTTCGCAGCAAGTTCTTTTTCGAGCGCAATCTTGCAAGCGTTTTCAAAGGCTAAATCTTCCGTTGCGAACAATATACTCTGAGTCTCTTGGTCGCGCAATCCTGCCACAAGGCGATCTCTCAAGGCATCATTCAGAAATGCCTTGAACTCACAATTACGCGCCAGACGTTTAAGTTCCGTCATGAATTCCTTGCCGCATTCTCCTTCCTGCTGCGTGCGTTTGTTGAACTTGCAACGCTCGGCTATTACTGAGTACTCGGAACTGAAGTGTTGTTCAAGTACCTTCTTTATGACAGCGAAAGTCTTGTCAGTAGGACTGTCAGGAACTAGATTTTTCTTGAGCTCCCCGTACACTGTACTGCCTACTACGTTCAAGAACAAGCTCAACTTCTTTGCTTCCGGAACATCGTTAAGTGCCACAAAATTCTGAAACCTCTCGATATACGACTCGATATCGTCGCTCCTTGGGTTAAACTCTGGCATGCTTCCGAAACATTGCGAAGCTACAGAGATTGCCATTCTGAAACTCTTGCCTTCTTATCGTGGCCCGGCCTTGCGTTCCGCTGCAGCAGCTGCGCCGGTGCTTGCTTCAGAATCGTGGCATCATCCCGTCGTCGTCGCCAGTTGTTCTATCGTGGCCAAGGGAAGACACGACGCACGAATGAGGGCAGGAACGAATGAGCTTTTATTCCACGACTCCTCAGCTTTTATAGCATGTGCCGAGACGGTCCTGCATCATAGGCACGTGCTTGAACTGATAACCCATATAACAGGATGGCTACCTCCACTGATGAGGAAGCACGCGGAGCACTGATGTTGAGCTCGGCCTCCCTCAGGAGCAGGAGCAACCTGAGCCCCGCGGCGTTTACAGCGCCCAGGCTGCGGCCGGGGGCAGGCGTCAACTCGATGCCCCACCGTGCCACGGATGGTGCGGGCAGGGATTATCTTGTAGAAGCGGACCGTTTACAGAGAGCAGTTCGCTCTGTCCACGACAGGCGGCTTCACTAGGTCGGCCGCCACTCCTCGCCTTCAGACCCGTCTTTAGCAGTATCGACAGGCAGTGCGCAACGCTGCTGCGCAGCTTGTGTTTGAATAACGTGTTATTCTTAAAGAACCCTGCTTTCTCACGTATGCCATGCATATTTTTCAAATAGTGTGGAGATAATATCTCTCTGGTCTAGTGTCAGCAAAATAGATGCCCTTATTAGATATGCGGGGCGCTTCGCGACACAAGCCGTCGTTATCAATACGCCAGCCACTTCGCCTCGTCCAGTGTGGTCGCACCTCGGCCGTATGCCCGTGGCTGTAGTTGTGCGCCAAAACCACCGCAAGAGCCGTTGCCTAGCAAACGCCCCGGTGGACACCCGAACCGCACCATAGAAGAATGGAGGAAGTGGGAGTGAAAGAAGAAAGACACGGAGAGGCTGTAGGGAAGAAAATGAAAATTGTATTTGACGAAAGGAAATCACGCAGGAACTGTCTCTCATATCCCGGTGGACACCCGTCATCCGTTTGTTGAGGAAGGGAGTAAGTGGGAGTGAAAGAAGAAAAAGAAGGGGCCGTAATGAAAATGAATTTGAGTACAGGAAAATACGCAGTAACTGTCTCACATATCTCGGTGGACACCCGTCATCTGTTTGATGATGTCAGAGATTACTCAAGTAAATCATCAGTAGCATTACGTCGCTTAACCACAGTGAAGCCTAAGCGTAGTCATAGCCTGTAGCTCGCTAATTAATGACGCAGGAACTCTTTTCATCTCCGTCGACACCTGAACCGCACCGCACAGGAAGGGAGTAAGTGGGAGTGAAAGAAGAAAAAGAAGGGGCCGTAATGAAAATGAATTTGAGTACAGGAAAATACGCAGTAACTGTCTCACATATCTCGGTGGACACCCGTCATCTGTTTGGTGATGTCAGAGACTACTCAAGTAAATCATCAGTAGCATTACGTCGCTTAACCACAGTGAAGCCTAAGCATAATCATGGCCTGTAGCTCGCTAATTAATGACGCAGGAACTCTCTTCATCTCCGTCGACAACTGAACCGCTCCGCACAGGAAGGGAGGAAGTGGGAGTGAAAGAAGAAAAAGGGGGGATGTAATGAAGAAAATAAAAATTATATTTGAGGAAAAAAAATACACAGTAAGAGCGTCGCATATCTCGGTGAACACCCGGCATCCGTTTGTGGTATGACAGAGGAATTGGGAGTGAGAGAAGAAACAGAAAGCGAGGCCATAATGAAAAAAAATGAATTTGAGGAGAAGGAAGTACGCAGTAACTGTCTCACATATCTCGGTGGACAACAGTCATTCTTTTGATGACGTCATAGATTACCGAAGTAAATTATCAGTAGTATTACACCGCTTAACGCAGCGAAGCCTAAGCGTAGTCATGGCCTGTAGCTCACTAATCAATGACGTAGTAATTCTCGGTCATCTCGGTGGACCCCTCACCGTACAGGAAGAAAGGAAGTGGGAGTGAAAGAAGAAAGAGAAAGAGGGGACGTAATGAAGAAAATGAAATTGGGGAAAGAAAATTGTGTAGTAACTGTCTCACATATTTCGGTGGACACCTGTCATCCGTTTCATGACGTCAGAGATCACCAAGTAAATCATCAGTAGCATTACCGCGCTTAATCACAGAGGAGCCATAGCGTAGTCATGGCCTGTGTTGTTCTTGTTGTTGTTGAAAACTTTTATTGTCCAACAGATAAAGACCACGCCGCCTGGGCCGCTCTGTCTCACCCCCCTTTACGGTTGCGGGGACTTAGGAGCGGCCCAGCCGCACGGGATGGTCGCAGTCGATGCTGGCCGGGTTGGTTTCGCCGGCGGCCTCTTCTGCCAGTTGGACGGCGGTGAGTTGGAGCTCAGTGTCCTAGCTCCGCAACAAGGTTTCCCAGGCTTCCTTACTGCTAATGTTTTGTGCCCTGCCTGGGGAGTAAGGGCACTCCCAAATTATATGGTCGAGGGTTCCTCCCTCCCCACACTTTTTACATTTATCGTCCTCGCAGTCCGATCGCATATGTTTATTTAGTACGGTTCTGTGGACTCCCTCACTGTACAGGATGGGAGGAAGTGGGAGTGAAAGGAGAAAGAGGGGCCGTAATGAAGAAAATGAAAATTGTATTTGAGTAAAGAAAATTACGCAGTAACTGTCTCGCATATCACAATGAACATCCGTCATCTGTTTGCAGAGGAGGGTAGGAAGTTGGAGTGAAAGAAGAAACAGATAGAGGTGGCTCACTGGTAAGGCGCCCGTCTACCGAGCCGGAGTACCCGTGTTCGAACCTGACCGCGGCGTCCGCGTTTCGATGGAGGCGAAAAGCAAGAGGCGCCCGTGTGCTGTGCTATGTTAGTGCATATTAAAGATCCCCAAATGGTCGAAATTATTCTGGAGACCTCCACTACGGCACCTCTTGCTGGGGGAGTCTTAACAACGTGACCCCACCCTCCGCCTCCGACCATGGCCCCCAATCCTAAGTCGCGAGCAAGAACAACTCAGCCGCTTACACTAACGCAGTGGAACTGCCGGGGTCTCAAGAACCACAAGAAGCGGACTCATCTCCGCCTCTTTCTTGAGAACCTTGAGTTCCTCGTCGCCGTGGTTGCCCTTCAGGAACCCGGCGCCGGTACCAAACTCACAAACTACACTACATTTCAACATAACCCGCAGACATGTATACTTGTTCACAAGCGATACACTGCGCAGGAGGTCACACTTCCCACAACAGCGTCTTTCCCATACACGATGGTTTCAGTGCTGCCCCTAAAGCGGTCTGACCCGCCTGTACACATTCTAAATATTTACTGCCCACCGAAACTTGAGAACGTCACGTTCAATGAAATTTTCACTCAAGCTATGCAGGTGGCGGGTAGGGATCCCCTCCTAATCGTCGGCGATTTCAACGCCCCGAGCAGGCTATGGGGATACCCCCGGGAGGAGAGGCGTGGGAGGAAGCTTGCAGAACTTCTTTCCACACTTGGACTCACCCTGCACACTGACCCCGCATACCTAACATGTGTCGGAAATTCCATTCAACGAGATACTTGCCCGGACCTCACATTTACACGCAACATACGCCATGCCGAATGGCTGAATACAGAGGACACTCTAGGTAGTGATCACTGTATAACCAACACAACCATTTACATGCGTCCCCTGAAACGCCCACTAAAACAAGCTCGTATCCCTGACTCGACGACTTTCCGCACCTCTCTACCTATCGTAGACCCCCTCCAGTCGGGATACGACGCCTGGTCCAGATCGCTCACGTCTACACTCGCACAACACGATAAGCAGATACAGCTCACAGAAACACAAACAGACGTGGACAACCACCTTCTCCACCTTTGGGAGGCCCGTCGCAGCCTCACGAAGCGATGGAAGAAACAGAAACATAACAGACGCCTAAAGAACCGCATCCTCGAACTCACACAACAGGCAGCGGAATATGCTACTCAGCTAGCCGACACTAACTGGGTGGACCGGTGCAACGCGGCTGCTCGCCAGATGTCTGGCCGCAACACGTGGCGCCTGTTCCGCGCTCTCATCGATCCAACACAAACACGCACGGAAACCCAACGCCAATTACATAGGGCCTTGCACAACTTTTCAGGAACGACAAAACAGCTAGCGCACACGCTCAGGGATCGATACCTGTGCACCACTAAGGACCCCCGGCAGGCGGCGTTCTCGTATGCAGGCGAAGAGAACACGGAGCTGGACAAGCCTTTCCAACTCCACGACCTCCGGGCAGCCTTAAGCAAAATGAAGCGGGGCACTGCACCCGGGCGCGACAAGATTACGGTCAAGCTCTTGGCCAACCTTCCCGACGCAGCCTACGCCGCGCTCCTCAAATACATCAATAGCATTTGGGACGGAGAGACTCCTCTCCCTCTCGATTGGAAATCGGCTCTCGTGACCTTTATTCCGAAGGCCGGCAAACCTATTGATGTGGAGAACCTTCGCCCCATCTCCCTCACGTCTTGTGTCGGCAAGCTGATGGAGACGATGGTGCGCGACAGACTCTCCGACTTTCTCGAAACACAGCACACATTCGCGGACACCATGTTCGGTTTTCGCCCTCACAAGTCAGCACAGGATATACTTCTGCAACTTCACCACGACATCTTAGATCCGGTCGAATGTCCCCACAACGACAAGGTGGTCCTGGCCTTGGATCTTAAAGGCGCATTCGACAACGTCAAACACGAAGTAATCCTGGACCACCTCAGTAACACCAACTGTGACCACAAAACATTCAACTACATAAAACAATTTCTTACAGACCGTCAAGCCTACATACGCATACAAGATGCGGAACACGGGCCATACACCATCGGCTCGAGGGGAAAACCTCAAGGTGCGGTCCTGTCTCCCCTCCTCTTCAATTTGGCAATGCTTCATCTTCCCTCCAAACTGTCTTCTCTGCCCGGGATACATCACGCTCTTTATGCGGATGACATTACAATCTGGGCCACGCAAGGTAACCTGGGCCACATAGAGTCCTGCCTGCAAGCAGCGGCGACCCTAGTCGACGAATACGCGGCCTACTGCGGACTCCAGTGCGCCCCAGCTAAATCAGAATTTGTGCACTTACGTCCCTCCCCTCGGGACACAACACCGCTTCGCATCAGTCTCCCCTCGGGATCGATCCGGGAGGCCAAGGAGATCCGCGTCCTTGGCCTCTTCATACACCACCAACGCAGAGTCGACACCACCCTAGCCAAACTTCGCACGGTGGGAGACCAGGTGGGCCGAATGGTCCGCCGGGTCTCCAACAAGCGGAGCGGATTACGAAGCAAGGATGCACTGCGGCTTGCCCATGCTTTCGTAACGAGTAGAATCCTCTACTCAACTCCCTACTTGCACCTGCGCAAACACGATGATGACCAACTGGAGGTCATCCTGCGGAAAGTCATCAAGCGGGCTCTCGATCTCCCGGTCACCACGTCCAACCAGAGACTTCTGGCATTGGGCGTGGTGAACACATTCCGGGAGCTTCGATGAGACCACTTAGTCAACCAATACACGCGTCTTGCACAGACCACGTCCGGTAGTCGCCTCTTGGACCGGCTACACATCAAACACGACTGCCACATTGAGGAAAGGGAGAGAGTGCCAGAACCCTGGAGACGCGCCCTCCGGGTCCAACCCCTTCCCCGCAACATGTCCAGAGAAGACCATAGTGGTCGTCGCCAGGCGCGCGCGGAAGCGTTGGCGCGATACTATGGTAACCAAGAACATGTGTACCGTATTTTCCGGTGTATAAGACGCACCCTTGTATAAGACGCACCTCCCATATATGCAAGCTGTCACTGAAAAAGTTCGTATATAAGACGCACCCGTGTATAAGACGCACCCCAGTTTATCTAGTTAGGCTTAATTAAACACGCTTGCGCGACTATCGCGAAATGCACCGTACCTGTGAGCAATTCTTAAGCAACGCTAAGTGATCGAAAAAGGCAGCACTCACGCCATACCCGTCCACGTTTTAGCAAAAAAGAAAGGAAAAACGATACAGCTCCCCATATGTCCATAACAACATTTTATTTCTACTTGAAACCTTCGAAGTCTTCATCTTCAGATGCGCTATCAAAAGGTTCACCCATTTCTGGAAGCAACTCGGCTTAAACAAAAAAGTTGCAAAGGGTGACTAAAAAAGAACGCCGGCTTGTCTTGACAATGGAGAGAAGCGCGATTGTCACCATCTTTTGGCGCTTCTCATTACTTTTGCTTGGGGCCTCCGAAACAGCCGCGAGTTTGTGATCCCAGAAGTCGTCATCCCCGCCGTTTCATGATAAAGATCACCTAGAATGTCGCGCACGGCGGTCCCGGTATCGAAGTATTAACCGTGTTACAACCGCGTTATTGGTAGTGATATTTTTTAGGTGAAAGAAGCGTGAGCATGAACCGGAGTAATCGATGAACTCGCAAAAAAAGATGAAAAATTCGCATATAAGACGCACCGTTGTATAGGACGCACCAGCAAGATTTTCGAAAAAAAGCCGCGTCTTATACACCGGAAAATACGGTATTACGTAGACGTTGCCGGCCCACACCACGGGGGGTGGTACACGGCCGCAGTCGTACACAACACAAACACAGTTAACGGGCTCACTTTCAAAGCCTACAGCGCAACACACGCGGAGGAGATTGCCATTGCTCTGGCTCTCACGAATCCCAAGTCAAAACACATCATCACCGACTCGCGAGGGGCCTGTCGGAACTACGAGTTGGGCTGGGCTCCCCCGCTTGCCTGGCGCATACTGGAATATAGCTGTCGATCTGAAGATCCAACTCCACGCAACCTGATTTGGGCCCCCGGTCACCAGGGACTCCAGGGAAACGAACAGGCCGATCAGGCCGCCCGCGCACTCTCTCCCCGGGCTATCTCCCTGTCCTTGGAAGGGTACTACCAATCAGACAATCTGGCCATTACATTCAAACAAATCACCGATTACTACAAGGAGGAGCACCGGCGCTACCCGGCCCCTTGTAAGGGTCTGGATCGCGCTGACGAGCGCCTCCATCAAAATTCTCACTAACACTGTACTGTGCCCGGCGGTGCTTAAACATTTCAATACATCCTTTGATGGCACGTGCCAGTTCTGTGGGGAGGTTTCTGACACCTTCCACATGGTTTGGGCGTGTCAATCTAACCCATCTATCCCCCCCAACCCCACCAGAGAGGACTGGGAGGCGGCCCTGCTCGGCTGTCAAGATCTAAAGAGCCAAAAGGCCTTGGTTCAACGGACGCGGGCGGCGTTGCTTGCCAATGGGGCCCCGGAATAGGGGCTCCACCTAGTACTGTGAGGGGAAAGGGCCAATAGGGTCCTACCCCAATCATCTTTCTGTAAAATTAATTGCTCATAAATGTTTTTCACCACCACCACCTCTTGCTGTCTTTCTTCTTTCACTCCTACCTTCCTCCCTTTCCTTACGGCGCAGTTCAGGTGTGCGCCGAGATATGCGAGACAGATACTGCGTCATTTCCTTTCCTCAAAAAGCAATTTACCAATTTTTGCCGTAATAAAGGAAATGAATGTGACGCAAGGAAATTACGCAGTAACTGCGAATCCACGTCCAGGGACGATAAAGAAAGAAAGCTCAGCGAAAGACACAGCAATTCCACTGAGCGAGTTCCACTCGGCCATCTGTAGCTATCGCCTCAGTCCAGGTTTAACTAGAGCTAAACCACAGCCAATTTTTGTTGCAGGAAGTGTCTTGCGAGATCATGTGACTTTCAGCGAGAAGAGAACATTATCGCGCTGTTCTACGAAAACAAAAACGTTACAAACCCCCACGCCAGTTTATTTCAGCACCAGCGCAAGCTGCGAGAATGGCATGCCGAGCTGTGGACATTTTCTCAGCAGTGATATATTGCGCCATTGTAATGTTGTCGTGTCAATTTCGCTGAGTGCTAAGAAACATCTTTCTGTGGATATTAATGCGCAAACGTTCATCCTTCAGCGTGCGGAGAACGAAGGTCAATGTGTGCATGTCTGTGACCTTTCTCACCTTCGTTAGGCACTGATCCAATACGTCCAGTAATCGGCGCGTTTTAAGACCTCTGCAATAAGTGCTTCCGCGGCGTCGGCATAGTGCTCGATAAACGGTCGTGCATACTTGGCGTTCGCACGGCGGACGCGGCAAGGACATTTTGCAACAGTCTTCACACTTGGCGTTTTAGCTATTTTTCAGCCCGATCCAAACGTATACAGGAATACTCTAATGCATGTACAGGGTAGCGGTGCAATTTATTGCGCATTCGCATATTTCCGCTTACTCCGGCTGGTTACATCTGCGGATGCTAAACTCTGGAGCTGTTTTCAGTTTTACTTAGCAAGAGAGGACAGCCTAACGTCGCCGACCTTCTGAAGAGGCTTTTGAACAACATCCGTGTCCTTCTTTTCGAAGCCGGAATGTTAACGGATCACACAGTAAATATCTGGGCATTCAGCCCGGATCACAGGCACGCGCACATTCCGCTGCAAGTCTCGTGCCTAGTCCTGAGCGGTGACCATTCTTATAGCTCTGAACACATATTCCTTCATTCGGGAAAAATATAGAGCCCTGAAAAGCAAGCTTTCAGGCATTGCCACGCTTTTAATCTTCGTTCGACAAGATAGTGGTCCAAAAGTAGCATTAGACAACGAACTGAATAGATATGAACGCGCAGGTAGCTGACCTCGGTTTTACACATTAGAGCCGATGCGGACAGTCTTAAGGAGACGAGTAAATCAGGCCGTTGCTGCAAACTGCTGCAAAATGGTCTTGATTGCACTTTTACCTGGTGTCTGGATTGGAATGTGGCCCTCAATCTGTCGGAATACAACGCAATCACATTCAGAAAGAAAAAGAATCCTAAAATCAATAGCTATTCCTTGGGCGGTACAGGCGTGGCTGCAGTTGCAGAATACAAATATATGGAAGTTGTGCTGCCAAGCGACCTGCCATGGAATACCCACGTCCGATACTTAGATCTAAAGCCAGCCGCGACTCAACTTTATTCGAAGAAATTTCTGGAAAGACACCCTTGAACGTAAAGAAATTTTATACTTGACCAATGTGCGTCCAATACTAGATTATGGTTGTTTTGCTTGGTATCCTTATATTTAGCGTCTATTTCTGGGGGCACGGTAGGGGATGTGGCGTCTGTGGTGCGTTGTTTCTTTGCAGGAGGGGTGCTCGAAGTGTCTGTGGATAATGAGGTCGAGGTAATGACAGCGGGTGGGGGTTTAGGGGGCAGGGAGGGGGCGGGGGTGCTTAGAAGGGAGGAAAGGGTCACGCAAGGCCTTGAGTTCCTGGTCACTCGGATCTGCCTGGGAGGACTGCGGCGGTGGGAGATAACGGGTAGCCTTGCCAGAAACGCGGTCTGCCCAGGTGAGACGCGAGGAGTTGTTGCTGTCATTGCGACAAATGTCCAGCCGAAACACGTGGCGTCTCTTTCGAGCCCTAATCGACCCAACCCAAACACGAACCGAAACACAAAAACATTTGCAGCGAGCCCTGCACGCTTTTCCTGGCAACACGACTCAACTGGCACAGAAACTTCGGGACCAGTATCTGTGTACAGCTCAAGACCCCCGTGGATCTGCGTACTCTTATGCAGGCAGAGAGAACACGGAGCTGGATCAACCTTTCCAGCTCCATGAGCTGCGGGCGTCTCTCGCCAAAATGAAACGGGGCACTGCGCCAGGACGGGATAAGATCACCGTCAAGCTTTTGACGAACCTGCCCGACTTGACATACCAGTCCCTCCTGGAATACGTCAATGCGATTTGGCGCGGGGACAACCCCCCTGCCAATCGAATGGAAAACGGCTTTGGTCACTTTTATTCCTAAAGCTGGCAAACCAATTGACACAGATAACCTCCGCCCCATCTCTCTCACCTCATGTGTGGGCAAACTAAACGAGACGATGGTGCGGGATCGGTTATCTACATATCTTGAACACAAACAAGTCTTTGCGAGCACCATGTTTGGATTCCGCCCACACAGATCCGCACAGGATGTCCTCCTGCAACTTAATCTGGAAGTCCTTGACCCCCTCGAATGCCCCCATAATGAGCGGGTAGTACTCGCCTTGGATCTTAAAGGGGCATTTGACAATGTAACACGTGAGATCATACTCACTAACCTAAGTCACACCGACTGTGGCCTCAACACATTGCAATACATAAGCCAATTTTTAATGGATCGTCAATCCTACATTCGAATTCAAGATAGAGACCATGGTACTTACCTACTCGGCACGCGGGGAACCCCTCAAGGCGCGGTACTTTCCCCGCTGCTCTTCAATCTGGCCATGACGCACCTGCCGGCCCAGCTGAGTGGTGTCGCCGGCGTGCAGCACGCCCTGTACGCTGATGACATCCCTCTGTGGGCCACGCAGGGCAGCACAGGAGACATTGAAACTAGCCTGCAAACAGCGGCGACGATAGTAGACCGCTACGCCGGCCGCTGCGGTCTTCAATGTTCCCCTCAAAAATCGGAATTTGTGCACCTCCGCCCCTCACAGAAGTGCACAACTAAAATATCTCTCTCTCTTAAGAGTGGCCCATACGCGAAAGTGATGAGATACGGGTACTCGGACTCTACATCCACAAACACAAGCGGCCAGACACTACATTGGCCAAACACCGTAAGGTGGGGGACCAGGTGGGCCGTATGGTCCGCCGGGTTTCCAGCAAACGCGGAGGGTTACGAAGTAAGGATGCCTTGCGGCTGGTAAACGCCTTCGTAACTAGTCGAATTCTCTATTCGACTCCTTATCTCCACCTACCGAAACAAGAGGAGGACGCCCTTGAGGTCATCCTTAGCAAAATTGTTAAACGTGCCCTTGACCTCCCCATCACTACTTCAAACAGCCGGCTTATGGCTCTTGGGGTGGTGAATACTTTCCGGGAGCTCCGGGAGGCGCACCTTACAAACCAGTACGCGCGCTTGTCGCTAACGGGGTCGGGTCGCCACCTTCTTGCTCGACTCCATATCCAACAATCCCCTCCAATGGAAGACAGGTTTCGCATCCCGGAACTGTGGAGACGTGCCCTCCACGTGCGGCCTCTTCCAGCAAACATGTCACATGAAGACCATAATGGTCGGCGCCTGGCACGAGCGGAAGCGCTAGCCCGATATTATGGCAACAAAACAGGTGTATACTACGTGGACGCCTCCGGCCCTCACCACGGGGGATGGTACACGGCCGCGGTAGTTCACAACAGCAACACAGTTAACGGCCTAACTTTCAGAGCCCGCAGTGCAACACAAGCAGAAGAGGTCGCGATTGCTCTCGCGGCCTCACATTCCAATTCAAAATACATAATCACCGACTCGCGAGGGGCCTGTCGGAACGTCGAACAAGGCTGCAGTCCCTTCCTAGCCTATCGAATATACCAAAATTGCATACGATTTACGGACCCCGCACACCGTCACCTCATATGGGCCCCTGCTCATCAGGGGTTGGCAGGAAACGAGGCAGCAGACGCAGCCGCCCGCGCGCTCTCTCACCGGGCTGTTTTCTCCTCCCCATTCGATCAGGAACCCGATTTTAATCCGGTATACACATTCAAAGATATTACAACATATTATCAAAATTGTCATCGTCTTTACCCTAGCCAATGTAAAGGCCCGAAGAAGGCGGATGAGCGGCTCCTTCTCCGCCTTCTCACCAATACACTGCTGTGCCCGGCAGCGCTAAAACACCCCTCCTTTAGCGGCAGCTGCCCACACTGTAGTGCAGTGTCTTCTGACACCTATCACATGGTGTGGGCCTGCCCCTCCAACCCCGCTATTCCCCCCATCCCCAACCCAACGCGGGAGGACTGGCAGGCGACCCTGCTCGGCTGCCACGACTTACAGGCCCAACAAGCCTTAGTCGGGCGCGCCCGGGCGGCGGCAACCGCCACTGGGGTCCCATACTAGGGACCTCCACCTAGTGTTTGTAAGGATCGGTCCCTTACGGGCTGATCCAAACATACCTCCTGTTCATTCGTAATAAATGTTTTCACCACCACCACCACCGTCTGGTTCTAGACGATGACCGGGAAGGCGTCGAGCTGCGTCCGTTGCTTATGCTGTGTTGATCGCAGCGGGAAAGCCGCGATGAAGACGGGGCAGAGAGAGCGTTCCTCGGGAACGCTAGTTTACGGCCCCGTGCCTTGCAGTTGCCAGTTCCGGTCAAATGAGGGCCTCCGCAGAGAATGCAGCTGGGGGTGCATGAGGGCACATCATCTTTGGGATGGGACTGCTGGCAGCGGGGACACATGAGATCTTGGGTGGACGCACACGTCCGCCCGGTGACCTGGAACGCGGCAGTTCGTGCAGGCGTCTATATGCCCTCGCTGCGGTGTGCACCTGTGCAGGGCTCCTCCATAAAGAACGACGCGTGGGACAGGTCCAGCCTGGAAAGTGGAGGCCATTCGGCGGGCGTCCACGATGAGGGCTTCTGGGTTGCCAGTGATCAGGTCTTGCAGGAGCTCTGACGGGGTCTCATTCCAATACACATTGGAGATGACTCCGCGTACCGCTCCATCCGGCGGGGCTATGTAAGCTGCGACGGCGAACTCCTTGCCTTGGTGTTTTATGTTTGTGACGCTAACCAGGGCAAGCGCGACAGATTTTAGGGGCGTGCTTACAGTGCACGTATTATTGACTGGGTGTACCCTGATTTGGGCACGCGTTGGCTCCTGAAGCTGGGACGCCGCTTCGAGGATGGCCTCTCGTAGTTGTCGTGGTGGAAGCAGGTCCAGCTGCAGCCCGCCTCGTGATCTAAACACGATCTTGTAGTCTGCAGCAGGAAGCGGCGGCTGCTGCCGCAAGCGCTGCGCAGCTGTGCGCGTTGCTTGCAGGTGCGCTCACTTGTGAAGGCTTGCAGGCTTGGGGGCACCGGTAGCAGAGGCTGTAGCCTCCTGGCTTCGGGATGGTGAAAGAACGTCCTTGGAGCGGGTAGGCACACTAAGAATGTGGGTCCAGTCCCTTGGGTCGTAGTCGTGTGGGTTAAGAACCTCTCCCTGCACCTGCACCTCCATAATGGCGTTGGTGGCGGAAGCGTCCGTCGCAGTAGGCCTAGCTCCCAGCGGAGCGAGGCCTAGCTCAGGCGAAGAGGTCACAGAGAGAAGAAAGGGCCGTGGGTGCCCGAAAAATGGCGTAGTCGGCCCAAAAATTGATGACGTGCGGCACTCACATTCGTAGATCAGTGGGTGGCGAAATTGAGGCCGATGATGCTGGCAATTGGCGAATTTCGCTGTCTTTGTGCGGAGCCGATGTGGGGTGCGTCTGTACTACACGGCCCCCTAGCGGTCCACTGCTGGTTACAACGGCGAGGGCGGCGCCGCGAAACAGAGACACGGGCGCCAAAGGGCTGCGCACTAAAACTATTAAGTGATCGCTGCCAGGAGGACTGATTGTTACCCTTGAAAGTATTATTGAGCCAGAGCATCATCTCGGCACTTTTTAAATAAGGGAAGCATCGCCTGGTACACATAATTGTTTTGTGTTTCAAGTTCAAAGAATGCGATTTGTCGTCACCTTTAAGCAAAATTGACCGATTACACAATTAGTGCTTCCTTTCCTTAACTTCCGGCTCGCACATAAACATGGAATTCAATATGTGTATGTTAACCGCATGTCTTGAAACCTCCACACCTGTTTCTAGACTTAAACCGACTTATTTGATTATGTGTTTGAGAGTAAATTGTAGGAGACACCAATTTACCGTGGTGGTAAATGTGTGTTGCAAAGATGATCATACTCCCTTCTTTAGACTCACCTTCGCAGCATAACACCCAAACGTGATTCCAAATAGCCTTAGCAGCTTACCATTTAGTAACGTGGTTTTATTGTTTGAAACGTGAGTAATATCCTGTACCTTAGATTGTGTAATTATTGGTTTTTGGTTCATGGCGCTTAACGACCCAAAGCGACTCAGGTTATGAGAGACCCCTGAGCCACCGCGGCCACCGATTCTGTAATTATATCGGAACTACCTGACTTATATTGCGGAAAGAAATAGTCGGCACTTGCCGTCGTGGCGGTGCTCCCACCTCTGCGTAGCGCTTCCTAATCGTTCCCATTGCGAACGTATCAACCTGGTTAGATTGGTCTGGTTGGGCCGACAAAATTTCTCCTCCCACGTGCTCATTGGAAAATACTATACACCGCCAGATACGGGCGGTTCCTTTGTAACGCGATCTTTTGTGAAATGATCGATTCGCTAAATTCATCGTACCCCATCTGTCCCTTCTCCCCACTTTGTTTTTGGGGACTTAAACTTTTCATCTATACATTGGACTAACATGATTCGCGCCCTATCAAAAAAGGTCTGTGTCACGCATCCCCGGAGAACACTCGGCCTGAAAGAATGGACTAGGCGACAGGTGCACCCACACAGACTCACATTTAATACACCCTACGCAACACAAACACTAGCAAACAAAACTAACACAAAACACAGGCTACCATACACACGACCCGGGAAAACACAGTCTACTACGGAACGCGGTGGTCGGTACCGGGAGCAGTCACACGCCATGTTGGCTCTGCCAATGATCGCTGTTGTTCGCGGTCCTCATCTCTTTCCCCGAGCAAGCTTGGCACCATTGTCTCCGGCAGCCTAAGCGGCATCCGTGGGCGCCACATTTGTTAATGTGCGCTGAATTTTGTTCAATTATCAGTGCTTTGAAGGCTTTGCACGTCTCTGCGGCGCTGAGCCTAACGGTGGCAAGGCCTGTGCCGGCCACGTTCAGAGATTCCCGGCTATTGCGGTCCCAGACCAAGTCACCGGCTACGATGCTACCTCACTAAGGATTGTTAATATGGAAACTGTGGAAATTGAGGAGCCTCTTCCCACCGAGGAAGAATGTCTTCAAGGCATGGTTCGCGAATGGCGCGGACGGAAAACGACGAAGGCTTCCAGGGACGCCAACACGGACGCCAGCCAGGAATGGATGGCGAGACGCTCTGGGCATGCGCAGGGCGAGAACGCGCCGCACGTAGCTCTGCAACAAACCAAACAGCCCCAGTGGCGGCCGCAGCACATGCCTCGCGTCAGCAAAGAGGATATTGTCATCGTGCTCAAGCCACGTGGCATTATCGACCTGAAGGCTACCTTAGGTCCTGATCAAGCCGGCGCTGCCGTTCGAAGCATCCTTGGGGACGCGGCAAGTGTGGGACTTGCAGTGTGGCCCGTGTGGGAGCAAGACAGTTTAGTGTGCACACTCAAGTCTGTTGAAGCTGCGGAGAAGCTGCTCCGGGGCATCATGCTGCCGTTTGGAGTCCGCAAGCTACTATTCCGGGCCCACCCTAAGCAAGCCGCGGACTTCTGCAAGGGTGTCGTTACCGTCTCCCCGGACGAAACGTCCGAAAGCGTGAGGACAAAGCTCAGCGAGGACCCCAGCATGGTATCTGTGCGCAAGCTGGGAAAAACCCACATTGCTGTGATCACCTTTATTTATTTATTTATTTACAGTACCTACAGCACCCAACGGGCATTATTGTAGGGGGAGTATAAAAAAAGGAGAACAAGGGTAATCCGTACATACCGTATTGTGCGTTTTTATCGTAAAGACTTTCAAAATTTTTCTTACCTCAACCGCTGGTTCGTTTGCGGTGAAACTGCACACAGAGCTTGCCTATTATGGTAACTTTTGTATCGTAGAAAGTTTTACAACAGTACTTACTTAGTTGAGCCGTGCATGATGCAAAAGCGTAATCGTCTGCGTCGAGATCGGCGTACCGAAACCCAAAACATCGAGTTTTTGCTGATGGGCGGCAGTAGTGCCATCTGTCTTCTGCAGTGGAAAGCGTCAAATGGCGCCAAGGCGAGTGTTGCAGGGTGCGCGGGCCCTTTGAATACGCCGTTCCGGCCTTTTCGTCTGCTTCAACTGAAGCGATTCGAACATTTTCGGCCAACTGAGCAGAAAAAATGCCAGAAACAACTATTTTAACGAGGCTGTGCCATTAAAAGAATATTGTTTGACGTCGTCTTTTTTTCGTCCACTGACATTATCCAGTTGAGCTTATATCGTCTGCTTTCGTGGCTCTCCTAAAGCGTCGGAGGACGACGTCGCGAAGTCCTGAGCTGCGTTTTTGTTCTTTAATTTCGTTGTCGAAGACAGATGGCGCTCTTGCCGCCATTCAGCAAAAACTCGGTGTATTGCGTTTCGGTTCGCCGATCTCGACACAGACGATTACGCTTTTGAATCATGCACGGTTCAACCAAGTAAGTACCGTTGTAAAACTTGCTACGATACAAAAGTTACCATAATACGAAAGCTATGTGTGCAGTTTCACCGCAAACAAGGCAGCGGTTGAGGTAAGAAAAATTTTGAAAGTCTTTACGATAAAAACGCACAATGCGGTACATACGTTCGTTCATACATCGTAGTTGCTGACAGGTCAACAACACTTCCTTTTGAACATCTAAGAAAAAAAAGAGTAGGAGTTCGTTACATACATTTAATACGCAGGCTCTGCACGACATAATAATATACAGCAGAACTGAATCGAAAGAAAACGCCAAACTGTACCAGACGCTGTGGGGAAGAAACAAAAAAATGGCTGAGGCTTAGCTAAGGTTAAGCCTAGTCAGATGCGAAGCATATTGATGGCTAGGCTTGGTAATACAAGGCTTTCCTTGGTTGACGTTCATCCCGCTCTTCATCGGTCTCTGTGGCACGCTGAAGCTTTCGCTTCTCGTTCAAATCAGCCCTGCTTCTAGGCGGCATCCCAACACCAGGCCGCCTCGTAAGTGCCCGGAGAGCGAGGCAAGCTCAGGTTTATACCGCTGCTGTAGCGTCACGTGGTCAGCTGCAGCGCTTCTGATGTGGAGCCTCCACCGCCGCGGCCGACCGCGCGAGTCGGCAGCCCATCTTTCCTCTGCTGTGACGTCATGTTGTCACGTGGTCAGCCGCCGCGCCTCTGATGTGGAGCCTCCACCGCCGCGGCCGACCGCGCGAGCCGCCAGCCCATCTCTCCTCTGCTGTGACGTCATGTTGTCACGTGCTGTCACGTGGTCACGCTAAAGGTCAATGGTAGCTCCACCGCCGCGCTCGACGGGCTGTAGTGTAGCTCTAGTAATATGCTTCGCATAAAAAAAATCACCAGAAGTTAGACAAGGAACTGAGCAGTTGAGTTCAGAAAGATGAAGGAGGAGCACTAGCAATATGTTCAGGTAAACTATTCCAGTCATGGATTGTTTTCCGAAAGAAAGTGTGTTTTAAAATGTTGGCTCTAAACCTGCGTTCCCGCATTTTCATTGAGTGATCAATTCGTTGAGACACGTAAGTTGGTGGTTTCATGTATATGACCCTGTGGATGCTGTTCTGTCCAGGAATATGCTATAGAAGATATACAATCTTAGATATTCCTTTGTTGTTTCAAGCAGTGGCCAACGCAAATCATTCCTAATTGTCCTTTTTCTCAAGCCATGATTTCCCGAAACGAAGTGGGCTGCACGTTTCTGCACACGCTCAAGCTCGTTTGTTTTGCTTCGGGCTCGAAGCAAAATTTTACCACAAACTAAAAGAGTTAGACGCCCGCCTCGAGGCCAGATTCAATCACCTTGCCGCCACCCTCACCGAAAACCTTGAGCAGCGTATGGACGCTATCACCCATCGCTTCACCCAACTTCAAACCCCTCCACTCCCCCCATCCTGCCTCCGCAAGCACAAACCACCTATCCTGAGCCACACATACCAATCTACAGCCGTCTTACTACCCTCTCAATCCCCCCACCATCCAATATGCCAGGGGAGAACACTAATTATCTCCCCATTTTAACGTGGAACTGCCGCGGCTTCAGGGCAAAGCGCGCGCCTCTGCAACTTCTCCTTCCCACCATCACACCCGCGCCCCACATACTACTTCTACAGGAGACTGCACACCGGGCAACCCTCCCCTGCTACACATCTACACACTCGGATACCACTAACACACCTAGGGCGTTCACACCCATCCACCGCAGCCTCACCTACAAAACTCATCACATCACGTCTGAGACGCCCTGCGTGATCACTGAACTTATACATCACATACATTCACTTCCTTCTATATTTACAGCAAACATATACCACCCTTCGTCCCTGCCGATGGCCCCGCTAGAATCATTTCTGCGAAAGCTACACCATCAAGCAGGGAAACATCCCCTACTCATCGATGGGGACTTCAACAGTCAGCATACTGACTGGGGATACACAACCACGACACATCGAGGTCACAGGCTCTGGCTGCTCCTGCAGAACCTCCAACTCACTGTGCACAACTCGTTTCAGACGCCTACACGGATCAGCAACAGTGTCAGCATGGACACCAGTCCCGACCTGACGCTGAGCCGCTGTATCCGCGGCGTTACCTGGAACAGAACACAACATACACTGGGGCAGGGATCATTACATTATACAAATCACTCTCCCGTACAAACCACCCCGTCACGCAAATACAATACACAAACTCATTAACTGGGATGCATTTCGCGCTGCACGCACCGCCCTCCCAGACACTCCCATCGCAGACATTGACGAATGGGTGCAGTCATTCAAGCATGATGTTCACTACAACATGCGACACATTGAAACTACAACCGAAATACCTACCCTTGACACACGCCTAGCCCACCTGGAACGCTGGAAAGGCAACAAACACAACAGAACGCTTAAAAAGCGGCTGGCCGCGGTGCAGACACAACTCCAACAGCACTCTGAGGAGCTCTGCCGATCCAAATGGGGACAGATATGTGACGGCATCGCCGGAAACCTGTCCAGCAAACGCGCATGGCAACTCCACCGACACCTCATTGACCCCACGCGCACCAAATCAGCAACACAGCACCACGTGACACGCCTCACACATGAACACATTGATGATCCCGACACCCTTCTAGACACACTTCAAACCACGTACACATCTCCAGGCGGCCCCACACCTCTACCCCACTACACAGGACAACCAAATCCCACACTCGACACCGACATCACGGAGACGGAAGTCAGAGCGGCCCTCCTGACTCTCCGCGCCAACTCCGCACCTGGTGCAGACCAAATCACAAACTCCATGCTCCGTAATCTGGATGACCAATCGATCACCCACATTACGAAATACTTCAACCAGTGCTGGAATGAGGGTAACCTCCCGCAGTCCTGGCGCCACGCGAAGGTAATATTCATACCTAAACCCAACAAACCGCTTACACTTCAAAACCTTCGCCCGATTTCGCTAATATCATGCCTCGGGAAGCTCCTAGAGCATGTTGTGTTAGCGAGACTCACAAGTCACATGGCGGACAACAATCTTTACCAGCATAGCATGGTAGGATTTCGCCCCATTTATCCGCACAGGACGCCATGCTGCAACTCACACACGACATTTTCGACCCGCTTCTTCCGGGTCACACCGAGGCAGTCTTAGCTTTGGATCTCTCCAAAGCTTTTAATCGCTTTGAACATCAGGCGGTCATGACAGCTCTCTCCCCCTTGAATGTGGGTGCGCGCATGTATGCCTACATTCAAGCATTCCTCACTGATCGCACAGCTCAGATACACTTCGGCCCTCTGTCTTCCCCCTCCTACACTCTTCAGAGTATCGGCACCCCTCAAGGGTCCGTCCTTTCCCCCTATCTTTTTAACATTACCCTCATCCCCCTCGCCCAAAAATTGTCAACTATTCTCCACCTAAAGCACGCTCTTTATGCCGACTATATCACCCTGTGGACCACCCACGGCAGTTACGGTGACATAGAGAACACCTTATAGGAAGCAGCCAACGTCACTAAATATTACGCACGGACCATCGGACTGCATTGCTCCCCAGAGATGTCCAAAATGCTCCTAATCCCGGCCTAAGAACCACCGCTGTCCTCGCTCCCCCATTGCCATTGAAATGAATGGTGACCGGGTACCTGAGGTTGGCACCCTCCGTGTATTGGGCCTGCACATCCAGAACGATGGCAAGAACACCACTACCCTCAAGAAACTCAAGCAGGTTGTAGGCGCGATATCGCACCTCATCCGCAGGGTTTCGGGATATCATAGAGGCATGAAGGAGCGCGACCTATGTCGCCTCATTCATGCCTTTGTCCTCAGCCGTGTGCTGTACACTACCCCATACTTAAACTATCCAAACATGACATTATCGCTTTGGATTCTTTGATTCGCAATGCATTCAAGGTAGCACTTCATCTTCCCCTCAACACACCTAGAGACCAATTACTAGGCCTGAGCCTCCACAACACGATCGGGGAACTGGTGGAGGCTCACCGACAGGTCCAATACATCAGGCTCACACAAACTTCCACAGGTCGGTATATCCTGGATTCCCTCGGAATCAGAATACCGGCCAACGACCCAACCTTCTTCGCCATCCCACGACCCCTTCACCGGGAGCTTCTCATCTGGCCGCTACCGAGGAATATGCACCCGCCCCACCATGAGCAGCGCCGCAGAGCCCGAGCGAAGGCACTCCATCGAGCGTACCGCTCCGAGCCAGACGCCGTATGGATGGACGCTGCCTGCACGGGTGATGAAGCGACAGCAGCTGTGGTGGACTTCTCTTCATGCACCCTCCTCACACTACCTCTCCCTCCAGACACCTCCCCAGAGGCTGCAGAGGAAGCCGCCATTGCACTTGCTATCACTCGCACGGAAGCCCGGCATATTTTAAGTGATTCTAAAACAGCGATTCTAAATTTGGCTCGAGGCCGAGTTCATGTCCCTGCTTTTGACATACTGGACTCGTCCGATGCACCCCCGCACCACCATGTGGAGCTGATATGGGTGCCTGCGCACTGCGTGAATCCCGGAAACGAGGCCGCGAACCTTTTAACCCGACGTTCTTTAAACCGGGCTCAGGTGGCCTCTGATCGGGGATTCACGAAGGATCGCAAGCACTCATTCAGTGAGCTGACCCAGGCATACAAAGCCTTACGCCAGCTCTACCCCCCGCCCCACCCCTCTCTAGATAAAACACAAGCAACACTCTGGCGCAGACTACAGACACATACTCTCTCCTCATCCCTTAACCTAGCCCACTATCATCCCTCCTTCTCCACTCCGGCATGCGCTCTATGCCCAGAACCCTTCGCCTCTTCCCTCCACATCCTTTCCCTCTGCCCGGCGGACCCTCCCCCGCGGGACCTAGAGAACCTCAAGACCTGGAAGGACTGGGAGGCTGTGCTGCGCTCGGAGGACCCGGCCGTGCAGACCATCGCCACCGGCCGAGCTGCCAGCGTTATGGACCTTAGGAACATAAACACTTCGGTGCAGTGGGGTCGTGCGGGGACCCTGGGGCGTGCCCTGAATTCCTGTGTAAATAAAGTTTTTTCTCTCTCGCGCGCGCTCTGAGCTTCAATACGAATGGAGCGGGAGCTTGGAAAGCAAAGGAAATGCGCATAACTGCCCTCTTGGAACGGTGGACACCTCAATCGTGCTTTAAGCAACATGGCAGTAGTGACAGATGTGTGCTGTATGCGTTGGAATTGACAACGTGGAGCCATTTTAAAGAAAAGAAGTGGCACGACTGGCTCCCCGGTTCAGTTGGACGCTGAATCGCGCTGATAAACACTTGGGGTGATGAGAGAGATCTGGGCTGTAGACATTGACAACGTTGTGCCAAAACGCGGCGCTTAAGCCACAGGTCGTCGGCGTTCATTGCGTTCATTGGCTTTGGCGTTGACAACGTTTTACGCTCCGATCATTTTAAGCAAATCAAGTGCGCATAACTGGCTCCCTAGATCAGCGTACACCTGAATCGCGCTTATAGGTACAGGTGTGGTGTGTGCTGCATGCTTTAGCACTGACAACGGTGAGCAAACTCTCGCGACCAACTATTAACTGCCACCTGCCAAGGTTGTGGTAGTGAAAACATTTATTAAGAATGAACTGGAGGTAGCTTTGGATCAGCCCATAAGGGACCGATCCTTACAAACACTAGGTGGAGGTCCCTAGTGTGGGACCCCAGTGGCGGTGGCCGCCGCCCGGGTGCGCCCGACTAAGGCTTGTTGGCCCTGTAAGTTGTGGCAGCCGAGCAGGGTCGCCTCCCAGTCCTCCCGGGTTGGCTTGGGGATGGGGGGAATCGCGGAGTTGGAGGGGCAGGCCCACACCATGTGATAGGTGTCAGTACATACTGCACTACAGTGTGGGCAGCTGCCGCTAAAGGAGGGGTCAAAATGTTTAAGCGCTGCCGGGCACAACAATGTATTGGTGAGAAGGCGGAGAAGGAGCCGTTCATCCGCCTTCTTCAGGCCTTTACATGGGCTAGGGTAAAGGCGATGACAATTTTGATAATATGTTGTAATATCTTTGAATCTATAGACCGGATTAAAATCGGGTTCCTGATCGGATGGGGAGGAGAACACAGCCCGGTGAGAGAGCGCGCGGGCGGCTGCGTTTGCTGCCTCGTTTCCTGCCAACCCCTGATGAGCAGGGGCCCATATAAGGTAACGGTGTGCGGGGTCCGTATCCCGTATGCAATTTTGGTAGATTCGATAGGCTAGGAAGGGAATGCAGCCTTGTTTGACGTTCCGACAGGCCCCTCGCGAGTTGGTGATTATGTATTTTGAATCGGAATGTGAGGGCGCGAGAGCAATCGCGACCTCTTCTTCTTGTGTTACACTGCTGGCTCGGAAGGTAAGGCGTAGGTCGTTAACTGTGTTGCTGTTGCGAACCACCGCGACCGTGTACCATCCCCCGTGGTGAGGACCGGAGGCGTCCATGTAGTATACACCTGTTTAGTTGCCATAATGTCTGGCGAGCGCTTCCGCTCGTGCCAGGCGCCGACCATTATGGTCTTCGTGTGACATGTTTGCTGGAAGAGGCCGCACGTGGAGGGCACGTCTCCACAGTAAGCGCCATTGAATAGGTTGGGGCAACCGAAAAGGAAATAAAAATAATAGGCCCCTGCCTGCACCGTTTACACACAACAGGCTTAACCCAATTGAAAGCGCCAGTGAGAACTTTAATGTACATATAACGCCAAACAGGAATTTCTTACCTACCTTCCTCCCTTCCCTTACAGCGCGGTTGAGGTGCACGCCGAGTTATGTGAGGCAGATACTGCGCCATTTCCTTTCCTCAAAAACCAATTTACCAAATTACCAATTTTTTACGACTTATGCGGGAGATGGATGGATGGATGGAAAACTTTATTAAGCAAGCGAGTTTGGAACCTGCAAGGTCAATATCCTGTTCCTCTCGCTCGTAACACCTGCCACGGCTATGACAACCTCGCATAATACTTGCATAGACTTCGTCTTTAAGAACCAGGCATTAAAGCAGCAAGTCGACCATATATCTATCTATTTCTTGGACCACAAATCTTCCTTCATGACAATGAAGGACTGTCAAGGGAGTGTTTCGTGAAGAAAAATCTGTGAAAACAAGTTGTGGGTAATTGTACATGCAAAATTTGCTCGAATTCCTTTCCTTAATCTCTCAAAAAGCTTAAGTAGGTGATCAGCTGCGCTCAAATTCCCAACAGGAAGTAACGTAATTGTCGGCATTTTTTACCGCGATAGCGTTAGCGGCCCGCGTCGCAGAAAATCCGCTGACGTCGTCGGCGGCGTTGGCCGCGAGCGAAAAATCCCAGACGCAATAATAAACAAAACAGAGAAGGAAATTGGTTGAGTTGAGGAATCGAACCAGAGCCTCCAGAGTACGAGACAAGCACTCTAACCGCTGTGATGGTGGTGGCGACAATATTTTAATGAAATAGTTTAGGAGGTTGTAGCGGCGGTTGGAGCTCTCAGTCCGGAACCCC
Source organism: Amblyomma mixtum (assembly GCF_055824585.1). Taxonomy (NCBI): domain Eukaryota; kingdom Metazoa; phylum Arthropoda; class Arachnida; order Ixodida; family Ixodidae; genus Amblyomma; species Amblyomma mixtum. The sequence goes on from NC_143019.1 coordinate 70,262,601, forward strand.
ATTGGCGTAGGCTGCTGTCCGGGCTCTTTCAATGAGTTGCTTTTGATTCGTGTCATCCGAGCTGGTCAAAGCTGCCTCCCACCCCTCCTGGGTTGCCTGGTTATTAACAGTGATCGCCTCATTTCGTTGGCAGGCCCATACCATATGGTACAGGTCCGCCTCCTCCCCGCAGAATTCGCATTGTGGGTCAAATGTCTCCTGGTCTATAGCATGTAGCCTTCGTGGGTTGTTGTAAGTGTTGTTCTGTAGCTTTCGGAGGTGTTGTTTCTTCCATCTGTCTAGTGTTTTAGCCCGCGGAGAGTAGACCCGATGAGTTAATCTTAAGTGCTGAAGTATGTCGGTGTAAGTTAGTAGTGGGGTAGGAGATGCCACGGCGTCCGTACTGGGTGCGCGGGGGAGAAATGCTCGGGCTGAGGCATGTGCACTCTCGTTCCCTCGGAAGGCCTGATGACCTGGTACCCATATTAAGTGTTTTTGTGTGAATTGGTAGCCACGGGTTTAGCTATCTTGCAGGAATTTCGCTCCTAGCGGTGCGGCCTGCCCCTGAGGTAATTGCGACACGCTGTCTGCGAATCTGTAAGAATGTATTCTGAGCTAGTGTGTATTGCAGCTAGGGCGATCGCCACATGTTCCGCAGCCAGTATGTCCTGGCTAGCCAGTGCTAGTCCGCCCACTGTTTCGGTGCACTACAACCACGGCCGTCATTCCCTGCTCGGGACCCGCAGCATCAACATAGAACACGCCCTCGCGCCCGGAACACGCCCTCGCGCCCGCTGTAGTGCCTTTTCATGGCTTCAGCTCGTGCTTCTCGTCTTGACTGGTGAAAATGGGGTCGCATATTCTTCGGTACTGGAGCTGTCGGGAATCGACCTCTCCATGAGGCTGGGATGTCGGTTTTGGTGTCTAGCTGTCGGGGTCAATTGATGTTTAAATCACTGAGGACCTGTCGGCCAGTCCGAGTAGTGGAGAGCCGTACCACCTGCGCCATAAGGTGTGCCTCTATGAGCTCATCTATCATGTCGCGCACATCCAGTCGTAAGAGCCGGCCCGTCGATGTTGCAAGAGGCAGTCCCAGGGCCTTCTCGTAGGCTGTTCTGATTATGACGTGGAGGTTTTTGATGTCACGCTTCTTGAGGCGGAGGTAGGGCGCTACGTAGACGACGCTGCTCACGACGAAAGCCTGCACCAGTCGCTGTGTATCTTTTTCTCGCTGTGATTTCCGTGTCGTTATCCTGGCGATCATCCTGACGACTTGCTCACTCACGAGCCGTAGTTTGTGGAGGGCGAGGAGGATTACTTTACTTCCTAATGGGAATTTGAGCGCAGCTGATCAGCTGCTTCAGCTTTTCGCCTGAACTTCCTTGATGGGTGAGTTGTCAACGCCGATGTCGATGGTGTCCTGATTCTTGCATTGACGGAAGACTATGAGTTCAGACTTTTCAGGTGAGCACATTAGTCCATACGCCTGTGCAGAATTTTGAACTGCTGTCGCCGCTATTTGTAGTTGTTCTTCAATCATTGCAATACTTCCCATGGTTGTTATGTGGTTATTGATGATGTAACCATCTATCCGCTGCACTACGCCAGCTCGATTGTTTGGAATGAGCAAAGGCGTGTCTTGAGAATTGGTTGTTGGCTCAGAAGGGTGCTTTACAGACATGCACAGTCGCGCTTTCGGGTGTCCACCGAGATATGAGAGACAAGCGTCATTTCTTCACCTTAAAACCAATGTTCATTTCATTTTCCAAGCGTCGTTTCCTTTGCTTAAAACCAATTTTCATTTCATTTTCTATCTCTTACAGCGTGGTTCGGGTGTCCTCAGAGTTATAAGACTCGCTTCGCTTCCTTTCCTTCGGGAAAGGCTTCGCGCCGAGCGGCTGGTGACGTTCCATGGTCCCCTTGGCAACGCTTCAACACGCTGTCGCATCCCACTCTTAAAACGAAGCTTAAGCGCCCTCCATCTTTTCTTTCATACTGACTCGATCTTTCGTTTTTTGCATCATTCACGTCATGAAACATCACACTGCTAAGGTAAAACATGTTTTCACTGGCATAAGTGCCGGCCGTTTGATACTTGTGCTAGGCAGTTGGCGGTCGTGATCTGCATATTGTCAAACTGGACCTTATATTTAAGTGTTTGAGTCCGTAAACGCTTTCGCATCGACCACAGGGGTACACTTTATAGCGCTTAACCTCCCAATTATTGTTTACTACCTTGATTGTAGAGTTTGAAGCGCGGAAAATATATCTCGGGAGTTGACAACATTAAAGTGAAGGGGTTAGAGTACGGCCCAGAGTTTGCTACGCCGTCAAGCGATATTAATTTTAACATGTAAAAACACTCGTAAAAGATAGCTACGGATTGCCGAGGGCTAGGCAGCACAAACAGGCGCCGGTTACCGCTGGTGGTCAAAATATTTTAATGAAATAGTTCAGGAGGTTGTAGGGGCGGTTGGAGCTCTCAGTCCGGAACCCCATTGGCGTAGGCTGCTGTTCGGGCTCTTTCAATGAGTTGATTTCGACTCGTTTCGTCCGAGCTGGTAAGAGCTGCTTCCCACCCCTCCAGCGTTGGCTGGTTATTAACAGTAACCACCTAATTTCGCTGGCAGGCCCACACCATATTGCCGCCGTCCGAACCAGTCAGTGGCGTCGTACCGTGGCCGAACTGTTTAAGCTGGGACTTGCCAAGCCTTGGCCATTCGAGGTGCTCGAAGATCGTGTTCTTCCTCGCTCGAGCTGCCTGCTGGCTTGCACGCCCACCTCGTCTATTTAGATCCTGGTCTGTTTCTTTAACCGTTTGTGGGTGACATATTTGGTGGAGCAGCTGGGTAGCGTCCAATGTACTTTGACTGCGAGGACTCTCTTGGCGCCTGTTATCCACGCGTGGACTCAACAGCCGTCCACAAGGCAAGCCGCCGCCTGCGAGGCCTTCAACCAGAGTTCAGCGAACTGGCAGCGCCGGTAAGAGCGGTAAGAGCAATGACATCAACCGTGGCTAGCCAGACAACTCAGCATTCCGGGAATGCCCCGCCATTCGTCCTTCACGCACATCGGTAGCCGCCACCGTTCCACGGGGACAGGTTCGAGAACGTAGAAGTCTGGTTGACCAGCTTTGACCGAGTTGCGGGTTTCAATGAATGGGACGGCGAGCGTAAATTGCACAACGTCTTCTTTGCGCTGGAGACTGGGCCAAAACATGGTTCGAGAACCACGAAGCTTCCTTTACCACCTGGGAGGCTTTTCGTCGAGAACTGCTAGCGAAGTTTACCACCAGCAAAAAAAAAGAAAAGGCTGAAATCACTCTGCACTCGAGGTCCCAGCAGTCTGCACTCGAGGTCCCAGCAGTCGCGACTGTTCAATCGGGCCGACCCTGCAATGCCAGAGGCGAAGAAGGTGCGCCACTTAATGCGCGGCGTAAAAGAACAGCTATTTTCCGCACTGGTCCGTGACCCGCCAAGAACTGTGGCCGACTTCACAAGGGAGGCAACTAGTATCGAGCGCTCTCTGCAGGAACGGGGCGCGCACTACGGACGTGAGGCTACTGTAGCACCCGCTTCCCAGTACACGCCTACGTCGCTGCCCGCCGAGGAGCTTCGGGAGCTTGTAAGAAGCGCTGTGCGTGAGGAATTGGCGAATCTTCGTTTTGAAGCTCCACAGGCTAGTGTCGCTGCCCTAACGGACGTGGTCCGTGACGAAATCCGACGAGCCGTGCAGCCACCCCCAAGCTCCACACCCGGCGCCCTCTGTTATGACGTACAGCGAGGCACTACGAAGTCCGGGGCCCGCAATGCAAGCCTTTTCCCCCGTTGTTCCCATGCCGGTGCCATCTCTGCAGTACCCAAGCGCAGCAGTACCATCTGTGCCGCAGGAGTACAGGCCCTGCATGAGCAAAGCCCACGTGTGGCGTACGCCAAACAATCGGCCGCTCTGTTACGACTGCGGGGAGCCCGGCCACATCCTCCGTCAGTGCCCCTACCGGAGAATGGGTTTAACGGGGTTTTCACCAGACGCACCTCGACCGCGCTACGGTGAAAGACAACGGGATATCGAGCTGTACCTGGCTGAAAACGTGCAGTCCTCGACCCCGCAGCGGCGTCAGTCCCGATCGCCATCCCCAAGGCGGTTCTCTTCGCCCGGCCGTCCGTCGTCCTCTGGCCAGTTCAGAGGTGCGTCCCCACATTGGGAAAACTGAAGACGGCATCCTCCGGGGGTAGGGCCGCCGCTGCTGAACCGTGTCAAAAGCCTTCATCCGAAGATTCGCCGCGACGCTCCGACCCACGACGACCTGACCCGACGACCTCAACGACGCGCTGCGACCCACTGGTTTCTGCCAAAATTCCGGTATCCGCCGACACCCACGACGTTACCGCACTAGTGGATACCGGCGCCGATTTTTTTTAATGAGCAGTCGGTTAGCCACAGCCCTGAGGAAGGTTCTGACCTTTTGGTCTGGGCCGCAGATCCGGGCAGCTGGTGGCCACGTCGTAACTCCGATCGGTGTCTGCACTTAACGAATCCAGATCCGCGGAGTTACTTTCCCTGGTTGCTTTGCTGTGTTACCCGAGTGCTCCAAAGACCTCATACTCGGTTTGGATTTTCTTGAGGAGTACGGTGCCGTTATCAACCTGCCGGAGCTAATCGTGTCGTTTTCCACCCAAGGCCCTGTCGACTACGATACCGAGCCACGCAGGGCTAAGCAATGCGTCTGTGAAGACCAGGTACTAATGCCGTCAAGAGCCAGCATGTTTGTTATCGTAGAGTGCAATAACAGCCCCAGCACTCGTGGCATCGCTGAAACCAACATCTCGCTGCTCCTTGGTCGGCAAGTCTGTGTAGCTCTCGGAATTATTGAATTGAACAGAGGGCGAACCGAACTTCTGGTGACCAATTTTGGTTCTGAATCTCAGTGTTTACCTGGGAAAACAGCTATTGCGTATTGCGAAGAACTTAGCGAATTCTCAGGACAGCACGCGTTGACCGAAATCCCGGCATCAGTGGAGGCACCGACCACTTCCATAAAAAACGCCGTGAACCCGAACATCCCGTCTAATCAGAAACGCTGCCTGGAGAGCATTATAGCATCTTTCCGCGACTGTTTCGCCTCGACCTCTAAAGTTACAGACTCCACTCACAAAGCATCGCATTATAGTTGACGCAAACCAGCGACCGTTATGCCAGCCGCCTTATCGAATCTCTTCGAAGGAACGTGATGCCATTCGCCGACAAGTTCAAGAAATGCTTCGGGACGACGTGATACAGCCGTAGGCGAGCCCATGGGCCTCGCCTGTTGTTCTAGTGGCGAAGAAGGATGGAACCCTACGGTTCTGTGTTGATTACAGGCGTCTAAACAAGGTCACCAAAAAGACGTTTATCTTCTGCCGCTCATTGACTCCTTGGACCGGCTACGCCACGCCACGTACTTCTCGTCACTAGATTTACGAAGTGGCTATTGGCAAATCGAGGTTGACGAACGCGACCGGGAAAAGACCGCCTTCATTACACCAGATGGTCTGTACGAATTCCGGATGCTCCCTTTCGGCCTGTGCTCGGTTCCTGCCACCTTCCAGCGGATGATGGACACCACGCTTGCCGATCTGAAATGGCAGTCCTGCTTCGTCTACCTGGATGACGTTGTCATCTTCTCCGCCACGTTCGAAGAGCACCTGAAGCGCTTGCGGGCTGTGTTCACCGCAATTCCTTCGGGCGGTCTTTCCCTCAAGCCCGAAAAGTGTCACTTCGCCTTCCAGGAGCTGAAGTTTCTAGGTCACATCGTGAGAGCTAAGGGAGTTAGCCCTGACCCCGATAAGACAGCCGCTGTCGCTGCTTTTCCCGTGCCAACCGATAAGCGAAGTGTGCGCTGCTTTCTGGGTCTCTGCGCCTATTATCGGCGTTTTGTGCAGAACATCTCCCAGATCACTGAGCCCCTCATCCGCCTCACGAAAGATGCCGAACCTTTCTTCTGGGGCCAGGAGAAACAACAGGCCTTCGAAGACCTCCGCACTCGTCTCCAACGGTCGCCCATCCTTGGCCACTTCGAAGTGTCAGCCGACACTGAACTGCACACAGACGCCAGCAACATCGGCTTCGGTGCGGTCCTTGTGCAATGGCAGGTTGGTATCGAAGGCGTAATCGCATACGCAAGCCGCACCTTGTCAGGCTCGGAGGCGAACTATTCCACCACTGAAAAAGAATGCCTGGCAATTGTGTGGGCAGTGACCAAATTTCGCCCATATTTATACGGCCGCCCATTTAGAGTCGTCAGTGATCACCATTCGCTGTGTTGGCTGGCGAACCTGAAAGATCCCTCGGGGCGGCTTGCACGCTGGAGCCTTCGCCTTCAAGAGTTCCATGTCACCACCGTTTATAAGTCCGGTAGGAAGCACAGTGATGCCGACTGTGTGTCTCGTGTGCAACCGTCCGAACCAACCAGTGGCGCCGTACCGCGGCCGAACTGTTTAAGCTGGGACTTGCCAAGCCTTGGGCATTCGAGGTGCTCGAAGATCGTCTTCTTCCTCGCTCGAGCTTCCTGCTGGCTGGCACGCCTACATCGCCTAATTAGAACCTGGTCTGTTTCTTCAACCGATGGTCGGTGACAATATGGTACAGGTCCGCCTTCTCTCCACCGAATTTTCATTGTGGGCCGAATGACTCGTGGTCTATTGCGTGCAGTCTTCGTGGGTTGTTGTAAGTGTTCGTCTGTAGCTTTCAGAGGAGTTCTTCCTCCCCTTTGTCTAGTGTCTAAGCTGGCGTAGGGTAGACCCGACGGGATAAACTTAAGTGCAAAAGTATGACGGTGTACGTTAGTAGCGGGGTATAGGTACCACGGCATCCGTACTGGGTGCCCGGGAGAGAAATTCTCGGGCTGAGGCATGCGCGCTCTCGTTTCCTGGGATGCCCTGTTGACCTGGTACCCATATTAAATGTTGTTGTGTGGGTTGGTAGCCACCGGTGTACTTATCTTGTAGGATTTTAGCCGCTAGCGGTGCTACCTTGCCCCTGAGGTAATTGCGAGACGCTCTCTGTGAATCTCTAGGAATGTATTCCGAGCTAGTGTGTGTTGCAGGTAGAGCAATCGCCCTTTCTTACAAAGTCAGTATGTCCTGTCTAGCCAATACTAGTCCGTTCATTGTTTTCCTTTGGTGCCGTAACGCGACGGCCGTCATTCTCTGCTCGGTACCCGCAGCATCGACACAGAACACGCTCTGGCGCCCGCCGTCGTGCCTTTTCATGGTTTCGGCTCTTGGTTGTCGTCTCGACTGGTGAAAATCAGGGTGCATATTCCTAGGTAGTGGAGCTGCCTTGAATCGTTCTCTGCATGAGGCTGGGATGTCGGTGTTCATGTCTAGCTGTCCGGGCAATTGATGTTTAATCCGCTGAAGACTTGTCGGCCAGTCCGAGTAGTGGAGAGCCGTACCACCTGCGCCGTGAGGTGTTCCCTTATCAGTTCGTCTGTCGTGTTGTGCACACCCAGTCGTAAGAGCCGTTCCGTCGATATCGCAAGAGGGAGTCCCAGGGCCTTCTTGTAGGCTGTTCTCATTATGACGTCGAGGTTTTTGATGTCACGTTTCTTGAGACGGGGGTAGGGCGCTGCGTAGACGACGCGGCTTAAGACGAAAGCCTGCACCAGTTGCTGTGTATCTTTTTCCCGCATCCCTGATTTCCGCGTCGTTATCGTGGCGATCATCCTGGCAATCATCCTGGCGACTTCCTCCCTGATGAGCCGTAGTTTCTTGAGGGTGAGGAGGTTTTTGCCATTGTTATTTATGTATAGACCCAGTATCTTGAGGGTTTGAACATTTTCGATGGGCGACTTGTGAACGCGGATATCGATGGTGTCCTGATTCTTGCTTTGGCGGAAGACTATGAGTTCAGGTTTTTACGGGTGAGCACCTTGGTCCACACGCCCGTACATAATTTTGAACTGTTGTCGCCGCTGTTTGCAGTTCTTCAATCATGCCCATACTTCCCGTGATTGTCCAGATGGTTATATAGTTACGAAGAGGACGAAGCTGGCAGTGGCGCGGGACGGAGCACTCGCGCTAGGCCAGCGGCCATTAATTCATCTCTTGTCCATCGTTCATCCCGCCTTATTCTTCGGCTCGCCGCCACGTAACATTTGGAGGGGGTGCGGGGGTACCTTCATCGCCATCCTGGTCCCGGAGCTTCGGCGTCCAGCGCCTGCCGTGGAAGTCGGCCGTGAGCACCTGGTCCGCCACGCCGGGCCGTGCCCCAGCCCGGCCGACCTGAACTGACCTCGCCGCTTACCCCAGCCCCGTGCCCCGCCCCGACCACAAGACACGACGAACTCACGACGTTGCCGCGACCAGATTGACCCGACCCGATCAGCGTACAGGGCGTGGCGTATGAACTCTGCTTGAGAAGAGGTGGGAGATTTAGGAGTGCAATGTTGAAGAGAAGTGGGGATAGTACTGCCCCTTGTGGAGTGGCTGTCGTGCCCATCTTCACTTGCGTTGTTTGTGTTGTGCCAGTGCTGATGTTGACGGTTCTGTCTGTAAGGAAATCGCAGATGTACGAGTAGACTCGCTGGCCAGAGTTCGTGCTGTGGACGTTGTTGAGGATTGTAGAGTGCTTGACATTGTCAAGCCCTCCCACAAGGTCAAGGGCTGGAAGCACTCGGTTAATGTTTCTGCGTGCGGGACCAATGACTTTGCGTTCGAAGCACATCATGGGTGGACAAGTGTTGCCTGATTCCAAACATCGTGTGTGGCAGTAGCTCGTTGTCCTCAAGATATTTGTAGAGGCGCCGGTGGACTATCTTTTCCATGAGTTTGCCAGCACACGACGTGAGGGATATGGGCGCAGGTTTTCGATCCTGATTTTCTTGCCGGGTTTGAAGATAAAGTGAACATTAGCTGTTTTCCATGCTTGGGGAATGGTGCTGGTGCGCAAGCATTCGTTTATGTAAGCCTTGAGTTGCTGAAGAGCCTCTGTGCCAAGGTTTGCCAGAAGTCAGACCGTAATTTTGTATTGTCCCGGGGCTGTGCCTCGGCGCATATCTGCTAGTGCTGCAATTATTTCCTCGAAAGTGAAGTTTCTATCTAGGTTTTCGTTCAGTTCACCCCGGTACTCATTATTGTAGGGTTCTGGATCTCTCGCGGTGCAGATATAGCGACACGTGAGTTCATCCAAGAGTTCCTGAACAATGCATTGAAAGCTGTGTAGGGCTCGATGCAAATTTTTCTGTGGTTCACTCTTGCCTTTCGGAGAATCAATTAGGCATCGCAGAAGGTTTCACGTGGCCTTGGTGTCTAGGCGGCCTCTGAAGGATCGCGCAATTTGTTAGCCAATTGGTGCGAGCGAGGTCCATGCGTATTGTTCCGCTTGAATAGTAAGCTTGGCTATTCGAATTCAGAGTTTCCGATGGTGTCTGTGCTTTTTCCACCGTTTTATAAGACCACGTCTGGCTTCCCAAATGTGTAGGAGGTGGTTGTCAACAGCTGGGTGGTCCTCCTTGGTGGCGAGGGATTTTGTGAGCTGTTCTTTGAGGTCGAGAATGGAGGCCGTCCAATCTTTGTAACTGGTTATTTACTCCAATGTAGCTAGTTTGGAGCCCTTCCTGAATGTCTTCCAGTCTGTAATTCTGGCTTTACCTCGTGGTTTGCTGTACTTGCTACTTTCGAAGGTGGTCTGCAGCACGTAGTGTTAACTGCATAGCGTTTCTCCCGTATTGAGCGACTCATAGTTGTGGCCATTGCGGACGAGCGTGAGGTCGGGGGAAATATCCTGTGTTGTGCTGGTGCCGACTCGCGTCGGGTGCTGCGGGTCCGTGAGTAGGGTCAAGGCCATGTCAGCGATGGTGGATGCTAGTTTTCTGCTTTTCGCGTCTTCCCTCCGGTAGCCAGATAGAAGGCTGGATGCATTAAAGTTGCCAACTATGACTAGGCGAGCTTTTTGGGCTTCTTTTAGTGCTTTAAGAAAGATCGCGTCGCAGGCTACACGGTGCTGTTTGGGGCGACTATATATATTCAGTATATAGGTGCCCTTGCTCTTTCTCTGCTGTTGTAGTAGTTTTATGAAGGTACATTCAGCGCCGCTGTTTAGATTACGGTCCACAGTGGTTGCCGTGCAAAATTTGTCGACCAAGATGCATGTTGAGGGATTTGTTTGATGCGTTGAGTATCCTCTGATCTTAGCCTCCATATTCACATCTTGCAGTGCTATATTTGCGGCGTATGGGCATGAGTCTATGTATTGTAATGTTTCCCTCTTCTGTTTTCACCCCTGCAGTTCCATTGTAGGATAGTGAGTTTAGGTCTGCGTTGTGGCGCCATGTTGAGGAATAGAACCCTGGGTTTGATCATGAGGTGCGATGTCAGGTTCTTTGTCTAGTTGAGTGCTTAGTAGAAGACGCGTTCCCATTTTACCCTGTAGCTTTGTGCCCTTGGTGTGAGAAACATCTCATAATTCCTGAAGTTTGCGGTCAATTCTAAGCCCCTGCGCTTGCATCCTGATTGGAACTGGTTCGAGGTTTTGCATCATGGGTTTAATAAATTATTTGAACATGCTTTTGATCGTCGTGTCGATCATAATTTTTTATTTATTCTCAATGAGCTCTCGAATAGTGCTTTCCTAGATGGCGATGCGTTCCTGGGTTTGAGGGTGCTGTGCATATTGCGGCTTTGGTGCCTGCAGTGGTGGTGCCTGCGTAGTGTGTGCCTGGTGTGGTGTTTCTGGTGGAGCTGCTTGCCTCTCGGGGATGCTAGTGTCTAACTGCTGTGGAAACGGAGGGGGTAGCTCTGCCTTATCTTCTTCCATCGGACATGCCTGTGGCGTCCTTGGAGGTAATGTTTTGTTTGGATTGGCTGCGATGTGTAGTTGATGTTTTAATGTGCTTTTTTTCTGATTTCAGTTGTACATTTTCTGGTTGAAGTCGTTTGTAAGCCAACGCATCGGGGGAGGAGGCAGCTACATCTCCCCTGCTCACCTTGCTGCCGTTGCGCTTCTCCTTGTAATGGGGTGCTGTTGTCTTCTCGGCAGGACGGCTGCCGTTATGGTGCGGCACCTTATCGGTAGTCCCAGGTCCTTTGTTTGAAGAGCGTGAGCCGGGTGGTGCTTAATAGTGGTTACTGGAGGACTGGGCCTGGTGGGACAATCGGTCCCCGCTTCCCAATGGGCCTCTGCTGCTGGACCGGTTGCGAAGCCTGGACTTGGACTGGTGGTTGACTTGTCCTGTCTTGGGCTTGGTTGGTTGTGATGTTCGGTACTTGTACTTGGATTGATTTGTCCCCATGGGATGCGGATCTTCGCAGACCGTGCACTTCAGCTGGCAGTCGTTGGATTCTGGAACATCTTGCTGACTGCACTGAGGACATCTCGACTTCGAAGGGCAGGGGCAAACATCTGCAAACATCTGCCTGGTGTCCAAGTTTCCCGCACAGTGCGCAGGCTTGCGTTGTTTTCTTTATAAGCGTACAGGAACCGCTTCACCTCAGTAGAAGGCGTGTAACGGGACCTTTCTTCCTTCAAACGTGATGGCCGCTACGTTGGAGGAACCTAATTTTCTCACGCTCACCACTGGTGCGTCCGGGGATAAAGCACTTTCGTGATGCCTTCGTCAGAAACCCTAGGGTCCACCTGTATTACTCCTGTATTACTACTACCTCCGCCCCTACAGAGGCGGAGGTAGGAGTACACTGCGTGAGCCTTGTCCCCAAGCTGAAGTTCTTGAATTCCCAGGATCTTTCTGACTGTTTTGGCGTCTCGCACACCGACGACGATGATGTTCTATTCCCATACGGGCCAAACGCTCAGCTAAGCTGAGCCATTGTCTACGCCAGCTGCCATGTGCAATGTGTTTCCGACCGCGTTGCTTCCCGTGAATTTGCTGATATCCAGCGTCCTTTAAGCTGTATTATGATGACTGCATCTTGCTTGCCCAGACGCGGAGCGGAGGAGGTTTCCAGCACTTGACTTGTGTTCAGGGCGTCTGCTGCAGCGGCGTATCCCCTCCCGCGGTGACATGAACGTCTGGCATCCGACGTTTCTGCCGTGCAGAGTGGTTGTCAGGGGCAGATGCGCGTTCCCATTCTTCTATCTTGCGTTGGAGAATCGCCTCCTTAACCTTGTCGAAAGCTATCGTTTTCGCCTGTCGCCAGGTGACAATCTGCAACCCGTCCGGGTCGCCGCCAGGATCATCATGGCGTGTGGTAAAGTTTGTCCGCGAAGCCGCGGTGGGCAGCTGAGTGATGGCCTCAGTGTTAGGCTTAGCAACTCGTGCGATCCGCTTAGTATTGAAATTCTCGTAGGATGTGAGAAAACAGCCCCACCAGAAAAAATGGTTGGTATCCTCGTTGTTCTGAGAGAGTAGGCAGATGGTGTTGTAGGGCTTCCGCAGATGCTTCGGGAAAGGATCGTAAATTCGGCGCAGCCCCTGTCGTTTACTGAAGCGCTTGACATAAAAGCTGAGACAGATCATTACCTGGTCGAGTGGAGGACATAGCGATCGCCGCGGATAGTGTTGACCGTGGCACAGGCAAGATGTTCACTGTTAATGATGTGCAGGTTGACAGCACTCCGAGAACAGCGTGCAGCCGGGGCCAGGTATATGTGGGGAATAGGGTGCCGAAGAAGCGAAGGTTGATAGAGCGGTTCATTTCTGCAGTGTCGTCGAGCCAACTCAGCGCTGGAATTCTTTCGTCGGGCTTGATGTTGTTGATTACAAGGTAGGGCGTGGAGATTGTCGTAGTGATGACGGCGTTGTGGGGCTATCACGAGATTGCGACAGACAGAATGTAACCGTGGTTGTAGGAAAGTGTTCCCACTGGGCTGTCGAGGCTTCAGCGGCTGTTCCCCGTCAGTAGGGGCATGCGCAGAGGGAAGCTTATGCAAAGAGTTTGCTGTTGATGATGTGCAGGCGAGAGCACTCCAAGTACAGCGACCAACCGTGCCAGGAAAGTATGGTGAAGCGCGTAACGAGCGAAGGCTGTTGAGTCTGTCCATTTAAATAGTGCCGCCGTGCTCATTGAGCTCCGCTCTATCTTTATCAGAATTTTTACCTAACATGGCTGAAACTGATTTTAACGGACAGCGTTACAGAGGTCCTGCAGCTGAAAATCTGGAGTTGGTCTCGACCGTGTCGTCGTAGACCGTGAGTAAAAAATCCCCCCAAAAAACAACCAAGCAGGCAGGTGAGCTACGCTTCTCACGCGGCCTTGCAACGTTATTACAAATTACGCACCGGATTGTGAGAAAGCTGCGTACCGTGGCAGGTTGCAGCTAAATTAATGATTGGTCCCCCGGGAAGACCAGTCTGGGTCGCACAAGGCGCACCGGTAGCAGAAGCTGCCATCCCTGGTCAATGGCGCATCGCTTAAACTCTGCACCACTGCGCCAGGGGTGGTGTTGATGACTCCCTGGGATCTACGAATCTAAAGTAGAGAATTATCGACTCTGCAAAGATGTGAACTAACCCATCACGCTACTGCGTCACCCTTAAGGAGGAGTTTAAGTGTCTCCCCAAATTTATGTATGCTTGGTGTCCTAAACACTCTACTCAATGATGAGACTTCTGTTACTTTTGGAGCCAACAACAGGTAAATAGAGCACAGGGAATCTGCACCAAAATGCGGGAGGCAAGCGGATGGAATCGAGGAAGGGAATGCGAGAAGCGTATTCGAGTACTAGGTATGAAAGGTGTGAAACACGTGCCAGTATTAGAGGCTATGAGTAAGAGACGACGACCCGGTAGTAAGAGACTAATAAGCGCAACACGAGTATGAGATGCTCGGGAACCAAATCTGAATTTTGCAACGATAGCCTCATACGGAAAAAGGAGTACAAACCTTTTTTCGTTCTACGGAAAGGGGTTAACATATAGAAGGCATAAGGGGATACGAACAGCATACAAGGCGAAAGTATCAGACTGCCTCTTTCTACCAATGGTTACCTGCTTGCTGGCTGTTACTCGGTTCTATAAGAGAGTGCTAGGTACCCTGCCATTAATGCCTGGAATGAATCTAAATTAAAAGCCGTTTGCACATTCCACGGCGTTTTTAATGCGAAAGCCTTTAATGGCTCATCATTGTCGTGAACAAAATGCGTGCCGCTTTTGACGGGTGTCCACCGAGATATGCGAGACAGTTACTGCGTAATTTCTTTCTCAAATACAATTTTCGGCGGGTGTCTACCGAGACATGTGACATAGTTGATGCGTAATTTCCTTTCCTCAAATACAATTTTCATTTTCTTCAGTACGGTCGCTCTTTCTCTTTCTTCTTTCACTTCCACTTCCTCCCTTCCTGTACGGTGCGGTTCAGGTGTCCACCAAGATGGCAGAGAATGACAGCGCCATTTTCTTTCCTCAAAAAGCGTTGCCTTCAAAGGGCAAGGCATCGCGCCGGACGGGTGTTGGTTCCGTGGACTCCCTGGCAGCGCTACAACACGCTGTCGCGTTCCACTCGTAAAGGCGAATATGAAGAGTCATTAATTAGCAGTTAATTAATGCCCCAACAGAATGTGAAAGTGTAGTCAGTCAATTTACTCATGGCAGCATTCATCGCTACATGCGCAACAATAGCGTAGCAGAATGCAGCACTCAGGCTTTCACCTTTCACACCACTTTAGTCTCTAAAGTTCCTCGTAATTTTTTTTAATGAGAAAGCAATACTGCTCGCAGTTTTCTGCCATCGATGGAGGTTCATCCTTCGCGCCGGCGGAGCTGCGGCGCGCTACCGCGTGACCGCGTGACGTCACGACAAGAGGAGAGCTGCGGGCCCAACTAGCCTCATCGATGGAGGTACATCCTTCGCTCCGGCAGAGCTGCGGCGCGCTTGGCTAGTAACCATGCGACCAATTAAAGGGATCGTATAGTGATGCTCCCAGTAAGTGGGGATGAGTGTAGTCAATTGCTTAATTTACCTTATTAGCCTAATTAATCTTTATAATCAGGCTAGATAAATAAATAAGCCCGAGTAGGAAATTGGTCGAGTTCGGGAATCGAACCCCGGTCTCCGGAGTGCGAGACGAGCATGCTACCACTCCGCCATGCATGCTCGATGGTTTGGAATGAACAAAGGCGCGTCTAGTGAATGCGGTGTCTTCGTTCACTCCCATCTTTCTCCCTTCCCGCTACGGCGAGGTTCAGGTGTCCACAGAGGTATGCAAGACAGATAATTTCCTTTCTACAAAAACCAATTTACCGGCCAGCAATGTGTAGAACCGAACGGGCGATGGCGTTCTGCGGACTCCCTGGCAGCGTTGCAAGACGCTGTCCCGTTTCGCTCTAGGCGAAATTTAACTTCTTAACACATCAGTGACACAAGCAGCAACACTGCGCTAAGGCTTTCGCCTCGCCGCACTTTAGGTCAACAAAGTGCCCCCCCCCCCCTGAATTTTTATACTGATTATTATACTGACATTATACTGAATTATACTGACATATACTGAATTATACTGAATTATACTGACATTATACTGACATTATACATTATACTGAATTTTTATACTGACAGCCTTTCTTGGCTATGTCGATGATTTCGCGTCAGCAAAACGTCCCAGCAGCGACTTCTCCGTTCGTGTGAGTGTTAAGTGGAAAGGAAATATTGTGTGTACTGAGCCCTCCACTACGGCGTCTTTTATAGCCTTAGTAGCTTTGGGACGTTAAACCCCATAAAACCAAAACCAATTCATGATGTGGGGATGATACACGTCAAAATTTGGCCAATGTGGAGTAATGTGGACTAATGGCTATCTTCGACAACTGCTGCACAATGAACAACGCCGCTCTCTGCAACCTGCCGAACCCCGACTCATCGGACAACAGAAGCGCGCGAGCATTCCTTACGACTGGGGTGGTGGTGAAAACTTTTATTTTGGGAAAAAGAGTTTGTGAGCCACAGAGTGGCCCCGCTACATGGTCGGCGTCCCTAGTCCGGGACACCGCACGACGAGGCCCCGTCTCTCGCCCGTTTCACCAGAGCCCTTTGGGACTCAAGCGAGGAGCAGTTGAGGAGGGCAGTCTCCCATGCCTCTCTGGAAGGGGTAGGGGAAGGGGGGAAGTGGGGATTTTGAGTACATGCCCACACTTTGTGGAAGATATCACAGGTCTCCCCACAGTGTGGGCATCGCCCATCCGTGTTAGGATCGTAATGTTTTCTTATTGCAGGACAGAGTAGAGTACCTGTCTGCAGGCGCCTTAAAGTTCGCTCCTCCGTCTTACTCAGCCCTTTTGCAGGGGCCGGGAAAAGGCGGTGGTTGTCGCTATAATGTGTTAATATTTCCCTGAATCGCAGCAGCGGCTGGTTAGTCTCCGAGCCAGAAGTGCTGGGATGAGGAGCCCGGTGAGTAAGCGCTCGTGCAGCCGCGTCAGCGGCCTCATTACCTCGTAAGCCCTGGTGGCCAGGAGCCCAAATGATTCGTTTGGGTGTTGGATCAGTGGCAGTCCGTCGTAGAATACAAGCAGCTCAGGGGGAGATCTCCCCTGCCAAGTAATGTTCACATGCTTTTCGGGAGTCCGTGATGATTATTCTCGAATTGGCGTGGGCGGCAGCAAGCGCTATCGCTACTTCCTCGGCCCGCATTGAATTCGGAGCTCGAAAGGAGAGTCCATCAACGTGCATTTCCTGGTGAACGACAGCGGCCGAGTAAAATCCCGTGGGCGATGGCCCTGCTACGTCAACATAATATACACCAGGTCGGGAGCCGTGTTGTCTCTCAAGAGCCCGAGCCCGCGCTTGTCGTCTGTTTTCATTCATGTCGGTGTCCATGTTACGGGGGAGCGGGGAGACCCAGAGCATATGGCGCCATAGTACACTTTGCTGATCGTACTGCAGCGCGACGTACTCATCCTGGTTTCGACGCTCTCATCTTGAGCGTTCAGTGCTCCGCGCGTCTGATTATGGTTTAACATCCACCTTGATTTTTTCCCGCGTCTTAAGCGCCTGTATGTCATCTCTGAGCTCAGAGACGCGTTCTTGGTTTCGGGAGCTCATGCATCAAGCTTTCAAAAAGAAACTTTTCCGTCATCCGGGATGGTCACACATGACCGGAAGTAGTACACCAGCAGATAAAATTTGCAGATCGTTGCAGTTGTGAGCCGCATGTGTAGCTGCAAGACATTACGCGATAGTGCTGGGCATTGGAAGAAATGCTGTCTATGGATTCTTAAATAGCAGATCTCGCTTTTTGTTACAAAGAGAAATTTATCAAGATATTTTTTGTATTGGCACTGTTTTGTACTATCCTATCTTGTTGAAAGTACATGGCTTTTTAAGAGGGCGTTAGCACTCGCCTCTGAGAAAATACAGCGTGTAGGTGTGTTATGTTTTCGGGATATGTCAACAATAAGATTATTCCTTATTTCTACGGGAGGTTTCCGATACAGCTGGAATCGTGGTAATCACTGCTCTCGCTGCAGAGCTCTCAAGTTGTCCTTTAGTAATCATATAGAGGGAATAATAACCATACCTCGTACCTTATTAGCTACAACTATATTTGCGGCCACTACTTTTTGCCATGCAGAGAATGGACGAATATCAAAAGCAATGGACAAAAGGCCCAGTGTACACAGCGTTCGGGCTATTTATTCCGAGCGTTGTATACTGGAACGCAGTTGCCACGTGGCTAAAGTGAGTAGACTTCACATTATAACGTCATAGTTTGTTAAATGGTGGAACACTGATGGTATGCAGTTTTGTGCCTGCACTAAGTTTTGATTTCAAAGGCACCGCTTTCCTCGGTGCTCTGTTAAATGCCAGACTTTACAACTGAGATTATCCCGCATGGGATCATCTCAGTTGTGTGGATGTGCCATTTCTTTAACAACAAAAGAGCTGGCATACCTGCATCACACGTGGAATTAATATCATTTCCTTTCCCCCTTTTTTGGGGTTTTTTTTGGGTATTTTGGTTTGCCCTTCGTGATTGTGATTGTGACCATGAAGTTTCCTGTTTTTGCACTTTTTATGTACCTTTTGCACCCTCAGCACTCTTCAGATGTATCGCCCTCTAAGGTTTATCTTGACGATATCATGTATGTTTCTTCTTTTTGATTTACTTCACGAGATGGGTATATATGTCATGTGTTCTTCCATTAAAGTTTTAGTTGCGAAAAAGCGCTCGTGTTGTGTCTTCTCTCCTACTTAGTCCTCGTTTTTGGCGCTAAACTTCATCATGAATAAGATTCAACTAGCCCAACTTTCCACCTTACTACTAGTAATTCATCCTCTAACATTAATATCTAACGCCGACTGCGTGAACAGGGCAGGAGGCTAAAACGAAAAATAAAATGTCAGTGGTTTAGCTCTGGTTCAACCTGGTTGTGTTGCGAAAGCGATGCCTGCCTGGTTACCCTTGATTCGTTCCACCGTTTTCGCGTGTCTTATCCAACTCCGTGCTCTCCATAACGACTGATCTCCACTGAGGCATACCCTCAGAACGACACCTCCTCCCCCTGTACTACGCACAACTGGTGAAGCAAAGGCTGGCGACGGCGGCGCCATCCGGCGAAGCGAGCGCCGGTGGCAGCGGCGCCAACTGGCCAAGCGCGGCGGCGGCAGCTGCTGCGGTTGCTGGGCGACAGCTCAAGGCCATTCGTGGAGTCGACGCCACGGCGAAAGTGCGGCCACGCGGAAGAGGCGAAACGGTGGGCGCAGGGTCGCTTTCGCAACAAAACTACACAGGCGAGCTGATTTGTTAAATTTAAGCAGAAAACACTACATGAGGAGCATGGCTCTTGAAACTTTAAGCAGATGTTCAGGAGGGCATGCTATTGGGTGATCCGGTCATGCATGGTTAAGGAAGGGTACAGCGCAAAAAAAAAAACACGGATGAGAAGGCAAGGATGGGCGCAGTCGGCTTCTTCTCCGTGTATAGATGCATCCTTGTATACATGCAGTATAGATGCGACGTAAAGAAGTACGTTCCTTCACGCGTAACCCGGAAAAAAAAATGCAAGAGCGATGAGTTCCACAAAATGTATTTTAAGTAGTTGTCTCGAAGTGTTTCTTTTTGTGTGCCCGGAATTAATGTTAATCAACTGCATAACTTACCGCTTGTACTGGATTCCATTGTTTAAGTGCAGCACCTGGTGTTATGAGTTACTTCTGAATACATGTTATATAACAAAGTCACGCGGTTTCTGTATTTGGCAAATTCAGGTCCTATCCGGGTATAACATGTGGCTGTCATAGAAAGGGATATTTTAATGAAAAGGGTCGACAGCCGATTCTTCCGAGAGCTACCTAAGACCACGGAAGTTTAACAACTTATCAACACTTCAGTCCTTGCCTCGTGCTTCACGTGAATCAAGCCACTTTTCCGCTGGAATCGTTGAAATCAGTGATAACCAGCATTTTCTTAACGCATTAGCTAACTTTATATGAATAGAAAATGTTTGCAACACTCATTGATCATGTTCATGTATTTCTTGTTTGTAGCCACTCCACTCTTGAATACGTCTGGTGCTGAGGGTTTAACACAGATATAAATAAACTTTGACTGGATATTTTTCACCAAGAGGTAAACGAGCCTTTGGTGCCACCTAAAAGAGAGTCATCGGTCGCGGATGCTTTAAAAACCCTCGGCGCTGCGCACCCGCTCCGTTGTGACAGTATTGAAGCCGACGAGCTACGTTCATATTTCTGGCGCCTACCATTTCGGCGCTTCCTTGTGCGTCGTCTTGCCTCTGAAAAATAACCTCTGAAAAGTTAAAAATCCGGAAACCCGCGACAAAAAAAAACTATGGTGTGCCTCCAAATGCGTGAGTGAGCCAACATGCATCTTGTGTCGAAAGGAGTGAATGGGCGCAGAGGAGCCACCATGACGTTTCGGCACGAATGAATTGGCACAGGTGAGACATGAGTGCCAGTAGTAGTAGTAGCGACCAGAAGTCGCTGTTTTTCTCCCCTTCAGCGCCAAGCCAGTCGAGCCAGGTGGTGATGGATAAAGAAAGTGGGGGGTAGGAACCCGACTGCTGAGCAGCCGGGCAATAAAAGAGGCAATGGGCCAGGTCCGCATAGTACAGGGGCAGTTGGGACAGGAAGGGTCTGATCGATAGCGATAGAGAAAGAGGCGAGGCGGGGTGATAACTGTATTAATATGGATGTGCTGAAGAAGGCGAGCCTCCGGCGCCGTGAGCGATGGATGAGGGGGAGGGTAAAGGCATTTGTCTAGGCGGAGCTCGAGGTAGACCTCTTTTATGGTGCGGCGAAGGGTGAGTCTCCCACCGTCCTCCGAGGGCTTGGGCAAGGGGATCAACGGTGCCCGGAAAAGTGTGTCTCGGGCGAGCTGATGGGCCAGCTCATTGCCTTCAATCCCTGAATGCCCAGGGACCCAGCGGAGGAAAGCGATGGAAGGCTGCAATGCGGAGATCGCTCGTTCAACCTCCTGTTGGAGAGAAGGGGTTAGGGTGCGTTTCTGTATGTGGTGTATAGCGGCTTGTGAGTCTGAATAGGCTGTGTACTCTTGGAGAGAGGGAAGGAGGGCAAAGGACTGGAGTGCATGCGCAATGGCGATGACCTCGAGGGACAGTGCATCCGGAGGGTGTAGATACGGCCCGCTGGTGTGGGTTTCAGGAGTGGGGAGGTGGGGATGGTACAGGGCATAGCCGCAGGAACCTTGAGGAGTGTCGTGCCGGCGCCCACATTTCGCTGGCGGGCCTGTCTAAACAAGCGCTGCGCGCTCGCCGACGCTCAAAGCAGGCCCAGACTTTCTCGGACAAGTCGCGACATGCAGCGTGACTCATCCCGACACCGCGGCGCCGACACGGACCCTTCCTCCTCTCCTCCTTTCCGTCGGTGCGAACTCCTCAGACGCTCGCCGGCTCTCGACCATTGGTCTAATTTGAACGGTGGCCAGTGATTGGAGGATTTGAACGGCTGGCTGCCGTAACCGTTTCCAGCGGCTTTAAAAGCGGAGCCGCGCTGAACCCGAGCAGCAGACGGGCTGCAGAAGAGCCATCACGCCGGAGCTACGCTCGCCGCCGGGGGCGCCCTTCTTCTGTGTGCCTGCCCGTGGTGCTCTTGATTCTTGTATCATGTAAAAGCCCTTGTACATACTGTACATAAACGTCCTTTTACTCACCGTCGCCTCGACCGTTTTCTGGCTCGGACACCCAACCCCAACAGGAGCCACGAAGGAGGCATCCGTGTAGGCTACACCCTGGGTATCAAAGAGAGGGGAATGGTGCTGCGCGGCCGCATGACGACGGCCGGCGTGCAGGACGGGGGACATGTTGGTCGGGAGGGGGAGGATACGAAGATTGGGAGCAGGGGTTGGAATAGGAGAGGTAAAAGGGGCGATGTGAATGGGCGAGATACCCGCTTGAGTCAGTGACCACTGACCCTGACGGGTAAGGGAAAGGCGGTGGTGGTGGTGAAAAACATTTATAATGCAATAAATATTTACAGAGAGGTGGCTGGGGTAGGCCCTATTGGCCCTTTCCCCTAACAATACTAGGTGGAGCCCCTATTCCGGGGCCCCATTGGCAAGCAACGCCGCCCGCGTCCGGTGAACCAAGGCCTTTTGGGTCTTTAGGTCCTGACAGCCGAGCAGGGCCGCACCCAGTCCTCTCTGGTGGGGTTGGGGTTGGGGGGGATGGATGGGTTTTATTGACACGCCCAAACCATGTGGAAGGTGTCAGCCACCTCCCCACAGAACTGCCACGTGCCATCAAAGGATGCGTTGAAATGTGTAAGTACCGCCGGGCACAGTACAGTGTTAGTAAGAATTTTGATGAGGAGGCGCTCGTCAGCGCGATCCAGTCCCTTACAAGGGGCCGGGTAGCGCCGGTGCTCCTCCTTGTAGTAATCGGTGATGTGTTTGAATGTAAGGGCCAGATTGTCTGATTGGGAGTAGGTGCCCAAGGACAGGGAGATAGCCCGGGGAGGGAGTGCGCGGGCAAGCTGCGAGTGACGATTTAGAGATAGAAGAGAACGGAGAGGATGAAAGATGCCTGTGGCAAAGGTCTTAGCGGTAGAGGTAGTGATAGGGAGATTTAGAGCTGTTTTGTAGAGGCCTACAAGGGCAGTCTGGAAAGCGTTAAGTTGCGTCTGATTGAAGGAAATGTAGGGTGCAGAGTACAAGACCATGTTGAGGGCCAGCGCGTGGGCAACTCGGCACGCGTGAGCCTCGTGGAGACCTGAGCGCCGAGTGACCACGCGCCGCAGTAGGTGAGTTTCGGAGTGGCAGGTGGCAGCATTCAAAGGAAAGCCAAAAACTTTGCACTGCGTGATGACAGGAATGGGAGAGCCAGAAAGGTGGAAAGGGACGAAGTGGTTGTATGAGCGCTGGTATGAGGAATGGTTGAGAAGGAGAAGCTCAGATTTTTCAGGAGCAGGAGAGAGGAAAGCGGTGGTGAGAAAGGAGTCAGTGAGATCTAGGCCACGTTGCAGGGTGTCCTGTACGTGACCGGGAGAGCCCAACGAACACCACAGAGTGATGTCATCGGCGTAAAATATGTGATGCAGTTCGGGAATTTCAGCTAGCTGAGAGGCGAGAGGGGCTATAGTAAGATTGAAAAGGGTAGGAGAGAGAACAGCACCTTGATGAGTGCCACGGGTGAGGTGGTGGGGGTCGGACAGATGGGTGTCTACTCGAAAGTGAGCCACACGTTTAGAGAGAAATGAAAGGATATAAGAGTATATGCGGGGGCCACAGTCCAGGGAGTCGAGTTGGGAAATGATGTGTCCTGGCAAACACCGTCAAAGGCCTTGCTAACGTCGACAGTCACAAGTGCGTGAATTTGAGTGGGGGTAGGTGACAGAAAGGTGTGCTGGAGAATCAGAAATATGTCTTGTGCACAGACGCGGCGTCGGAAGCCGATGAGAGAATGGGGGAAGAACTCCCTCGCCTCGAGAAAATTAGAGAGGCGAGTCAAGGCCATTCGCTCAAGGGTCTTACCAATGCACGATGTCAGGGAGATTGGGCGGAAGATAGAGAGAGAGGGAGGTTTGCCCGGCTTTGGAATCATAGAAATAAGGAAGGAGGTCCAGGAGCCCGGCAAACAGCCGCTGTTCCAAGCCTCATTTTAGGTATGAAGGAGGAATTTTTAAGGCAAAAGCCTTTAATGCCTCATCGTTGTAAGCAGCAGTTGTCGACAGAAAATGTCACGCTTTTCAATTGGTCGAAACGGCCGTGACGTCACAGTGCGCGAATATCAAACGGGGCCAATTGTACTTTGCCTAGTAACCATGCAAACAATTGAAGGGATCGTATAGTGATGCTCCAAGTGGGACTGAGCTTAGTTAATTGCTTACTTAACCAATTAGCCTAATTAACCTTTCTAGTCAGACCAGATAAGCAAATAAAAACGAGTAGGAAATTGGTCGAGCTCGGGAATCGAACCCCGGTCTTCGGCGTGCGAGACGAGCATGCTATCCACTCCGCCATGCCAGCTTTTTTTTTTCTTTATTGCCTGTCTTTGGCTCATGACATTGCACAACAAAAATACACACAACGCTATATACATACGACACTGTCGTGGTCAGCCAGCACGAGACTGGCTTCGTCAGGTTAAAATTCCCGCAACATACACAACGGCTCTAGGCTTGAGAGCCATTCGGGAGGCTCCGCAGCTGCTTTTTGGATTGCAAGAAACCAGTCCACGCTTTCCCGAAAATAAATTCGGGCCGGTCGTGCGTCTTTGTCACAATGGTAGCCTGCCATTCTGGAGCGCCATATACAGTGGAGGCCCAAGAGCATTATGAGATCAAAAGGTGCCCCATCCTCATTATCAGTGCTTAAATAGCGAATTCCGTGCGCGTCAAGTGGTAGCTCTTTCTTTATGGTCCTTTGTAACACGTCCCAAAAATAAACCCCTTCCCAGCAATGCAAAAAAACATGGTCTATTGTTTCAGGCTGTTTACAAATTAAGCAGTTCGATCCCCACGGTAAAAAGAAATCCTTTCCCTCTAGAAACTTTTTAACTGGTAACGTCCCGGTGTGTAACTTAAAAAAGAAAGTCTTTACTCCTGGTGGCACCTGCATTTTCTTCACCCTTTTTAAAACATCCCCTCCCGGACCTCCACTGTACAAGGCCCTGTACATGGGCTCTGGGAAAACAATATCACGAAGATCATTGTACAACTTTTTCCTTTTGGTTTTCCACAAATAATCGGTGGAAAAACGTGCCAAAAGAAACCGAACGCTTGCTACAATCTCTTTGCAGTAACCAAAAGTTCCACCAGAGAGCTCTTCTGTGGATACCACAAACTCCGGCAGCAATCGCCGCAGCTTCACTTGGCACACGGTGCGCAAGAACGCGTCTGTGACGTCGCGAAAAAACAAAAAACGGTTCACCAGCTGCCTTAAAAAGAGGTGCCCTAGCCCTAGCCCCCCGTCTTTTACCCGCCGGAACAGGTTCGTTCTGCTACAACGTTCCCATTCGGACGCCCATATGAAAACTGCAAAAATCCTGTGTAGCTTCTGAACGTTCACACGCGAGCAATGCAAAACCTGCATCACATACCAGAGTTTTCTAATAAAAAAAAGATTGCAGACTGTAGCTCTGGCGAAAATTGAAAGGTTGGTGCCTGTCCATTTCCCAGCTCGGTCACGTGCGTCTTTAGTTTGCTCTTTCCAATAGTCCTCGCTATAGCGATAAGCATCGAGCGGAACGCCCAAATATTTGCCCGGGGTCGTCGCTCACGGTACGTTGGCGAAATGGTCCGGGTGGGATGGCCACCATCCATGCCAGAGCCCAAGGCACTTGGACCAGTTAACCCCGCTACCTGTGACTTCGCTGAACGCGCGTACACACCCGACAGCTTCACTTATGCTCCCCTGATCAACCGTAAATACTGCAACGTCATCTGCATAGGCCAGCAGCTTAACTTCAGCTGCTTGTAACCTAAAGCCATTAATACTATTGTTTTCTATGATTTTCATGCACAGCGTTTCGATTAAATACAAAACAAGAGAGGGCTGAGGGGGCAGCCCTGACGCACCGAACGCTGCACGCTAATGGGGGCCCCCAGACTCTTGTTAACAATCAGCCTCGTCGTGCAGTTTCGATACGCCAGGGCTACACCCTTACGGATAACTGAACCGACGTTCACATGGTCTAAAACGGCAAACAAAATTTCATGAGAAACACAATCAAATGCCTTTTCAAGATCAATCTGAAGCATCGCTACTCGCCCATTGATGTCATCACAGCTTTCAAGCACACTGCGCGCTTTGTGAATGTTGGAAAAAATTGAGCGCCCTTTGATTCCACATGTCTGGTGGGGTCCAACAATATCCGATATCACTGTCTGCAGTCTACGCGCCAAACCATCGAGCTGGCATGGCGGGGCAAAATTCTCCGCCATGCCAGCTCGATGGTTTGGAATGAACTAAGGCGCGTCTAGTGAATACGGTGTCTTCGCTCACTCTCATCCTCCTCCCTTCCCTTCCGGTGATGTTTAGGTTTCTACCGAGATATGAGAGAGATACATTTCCTTTCCTTAAATACAATTTTCATTTCCTCCATTACGGGCCCTCTTTGTCTTCTTTCACTCCCACTTCCTCCCTTCCTGTACGGTGCTGTTCAGGTGTCCACCGAGATGACACAATTTCTGCGCCATTTCTTTTCCTCAAAGAGGAAGCTGTCACTTGGAGACAATTACAAACAGGCTCTTTCCCAAACCTACATATACTAAACAAAATGCACCCTACGATATACACGAACAAATGTCCCTGGTGCGACGAAAAACCTACACTATACCACATCACATGGGCCTGCCAAAACATAGACGTGGTCCCCAAAATACAAAACCCGAGTGCGGAGCAGTGGGAGACTCTGCTGTCCAGCGACCGCTGCGAAGACCAACAAGGTCTGGTACAGCGAGCTCAACGGGCGGCAGTGGCCAGCGGAGCCCTGGACTGAGGGCAACCGACCACTGGTTAGAGGCGGACGACTTCGACAGAGAAGGCTCCTGGGGGTAGAACCAAGACGTCTCTGAAGAAGCCCCCAAACCGCAGAAGAACCATTACTGTAAATAAAGTTTTCCCTTCCTTCCTCAAAAAGCGTTGCGTTCAAAGGGCAAGGCATCGCGCCGAACAGGTGGTGGCGTTCCGTGGACTCCCTGCCAGCGCTACAACACGCTGTCGCGTTCCACAGCTAAAGGCGAAGCTTAAGCGTCATTAATAAGCACTTAATTAGTATTCAGGCATTAATCAGTAATTAACCATAATTAGTAATTTGTCATCACAGTAATTAATACTCAATTATATGTGACGCCACCAGTTGCACTGAAGCAGTCAAAGTTGTGCGGAAAACACTTTCGCCTCTACGCACTTTAGATAGGCAAAGTGCCCCCTGAATTTTTTTGGCGCAGTCAGGAAGGTTGCGAAGTGTGGTATATGTAATGGCATCCTCACCGGGAGCCGAGCGTGTAGCATTAGCAGCCAGAGCCGATTCGAGCTCTCGGAGAGTGAAGGAGTGGTCCAGATCGGGGTTAGGTTTCACCACCACCACCCGAGTACATCGGCTAGGAGGGTGCCAGAGGGGGAGTGAGGTAGAGAGAGGGGAGCTGATCGAAAATAAGTGGATGGATGGAAACAACTTTATTACACACACAAAAAAATCTTCCAGGGTGGTCCCCTACTGGTCCAGGAGTCCACGGGCTTGTGCTTCACGTAAAGCCCGATCCACCAGCCATTTCTGGCCGGCGGGCTGAGCGGTCCGTAAAGGAGCCTCCCAGGAAGAATGAGTGGGATTGGGAATGGGGGGTACTGCCTTTGGGGAAGGACATTCCCAAAGGTAGTGGAAAAGTGTGGATTTGGGCACGCCACAGGTGTTACAATCAGGAGGAAAGGTGGGGTGAAAGCATGAGAGACGGTGGGGTGAAATAAAGCAGCCTGTCTGTAACTGCCGCCATGTGGCGCTGGATAAGGGCGACAAGGGTTTAAAGATAACAATGGTAATGTAAATAAATCTGCAGTGGAAGTTACCAAAAAGCGATTGGAGGATTGGTGGCTGAAAAGCAGAGATGTGGCATAAGGTTAGAATTGTAGGAAACTGTAGGTAAAGAAGATGGCGATTCTTAATGAGAATTGCCAACACAGTAAACAAAAAAATAATAAAGAAAGAAAAGCTGAGCATGGTGGAAATTGTCACCACCCCGTTTCAAAGGGGGCGCTCCTATCCATCCATCCACCCACCCACCCACCCACCCATCCATCCATCCATCCATCCATCCATCCATCCATCCATCCATCCATCCATCCACCCATCCACCCATCCACCCATCCATCCACCCATCCACCCATCCACCCATCCATCCATCCATCCATCCATCCATCCATCCATCCATCCATCCATCCATCCATCCATCCATCCATCCATCCATCCATCCATCCATCCATCCAAGGGACTGTGGGGTGGTGGCATTGTCATGCGGCTGAATTTGTAAAATGTGGTGATTTGGCGATGTGTAGAGAGGACTGATGGGGCTTCTTGCGCAGGGTTGGGTGCCTGATCCTCCGGGGTCCGGGAGGAGAGTTCTCGGGCCAGCGTATGAACGCGCTCATTACCGGGGATCGAGGCATGCCCAGGGACCCACGACAGAGTAACCGTTCGGTCGAGAGAGGTGGCCGTGTTAAGAATACGGTGTGTTGCCGGAGTCGCCACGCCCTTTAGGTAGTGGCGGTACGCGGCCTGTGAATCTGTGCAAATTTCGGTTATGTTTTTGTCAATGATGGAGTGGGCCAGAGCAAGTGCGATGGCGGCTCCTTCCGCCTCTGCAGGCGAATTAGTTCGGATAGTGGCGGCGGCCCCCACTGTGCCGTCTTCATAGGCTGCGACTGCCGTGAAATATCCTGCTTTAGAATTTTGTGCCGCGTGGACATAAGGGATATCGGAGCGGTTGCTGTATGTTTTGGTGTTATAGCTCGCTCGTGCCTGCCGCCTACTGTGATGTAGACTAGCACTCATATTGCGCGGTAGGGGCTTCTGATATATGTGATCCTGCGTGCTCAGAGAAATCATGTAAGGTGTAGGACTTGTTGGGGTGGGAATTGGTGGATTGAGACGTAGCTGTCGCAGTAGGTATTGTCCTGTTTCCGTGCGACTCAGGCGGGCTAATTGGTTGGTGCGTTGAGCCTCTATTAATTCGATCACTGTATTGTGGGTACCAGTGGCCAGGAGACGTTTCGTGTTAACCGTCCGTGGAAGACGTAAGGCAGAGGTGACAGCCGTGCGTATTAGGATGTCTGCCTGTTGTGTTTGCCGCTGAGTAAGCATGTGGTAAGGAAGGGGGTAGGTAATGCGGCTAATGATTAGTGCATTTGTCATATTGAGGGTCTCGCGTTCAGGCAGCCCATGACTGCGTGCTGCCACCCGCCTGATAAGTGCAGCGACCTGTTTGGTCTGTCTCTGCAAGAGCTGAAGGGTAGCGATTGCATCGAGTGTGTTGTTAATGAGAAGGCCGAGAATCCACCTGAGGCGCAATGGGCACTGGATTCTCGTACATGTGCAGTTCAATCGGGGGGTCACTGGGGAGGTGTTTCAGCTGCAGGAGTTCCGATTTATTTGCAGAGCAACGGAGGCCTGTGTCTGCTAAATGAGTGGTGGTGATGTCTATGGCAGAGTGCGGGATATCCTGGGCTGTTCCAAGGGATCCTCCCGTTGTCCAGAGGGTTATATCATCTGCGTATATGGCTGTGTGGAGCCCTGGGACAGCAGCAAGGGCCTTTGCCAGTGGCGCTAGGGCAATGTTAAAGAGTAAAGGTGATCCGCCCCTTGTGTGGTTCCCCGGTTAGGCAGGGGGAAAGGCTGGAAGGCAATATCCCCAAGGTGGAGGTCTGCCGTGCGCCCCTGAAGGAAGGCCCGAATATATTGCCATATGCGGGTGCCACACCCCGTGGTGGCTAATGTCGTGAGGATATGATCATGGCTTATTGTGTCGAACGCCTTATGCATATCTGCCGCCACGGTGGTTTAGTGGCTATGGTGCTCGGCTGCTGGCCCGAAAGACGCGGGTTCGATCCCGGCCGCGGCGGCTGAATTTCTTTGGAGGAGAAATTCGAGGCCCGTGTACTGTGCGATGTCAGTGCACGTTAAAGAACCCCAGGTGGTCGAAATTTCCGGAGCCCTCCACTACGGCGTCTCTCATAGCCTTAGTCGCTTTGGGACGTTAAACCCCATAAACCAACCAACCAACCTTATGGATATCTAGGGCCAGTATGGCTCGCGTAGAGGCTGTACGACGCTTAGTGCAAAAGAGCGACTCTTTAAGCGCGACAAGTACGCCTTGCGCCGAGATGTTTGGGCGGAAGCCGAATTGAACGTTTGAGAGAAAGCCTGTTATTTCTATGAATGGCTGCAGGCGATTGAGAATGACATGCTCGAAGAGCTTGCCGACACAGCTCGTTAAGGAGAAGGGGTGCAAATTTCGAAGAGTGAGGGCTTTGCCCGGTTTGCGTATAAATCGCATGCTGGCATGGGTCCAGGCTGATGGGAGCGTCCCAGCTTGTTGTAGTTATTAAAGAGCTCCGTGAGTTCCTGGAGGGAGACATCATCCAGATTGAGTAGTGTCTTGTACGTTATGCCATCCGGCCCCGGCGCCGTAGAGCGGTGAATACTAAAGAGTGCTCGACGGACTTCGTTTCAGGTGATGTCGGCATCAAGTTCTGGGTTAGGTGGAGGTAGATTGGGTGGATCGGCCGACTGAAGAGATGTGGGTATATGTGTCCCGTAGTTGGCCAATTACGTCGGTGCCCTTTTGGAGCTCTAGTTGTATTAGGCATTGTGTGTTTACTTGTGTTTGAGATTTAGTGGTTGTCGGATTCAAGAGAGCGCGTAGGAGTGTGAGGATCTGTGAGATTGCAGGTCTTATTTTAAACAAACACAAAAGTACAAACGATAAAGGAGGCGGATTTTATCGGAAAGGAAACCAATTTCAATATGAGCGAGAAAAAAGGAAAGGAACAAGAGAACAACGCAACAACACACGGGAAAAACACACGGGGAAACAGAACAAGGTGCTTACGAAAAATGCAGAAAAAAGAGTCAAAGAGGAAAGTCACACTACTTGTCTTATTCGAGCAACGAGCGGAGAGGACTGGCTGGGTGTCGGGCAGTCAAGGAGTCTCTTGGCGTTCCAACGTCGATGCAACGCTATCGCAGCGTCAGCGTTCGTGGGCTCCCGGCACGGTTCCCAGGTCTGGTATCCCGGAAAAAGGTCACGTAGGCGCCAGAGGCGGCCTGTGTGGAGCAGCTGACGGATGGAGAGAGAAGAGTGGCGCCTGGGCCTGGTGGTTGAGGTCTCGACGATGGATGTCCAGGTCTGGTGGCCCGGACGTCTGCGGCTGAGGCCCAAGCCCGGAACTCGGGGAGCCAGCAGAACTCGTCCACGTCCGTCGCCCACCGCGCTCTTCTCTTCTCTGCCACGTAATCCTCTTCGACCTGCCCCGCGTTCCCCTCCGCACGCGCTCCTCGTGCTTTGTCTTCTACTCCTCACGAACGCCGCTTGGTGGCGCTATCTCCTTACAGAAGGCCCCCTCTTCGGAAGTTTTTTCCAAGGGAAAGAACTCAACTTCAGGAGAGCGACACCAGACGCGTTCGACGATCGCAACACAGAACATCGCACCACAGCGCGCACCCTACACACCACACACAAAACGACGGTCGTCAATGTTCGAAGCGTTCACAGACATTCGCACACACAGCACAGAGAGCACATGGAAAGTCAACGTGAAGCGTCCATAGAGGGCGAAGAAACACGGAAAGCATAAAAAGTAAGTAGCCGACACCCAAAAACAAACATGAACAAACACAGACAATGCCAACAAGAACGGGTGTGGGCTACATTCTTCCGTATTCCATTCTTCACATCAAACCACTTCACCGTCGCGAGAACTCTTTCAACTAGTACTTCCGTTTTCCTTTGTGAAACCGGTTTCTCCAAACCGACCTCGGTCTCCACCATGGTTTTAAATGTCCCCGTCCTACGATGTTATACACTCTGTGCCGGCCGTTGTCCGCCGGCACCGATGGAACAACGGCGTCATTTACTTTGTTCTCCCTTTCCTTTGACACAGTCGGTTGACACTTAGCACACGATCTGACATAACTCTTAATGTCAGCCTGTACACCGGGCCAGTAAAACTCACTGAGCACCCTAGCTATTGTTTGCCGTATTCCATGATGGCCGGATACTGCACTCTTATGCGCCAACTGAAGAACTTGTGTGCGTAAGCCCTTCGGTACCACCGCTTGCTCAACGACTTGGCCGGGACACACTTGGTACGTCCGGAAAAGAACACCGTCATCTGTATCAAAGGAGTGGGCGGTCTGTCCCTTGCCATGAAATATTTGCCCCAACTTCCTGCGACACACCTCTAAGGTCGGGTCTTCTTCCTGTTTGAGGCGAAACTCCGGCCGTGACAAGTGGAGTGTGTTCAGAGTGGGGCTTTTACTACTCTCTGAAACCTTTGCTGTCACCATAAGGGAAGGAACATCGACCGCACCCGTCATGGCAAGGGAAACTGCCTGATCAGTTAGAAGTGGCGGGTCAACCGAGAATAGAGGTTTAGCGCCAGGGACATTGCCTATTATGATGTCGTATAGGGGTGTAGACAAGCACCGCGCGATGGCCTTACCCGAAAATTACGGTGAGGAAATCACCACCTCCGCTTCCGGAACTTCTACACGGGTCCCATTGGCCAAGAATAATGTAGCCTGCTTCCCTGTAAGTGCCGCTGCCGGTACAAGCGACTCACGCACAACAATGCCGGTGCTGCCCGTATCCCGTAATACCGAACCAGGCTGGCCGAACACCTCACCGTGCGGCACGGGCATAGCAGTTTCCGCCGGGTTGGAAGGACAGACCATCTCCCCCAACTGACCCTCTACGCGCGTTACCTCTGCAGGGTTATCGGGATGTGAATATCGAGGTGTCATGCAACAGGCGGACTCCTCACGATCTCCTGGTCTCTTAGCTTTGCATGACTGGGCATCATTTCCTACCTCGCGGCACCAGGTGCAATACAATTGCTTCGGCTTTGACCGACAATCCGACGCCTTGTGCCCAGTCTTCTCGCAAAGAAAACATCGAAGGCGGGATTGTGAACGTTAAACCTCGTCCTTGGCTTTATTCATCGTATGCTCCCCCTGTTCTTTGAAGAACAACAAGTTATCTTGCCGCTGTGCTTCGAGAAAATGATCGGCAGCCTCCGCCAGCTTGGTAACTGTCTTGCCCTCCCGCTCACGTAAGAAAAGGGCTAAACGAGAATGACAGTTGTTCAGAAATTGTTCGCTCACGACCATCTCGCGAACCACCTCAAAAGTGCGGCCTTCTCCCCGCATCTCGACCCAACGGTCAAAGAAGCTAAACAACCTGGCAGCATATTGTCGCGAGTGGAAGAAAAAGACGAGTAGCGATTGCGGCGCGCCGACGACGACGTTGCTGCTGGTGGACCTGCCTGTTTTGTTCTGTGCTCTCTGTCTTCACCCGCCCGCGCCGACCCGCGGGCTACTGAGGAGAAAAAGGTACGGGCGTTGATGAGGGGTGTCCGGAATGACATCTTTGGAGGCCTCATACGCAATCCTCCGACCACAGTAGCCGGATTTGTCGCCGAAGCTACAAATATCGAGCACGCATTGGCGACAAGAACCAGTCACTTTCAGAGACTGAGCGCCCTTCCTGCCGTCTCAAGTCTTGCCTCGTCTGGCCTGGGCGGAGTTGGTCTAGCCGATGTTCGAGAAATAATTCGCGACGTCATCCGCGAGCAGCTGAAAAAGCTCTTCCCTTCTCCTGAGCAGCCCGCCTCTGTCTCCATCGCGTCGGCCGTTCGCGAGGAACTGCGACACACGCTGGCGCCACAAGACGTCCCAATTGTAGCTGCAGCCGACCCACCAACTCTGAGCTACGCCGCCGCAGTTCGTCGTCCGCCTCCCGCCCATCGCCAAGTCCAGAGCGCTCCCGATTCTGGCCTTCAACGCCGCGAGTTCCTGCACCCGTCTGATGCCCGCCTGGGACCGCCGAGACGCAGGAAGACCGACATCTGGAGGACTGCGGACCGGCGACCATTGTGTTTTCACTGCGGTGAGCCTGACCACATGTATCGCTCCTGTCCATACCGCGAGCTTGGCCTAAGGGGTTTTAACCGGGCTGATCCGTGCCCCCGCTACGGTGAACAGCCCCGCGACATACAAGACTACCTTCGACGTTCTCCATCACCGGTTATAGCTTCTCCTCGCACCTCCCGGTCGCCGCCACCTCGCCGCCCACCATCCCCTTCTCGCGGGTCTCGCCGTGAGAGCCTTTCGCCACTTCGGGAAAACTGAGTACGGCGACGCCTGGAGGTGGCGTCGCCGGAGTCGCACGAAGTAAAGAACCTCCGCCTACGTTGGAATGTCCCAGCTCGACCGATGGCATCCTTGGAAGCGCGAATCGTTTTGTAACCTCTAGCAATGTGCACATTCTGATCGACGGACGCGACGTAACGGCGCTTGTGGACACCGGCGCCGATTACTCGGTCTTCAGCGGAAGTTTCTCTCGGCGTCTTCGCAAGGTTACCACCCAGTGGGACGGACCGCCCATACGTACCGCGGGAGGCCCGATCAAAACGCACGACAGAATTTTTTGTCGCGTATCTGTCGCGCGACAAAATTTTGTGTCGCGCGACAAGCTCTCTTGTAGTGCATTGTGTCGTGCGACAGGGGCTCGTGTCGTGGGTTCTTTCTCGCGACAAAAGTGTTTGTAGTGGGTTCTGTCGCACGACAGCCATCATTCCTGTATTTTGTAGTGTGCAGAAGGTGCCTGTCGCAGGATTTGTCGCGCGACAGGTTTCTGTCGTAGGTGGTGTCGTGCTTCAGGGAGAGTCGTGCCGCGCGACAGGGCCTGCGTGCCTCGACAGAGTTGCCTGTCGCGGGTTCAGTCGCGCGACACTACAGCCTGTCGAGGTATCTGTCTTGCGACAGATACCTGTCGTGGGTCTGTCTTGCGACAGATACCTGTCGTGGGTTCTGTCTTGGGACAAATATCTGTCGTGGGTTCTGTCTTGGGACAAATATCTGTCGAGGCAAGTGTCGTGTTAGAGGTTGCAGTCGATGGTAATTGTGGTTTTCTACAGAAATCTCGAATTTCTGTAGCGCCATCGTGGGATAGTGATAGGCGGACATTCACCAATTTCGTGTTAAATCGCTTGCACTTTGGCGAGCCACGAAGACGATGCGACTTGCTTTGATCGATTGGCGACGATCATCGAGGGAATTAAATGAAGTGTTAATTCACAAACGCGACTCGAGTTTGCAACTCGCTTCCCTACCTAGCTACCGGCCGCACGAAAATTGGCGGGGATGAGAGGCGCCGCTCGCAATCAATCTTCCCTTCAGTTCGCACATGACAGTGTGAGCGAAAGAAGATGCATGCTCAAGAGAAAGCATATGCACCAGCGAGAATGCTAGCGGTGCCTGTGAATGAGGCAGTGCTTGCGGTAGTGGCATGCTGCGAGCCACGCGAGCGTCTTCATTCCATCCGGCGCGAGCATGACGAATAGCGCTACTGAAGGTCAGTGTACTCGTGGCTGCTGTGACCTGTGCGTCTCGCAACATACTGTACCCACTACCACATGCGGAGAAAAGGCTAAGGTCACATATACGCGTCGCTTAACGTCACGTAATGAGAGTAACCTGATGGCGAAAAAGCTGGAAGATTACTCGCAGTAATCGTCCTGCTATCACAAAGGCAGCATGTATGTTACGCACGCATGACCTGTTGCCTGTATAAATGATCAAGGCGACTCCCATATCAAGTTTCCACGTTTCAGTTTTTAGCCGCGCATGCTGCAAGATCATCATAAAATATGAAAAAAAAAATATATATATTCTTACGTACGACTTCGTTCATTGCTTCCATTGAAAATTTCATGACAGTGACACAACCATCTCGCTAAATATAGAGAACAGCGTACGAATCCTAAGGCCCAGTACAGCCTTGAGCGTGTTTGAACACGGACGCCTAGAAAGGGCGCGCGCGTGGACCGTTGCGTCGCGCCTGCGCTGTAATTTCCCGGAGGAGCAAGAACCCGAATATTTGCCAGTCGACGTGGCGTTACCCCGCGACGCCAAGGATTGGGTGGCGAGCTCTGCGACATGAAGTCGCGCCGCAAGAATTCGGTCAGTGAGTGACTTCCCCATGAGGATGTATTAGTTCGGGGCTCCCCCTCCGTGACCAAGGGGCTTAATTAACTCGCGCGAACTCTGTGACTCCCTACTGTAAACGTGCGTTTAATGTCCATTCACACTCGCAATAGCAAAGGCCATGCGGCCAGCAGTCGCTTGCGATCGGGCAGCAGCTCCACGACACTTCCTCACACCTACAAGAGTGACCTGCAGCTCGCCTGCTCGTTTGATTCTCACGTGAAATGAGAAGTATTGGCACTGACGTCAGTCGATCGCGCGCTTTGGTTCAGTCTCCTGCGCCCTCGCGCCTCGTCCTCTAGAGTGTTCTGGTCCCTCACGCTCGGTCCACTAAAGTGTTCTGGTCCCTCGCTATTAACAGTGTGCTACGACAACCTGAGCGAAGAGTAGAATGTCGGGGCGGTTTTGACGTGCGCCACTGCCATGCAAGCGTAAGGGCGCTCTTCTCGGGACCGGCCTGCCAGCCTGGAAGCCGGCGTCAGAAAAATTCACTGGTATTGTTTGTTCACGTCCATTTACTAAGCTCTGGGATAGAGTATCGTTAGCCAATATCGAGTTGTTGGTAGAAGCGATAACAGCAAAACAAATTTTCTCCCACAGCCGCTTCTGCTGCCCATTGCAGCTCGCCTGGCTTCTGCTAGCTCTGCTCCTGAAGGGGTCGCGGAAACCGAGCTTATTTCACTATGACGCGGGGCTCACAGTAAAACGGTGGCGAGGGTAGCACCTCAGTGCTAGCCAGTTCCGAATCGCACTCAGCTTAGGCGTCGATGTGCAATCGGCTAAGCTTAGCGACGACAAGGGTAGCTAGAGAGCAGCGCGCAGTTCGTCGGCCGGCGCGCCCGTGGGCGGCGTCGTTGCCGAAAGCTCGGCTCGCTCAATGATTGGCTCAGTAGCTCGCGAACTGAGCAGGCAAGGCTGGAAAATCGAGCAGCGAGCGTCTGTCCTGCGACTGAGCGAGACTTTATTCTCACGTTTGCATGCAGCATAGGTGAACACATTTAGCACACATATATGCATCGAATATCTGCTGCCTTACAGCGTTTATTAAGCTCGTCCTCGACGTCACCGTTAGCGCGGAAACCGCGCATATCTTTATTTCACTACGAGACATGGTTCACAGTACAACGTACAGTGAAGAGAGTAGCACCTCAGCGCTAGCCAGTTCGAAAGCACTCTCAGCTCTGGCACCTGCCAGGCTTAGCGACGAATACGACATCCAGGGAGCAGTGCAAACTTGTCGCCCGGCGCGCTCGCGGGCAGTGTCATTTCTGAAAGCTCAGCTCCCGCAATGCTCAGCAGCCAGCGACTTGAGCTCGCAAGGCTGGAAAACTGAGCAGCTAGCGGCTGGACTGCGACTGAGGCCACGTTTGCAGCACAGGTAAACAACTTTTAGCTCACATATACGCTTGGGATACCGGCTTCGTTGCGGCCACCTTAAGGTGATTCTTACGCTCGTCATCGAGGCCATCGTCACCGCTCGTGACGCACTGGCTGAGAACTACAATTCGAGTGCGTGCTAAAACAAGCTGCTCGTATTTCGCGGAACAATCTGAACTCGAAAACACAGTTGCTTCTATCGGCTTCCATGTGGGCTCTAGCTCAATTGTGAAAGTACACGCGAGCAAGACGCAGCGAGTGCGAGCCGCTGTTGCATATCAGCTAAAGTGTGACGCAACTATCGGCGTAGTTTCGCAAAGCAGTTGATATCAAAGTTATCCGCTTGTACGGGTCACAGTTAAGCCCTTAGTTTCGTGTAAATCTCCGTCGAGCATGCCCGCGTCAGTCAAAGTAATGCATCGCAGCTGCTCTCAGTCCTACCGCTCACGTCCAACATATCCTTGATATGCACCAGCTTGAGGTACGGTGCATTTCTTTGCCCGTTTTGTCGCAATTAAGAGATTTTAGCTGGCAGCAAACGAAATTTCATTCCGTCAACAGCGTCGTCTGCGCCGTCGTCTGCTCCGTCGTCTGCTAGAACATCCGGGGCACCCTGGGTGATGGGATCACAGGATCGCAGTTTCTACAAAAGTATTTAAAAGCGCTTTAGTGTTCGCACTTAATAAAAAAATAAATTGAGAAAAATTGAAATATTTTTCTTCTGAACATAATTTAAATATTAGTAGTAAAAAAGCGCATTTGAGTTGCAGTTTTTCAATGACGCAAAAACAAGGGCAAAGCCGCTGGCGCCATGTCAGTGCGTGCGTTGCCTCACGTTTTGTGTTATTTGGATTTTCATGGCATTGTTTGAGTGCTTGTGCGGCGGACATGTGTGAAGAACAGAAGTGTGTTTTGGAAGCCAACGACGAGTATTACGCCCAGTCAACATCGGTGAGTTTGGACGGGCAAAGCCATGAAGAAAGGCAGCGCTACGACGTCTTGTCATCTGGAAAGGCAATGAAGACGACGGCGCGGTTTTACTAAGCCTGGATGAGCTGCATGATTGGTGAGTACCGTCACCGCTTCTCTATTACTGATCTGTATTCACACGCGTTATTAGTGTGCGGCTATATAGGGATGGCAGTGGAGGCAGTCTGCGTGCGGTTGCCTCAGCTATAATGCGTTGCCTGAAAAGAACGGACGGCAATTTCCTCGCTGGCGTCCCAGAACCCTCCTCGCAGCGCCGCCCGTCCTCCTCCTGTTTTTCTCCATTCTCCTCTTTTTTTCTTTCACGGCTGTTGCGCTCTTCGGTCTATTCCTCCGGCGAGTCTGCCTCCGCGCACCGCCGCCGCGAATCTGCGCGTCTTCTGGACCGCGGCCTGGTCAGCGCGCCTCTCAATGTGCTGACGCATGAACACGTAGGTGGTGGCGGAAACGTTTATTGCCAATGATGTAAATCGTAGGGGCGCCTGGTTTGCCGCAAAAGTTTGCATGATGACGAGAATTGGTCTGGGTATCGGGCATGCAGCAGTATTGGGTATTAGAGCAGTCCGGGTTTGTAGTTGTCGCCAATGTGCAGCCTGCGCTATGGTGAGGGACGGAGCGGGGGGTGCGTATTCCCTTCGTTTGTCTCGGTAATACGAGAGAATATCACGGAAGAAGACCAGGTAGTGCGCGAGCCGGCCGCCCTAGAAGCTCGCC
Organism: Amblyomma mixtum; assembly: GCF_055824585.1. NCBI lineage: Eukaryota > Metazoa > Arthropoda > Arachnida > Ixodida > Ixodidae > Amblyomma > Amblyomma mixtum. The sequence continues at coordinate 70,300,765 of NC_143019.1, forward strand.
AGGAGCAGAACAGCTGTGAAAGAAAATACGAGCAGAATCGCAATCCTTTAATGTCTCATACTGTCGTGAGCAGGGAATGCTAGCAAGTGCGTTCGAGTTCCGGCGAAGAAAAAAAAACACTTGAGACTGGGAATCGAACCAGGGCGTTTGGCACTTCAAAGGTAGTCGCTGCCATTGCGCAACGAACACGGTTTGAGCAAGAGTAAAGGCAGATCTAGTGAGCGCGCGGGTTTCGTGAGTGAAATAAAACAAATGAAAAAATTGCGCGTATGAAAAGAAACAAAAATATAAGAAATTAGATCATAAAACACGAAACATATTAGAGAAAAGGCACATCTAGTGAACGCACGGGTTTCGTGAGTGAAAGAAAACAAATAAAAAATGCAAATATGAAAAGAAACAAAATAATAAAGAAATTAAACTATAAAACATGAAAAATATTAAAGAACACAGACCGCGTGGTCCAGAAAACGCGCAGATTCGCGGCGGCGGTGCGCGGAGGCAGACTCGCCGGAGGAATAGACCGAAGAGCGCAACAGCCGTGAAAGAAAAAAAGAGAACGGAGAAAAACAGGAGGAGGAGGGGCGGCGCTGCGAGGAGGGTTCTGGGACGCCAGTGAGGAAATTGCCATTATTTTGAAGACAGTGATCGCATGTGGAAGGCTGGCGCATATGTACTAGTCATTTGTAAACCTTTTATCTGTGCTTCCCCATTGGAACAGAATTTGGCAATATTATGTCAGTTAGGTCGTTCTTGTGTCTTCCCTGAACTGTAGGCGTCCATGCTTCCTCTCCTTCAGGGCACTGAACTGTTGGGGATGCGACTGCACACTTATTTGGGATTTCAAGCTTTTTGCTGTATGCCTCCCTTATGCGGCCCGCTTTCAGGTCGTTCGCAATTGGTGATGGTTTGTTATTCATTTTCACTTTCTCTTATTTATTCTTGGTTGACTGCCGGCAGCAGTTCTCCGCGCTCGGAACTGTTCCCAGGCACGGAACCCTACCCACAGACCTCCCTGCACCTCACTCACCAGTGTTCTTCGGTATTTTTTTTTGCTCTTGCCCCTACTTGCATTACCACTCGACAAATGTTTTGCTGTTTTTATTTGTGTGGAATTTGTTAAATGCACTACTAATTTTCGTATCATGCTCAGTTGTGACGTGAGATATCGGGCTCCTTGGTATTGAATGCATGTCTTTTGCATTTTCTCTTCTCATTTATGCAAGGTAAACTGGTCGACTGGGTGCTATGTTCAATTTAAGAATACATTAGACGCTGGTGCAAGGCACCCTAATAGTAATTAACTAAAGCCTGCGCATGCTATATTCGAATAGTTGGGCTCTTTTCATCATGCATAAGAATAAAGCGGTATTCCAGCCAGCTCATCTTTCAATGTGGTTATGACAGTCATGTAAATGTACTCAAAGAATGTGTATGGGTGTTTCACATACAATCTCCTTATTTATTTTGTCATGGGCCACCTCATTGCTTTTTGTGTTCCTATATTAATACCTCATTTTAGTTTCTGAAGCAGTCGACAGTTTGTTTTGTCGTCATTCATGACATTGTCACTGGCACTGACAGCTGTTGGTCGGGACGTATTTATCTGCAGTTGCCAGCTGCCAGCATCTGCTGGGCCATGCGTGCTTCCTGCCTTCAGCTGTGCCATCCCTCCAAGCCATTCATGGTAATTATCTTTTTCAGTTACGCATACCTTACCTGCCTGTTTTGAAAAATATTTTCAACATAGGCTCACTGCTGTGTTTTAAAATGCATGCAGAACTCTACATGCACTTTACAGCAGTACCTCAGCTTATTACATGAACTGCAAATTTGTACGAAATATAGCCGCTCATGTAGCTCTTGACACTGCGCTGTTATTATAAAGTTGAGCCTGCTTCAGGTGCAGTGACTATTCCACACCTGTTGCCTTTTATGCATGTGTGTCCTCTAAAAGGGCCAAAATGTTCGTTTATCTTTTAAAAACGTGCTGTACAATAATACTTTAATGGTATTTCTTGCTTGTACACTGAAATGTCAGTCAGTAAAGTAACATTGTATGATGACACCAAATCTTGCGTGGCATAGCATCCTTGCAGTGTACTTGGCAAGCTCCTGTCAGCGCAGATGTATTGCTGGTTTATTGCTGTGGCATGTGGTTATACTGTACAGTTTGTACCTCTACGTTCTTGAAAGTATCCTTGAAAAATTTAAAATTGGTTTTTGAGCCAAGGAAGTGACAGAGTAACTGTCTCACATCTTGATAGGCACCTGAACAATGATGCAAGGGAAGGGATAAAGGAGGGAGTTAAAGAAGAAAAGAGGTGCCGTAGCAGAGGGCTGCAGAATAATTTTGGCCACCTGGTGATCTTTATCCTGCACTGACATCAAACAGCATGCAGCTTAGCCTGTGTTCACTTGGGCCTGCATAAAAAAAAACGAGCAGTCCTTCTTAGAACTAACATTTCATTGCACCAGCTACTTTGTAGCTTTGACTGCAGTGACCTGAAATCAACTGTTGTTTACTTTGCACAACCCACATACCCTGAACAAGATGTGATGATGCTAGACGAGGTGACCCTCTCTGCATAGCAGCAGGTTGGTTCAGGAAATGCGAAGACTCATGGAGAACCGCTCAGTTATATTTGATTTCATGTTATTGTAGTATTAATGGTGAGTTGTAGTATAAGTGATGAATTCTTGCAAATGATTGAGGACATCAATACTCAGTGTGAAAATGAGAGCTAAATCAATACTTAATAATCAGGAAAGAGGCCTTTTTATGAAATGCAGTAAGGTACTGGAAGTCGAAACAGAATACACCTCGGCCAGGTCATGCACAGATATAGAGCATTTGAAAGAAATGGTTGGGAGAATAAGAAAGGGGTTTATTGCCTTAGGCATGCTCTCAGAAGTTACGAGCAGCACCTTGCAGTATGCTCAAAAAGAAATTTTAAACTGCTTTGCCTTTGCTAAGCTGTCGGGAAAAGTGGGGTACTTTACAAAGGGCTTAAAATTGAGAACAGTGCGGTGAACCACTCAGGAAAATCATAGGGTTAATGATAAGAGATTGGGAGAGAACTGAGTTGGTTGGAAATAAATGCGAATTAAAATCTGAGCGGGAATCATAAATGGACATAGGCAGGACATACATTTTTTAAAGAAGCTGGCTATCCTTTTGGATAGTGGAGCGGTTACTCACAGCAGGAAATTGTGCTCTTCTTGCTTTCATTTTATGGACATATGCTTTGTGTCTTACATCTCTTGGCCTGCCATAGGCAGCATATGCTCATAATAAATTTTTACCTGTCTAATTATGTGGCACAGGGAGAATTGAACTATATAACCTCATCAATGCACACCCTCTCTGAAGTGAACTTTGTCAGCCCCGTCAGTCACCACATTGATGCATGTCACCCCAAATGGGAGCCGTCATGGTGGCTGAGTGGTTATTGTGCTTGGCTGCTGACCCGGAAGAGGCAGGTTCGATTCCAGCCAGTTTTGATTCCAGCTGTACTAGTCTCATTTCAATGGAGACGAAATGCTAGAGGCCCAGGTACCGTGTGATGTCAGCACACCTAAAGAATTTTCCAGTCCTCTACAATAGCGCCCTGTATAGCCTGCGCCGCTTTGTGGCATTAAACCCTTTAAAACCAAGTAAAGTAATGGATACATCATTTCCAAAAATTGTTTAAATTTATTATTTTCTAAACGTTAATTTTCTGCACCTGTTTTCCTTCGTCTTTCCCTCTTATTTCCTCCCTCATGCTGAGTAACAGGTCAGTGATTTTAAGTAAATATTTTGTTCATTTCATTAGCAAAGTTTCTCTGTCTCTCTCTATTGCTTTGCTTTTTGTATCTGCAGTCTAGTATTATGCAGAAATATGTCAAGATTAGATCCAAGAGATATGGCCTAGATTTTAAGTTCTATAGTCAACCACACATTACTTATTACGCTATCAAGGCTTTTTTTTGGCATGTGCTACCTGGTACAGAACTGATGTGGCCTACAGCGGTAAATATTGTTTGAATGTGCATAAATTGAATAGGAAGGCAAATTTCCCATTTGACTATGTAAATAGATTGGGTAATCATGTGCTCACAAAGCTCATAAACTTTTCTGTTTCCAAAACTTTCTGTAAAAGGCACTGACTCACTGAAATACACTACAGTTACTTTTGCCTAATCCTGATATTATTTACTGAAGATTGGTTTGAGGGAAAGTCCACTGAGCTCGAATGAGTGCACGGCAGCTTGTCTTTGTCCAAAGTATTTGGAGAATAATGAATTTTGTTACCTGGCAGAGATAAAGCAAGGATGGCAGTGTTTTGTAATGTCCATAGGGCATTCTTCCAAAGCCCAGTATGCATGTAATTCCTTCATTTTGTGCAACATAAAATGTCTTCCCTTTACACTCATGGTTGAAACAAAATGCTATTTGAATACTTCACCACTCAAAAAATGAAGGCCATTGTGCTGCTCTACAAAATATCAGGCTGCAGCGGTTGTTGCGAGGAAAATTCACCAGGTTGTCATCATCTTCAGTCTAACACCCAATGCAGGGCAGAGGCCTCTCCCATGTCTCTCCAATTAACCCTGTCCTTCGCCAGTTGTGGCCACCGTATCCCCACAAACTTCTTAATCTCATCCGCCCGCCTAAATTTCTGCTGCCCCCTGCTACGTTTGCCTTCTCTTGGAATCCACTCTATCACTCTTAAGGACCACTGGTTATCTTGCCTTTGCATTACATCTCCTGCCCAAGCCCATTTCTTCCAAATAACCCACGTTTTTTTCACACCTATTTGTCAGGCTCCGCGTTTTTTTCTCACCTATTCGTCAAGCTGCAAGCCACTTGCACGCTCTACAAACCTATTTAAAGTACATTATCCAGCATTGTTGGCATGGAGTGTGTAGTGCTAAAACAAAAAATAATACAATAGCTGATGATCTGCTAGAGCAACAGAATTCCAAGAGTTTGAGAAGGGCAGTGGGAGAACTAGCAAGGCGGGATAGCGAAATTCGACAAGCAGTGGACAGGGATCCTGCAACTTGTAGAGGACAGGCAAATTGGAGACTTGTGGAAGGGGCTGTAGTCTTGAGTGCGCCTAGCCGGCCTTGTGATGCATTGTATAGGGCCCTTTGTTTTTGAGTAAAACTGGTTTCTCCTGATTGTTGCATTCCAGAAAGATTCATCAAGATTGGGTTAAACCCAAGTTTCGCGTGCAAATGTGCCTGTAAGAAAGTGTAGATTGATAATGCATGAAGCTAAAGAACCACTGGAGAGTAGTGGATACGTCTCGTATTTCTTCGTAGCTATATTGTTTAAACAGTGCTGGCTATTTTAATTCCTTTTTAATGCTTATTGCTTGTCGAGTTGCATAAAATTTTAGGATAAATTGAAAACTGCAGGTAGGTTTAATTACAATAATTATACCCGTATTTCTGAAGCTCTGTTCGAAGAGAGGTCCACATTTTGTGTGCATGCTTTGAATTTGATTATTTTCACACTGCAAAATGGAGGACAGGTCTGCTGTGAGAGTTTTTTTGCAATGAAGCGAGAGCAAGTGGTGCGGAATGCTTGTTACTGTGTCGCCCTGCCAATATTTCTAGAACCCCTGGGACCACTGAGCTTGTGAGTATCTATGACTCAAAAGGTCGGAGCTGATTGCCCATTCCGTGGTTGTCTGTATTAACCGGTGCAAGGCCAAGGGCTCATAGCTAACAAGCATATGACACCATAGAACTAGATGCAGTCAGGCTGGGACTGTGCAGTATGTCAGTGTTAACGAGGTCGTGATAAACGAGGTTTACTCTGCGAAGCTAGTGTGAAATAATAATTGTTCTTATGGAAAATATCGTTTTTTCTTAGTCATTGCAGCAATACAAGCATATCAAATCTGATATCTCTCACTCATCCCTCTATGTTTCAGTTTCAAGGGACCAAGAGTTGCGTGGAAGTCGTGCAAGCCACAAAGTTGCGTGCGGCTTGAGCCAGCAATCAGGAGCAGGCTGGGAATTTGCGAATTGCCAGTTGTATTCGCTCAGTCAAGCAGGCTTTACTGTAAGTACAGTGTTTTCGCCATAGCATTTCTTTGAAAAGTACGCATTGAGCTTGAATAGGACAAGCTGTCGGTCTAGTTGGTCTGATCCTTTGTGGTTGACAGAGCTTAGAAACACAGACTGGGGTCAGAAAGAAAAAATATGAGGGCACAGGTGCTGACTACAGATTTATTCCAGAATCACCGAAACACTGCATATATAACCAAAACACAGGCGCCAACAGGTGGCAATTTTATGCACTCGTGGCAACAATAAGTGATATGGCCAATAGTGGGAAAACAACACAAACTAGAAACAGAAACCAAGACTATAGAGCAGGGAAGGATGAAACCATAACAAGGTTAAAGGAATAGTTTTAAGCAAGTCATTTTTAAGACCACCAGCACGTGAAACAGTGGAACGGTTTGACCAAAATTTTCAAGTACTGGTCTGATAACACGGAACTAAAACACTACACGCAAACACAGATCAAGGGCAGTGAAATAAAAGTAAAATGGCAAGAAAAAACATGCCGTGAAAAGAAAATGGTGATTGGGCAAGCAAACAAGAATTGGTCTACAAAGGTGAAGTGAGCTAAAAAACTGAAAGAATAAAAGGGGAATAAATGCACATGAGCAACAAAGGTGAAGCCAAGAATTAGCATGCCTACAGGAGGAAGATGAGCTACTGTAAAAACGAGAGATAAAATATCAAAATATGAAATTCAATTAGTATTAAAGATAAAAGCAAACAAAAACGCGAAAATAGAGGAGTTGGCAGAAAAGTCAAGGCATGCAAGATGTTTTTAAAACCAGGGCTAGGTCAAACATCCTGAAGAAAGGCAATCTTTTTTTCTGAGGGTGTTCTTGCCCATTAATCCTCGAGCCTCAAAATCCCGGCGGCTCCCACCAGTTCGTCATGTCGGCTTATTCTGGTGCTTTTTTAACACAATGGCACTTTTTCGAACATGGGTGGCATGGCTTTTTTCGGTCACAGTTTTGGCAATGGACTTGCAGATTTAGGACGTGCTTGTAGGCCAGTTGGTTGGAAATCGTTAGAAAAACCGCAAAACAGAATGGGACAAAGGCAGGCAAAACACAAGGCGGTACGACAACTGAACATTTATTGAAGAAATGAGTGCTCATATGGATCAGTTGCGCATGTAATCTGTGTTGTGTCCCCTTATTGCTTTTGTGTGTGTGCGCCCCCGCGTCCTCCTCCTAACGACAGTTCGCATCCTCCTCCTAACGACCACTCAATCCTCCTCCTAACGACCACTCGCATCCTCCTCCTAACGACCGCTTGCCCCTCGTCGCACGCTGTCGCCGGATGCCCCCCCACGGTGCGCCCCCGCACCCTCCTCCTGTTCTGGGAAGCCACTCCCTGCCGTGGACGCTTCCCCACTCCCTCTTTTCTTCGGGCGGCCAGTTCGGCTCCTGCCTCGGTCGACGCTGGTCGCACCCTCATCGGCTTTAAATAAACGAAGTCTTAAAGTACCGTGTGCGTCTTTCGCTGCATTCAACACAGCGACCGGACACGACAGTGGCGACGAGAAAGTGGATTCGACCCGCGCTACGCAACGCTATTGACAAGCCATGGCTACGCGAGGGTTTCCCAATCAGATACCAGAGTTCAACGGCTCATCGTGGTCATCGTGGGTTGGACGCCTTCAGTTCTACTTTGAAGCTAACAACATCACAGACCCAGCCTTGAAGAGGGCCAACCTGCTGACGCTGTGCGGGGAGCAGACCTACGATACTGTCTGCGCCCTTATTCAGCCAAGCACACCAGCGGCAGTGTCTTACGACGACATCGTAAAAGCGCTGCAAAAGCACTACGACCCAAGGCCATCCGAGGTCTACAGCCGGGCTCGCTTCCAACGACGAGATCAACTGGGAGGAGAAACTGTGAGCGCCTACGTAGCCGCGCTCAAGAAGCTCGCTGCCGACTGCAATTTTGGAACGCTGTCGACAACAGCTACCGGGCAGGAGGGAGACGCAGCTTCTTCTGCTAACACCACCATGCTTCCCTTGGACGTGATGTTACGCGACAGATTTGTGTGCGGACTGAGTGACGAGTCACTGCAGCAGCGCCTGTTCGCTGAGAAGGACCTCACATTCAGCAAAGCTTACGACATCGCCGTTCGAGCGGAGAGCGCCGGTCACCAGCAGAGAGGGATTCGCCGGAACACCGAGCCGGTACACCAGACAAGCAACCAGGTGCGCAAGCCTTCTGTTGTTGTAAAATCGGTCAAAAAGGCACAACGCTGCTGGCGGTGTGACAACCAACACAACCCCCAGGGATGTCGATTCCAGTCAGCCACGTGTAATTTTTGCCACAAGCGAGGGCATATCGAAAGAGCATGCATTACGAAACGGAGACTTGCCAAGATAAAGTCACCTTTCCAGCCTAATCACAGCGTCAACGCCTCAGAGAATACGCCGCTATCTGATCTCCATGGAACAACATCAGCAACACCATCTGTGTTGTACGACCTGAACACCATGAATCTCGGCACGCGACCGAAGATTTTTACAGAAGTAAGCGTACATCACCAGCTGATTAAGTTCGAGGTGGACTCCGGCGCAGCCTGTACTCTGATCAGTGAGGACACGTTCCGAACTTCATGGCCATCTGACGCACCCGCCCTGCAACAAGACGACACACACCTGCGAACGTGGTCAGGACAGAATCTGCCACTATTGGGCTCTGCCAACGTGCAGGTTACCTACAACGGCCAGACCCATACGCTACCTCTGCTTGTTGTGAAGGGCACAGGATCAAGCCTTCTAGGGAGAAACTGGTTTTCTCCACTAGGCGTGATGATATGCGGCATACACCAGACGCCGAGCCAGAACATGGTTGAGCAACTGCAAGAGAAATACGAAAGAGTATTCTCGGAAGAGATTCCAGGAAACGAAGGGCCCCCGGTCACACTGGAGTTGTTGGACAACGCGCAACCCAAATTTCTGAAGGCCAGGCCGGTGTCGTTTGCTCTCCGAGATTCAGTTGAAAAAGAGTTGGACAAACTGGAGCAGCAAGGTGTCATCGAGCCGACGCAGCATTCAGAATGGGCCACACCACTTGTCGTAGTTCGCAAGAAGAACGGAACCATACGCCTCTGCGGAGACTACCGGAGCACCGTCAATCTTGCGACTAAAGCGTCCTCTTACCCGCTAGCGACACCTGAAGAAGTATTCAGTGTACTACGTGGCGCAAGAGTCTTCAGCACATTGGACCTCACCCAGGCGTATCAGCAGCTGAAGGTGAGCGAGTCAACTGCTGAATTATTGGCAATTAACACACTGAAAGGCTTGTACAAAGTCAAGCGACTGCCTTTTGGCGTAGCTGCAGCCCCGGCCATATTTCAAAAATTCATGGAGACAGTGCTTCAGGGCATCCCAGGAGTTTGTGTCTACCTTGACGATGTCATCATCAGTGGCACTTCCACTGAAGAGCATGCAGTGCGCCTAGAGCTCGTTCTCGAAAGGCTAGCAAACGCTAATTTGTGCATAAGCAAATCGAAGTGCTGTTTTGCGGTGCCAGAGGTGCAATTTCTGGGACACCGAATTGATGCGGAAGGCATTCACCCTACCGAGGACAAAGTGCGAGCGATCACAGAAGCACGAGCTCCAACAAACAAGCAGGAGCTACAGGCTTTTCTCGGACTCTTGACGTTCTACGACCGGTTCTTGGAACAAAGAGCTACCGTGGCCAACGACTTATACCAACTCCTTCGGAAAGATGTGACATGGATATGGTCGCCACGCCATCAGCAGTCATTCGATGCCCTGAAAGACCTGATTCGAAGATGTACAGTCCTCCGCCACTACGACGAAAGGAAGCCTCTGCTTTTGGCTTGCGACGCATCACCGTACGGAGTCGGCGCGGTTCTATCGCAAACTGACGAGCAAGGTAGGGAAGCTCCCATCGCCTTCGCCTCACGTACGTTGTCGCAAGCAGAACGCAACTACGCGCAACTTGACAAAGAAGGGCTAGCCATCGTCTACGCGGCGACACATTTTCACCAGTACATTGCCGGCCGGAAGGTGACCTTTATAACCGATCACCGACCGCTATTGGGCATTCTGGGACCACAAAGGCCTATGCCACCAACTTTGTCTCCGCGAATGACACGTTGGTGCATCAAACTCTCAGCGTACGACTACGCTCTGGTCTACCGCAATGGGAGTAAACATCAAAACGCCGATGCGCTAAGCCGTCTGCCACTAGACGCAACTGTTGACGAACCATTTCCACCAGGAGACGTGCTGATGTTCGAAGCACTGCCAGAACCTCCGCTTACAGCAGGCACAGTTGCAGCATCTACGCAGAAGTGCGCAGCTCTCCGGCTAGTTTACACAGCTGTTCAACAAGGCAACGTGCATAAACTCAAAGGGGACAACTTCGACGCTTACCGCAGGCGAGCTACAGAGTTGAGCACCCATCGCGGCTGCATCATAATTGGCTCCCGAGTTGTGATGCCGAGAGAACTACGCGCACAAGCTATGTCTCTCATCCACGCCGGACATCGGGGCATCGTTGCAATGAAAAAGTGTGCCAGAAGCTACATGTGGTGGCCTGGCATTGACAACGACATCGAAACAGTGGTGCGAGAATGCAAGCCTTGCCAGAGCAGCCGGAGCGCCCCGCCGAAAGCTCCTGTCCCGGAATGGGAAAAGCCAGACACACCATGGCACACACTGCACATTGATTTTGCAGGACCAATTGAGGGCTGCACTTTCCTTGTGGTCGTAGATGCCTACACAAAGTGGCTTGAGATAAGGCAAATGGGACAGACGACTTCGGCAGCAGTCATTGACAACCTCCGATCACTATTTGCAACGTTCGGCCTGCCGCGCAAGGTAGTGTCGGACAACGGAACACCGTTTGTGTCTGCGGAGATCCTCAAGTTTTATCGCGACAACGGGATCTCGTCAGTTACATCGGCCCCCTACCACCCAGCGACAAACGGACAAGCCGAGCGCTACGTAGCCGAGCTAAAACGCGCCCTTGAAAGAGATCAGACAGGCTCGCTGCAGCGCCGCCTTGCGCGCTTTCTCTTCAAGCAGCACACGACGGTTCAGAGCACAACAGGCGAGACCCCCTCGAAAATGATGTTCGAGCGTGAAATGCGAACCCAGCTCACAGCCATCCTCCCCGAGCCAAAGGCAGAGACGTTCCGGGAAGAAAAAGCAATTCCGCGCTGCGGCACGCTTAATGAGGGGCAGCGCGTCCTCGCCCGACAGTTTCTGAAAAAGCCACGCTGGGAGGAAGCTACAATTGTCAGACGCATAGGCCTGCGCTCTTGGCTCGTCAACATACATGGCACAGTAGCACGCCGACATCTCAACCAGCTGCGTAGATTTACGACGCCGTCTGAGAGCTGTCCGCCAGCGGAGAGAACACGTGCACCATTTTCCCACATAGCCTGGCACCTCTTCCCGGAAGAAGAGACTTCGCCCAGGACAGACCCAGGAGACACAGCGAACAACAGCCAGCCTACAAGTGCTTCTCCCCCGAGCGCACAAAGCCAGCGCGCCTCCACGCGTGAGCGCCGACCCCCTGCACGATACCAGGCAACTTTCTAAGGGGGAAGGAAGTGTTGTGTCCCCTTATTGCTTTTGTGTGTGTGCGCCCCCGCGTCCTCCTCCTAACGACAGTTCGCATCCTCCTCCTAACGACCACTCGCATCCTCCTCCTAACGACCGCTTGCCCCTCGTCGCACGCTGTCGCCGGATGCCCCCCCACGGTGCGCCCCCGCACCCTCCTCCTGTTCTGGGAAGCCACTCCCTGCCGTGGACGCTTCCCCACTCCCTCTTTTCTTCGGGCGGCCAGTTCGGCTCCTGCCTCGGTCGACGCTGGTCGCACCCTCATCGGCTTTAAATAAACGAAGTCTTAAAGTACCGTGTGCGTCTTTCGCTGCATTCAACACAGCGACCGGACACGACAATCTGCAAACAATCATTGCAAAAACAACCTAGGGAGGGAAACAAATTCCAATTCTTTCTGAAAAATGGACACAGAAGGCGTGCTATCCCACCTATCTGGCTTCGACCTCAGGATGGCAACAGCCTTGAGAATTTCTTTCCAACTGGCCCTTTATTCATCCAATAATAACGTGCAGTTCAGTTTAGGTTAACAGTCTTTACAACTGGGACAGTGGACAGGCAGGCAAGGTCGTCCGGGCCTACCCAAGGAATGCTAATACTCTTGCAAGGGAGTGTTTCACCATCTACCAATTTGGCCGGTATAAAATCGACCACAGCTGAGAGGAATCGTGTACACCACCCCCGTTGCACATGGCATGAGGCATTCAAAAAGTACCGCCAACGGGCATGTTGTACGAGATTCCCCTCAGCTGTGGCCAGTTTTATATCGTCCAAAGTGGTAGATGTTTACACATTTGTTTGCAAGAGTATGCGTGTTCCTTGAGTAGACCCGGAGGCATTTGCCGTCCCACTCACTGTCTCATTGTAGACTGCTATCCCAAACTGAACTGCACACAGATTATTGGATGAAGAAAGAAGCAGTTGGAAAGAGAAATTGTCGAGGCTGTTGCCATCTTGAGGTCAGAGCCAGATAAGCGTGTCAGCACGCCTACTGTGTTCATTTTTCAGGAAAATTAGCGTTTCTGTCTGTGTTTCCCCCGGTTGTTTTTGTTTCGTTTTTGAGCAGGTGATTGTCATATTTGCTCAGCTCTATGGTTGCCATTGAATTTTTTTGCCTCTTTACGATTGTTTGCAGATTACACACGTGACTTGTCTATATAAGCACTGCTGTTCAATAAATTTTCAGTTGTCAGTACGGCCTTGTGTTGTCACCTGCCTCTGTGTGATAGTTTTGTGGTTTTGCTCTTTCCGACTGGCAGATTCGCGAGAAATGTACCCGATAAATCAATCTTATGCTCCCTTATCCTTTCATTGATGCCAATGTGTACCTTGCCGCAAGACAAAATGATTGATTAAATGCCTTCCGCGCATGGCGCTAAGGGTTTTCTGTGCTGCGTGATGCAGCGTCTTTTTTTTTCATTAAGGATTCTGCAATAGGTGCTAGGGGGTCAGAGAAGGGAATGTCTACTCCTGCTTTCTCTCCGATTTTCTTAAGGTTCTGTGAAATTTACCTTTAGAAAATTCGAGAGATAGAGTAGATGCTTTTTTTGCTGCTGCCCCCCCCCCCCATCACCTATCACACCTCTCTAGGATCGTCAATGAAAAAGAAAAAAGAAACAGGCTGCACTGCATTGCACAGAAACCCTTAGTGGCATGCACAAGAAGTGCTTTCTCAATCCCTTTTTCTTGCTGCAAGGTATACATTGGCATCAATGGAAGGCTAAGAGAGCATTACACTGATTTATCGGGTACATCTCTTAGGTACCTGCAAGTCCACTGCTGATAATGGGACGCAAAAAAGCCATGCTGCCCAAAGTTCGAGAAAGCCACTGTGTTAATAGAGCCCCGTAATAAGCTGACGCAATGCAATGGTGGAAGCCGCAGAGATTTTCAGGCTCCGGGGTGAATGTAAAGAACACGCTTGGTTTCACTCGGAGGATTGCCTTTCTTTGTGGACGTACTTGATCTAGCCCTGGTTCTACATGTGTGTTAAATGCCTTGCCTCTTCTGCCAACTTCCCTCTTTTGGTGTTTTTCCTTGATTTTTGCCTTCATACTAGTTATTGAATTTCACTTTTTTATATTTTATCTCTCGGCTTCACTGTACGTCATCTTCCACTTTTAACCATCTTAATTGTTGGCTTCACCTTTGTGGCTCATGCGCGTTTTTATTCCCCTTTTATCCCTTTAATTTTTAGCACACTTCACCTTCGCTTGTTGCTTAATTCTCGTTTGCTTACCCAATCGCCATTTTGCTTCTATTGCGTGTTTTTTCTTGCCATTTCTCCTTCATTTTTTTTTTCACTGCGCTTGGTCTGTGTTTGTGTATAAGGTTTTTTAGTTCCATTTTATCAGACCAGTTCTTAAATATTCTTTCGGTCAAACCTATCCACTGTTGGCAGTCTTTTAAATATGACTTGCTTATAAATTTTTCTCTCACCTTGTTCTGGTTTTATCCTGTGCTGTGTCCTCTGGTTTTTGCTTCTAGCTTTTGTTGTTTTTCCACTACTTCTCATACCACTTCTTGTTACCACGTGCATAAATCGCTGCGTGTTGGTGCCTGTGGTGTGGGTATTTATGCAGTATGTCGGCAGTTCTGGGAAAAGTTTTAAGTTCAGTGCCTGTGCCATCATCTTTTTTGTTTCTGTCCCTTGTCTGTATGTCTGAGTGCTGTCAACCACAATCGGTGCATTGAGCTGACTGCTCTGCAGCTACCCATGTGTATGCAATAAAGTGGCTTCAAGAATAATGTACACAAAAAAATTGATTGCTTAAAATTTCTGGCATGTTTTTTAGGAAAACATTTGGCATTTAAAGGGCTAAGAGTGCTCTGAAAATCTAAAAATTATGTGCTTCTTGGGGCCTTTCCTCAAATTTCACATCACCTTGTAGCGTGATGCAAGACGTTCAAGTTGTTACCCACAGTTTACTTTTTTGTTGCCCACTTATTGGCTGCCACCTTCTTTGGGAGGCAGTGTCATGGGGTTTGGGAGACAATCTGATTCCTGTGTGTTGGCTGAAGCTGTCTAAGCTTTTGGATGTGGGGAGCAGGTTTACGGTGCCAACTTTTGGCTGTAACTACAGTTTGGCCATGACTGTTAGTCCTTTTCTGTGATGCAGTGTCATTTATGTAATGCATAATTTGATGATGAAGCAGTCTCGGGGGTTGCGGTGCTCAGCTGTTGACTTCAAAGACACAGGATCGATCCTGGCCGCGGCAGTCGCATTCTGATGGAGACAAAATGCTGGAAGCTTGTGTACTGTGCGATGTCAGTGCACGTGAAAGAACCCCATGTGGATGAAATTATCAGAGCCCTTCACTATGGCATCCCTCATAGCCTGAGTCACTTGGGACATTAAACCCCGTAAATCCAAACCCATTTTGGTACTTCTCAGCTTCGCCGCTGGCCTCTGCAGGCCAGCGAAACCTCCCACAAGTTGACGAACGGCAGTTTTTACACCATTCGTAAATGCCTACATAGACGCTACATCATTGGTGGCAAAGGTTGCCAGATGTGCAAGCGTTTCCGGTAGTTTTTCTCTGTTGCTTTCGTCAGGCAGCTTGCAAAAGATGTTTTACTAGGCTAATAAACGGTGAGGTTCATTGTGTTCTTAAGGTGGTGCAGCGTGATAAAACAGACACTTAATAGCCATTCCATGCTTTTTTGTAGCCAAAGGCAATTTTTCGCCTTATTCTCATCATCATTTGCCTTTCATGCTTCCTCGAGGGACGGCAGTTGGAAGAAGGTCTCTAGAGCAGCTCCTTGTCTGAAGAAATGCCGAGTGGCATTCTTCAATCCTAACTGCCCATCAAATGGAAGAGCAGTTGTTTTCTCCACTCCACAGAGTGGAGACGGAGTATCGAGTTGAGGCGCACTTCTGAATTCGGCGGTTAGCCTTTCATAGGCAGCAGATATGCGCAATAAACTTTATTTGCTGTTAATCTTCCAGTTAAACACCAAATCCTCCTCATTCCTCATCAGTGCACACACTGTGTAAGGAACTTTGTCACTCCATTTGTCACCACTTTGATGTATGCCATCCCTAATTCAGGGGCTGTATAATTTTTGAAATTTTGTTGAAATTGCTTGAAAACCTTTGCAATTTCCTGCACCTCTCTATTTCCCCCAAGTCCCAAACCTACGCAGAGTGCAAGTGGGTTTTTAAACTCCAGCTAAATTTTGTTATTCATCAAAGGGCTTTTCTCTCTACTGCTTTGCTGGGTGTATCTGAAGTATAATATTATGCACCAGTGTGTGAAGCTTTGCTCCCAGAGCTATTAGCCCGAGGTAGTAATTTTAGAGCATTGCGTTGCGTTCTCAGCCTGGTTGCGTTTTGAGCCTGAGTTGTGCTGATTCCACGGATAGAACCCAAGTTGGCAGCCTCCAATGCAGCAGTGTATCCCAGTAGTTGCCATGGGAGCCGAGGTGGTTAGATAATGGAATAAAATAATAGCAGGTGGCAGTGTGATGCTCGAGCACCACAGCTCGAAACTAAACTATATCGATCAGTATATGTATATCTGTCTGGCAGGCATTAAAGTCTGGCTGCTTAGTCACGACATTCCTGTAAAATTAGTGGGTGAACCGTTTGGCATGAATGTACCAGATGGTGTCATACGATTCAGCCTGTCGTGCAGCATAAACTTACTAGTTAAGTTAGAGCCTTTCTTGCAGCACGGATTCGAACTGACAACCTATGTTAGGTGTATTAATGCTCATTATTCGATCTGCTCATTTTTTATATTCAACCACACTAACATTACTTATTACCCCATCTGTGCAGATTCCTTCTGGCACTATTTGAAGCTGAAGGGTTGCTCAGCTTAGGATCTCCAAAAGTACCACAAGAAGGTGACGCGCTACCTGGCACAGAAGTGCTGTGGCCTGCGGCGGTAAATATCTGTTCAAGCCAATAGTCTCTTGTTATATGCATGAATAGATTGGGTAAGCTCATGTGCTTACAAAACTCGT
This sequence comes from Amblyomma mixtum, assembly GCF_055824585.1. Classification (NCBI taxonomy): domain Eukaryota; kingdom Metazoa; phylum Arthropoda; class Arachnida; order Ixodida; family Ixodidae; genus Amblyomma; species Amblyomma mixtum. Next base: position 70,317,388 of record NC_143019.1, read on the forward strand.
AACTTGACTGTATTTCCTAACTGTCTGTATGGTACACTTAGGCACTGGAATAACCTGCAAATCGCACTGGAATTTGCCTACTATAGTGAGATACTGCTTTACCCAAGTTCTGCTTAAGGATAGTCTGCTACTGAGATGACGCACAGAAGATTATATTTATGAACCAGACTGTTAACAGCACTTATGGACCACATTAGCAGACTGTTCTGAGACCGCACGCAGCCAGGCTTTTCAGCGTGGAAGAGGCGGCTTTAGACAAGGCAGGCGAGCGCTCTGTTCCTGCACATTAAGTAGATGTCGGATGAATCTCGAAAAAATATGAACGACGCGCCAGGAATATGACTACTACAACCCTTCGGAGATGTGCAGTGCACAGTATACGGCCATGCCAGCGACATGTCTTTCTGTTCAAACTTTCTCTAAAACCGCTGTCACTACGCAGAAGCAGGTAGCAGTATTTGTACTAAGAATCTCTTAGTGAAGCAGCGCAACGGCACAAGGCCAAGGGAAGAAGGGGACAAAAACAGCGCTGAACTGACAACAAATGTTTATTCCGGATGCTAACAGCATATATATACTCTTTTGCACCTTAGAAAAAACAAAGAAACAGAGAGCAGCAGAAAGTATCAATCCCAGTCATTATGCGCATGCAGCTGTATCGCGTGTACATCGATCATTTGAAATCAGGAAGTTGTGCTCTTTCACCGAGATGGCAACGGAAGGAGTGCTGATACAATTCGCACCCAGCTTCATGATCTCAGATGCCTCAATAATCTCTCGTGTAAGCTTATCCTTGTGTTTGGTAACAACTTGGCTGTTTTTGAATTCTGGGTAACATGAACAGTCACGACAGTGAGTACCTATGTGGCGGGCCACGTTCTTGACATTGTTTGCGTGCTCTTTTAAGTCTTTCATTAAGACACCGGCCAGTTTGGCCGATGTATGACCCACCACACTTCAACGGGACTGAGTACACCACGTTGTCTTGGCATGGCACATACTTCATCCTGTGGTTTTTCTTGCAATTATGACCAGATTCCGATCTTTTATCCGGGCGATTAACTCTCGCACACAAGCCACTCAGTCTGACAGGAGCTGAAAAAACATCTACTCCAGCCTTTTTGCCTATTCTCTTCAAATTGTGGGACACAACATGAACATAAGGTATTACTGCCAGATTTTTTTGCTTGGAATGGGGGACAGCTTTGCCCTCCTTCAGCTTTTTCAATATCCCTTCTGCTACTGATGCCAGAATATGAAGGGGTATTTTGCGTCTGTTAGCCTATCAACCTGATTGGAGAAACTAAATTCTAACTTGTGTGGGCAGGATTTTTGCATGGCATTTTGAAAGCATGACGCCACAATGCCTCTTTTAACAAGCTTCGAATGGGCTGAGCTGTATGGAAGTAAGGGCTTTTTACCCCTAGGATCAAATCCCAGCATACATGGAAATCAGTAAAATATAAGGTCAGATCAAGGAACTTAATGCGATCATTCACAGCCACTTCATGCGTAATTTCCAGCGGCGAAAGCACTTCACAGAATATCGCGCAGAGGTCATTCACTTCCGCAGCGAAGCTAGCCGGGTCACAATCTAGTAAAATTAGGTAATCATCTACATATCGGAACACTCTTGCAACTGTTGAGCTCATGAGTGATTGTTCGAGTGCCCTGTCAAGCTTAGCAAGGAACATGTCACTTAGCAATGGAGCGATGCAAGATCCTATGCAGATCCCATTCTTTTGAATAAAAACAGTTCAAAAGAATGGGATCTGCATAGGATCTTGCATCGCTCCATTGCTAAGTGACATGTTCCTTGCTAAGCTTGACAGGGCACTCGAACAATCACTCATGAGCTCAACAGTTGCAAGAGTGTTCCGATATGTAGATGATTACCTAATTTTACTAGATTGTGACCCGGCTAGCTTCGCTGCGGAAGTGAATGACCTGTGCGCGATATTCTGTGAAGTGCTTTCGCCGCTGGAAATTACGCATGAAGTGGCTGTGAATGATCGCATTAAGTTCCTTGATCTGACCTTATATTTTACTGATTTCCATGTATGCTGGGCATTTGATCCTAGGGGTAAAAAGCCCTTACTTCCATACAGCTCAGCTCATTCGAAGCTTGTTAAAAGAGGCATTGTGGCGTCATGCTTTCAAAATGCCATGCAAAAATCCTGCCCACACAAGTTAGAATTTAGTTTCTCCAATCAGGTTGATAGGCTAACAGACGCAAAATACCCCTTCATATTCTGGCATCAGTAGCAGAAGGGATATTGAAAAAGCTGAAGGAGGGCAAAGCTGTCCCCCATTCCAAGCAAAAAAATCTGGCAGTAATACCTTATGTTCATGTTGTGTCCCACAATTTGAAGAGAATAGGCAAAAAGGCTGGAGTAGATGTTGTTTTTTCAGCTCCTGTCAGACTGAGTGGCTTGTGTGCGAGAGTTAATCGCCCGGATAAAAGATCGGAATCTGGTCATAATTGCAAGAAAAACCACAGGATGAAGTATGTGCCATGCCAAGACAACGTGGTGTACTCAGTCCCGTTGAAGTGTGGTGGGTCATACATCGGCCAAACTGGCCGGTGTCTTAATGAAAGACTTAAAAGAGCACGCAAACAATGTCAAGAACGTGGCCCGCCACATAGGTACTCACTGTCGTGACTGTTCATGTTACCCAGAATTCAAAAACAGCCAAGTTGTTACCAAACACAAGGATAAGCTTACACGAGAGATTATTGAGGCATCTGAGATCATGAAGCTGGGTGCGAATTGTATCAGCACTCCTTCCGTTGCCATCTCGGTGAAAGAGCACAACTTCCTGATTTCAAATGATCGATGTACACGCGATACAGCTGCATGCGCACAATGACTGGGATTGATACTTTCTGCTGCTCTCTGTTTCTTTGTTTTTTCTAAGGTGCAAAAGAGTATATATATGCTGTTAGCATCCGGAATAAACATTTGTTGTCAGTTCAGCGCTGTTTGACCCCTTCTTCCCTTGGCGTTGTGCCGTTGCGCTGCTTCACTAAGATATGTCAGACCAACTCGCCCACCAGTTCATGTTGTACTAAGAATTCGTATCTTAAAGGAAAAAAGAAAGCGCAATGTCCACCTTTGGCACGATTTCTGCAGTGATGTGCGTTCTGCCGGCTGACAGTACACCGCTTGCTTGGTGTTGTAGGCCTAACATGTGCTTTACTCAAGGTGTAGCGAGAAGCGCTTTTGAACTAGCCACCAGCGATCACAGAAATGTCTACTCTTTTTACCGCCTCTACAATAACTTTATGGTGGTATGAACGTGTAGTTTTTATTCCCGCAACGTCTTCGTAAGTGAAGCGCGCGGAAAAACGGGCCAGGCGGACCGCCTCGCACTGACAGATGCGGGTTGCATGCACGGACTCATTCTGAGCCGTTGGCAGAACAGTCATTACAGGCCATGATGCACTTGGTCACACGTTGCATGCACGTATGCATCTTGATTTCTATCTGGAAACAGCTTGGTTGACGTCACTTCTGTCAGTAAAGTGCTCTGCATGCCAATGTCTCTCCCATTCCGGACGGTTCCCGCCAGCCATCGTATGAAGCGGCGTGTGCATATTCTTCAGTTGTATAATTGAGGCTTTAATGCATTATTCCTATGGGTTTACGTCGGGCCTGTGCCAATTTGATGTTAAATGTGGATCGTTGCATGAAAGGGGAATGCATAATCAAGATTCCACTGTATGACTTTTGTAACATTTGCATGCATTTGTTGTGTATGCATACTATATATATCACTGTTCTTTTTCTTCACCTAGGACAGTCTGAACAAGAGACCTGCTGAAGAAAAATTCTGTATATATGTAAATAAATAGTCAATTTGCTCCAAGTGAGGTGTTTTTATACCTGGCTGTACTGCAGGAATGCATCGAATGTTCAGTCAGACTGCTGCTCTGTAGCTGCATATTAATTGACAAATAAAGCGTACTTGGTAATGACTACAGGAATACAACACACTACACAAATGCACTACAGAAGGCAGACTACAGAGATACGACACTACAGAATTACATCACTACAGAAGACAGACTACAGAAATACTACACTACAGAAAGACTACAGAAATACTACACTACAGAAGACAGACTACAGAAATACTACACTACAGAAGACAGACTACAGAAGTACAACACTACAGACTACAGAGGACAGACTACAGAAATACTACATGCCCAAAATACGACAGACTACAGAAGTTTTCTGTCGTAAATTCCTGTAGTGCGTTTTGACTGGGGAGGCCACATCGTAAACCCTGTTAGCAAGTGCACTGCCCGCGTCGAGATCCACGGTGAGACGTGCCCCGCCACATTCGTGATATTGGAGAATTGCTCTAAAGATGTTATTCTGGGCATGGATTTTCTCCGTGAATATGGCGCCGTAATCGACATAGGGCAGAACAGGTTGACCCTCCGCGCACGTTCTTCATCGCCAGTACCGCCTCGGGCCACAGGCTTTGCGATGAAAGTTGATGCCGACCATGTCCACTTGCCGCCGTTGTCGACAGTTTTCCTGCCGGTCCGAGCCGATACAACAGCATGTGGAGAAGGCGTTCTGGAAGGCAGTGTCCAGCTGTTACTTACGCGTGGCATTGGTGTTGCGCGAGGGGTCGCAAATGTTCGACGAGGGTGTGCCAACATCTTCGTGACCAACTTCAGGAACGAGCCGCAGCACCTGACAAAAGGGTCAGTTATAGCCCAAATGGAAGAACTTAGCGGCGTTCGTGAAGCTGTTGCGCTGCCTACAGAGGCGGCCCCGCCCGAGTCTCGAGACCCTGCAACGTTGCCCCTGGATATCGACCCCAAACTTGAGCCTTCCCAAACACGTGAACTGCTCTCTCTTTTGCATCGGTACAATAACTGTTTCGCGACGACATCCCGAGTTCGCCAGACACCCGTCGCCAAGCATCGAATTATTGTCGACACCGCAACGCACCCGATTCGTCAGCCGCCGTACCGCGTTTCCTTGAAGGAAAGGGAAACCATACAGGAGCAAGTGCGCGAAATGATAAAGGACGACGTCATCCAACCATCCAACAGTCCGTGGTCCGCACCTGTAGTACTAGTGAAGAAAAAAGACGGGACCCTACGATTTTGCGTCGACTACCGGCGACTCAACAAGGTGACCAAGAAGGACGTGTATCCACTACCACGCATCGACGACACCCTAGACCGTCTTCGTCATGCCCGCTATTTTTCGTCCATCGACATGAAGAGTGGATACTGGCAAATTGAAGTGGATGAGCGCGACCGCGAAAAGACTGCATTTATAACCCCGGATGGCCTCTACGAGTTTAAGGTGATGCCGTTTGGCCTGTGTACAGCGCCCGCGACATTTCAACGAGTCATGGATACTGTGCTCGCCGGTCTAAAGTGGCAGACATGTCTCGTGTATCTGGATGACGTTGTCATCTTCTCAAGCACTTTCGCAGACCATCTGGTGCGTCTTGAAGCGGTTCTTCAAGCTCTTCTGAACGCCGGACTCACGCTCAAGCCTTCGAAGTGCCGGTTCGCATACAGTGAACTAAAGTTCCTTGGTCACATCGTCAGCCAAGTGGGTGTGAAGCCAGACCCCGAGAAAACGGCCGCCGTCGCATCCTTCCCTCCACCGTCGGACAAGAAGACCGTCAGAAGCTTTCTTGGTCTCTGCGCATACTTCCGACGTTTCGTACGGAACTTTGCCCAGATCGCGGCGCCACTTTACCGCCTGACGAAGGATAACGTTGTCTTTGAGTGGACCGAGGAGCAACAATCAGCATTCCGCCAATTAAAACACGCCCTTGCAACATCCCCCATACTAGGCCATTTTGATCAAGACGCCGACACTGAACTCCACACGGACGCCAGCAACAAAGGACTAGGAGCAGTGCTGGTGCAATTCCAGGACGGCGCTGAGAGGGTTATTGCGCATGCCAGCCGAGCTCTTTCGCAGGCGGAGGGCAATTACTCGACAACTGAGAAAGAGTGCCTCGCTGTCATCTGGGCCATCACCAAATTCCGGCCCTATCTGTACGGTCGCCCTTTTCGCGTCGTCACCGATCACCATTCGCTGTGCTGGCTCGCCAATATTAAGGATCCAGCAGGCCGCCTTGCTCGGTGGAGCCTTCGGCTACAGGAGTACGACGTCACCATCACCTACAAGTCCGGCCGCAAACACCATGATGCTGACTGCTTGTCTCGAGCCCCCGTGGAGCCGGCACCGGGAGGCGAAAATGACGAAGAGGACGGCTTCCTTGGGGCATTGGACATGGCAGATATGGCTGCTCGGCAACGCAGTGATCCTCAGCTTGATCAGCTGATGGCGCACTTGGAAGGCCACGAAGCTGCGGTGCCTCGCATTTTCCAGCGCATACTGCCGACATTCAAGATAATGCATGGTGTATTGTACAAGCAGAACTTCGACAGCAGCCCGAGGTCGTGGCTCCTTGTTGTGCCGGAAGACCTGCGCGCCGAGGTCGCCCAAGCTTGCCATGACGATCCTACAGCTGATCACCTTGGCTACAGCCGAACACTTTCACGTATTCGAGAACGGTACTACTGGCCGACACTTCCTAAGTACGTCCGTCACTACATAAGAACTTGTCGAGAGTGTCAAAGGCGCAAAACACCGCCCATACGACCAGCTGGCCTTCTCCAACCACTCGAACCACCGCCTGTTCCGTTCCACACTGTCGGAATGGATTTTCTTGGTCCATTTCCAACGTCGCGGTCGGGCAACAAGTACGTTATCATAGCGACGGACTACCTAACACGATACGCGGAGTCCCGAGCACTTCCGTCGGCGACAGCTGTTGAGGCAGCCCAATTTTTTATTGAGTGCATTGTGCTCCGTCACGGTGCCCCTGCCGTTTTGATCACTGACCGGGGTGCCGCGTTTCTGGCCAAGCCCACACAGGAGATCCTCCGTCTCAGCTGCACCAGCCACCGCCGAACTACTGCGTACCATCCGCAAACGAATGGGCTGACGGAGGGGCTGAACAAGACCATGGCCGACATGATCGCCATGTACGTGGATGTCGCCCACCGCAGTTGGGACGCGGTACTGCCCTACGTTACATTCGCTTATAATACCGCTGTCCAGGAGACGACAGGTATGTCCCCTTTCCAGCTGGTACATGGAAGACAGGTCACCACGATGCTTGACGCTATGCTACCGCACGAGCCACCTGTCGACGTCGCCGATGATTCCCGACTAGTCTGCGAGCGCGCAGAAGAAGCTCGGCAACTCGCCAGACTCCGTACCCAACATCAACAACATGCCGACGCTCGTCGGTACAATCTCCGTCGACGCGACGTCCATTTTTACCCTGGAGACAAGGTCTGGGTGTGGACACCGGTGCGCCGTCGAGGTCTCTCCGAAAAACTCATGAAGCGCTACTTCGGCCCGTATACAGTTGTTCGCCGCCTCGGTGAACTTAATTACGAGGTGCTGCCCGAAGGAACCCGACCGTCATCACGTCGTTCACCCCGCCCTGAAATAGTGCACGTAGTGCGGCTTAAACCGTATTACGCGCGATGATCGCCTGGACCCGAACTGATTTTACCACTCCCTTTTACACTGGCCAGCAGGAGTTGCTGGGCGCGTGTGTGGTTTTCCTTCCTGTGCTCTTGATTCCGTGCTAGCATCGGGACGATGGTTCTTTATAGGGGGAGGTAGTGTCGCGAGTGTAAGAAAAAGACGAGTAGCGATTGCGGCGCGCCGACGACGACGTTGCTGCTGGTGGACCTGCCTGTTTTGTTCTGTGCTCTCTGTCTTCACCCGTTCTCGCCGCCGGCCTGTACGTCAAGCCGTGACAATATTGCGAGGCCGTTTCTCCATCCTGGGGCTTGCTCTGGCGAAACTTCTCTCGGTACCCTTCCGCGGTGAACCTAAACCTCTGAAGCAAGGCAAGCTTCGCTTTATCATAATCCACGGAATCCTCAGGCGAGAGCCGACCGAAGACCCTAAGTGCTTCGCCGCCAAGGCACAAGCTCAACGCCGTTGCCCACTTTTCTTTTGGCCAACCCTGCCCCGTGGCCACATGCTCAAACCTCTTTAAGTAGGCATCGAGGTCATCCCGCGCTTCATTGAACTGTGGTATGAGGCTGTGCGGGTTAATGGAGCTGGTCGATGAGACGCTACGCTCTCCACGGTCACTCGGAGGATTTGCGCCATCCTCCCTGAGCCTTATTTGTAGCTGCAAGTTCTGCGCCTCTAACTCCAATTTCTGTTTCTCCGTCTCTAAATTCCGTGCCTCTAAATCCAAATTCCGTGCCTCTAACTCCAGATTCTGCTTCGCAGCTTCACGCTCAGCGGCTCTCTCTCCCGTGCCTTACGAAGCTCGTCCTCCACCCACGCTCGTAACTCCGCGCCGCACAAGCCCATGCGCTCGCCTAAAGCAACCAAATCTGAAGCGCTCATATTGTTCCTAAATTAACACAACAGGCAAATAAATAAAAACCTACCTCGTCCTGTCGTGGACGCCAAATTTGTGAGGATCTGTGAGATTGCAGGTCTTATTTTAAACAAACACAAAAGTACAAACAATAAACGAGGCGGATTTTATCGGAAAGGAAACCAATTTCAATATGAGCGAGAAAAAAGGAAAGGAACAAGAGAACAACGCAACAACACACGGGAAAAACACACGGGGAAACAGAACAAGGTGCTTACGAAAAATGCAGAAAAAAGAGTCAAAGAGGAAAGTCACACTACTTGTCTTATTCGAGCAACGAGCGGAGAGGACTGGCTGGGTGTCGGGCAGTCAAGGAGTCTCTTGGCGTTCCAACGTCGATGCAACGCTATCGCAGCGTCAGCGTTCGTGGGCTCCCGGCACGGTTCCCAGGTCTGGTATCCCGGAAAAAGGTCACGTAGGCGCCAGAGGCGGCCTGTGTGGAGCAGCTGACGGATGGAGAGAGAAGAGTGGCGCCTGGGCCTGGTGGTTGAGGTCTCGACGATGGATGTCCAGGTCTGGTGGCCCGGACGTCTGCGGCTGAGGCCCAAGCCCGGAACTCGGGGAGCCAGCAGAACTCGTCCACGTCCGTCGCCCACCGCGCTCTTCTCTTCTCTGCCACGTAATCCTCTTCGACCTGCCCCGCGTTCCCCTCCGCACGCGCTCCTCGTGCTTTGTCTTCTACTCCTCACCAACGCCGCTTGGTGGCGCTATCTCCTTACAAGGAGGGACCACGTGCGTTTAGTGCTTAATGTACCCTTGAGGTCGTTACAAAAGGTTGCCCAGTTTGCGCAGGCTAGCGTGTTCGCGTATTCTTCTGCCTCGCGAGTGAGAGCGGCTATGCGGAGTCTCAAATTACGATTGTGTCGCTGGTGACGCCAGCGCTTGAGAAGTGCCTGTCGGGCCTCCCATAGATGAGCCAGATGCGGATCAGCCTTCGGTGCCTTAGGGGTATTTTTAATGCTTTTGCTGTTCGCCTGGATGGCCTTCACCAGACGGTCTGTCCAGTCAGTGACAGTACGGGATTCTGTAGAATCAGTTGCCAAATATGAGCGCAATTTATCCCAGTCAGTGAGAAGCTGCGAAAGAGGGTTGAAAATCTTGGAATCATAAGATATAATAGTGGAGACTGGAAAGTGGTCATTTCCAAGGCTATCCTGGAGCACCGTGCGAGATTTAACGATTATGTTCGGTGTGGCCCATGTGAGATCGGGTGTGGTGTCACGGGTGACGCTTGTGCCAATGCGAGTGGGTACGGTGGGGTTTGTGATCGGGCTAAGGTTGTAATCAGCCATTGCGGTAGAAATCAGGTTACCTTTCGGGGTATCAGAGTTGTATCCCCAGTGCGTGTGACGTGCATTAAAATCACCCACCACAAGAAGGTTTGACGAACGAAAGGAGCCCAGGATACCCGGAATAACTCTGCCTTTATCTTTAGGATTGCTGTATATGTTAATAATAGTGAAGCGATATGTGTGTCCTGGTGAGCTGAGCTCTATCGCGGTATATTGAGTGCCCTTCCTGTCGGGCGTGTTTGTCGGTGTGCGGTCTAGTACTGGCATGGATGCGAGTGTCAGGATTGCCGTCCGTGGTGTAAGGGCTGCCGTGTGATAACCGCGGATATGAATGCGATTTGTTTCCGTCTCTTGCAGAGCAATGACATGGGGGGATTAGGGGAGTTTGCTATATATGCGGCTAGGTTTGCTTGTTTGCTGCGACAGTCCATTGCCATATAATTGTTTCTGCTGCTGTATTGGACTTGTGTCGCCGCCGACCTTTTCGCGTGTTATTGTTCTGCGCCATGTTGCTGGTCTGGAGAGAGTGGATGAGGACAGGCAGCGGGTTCAACTGCGCGCTGCTTGCGAGGCAATTCCTGATGCGGTACAAGTTGGAAAAGCTTGTTGATGCCGGCTTCATGTTTTTCCAAGCGTGTGTCAATCGTGGCTTCTATCCTGTCAGCCATGGACTGTATCAACTGTGCCTGGGCTAATATGATCTGTTACTGCATCGCTCCGAGTTGTTCAGCAACTATAGTATTTATTATGGTAGTGATTTCTGAGCGAACTTCAGCGGAACGCATGTACTGTTTAACCGCCTCTTGAGGAGTCAGGGTTTCGAAAAGAGGTAGGAGTGGAGGCTGCTTGGACGGAAAACTCACCGCTTTTAGCAGAGCCGGAATCTTTCTTGGGTGTAGCGTTCCGCAGTGACTGCGTCTCCTGGGTCTCCTGGATGTGGGATGCGCAATCACTGGCTTTCGGGGTACAGGCCCGCGGCTCGGAGGCGTCTGTCTCGGTACCACTGGGCACCCGAAGGGGTTGAAGTTGTGCGAAATCGCGTTGTAAAGTTTTATATCCGGCGTTCACGGTGTCCACACTGCGCTTTTCTGTGTGGTCTTCGCTATCTAGGTTTATTGAGGGTGGATAAACCATTAGGTATTGTTAGGCGCAAATGTGATAGCCCAAATATTTATAGTTCATGCGCTCAAAGGAATAGCCGTTTGTTCCTTTGAAGCTAAGTCACGCTGCTGGGGAGCAAGAATTTTTAAGTGGGCTCGAGTGTGCCCATGCAGTGGAAACCGTTGGCCCAAAAACTGGAGGACGCTTAAGCTTCGTGATTGGCCGCTGGGGGCCGTGTAGTACAGACGCACCCCACATCGGCTCCGCAAAGAGACGGCGGAATTTGCCAATCGCCAGCATCATCGGCCCCAATTTCACCACCCACTGATCTCCGAATGTGAGTGCCACCCCCCATCAATTTTTCGCCCGACTACGCCAGTTTTCGGGCACCCACGGCCCTTTCTCTTCTCTGTGACCTCTTCGGCTGAGCTAGGCTGAGCTCCGCTGGGAGCTAGGCCTCCTGCGACGGACGCTTCCGCCACCAACGCCATCATGGAGGTGCAGGTGCAGGGAGAAGTTTTTAACCCCAACGACTACGACCCAAGGGACTGGACGCACATTCTTAGTGTGCCTGCCCACTCCAAGGGCGTTCTTTCACCATCCCGAAGCCAGGAGGCCGCAGCCTCTGCTACTGATGCCCCCAAGTCTGCATGCCTTGCCAAGTCAGCGCACCTGCAAGCAACGCGCACAGCTGCGCAGCGTTCGCGGCAGCAGCCGCCGCTTCCTGCTGCAGACTACAAGATCGTGCTTAGATCACGAGACGGGCTGCAGCTGAACCTGCTTCCACCCCGACAACTACGGGAGGCCATCCTCCAAGCGGCTTCCCAGCTTCAGGAGCCAATGCGTGCCCAAATCAGGGTACACCAAGTCAATAATACGTGCACTGTAAGCACGCCCCTAAAATTTGATACGCTTGCCCTGGTTAGCGTAACAAGCATCAAAAACCAAGGCAAGGACTTCGCCGTCGCAGTTTACATAGCCCCGCCGGGTGGAGCGGTACGCGGAGTCATCTCCAATGCCTATTGGAATGAGACCCCGTCAGAGCTCCTGCAAGACCTGCTCACCGGCAACCCAGACGCCCTCATCGTGGACGCCCGCCGAATGGGCTCCACGCGTTCCATCTTAATAACTTTCCGGGCTGAGCCTGTCCCACGCGCAGTTCTTGATGGAGGAGCCCTCCACAGATGCACACCGTACCGAGAGCATATAGACGCCTGCACGAACTGCCGCGTCCCAGGTCACCGGTCGGATGTGTGCGTCCATCCAAGGTCTCATAAGTGCCCCCGCTGCGGACAGCCCATCCCAAAGATGATGTGCCCTCATGCACCCCCAGCTGCATTCTCTGCGGAGGCCCTCGTTTGACCGCAACTGGCAACTGTAAGGCACGGGGCCGTAAACTAGCGTCCCCGAGGAACGCTCTCTCTCCCACGTCTTCATCGCGGCTTTCCCGCTGCGATCAACGCAGCACAAGCAACGGACGCAGCTCGACGCCTTCCCGGTCATCATCTATAACCAGACGGAATGACAGCAACAACTCCTCGCGTCTCACCTGGGCAGACCGCGTTTCTGGCAAGGCTACCCGTCATCCCCCACCACCCCAGTCCTCCCAGGCAGATCCGAGAGACCAGGAACTCAAGGCCTTCCGTGAAGAGGTAAGCCACCTTTCCTCCCTCCTAAGCACCCCCGCCCCCTCCATGCTCCCTAATCCCGCACCCGCTGTCATTAACTCGACCCCATCATCCACAGACACTTCGAGCACCCCTCCCGCAAAGAAACAACGCACCACAGACGCCACAGCCCCTCCCGTGCCCCTAGAAATAGACGTAAATTAGCAGCACTCGAAGCTAAATTTGTCCATAAACTAAAAGAGCTAGACGCACGCCTCGAGGCCAGATTCAATGACCTTGCCGCCACCCTCACCAAAAAACTTGAGCAGCGCATGGACGCTATGCTTACCAAGATGATGGAGCTCTTGGGACAGGTGGTCGAAATTTCCGGAGCCCTCCACTACGGCGTCTCTCATAGCCTTAGTCGCTTTGGGGCGTTAAACCCCATAAACCATCCAATCAACCCATAATCTTAACCATCGCTTCACCCAACTTCAAACCTCCTCCACTCCCCCCCATCCTTCCTCCGCAAGCACAAACCACCTATCCTGAACGACACATACCAATTGACGCCCGTCTTACTTCCATCCTCAATTCCCCCACCACTCAATATAGCGGAGGGGAACACTAATTATCTACCCATTTTAACTTGGAACTGCCGCGGCTTCTAGGCAAAGCGCGCGCCTCTGCAACTTCTCATTCCCACCTTTACACCCACGCCCCACATACTACTTCTGCAGGAGACTGCACACCGGCCAACCCTCCCCTGCTACACATCTACACACTCGGATACCACTAACACACCCAGGGCGTCCCCACTCATCCACCGCAGCCTCACCTACAAAACTCATCACATCACGTCTGAGACACCCTGCGTGATCACAGAACTTATACATCACACACATTCACTTTCTTTTATATTTATAGCAAACATATACCACCCCCCCTCCCTGCCGATGGCCCCGCTAGAATCACTTCTGCGAAAGCTACACCATCTAGGAAGGATACATCCCCTACTCACCGGTGGGGACTTCAACAGTCAGCATACTGACTGGGGATACACAACCACGACACATCGAGGTCGCAGGCTCTGGCTGCTCTTGCAGAACCTCCAACTCACTGTGCACAACACGTTTCAGACGCCTACGCGGATCAGCAACAGTGTCAGCATGGACACCAGTCCTGACCTGACGCTGAGCCGCTGTATCCGCGGCGTTACCTGGAGCAGAACACAACATACACTGGGCAGTGATCATTATATTATACAAATCACTGTCCCGTAAAAACCACCCCGTCACGCAAATACAATACACAAACTCATTAACTATGATGCATATCGCGCTGCACGCACCGCCCTCCCAGACACTCCCATCGCAGACATCGACGAATGGGTGCAGTCACTCAAGCATGACGTTCACCACAACACGCGAGACATTGAAACTACAACCGAAACATCTACCCTTGACACATGCTTAGCCCACCTGTGCGAGGCTTATCACAGCATCCTGGAACGCTGGAAAGGCAACAAACACAACAGAACGCTTAAGAAGCGGCTGGCCGCGCTGCAGACAAATCCAACAGCACTCTGAGGAGCTCTGCCGATCCAACTGGGGACAGATATGTGACGGCATCGCCGGAAACCTGTCCAGCAAACGCGCATGGCAAGTCCTCCGACACCTCATTCACCCCACGCGCACCAAATCAGCAACACAGCACCACGTGACACGCCTCACACATGAACACATTGACGATCCCGACACCCTTCTAGACACACTTCAAACCATGTACACATCTCCAGGCGACCCATACCTCTACCGCACTACACAGGACAAGCAAATCCCACACTCGACACCGACATCACGGAGACGGAAGTCACAGCGGCCCTCCTGACTCTCCGCGCCAAGTCCGCACCTGGTGCAGACCAAATCACAAACTCCATGCTCCGTAATCTGGATGACCAATCGATCACCCACATTACGAAATACTTCAACCAGTGCTGCAATGAGGGTAACCTCCCGCAGTCCTGGCGCCACGCGAAGGTAATATTCATACCTAAACCCAACAAACCACTTACACTTCAAAACCTTCGCCCGATTTCGCTAATATCATGCCTCGGGAAGCTCCTAGAGCATGTTGTGTTAGCGAGACTCACAAGTCACATGGCGGACAACAATCTTTACCCGCATAGCATGGTAGGATTTCGCCCCCATCTATCCGCACAGGACGCCATGCTGCAACTCACACACGACATTTTCGACCCGCTTCTTCCGGGTCACACCGAGGCAGTCTTAGCTATGGATCTCTCCAAAGCTTTTAATCGCATTGAACATCAGGCGGTCATGACAGCTCTCTCCCCCTTGAATGTGGGTGCGCGCATGTATGCCTACATTCAAGCATTCCTCACTGATCGCACAGCTGAGATACACTTCGGCCCTCTGTCTTCCCCCTCCTACACTCTTCAGAGTATCGGCACCCCTCAAGGGTCCGTCCTTTCCCCCTATCTTTTTAACATTACCCTCATCCCCCTCGCCCAAAAATTGGCCACTATTCCCCACCTGAAGCACATTCTTTATGCCAACGATATCACTCTGTGGACCACCCACGGCAATGACGGAGACATAGAGAACACCTTACAGGAAGCGGCCGCCCTCACCCAAAATTACGCACGGACCATCGGACTGTCTTTCTCCCCAGAGAAGTCCGAACTCTTCCTCATCCGGCCTAAGAACCACAGAACCACGCTGCCCCCGCTCCCCCATTGCCATTGAACTGAATGGTGACCCGGTACCTGAGATTGGCGCCCTCCGTATAATGGGCCTGCACATCCAGAACGATGGCAAAAACGCCACCACCCTCAAGAAACACAAGCAGGTTGTAGGCGCGATATCGCACCTCATCCACAGGGTTTCGGGACGTCATAGAGGCATAAAGGCGCGCGACCTATGTCGCCTCATTCATGCCTTTGTCCTCAGCCGTGTGCTGTACACTACCCCATACTTACAACTATCCAAACATGACATAAACGCTTTGGATGCTTTGGTTCGCAAGGCATTCAAGGTAGCACTTCACCTTCCCCTCAGCACACCCACAGACAGATTACTAGGCCTGGGCCTCCACAATACGATCGGGGAACTGGTGGAGGCCCATTGACAGGCCCAATACATCAGCCTCCCACAAACCTCCACAGGTCGGTAAATTCTGGACACCCTCGGAATCAAAACGCCCGCCAACGACCGAACGCTCCTCGCCATCCCACGATCCCTTCACCAAGAGCTCCTCATCAGGCCGCTCCCGAGGAACATGCACCCGTCCAACCATGAGCAGCGCCGCAGAGCCCGTGCGAAGGCACTCCATAGAGCGTACGACCCCGAGCCGGACGCCGAATGGGTGGACGCTGCCTGCACGGGTGATGAAGCGACAGTAGCTGTGGTGGACTCCTCTTGTTCCACCCTCCTCACACTACCTCTCTCCCAGACACCTCCCCAGAAGCTGCAGAGGAAGCCACCATTGCACTTGCTATCACCCATACGGAAGCCCGGTACATTTTAAGTGATTCTAAATCTGCGATTCTAAATTTTGCTCGAGGCCGAGTCCATGTCCCTGCTTTTGGTATACTGGACTCGCCCGATGCACCCCCGCCCCGCAAAGTGGCGCTGATATGGGTGCCCGCGCACTCCGGGAATCCCGGAAACGAGGCCACCAACCTTTTAGCCCGAGGTTCTTTAAACCGGGCTCAGGTGGCCTCTGATCGGGGATTCACGAAGGAGCGCATGCACTCATTCAGTGAGCTGACCCAGGCGTACAGAGCCTTACGCCAGCTCTACCCCCCACCCCACCCCTCCCTAGATAACAAACACAGAACACTCTGGCGCAGACTACAGACACACACTCTCCCCTCACAACTTAACCTAGCCCACTATCCTCCCTCCTTCCACACTCCGGCATGCACTCTATGCCCAACACCCTTCGCCTCTTCCCTCCACATCATTTCCCTCTGCCCGGCGAACCCTCCCCCGCGGGACCTAGAGAACCTCAACACCTGGGAGGACTGGGAGACCCTGGTGCGCTTGGAGGACCCGGCCGTGCAGACCATCGCCACCGGCCGTGCTGCCAGTGTTATGGACCTTCGGAACATAAACACTGAAGTGCAGTTGGGTCATGCGGGGACCCTGTGGCGTGCCCCGAATTCCTGTGTAAATAAAGTTTTCTCTCTCTCTCTCTTAAGCTTCGTTTTAGGAGTGGGATGTGAACGCGTATTGCAGCGTTGCCAAGGAGTCGATGGCAATCCATCACCCATTGGGCGCGACGCCTTGCCCGAAGAAAAGGAAAGGATGCCTGTCTCTCCTTCACAGACAGGCATCCTTTCCTTTCCTTTCGGCAAAGCGGTCGTGCGGGGTCCCTGGGGCATGCCCCGAATTCCTCTTCCAATAAAGTTTCTCTCTCTCTCTCTCTTATCCCGTTGGACACCTGATCCTCGCTGTAAGGAAGGAACATGGAATGAAAATTAGTTTCAAGGAAAGGACGGCTGTCTCTCATATCTAATGCGACCTATTTCGCCTCATTTATGCCTTTGTCCTCAGCTGTGTGCTGTACACTACCCCACACTTAAAACTATCCAGTCATGACATAAACGCTTTGGATGCTTTGATTCGCAAGGCATTCAAGGTTGCCCTTCATCTTCCCCTCAACACACCCACAGACAGATTACTATGCCTCGGCCTCCACAGTACGATCGGGGAACTGGTGGAGGCCCACCGATCGGCCCAATACATCAGGCTCACACAAATCTCCACAGGTCGGTATATCCTGGACTCCCTCGGAATCAAAATAGCGGCCAACGACCCAAGCCTCCTCGCCACCCCCCGATCCCTTCACCGGGAGCTCCTCATCAGGCCGCTCCCGAGGAATATGCACCCGTCCCACCACGAGCAGCGCCGCAGAGCCCGTGCGAAGGCACTCCATCGAGCGTACGGCGCCGAGCCGGACGCCGTATGGGTGGGCGCTGCCTGCACGGGTGATCAAGCGACTGCAGCTGTGGTGTACTCCTCTTTATCCGCCCTCCTCACACTACCTCTCCCTCCAGACACCTCCCCAGAAGCTGCAAAGATAGCCGCCATTGCACTTGCTATCACCCGCACGGAAGCCGGGTACATTTTAAGTGATTCTAAAACTGCGATTCTAAATTTTGCCCCAGGCCGAGTCCATGTCCCTGGTTTTGGCATACTGGACTCGCCCGATGCACCCCCGCCCCGCCAAGTGGAGCTGGTATGGGTGCTCGCGCACTCCGGGAATCCCGGAAACGAGGCCGCCAACCTTTTAGCCCGAGGTTCTTTAAGCCGGGCTCAGGTGGCCTCGGATCGGGGATTCATGAAGCAGCGCATGCACTCATTCAGCGAGCTGACGCAAGCCTACAGAGCCTCACGCCAGCTCTACCCCTCGCCCTACTCCTCCCTAGACAATAAACAAGCAACACTCTGGCGCAGACTACATACACACTCTCTCCCCTCACCCCTTACCCTAGCCCATTATCATCCCTCCTTCCCCACTCCGGCATGCACCCTATGCCCAGAACCCTTCGGTTCTTCCCTCTACATCCGTTCCCTCTGCCCGGCGGACCCTCGCCTGCGGGACCTAGAGAACCTCAAGACCTGGGAGGACTGGGAGACCCTGCTGCACTCGGAGGACCCGGCCGTGCAGACCATCGCCACCGGCCGGGCGGCTAGTGTTATGGACCTTAGGAACATAAACACTTGAGTTCAGTGGGGTCGTGCGGGGATCCCGGGGCGTGCCTCGAATTCCTCTTCTCATTTCTTTAAACCAATTTTCATTCCAGTTTCCTTCCCTTACATCGCGGTACGTGTGTCCTCTTAGATCTGAGAGAGGGAGAGAAAAAAACGTTATTTGAATGTTTATTTGGTTTATGGGGTTTAACGTCCCAAAGCGACTAAGGCTATGAGAGACGTGGAGGGCTCCGGAAATTTCGACCACCTGGGATTCTTTAACGTGCACTGACATCGCACAGTACACGGGCCTCAAATTTCTCCTCCAAAGAAATTCAGCCGCCGGGTTCGATCCCGGCCGCGGCGGCTGAACGGCCCGTGTACTGTGCGATGTCAGTACACGTTAAAGAACCCCAGGTGGTCGAAATTTCCAGAGCCCTCCACTACGGCGTCTCTCATAGCCTTAGTCGCTTTGGGACGTTAAACCCCAAAAACCAAACCAAACCTTCAAATAACGTTTTTTTCTCTCCCTCTCTCATATCTAAGAGGACACCCGTACCGCGATGTAAGGGAAGCAAACTGGAATGAAAATTGGTTTAAAGAAATGAAACGATGCTTCTCTCTCATATCTCGGTGGACACCCGAAAGGACTATATACCACAGCACATGTGTCTAGAGCACCCTTCTAAGACAGCGCCCATATTCTCTAGATTCTACTGCCTTGCTCGTAGGACTCACCCACCCCCGCACCCGAGGCTGAGTCGAGCGGAGGCGGTACTACTGAGACAGCTCCAGACCGGATCGCTACCGAGCCCGGGACTGATGCATCGCATGTACGCCGGGACCTACCCGACCGATACGTGTAGAGTCTGCCCGAGGGAGCCGGCAGATCACACGCACATCTTGTGGGACTGCATCAGAAATCCAAAGGAAGCATGATCAGGAACAATCCGCCGCGGCTGGAGGCAGCCGCGAAGAGCAACGACCATGACCAACAGCTATGGGCCGTCCAGCAGGTCCTCGGGGCGCTCGAAAGGCAGGGACCCAGCGAGCCGGCAACGGCGAGCGGAGACCCGCGCCGAGTAACGGCAGCCTCGTAGACGACGTAGGCCCTCGTCGGGGCACGTGAGCGCCCAACTGCAGGCGCAAATAAAGTTTGCTCCAATCCAATCCAATCCCTTGTTCATTCCAAACCATCGAGCTGGCGTGGTGGAGCGGTTAGCGTGCTCCTCTCGCACTCCGGAGTAGTGCACTGCACGGGCTCGGGCCGGCCCGAAAGCTCGGGCCCGGCCCGGCTCGCGGGCAGGGCCGACCCGGGACATATGTTTTGCCGGGCCTGGCCCGGGTCTGAAGTTGCGGGCCCGGGCTCGGGCTTAAAGTTTCAGACCTGGGTAGGGCTTGGGTCTGTACAGAAAAGGCAGGTGTCCGACTTTTCATTCACCATTGCAGAGTGAAGTACACAACTGCGGCATTGGAGCAGCGACACGGATGAGCTATGGGTTACAGTACTCGCTGAGAAAAAAAACTAAGCTTTATTCAATGACTTATTTATTTGCTTATTTCCACGCCGCGGTGGCTTAGTGGTCAATGCGCTTGATTACTGAGCCGCGGAACCAAGGTTTGCTCCTAGCCTCGGCGGCCGCATTTCTGTTTAGGCGGCAAGCATGACAGCCGTGTACTTTGCAGTACCATTGCTCGCTGAAGGAACCCAGGTGGTCGAAACGATCGGGAGCCCTCTGCTTCGGTGTCTCTCACATCCTGATTCCCCTTGGGCCCTTAAGCCCCAAAAACGCACCTTTTATTTTATAGCTATATTTTTCTCATGTGAGAAAACTGACAAACTAAAGCGCACTTGGTTTTCTTTTTGATCAGCTGAACGGAACGTCTCGTAAATGAAATAGCCACAAAAGCTCGCGACAGTTCGTAAATCTCATCTCATAATCGCATCTGTCCCTCCTCGCTTCTTCAGCCTGGTTGTCATGACAAGTGTTTTGCCCTGTAAGTTATCACGTGGTTCGCGCTTTATCTTCTGCTCCTCCAGTAAGAGCAAAATTCAACCAGTCTTAAGTGGCCCTTGATCGTTCGTGATCCCAAAACATACCTATACACTATTTGAAATGCATTCTGAAAGAACATATTAGTTTAGGACGCTTATAGTCTTCAAAACATACACCGTGAAATACTCAAGCCTTTTAGCTTTTCTGTTCTGTTGAAAGGCGACCAGGTCGGCATTAGTTCATCCTGTGAGACTGCGTTCACTAAAAATATGTCCTTTCACTGCTTGCTAGGCTCCTTTAATGTTTTTACTTACGGGCGGCAAAATATAACTGATTAAAATCATGGGGGAATGCAAAGTAGTCTATTACGCTTGTATGCAGCCCTTTTTATTTGGCTCGCAGAACTTCCGAGTTTACTTTGCGCACCTACACGAGATCACTGTCCAAAAGACGGACCTGGCGAGCACTACTTTTAGTCACTTCCTTCTGGGTTAAAAAGAACCAACTTTCAGCAAGCCAAACTGTGGTTTCAGAATATTTGTCGGCCAGTTCCTTATCGGTTTAGTAGCAGTCTACTTATCAGAGTGAGCAGTAAATCTCAAGGGTTATTGGGAATTGGGCCGGGCCTGCGCTGGGCTTCACTCCGGGATTCACGGGCCGGGCCGAGCTCAATAGGGCGATAATTTAGCGGGCCTGGGCCGGGCCCGGGCTCGAAGCCGCGGGCCTGGGCCGTGCTCGGGCTTCAGGTCTCGGGCCCGGGCCGGGATTGGGCCTCAGATTGAGGCCCGTGCAGTGCTCTACTCCGGAGGCCCTGGTTCGCTCGATTAATTTCCTTCTCTGTTTTATTTATTAATGCATCTCGGATTTTTTGCTCACGGCCATCGCCGCCGACGATGACACCGGCTTTTCTGCGACACGGGGCCCTTAACGCAACCGAGATAATATTGGGAGCGAGTTGACTATGTCTGGCCTATATAGGACCATTGTTGACGTCACTGTCCCCGTTTTGGCATCGCCATTCAGTATCATATTCAACAATGGTCCTACTTATTCGCTGTTCTTTCGATATTAGCTATGCCCCTTTATATCAACTCCAACATTGGCTCCATATGTCCGCTGTTGTCCCCATATTGGCAATGCCACTTCATTACACCTACAACGACGGCCCTACTTGCGCGCTCTAGCCCCCATATTGGCAATCACGATTCGTTACACCTGCTGTGATGGCCCTACTTGTCCACTCTAGTCCCCATAATAACAATGCCACTTCACTAGACCTCCAACGATGGCCATACTTGTCTGCTCTTATCCCGATATTGGTAGTGCCACACCACCTCTTAGAACCTACATCGATGGCCCTACTTGTACACTGATTACCTTCATTTTGCAATGCCATTCCATGTCTCTCACATCCAATGATCTCCCTACCTTTTTCAATGACGACTTTCGTCACACATTCTTTTTTAATATTCGCGCATGTTTGGTTATTTGCAATTAGTTGCCTTGTTTCATGAACAACAGCGTCAAACATTGATGTGAACTTCCTAAAAACATTGGTGTATATAAGCCAAGTGACCTAAATATGAGCAGTGGTGGGATTCATTCCCTCAGGCAGCAATTTTAAAAAGCGGTGTCTTCTGTTATTATCGTATGTGGTGTAGGTGGCAAAGAAACATGTTGCTTTGTATCTTCAACCGACAGGCCTCAGGAAAAAACGTGTACACGATCTTTTGCGTGTGCCACGAAGCTGCACATAACTAGCTTTCGTTATTCTTCTTCCTCATGCAAGCTCAGTGCTTCGCTATTCCTGTAAATAATACGGTGTGAACGAAGCGGGGATATAGCTCTACCACAAACAAGCGGAGACCACCAAACTCATTACTTGATGCGCGTTTGATGCGTGCAAAAGCGAGTGACGCTACCCACGGCACTGAAAGCAGTTTAGAAGCGGGAAAAAGGATGCGTTACATACTCAAAAACACATTCTTGACCCACGTTCTCAAGCCGCGAAGCGATGTTGGCAAGCTTTTAAGAAATTTGGAGATTAAGGGGCATTAGCACTGCCTTAGCTTCAAGAGAATTAGGAGGGCGACAACGAAGGCATGCTATCACGGACTCCGCGTTTACATGAATACCTCAGTAGCGCATCGTATTTATTAGTGTATTACGCGAAGGGGACACGCCATGCTTGCATGTACCAGATCAAGTCAAGCAGAAGAGTGGACTCTTGACCAGAGCACGCGGCGGAGGAAAGCAGCCGCTCACATTTTGGGCGTGGTCTGCATGCGTTGTTATCACTCTGAAGGGGTATTTGTATAGGCGCCCATGGAGGAGGAGGGGGCCGGAAAGTCAGGGCGTCTCGATCCGCAATGGAGAGGGTGGGGGGGGGGGGGGGGAGTGGGGGCGCACACATCTAGGCTTCCTACCTAAACCTGTTTCTGCACGCCCCAGCAGGCGCTTGCATTAGGCTTGCACTTGTCAATCTGCCGCCTGCCTGATCGATTAGTGCACTTTCCTGGCGTATTTTGCTTGTTTAAATGAGTGCGGTACACCAGAAAGTTATGATGCGCGGCTCTCGCAATCATGTACACGCGGCTTATCAGCCGCCCTAGTGCTATGTGCTTTTCTTTCAGTTTATTTAATGCTTGTACCCAATAGCTTTGACAATTAGATACAGTCTAATTTTAATGTTTTTAGCGTGTAAGTACATTCGCGTAATTCAAAATGCGGTCAACTTCAAACCTAGGATATTTTTCAACTCCATCGTCTGGGATAGCAAGCTAAACAAAAAAAGGCTCTGAAAAGAAACAGTTGTCAGTACACCGTCTCGTCCGCAGCTTAAACCTATAATCATAAAATATGATGTGATGTTACTTGCTGGAACTCGCCGCAGTTCGCTGCGAAAATGCCAGATGCCGTCGGTAGCTCATACAGAAGTTTAAGCGTGTCACAGTAGGTTAATAGAATGCTGCGCAGAGTGTTGAGAGCGCTTACCCATTGACAGCCTGAAGATATATGAAATACGCTTGTAGCTCCCGGTCTCGGCAAACACAAAGACGAACATCGTCGCGATAAAATGCCTCACCCACAGGATGCTCAGCCTAAATGAAAACAAATGAATCGTTTTTTTTTCTCTTACTGCAATTTAATCAGAACGCAAATATATGCATGTCTCATTTGGAGAGAAGAAATGATCTGATTAAAGCGGGATTTCAGTTTCATCGCAAATAAACAATACACGTGAACAACTTGCTGCACAATTATGGCATGAAAAAGCAGGAGACAAGAAAGAAAATGTGGATGTAGGTTATATCTAAAAAAATAAACAAAAAACGACTCTGCTTCGTGCTTTTCGGTATTCTATTTCGACAGCTTTTACATATTTTTTTGCTTATAAATATCACTTTTATAGAATTAAATATCGAACTTTTTTACCGATTGGAATCCTACTCGTTTCTTTCGTTTTTTTTTGTGCGTGAATCTTGAATACCAGTGAGCCGGAACTGGTGCATTGCTCAGTAGCGCATCGCGTCTTTTCGAGCTAGCGCAGACACGCAAGGGTGGGCCACATGACTATGGCTCGGACCGACCGGTCTACACTGTTGCCTATAAAATGTAGGGTATTCGTCGCTCTACCAGCGAATCTTTGGATTGTATTCAGGAACGGTGTTGCTTGGACGTGTGTTATCCTAGTTTATTGGCCACACGTATCATATATCAAACACTCAAAGAACAAGCATTGTGCATGCTGATTGTAGTTCTTTTATATTTTCGGTATTCTCATACTAGCACTTTTATCTGGGCATTAACAAAAGAGGCCCACGATCGCAGACATTACGCTGAGGAGAGGGCTGAGTCGGGCTTGTTGCTTCATGTTGATTGGTACGACGTAACAGCGCTCTTGGACGGACGGATGTGTCTGTCTCTTCTTTCGTCTCGTCCGTCAGCGCTGTTTCGCTGTACCATTCAGACACTACGCTAATGTTTGGAGCCGTTTTGACGAAATGCATGCCCAAGCTCCACGTTTTCACTTGCAACGTTTGGGGCACAGAACATGAGGCTCGCTCTTCATTCTTGTTTTTCGTCTTGCACGCAGACAGTTCCCTGACATCTCCGCGTTGTGGTTTCCATGATGCTTTTCACATTCTTAACCGCCTATGAGACATCCTCGAAACAATCCGGAATCCTTTGAAAATTTGGCAATGGAGCTGTAGAGGAATACAGAAGAAAAAAACTTAGTTAATCTATCTCATAACGAACCAAGAAAAACCGTCGGACATCATTGCCATCCAAGAATGCGGGGCCAGGGCTGAAACAAGCATAACAGGATACGATGTATGACGGAGGCGGTTCCGGCAAAGCCGTCCTCTTAGTTCATAAGTCAATTACGGCCATCTGCAAAATCAACATAACATATACAGACGTACACCACACTGTACTAGAAATTGTACCCAAAAAAACCAGCGGATGAATGCGATTTCATCATAAATGTGTACAGCCCCCCCCCCCCTCCCGAAACAGAAGAACCCCAGAATACAGGAACTGTTCAGAAAAGCCAGTGATATGGCAGGCCAGAACCACTGGTGATTCTAGGAGACTTGAATGAGGCAAACCCCTGTTAGGGATACCAAAAACTCAATGCCAAAGCTGAAATCATAGCAGAAAGCGCAGAGAAATACTGCATGGAGCTAGCTAACGACCCTACAACTACGACGAGACTAGGCAAGAGCGTCTGCAGAGACACCACGCCTCACATAGCCTTCTCAAGAAACAACTAGAATATCCAATGGGAAAGTACCATGGAAACCTCAGGGAGTGACCACTACATCTTTAACTGAGAAATAGCCGACGAAGATATGAAGAGGTACGTAGGGACTGCCAAAATCACAGAGTGGGAAACCTTCAGAAACCACAGCGACGAAAGCACAAAACCGAAAACCAACATAGAAGAGTGGTGCACGGAGCTTACGAAGGTCATACTAAAATACACGAAGTTGATCGTTCGCTCAGAATAACATCCAGACGTAGACAGAGAAGCGCGCAGAAGCCTTATCAGGAGATCGAGGCAGCAAAAACACAACAAGAAACTCAAGTTGAAGATCGCAGAACTAACAAAGAAGGCATCAGAGCACGCACACAACATAGCCACGCAAAACTGGCAACAGTTCACGGACACACTTATAGGAACACTGGGCATGGCCCGAACATGGAATATACTAAGAGCTCTGATAGACCCAACAAAAACCGAAACGGAAAGTGGCAAGGCAATGCAAAGACTAATCCACACCTTCCCTGGAACGGAAGACCAACTAAAACAGGCACTGAGGGTAAAGTGCTGCGGCACAACCACGCACCCAAATCAAGACCAAGAATACACCGGCGAAGACAACCCCGAGATGGATAGGCCAATCACAGAGGAGGAAGTGAGGGCAGCCATAGGGGAAGCAAAAAAGAATACGGCAGCCGGAAAGGACGTAATATATAACGCTAACATTAGAAACATGGAAGACACGGCCATCGCCGAGCTTACCAAGTACCTAAACGCTATCTGGGAAAAAGGAATCGTGCCGGCGGAATGAAAACATGCAGAGGTAGTTATGATACTCAAGCCGGGCGAAAGACTCCAAATAGAAAACCTTAGACCAATCTCCCTAACCTACTGTCTAGGGAAGATATACGATAGAGTGATTAATGAAAAGATCACAAACTACATGGAGGACAAAGGATATTACCCTAATGCCATGTTTGGCTTCAGAAGGGGGCTGTCCACGCAAGACGTACTCCCACAATTAAAGGAGGAGGTCCTCACTGAAATATCAAGAAGCGCCGAACACATAGTGCTAGCGCTCGACATAAAGGGAGCCTTTGATAACGTGGGACGTGCGGTAATCATGGAAGGTCTCAATAACTTAAACTGGGAAGAGAGCCTTTCGTTGTGTCAATGCCTTTTTGACGGAACGAACGGCTGCGATAGGCATCGGAAATACAAGATCGGAGAGCTTCATGGCGCCTAACAAGGGTACCCCGCAAGGCTCAGTAACATCACCAATACTATTCAACATATCGATGATAGGACGCACGAAAGTACTCGACGAAATAGAAAACATCAGCTACTCAACGTATGCAAATGACATAACAATATGGACAACCACAGGCTCCCTAGCAGCTAAAGAAGAGCGGCTACAAAGAGCGATCGACCATACTGAACAATACGCCAGGGCCAGAGGATTATCGTGCTCAGCAGAAAAATCAAAACACGTAAGAATCAAAAAAGGTACCCGAAAATACGACTCCTAAATCACCCTGAAACTCGGAAACGAGACAACACCTGAGAAAACGGAAGTCAGGGTGCTTGGAATGTGGCTGCAAAGCACAGGACGATGTAGCAAAGCCATCGCCTTTATTGAATACAACAGAGCAAGTCGCCAGAATCGTGCGAAAAATCCAGTGTAAAAAGAAGGGGATGAGAGAACGGGACACCCTAAGACTCATAGACAGCCTCGTCACGAGCAGGGTAAAGTACAGCCTCCCCTACCACGACCTAAACAAGCAACAGACTCTACAAATCGATACCATACTGCGCAAAGTGTACAAAACGGCGCTCAAACTTCCAGTGTCCACACCAACCGAAAAACTAATGGCACTGGGAGTATCGAATACGTTCGACGAACTACGAGAAGCGCAACGTAGTGCGCAATTAGACAGGCTCACTGAAACCAGAACAGGAAGACGCCTACTGGAGAAATTACGGCTACCTCTAGGCATGCAAAGAGACAAGGAACAGGTTAATAATGAAGACAGAAACAACATCCGGGTTAGACCCATACCCCGAAACATGGACCCCAATATACACCATGAAAGACGACAAGCCAGAGTCCGAGCACTCAGCAGAGAACTCAGCGACAATCCCATCGTAGTCTACATAGACGCAGCAAAGTACCGATACCAAGGCAAAATAATTGAACAAATAAATAGCAGCGCAAGGAGACGAGGACTAGACGAGACAACAAGGACGGCGCTGTTGTCTCGTCTAGTCCTCGTCTCCTTGCGCTGCTATTTATTTGTTCAAGACATGTACCAACACGGCCAATTTTTCACGTTAGCAAAAGAATTGCCGTTGTAACAAATGAAGACGGGAAAGAAATAACCAGCGCAACGATAAACAGCCCAAACATAGAAGCAGCTGAAAAAGCCGCCATTCCTCTGGCAATATCGCACGGCAACGCAACCGGACGCAACGTGACTATATTGACGGACTCCAAACAAGCATGCAGAAACTACACAAGAGGCAGGATCGGCAGCATCGCCAATAATATTCTACACGGGACGATAAGACACAAAAACACTAAACATAGTATAGTGTGTGTTCCCGGACATGAGAGGATGAGGAGCAACGTCACAGCAGACGAATTAGCTCGAGGGTACGTCAACCGAGCAGACTCAGCACTTTGCACCACGGGCACCTTTGACCCAGTTACCCCCACGTACTCAGATAAACTGGATCATTACAGGGGTCAGCGGAAACACTTCCCACGCCCACACAAAAGGCTTACCAAACAGGAGGCGATAGACTTGCGTAGGCTGCAAACCGGTACCCACCCGCACCTGCACAAACTACACAAGATTTTCCCAACACAATATGCAAAGAAATGTCCATGGTGTAAGGGAAATCTACACTAGAACATGTCTCATGGACCTGCCCTAAGGTTGACTTAGAGCCAAGAATAAACTACACGAGTGTGATGCCGTGGGAGCACTTGCTGGCCAGAGAGGAGGAAGCGCAACGATTTCTCGTACGCCGAGCCACGACGGCAGCAGTTGAGTGCGGCATCTTGGACCAAGGATCGACCACGGCGCCCAGTGACCCGTAAGGGTCAAGAACACTTTAAATTTATCAACAATAAAGTTTTTTCTATCCTTCCATCCATCCGAAATTCTTTGACTCGTTTAATCTTCCCCCTCTTGCCCTCCCCCACCCCTTCCCTTCAAGTCCCATACTGCCGCCTTTTGTCGGGCCAAGCCTCTTTCTTGGAAGAGCGCCCGCCCCCACCATGGTAAGTGTTATTTTTTTCTTTGTGATTTTAGAAAAACTTGCCCTGTCTAACCTGTTTTCCCCTCGGGCTCAGCTACGCGCAGCGCCGCTCACCCACCCTCCATGTTTTCTCTCTACCCCTTTTATTGCGTAAGCAATACTGCGGCAGGATTCGAGCCGTCGCGTAGCTCCCGCCGGTTGCCATGGTTGACCTTCAGCCACAGCAAGCTCAAACGCTAAAATATCGAATCGCTGATCTTTTAAGTAAGTACCCGGGTATTACAGAAACCATTCACTACAGTCGTTCCATGAAAGCATTTAGCAAAAAGCTAACCCATTTCTTTTTGTGACATAGCAATGGCTTACTCTTTCTGCATATATCTGCCCTATAAAAAAAATCTATGTTTTATTAGAAAAGAAAACCTTACTTTGGCCGGCTTATTCATGCCTTTTGTTATGTTCAGTGACACAGATATTTGTATCTTACGTGCAATTCCGTGTAACAACGTTAACTCGCGAATCTACTTTTTGCAGCATTTCTTAATTGTGTGCCTGAAGTGAATATGTGTTGTTTTCTTTTTTTTCTTTTTTGCTGTTTTCGTGTATGGTGTTATATACAATGTCTCTTTGGTGATATGGTCTGTTTTCTTTGCTTAAACCTGCCCACTGCTCAGTGGTAGAGTGTAAAGGGGGCGGACGCTTCCTCAGGCAACTTTTGTTTGCCTTTTTGTTCGCCTCCTCGGCAACCAAGTGTTGCTGAAATAAATCTGAATCTGAAACTGATGAAGCGCCGATGCCATAGCAAGCGTTTCAACCGCGCTCCACCATGCTGCAGGACCGCCGCTGCGCCGCCGCCGCTGCCGCGCTCCTAGTCGCGCGCTCTCGACGCATGTGTCGGAACATGGAGACAGGAAAGAGGAAGCGGGACGCAAAAGGGGAAGAAATATGCGCGTTCGCACGAGAACAACAGTGGTTGTTTGCTTATGCAACTTGTCCGCTTTAACCACAGCTAAACCTCAGATATTTTTTTAGCAGTTGTTGTTACTCTAGCTGCAACCAATTCTCCAAAAAATTTAAGGAACCTGTCCCATCGTCGTCTCGTCATCTCGCCACCACTCGCCCAAGGAATATCGCCTGCAGCTAGCTAGGCGGCGAAAAGCCACACAACGAACGCGCCAGCGAAGCATGCGCGCTCAAGATGACGCCTTTCGTTGCCTCCTCATTCGAAAATCTACATCTGATTCGTTTTGACAACTATGACATGATTCAGTAGCCTGGCCTGCATGAATATATTTGTGAGTACCACCGTAATTTCATCTTGAAATGTGTTCGGAAATGAATATGCTTCTTGGCGTAACTGCTGCTTTGACTCAGCGCCGACCTTTTTTCTCTCCGGCAGGAAAAGAGACAGCGACAAAGCACGATATTCCTAGCGCAAAGGAGTGCACACAATGGTGAGAACTTTATTTTTCAGCTTTGATGAAATATAACCGAACGCTCATTACCTCTTCGATCAGCGTGGTTGAGTGTCGTGTGGCCAGACTCATGTTGCGTTCATTACGACATTGGTCATCCATTGTTTGTGCAAGATGAGTATCAGAAGCGCTTATTCTTCCACTGCAGCAGGCCTCTCAGGCCACCTGTAATATTTCCATGCCGTGTCCCTTTGTATTGGCCACTTCCAGGCGTACAAGAAAATGCGAAATTCCTGGTCCCAGCGAACTTTACCCATGTTGTCTCTGAATTAATCACCCATGGATTGTGTGAAGACTGCTTTCGTGTGTTTTCAAGTAAAAGTTCCGTCTCCCCTGTTACATGCATGCGAAGCGACATCGATAAACTGCTTACATTTTTTCAAAAAGGTGTACTCAGTCGGCTGCATTCAGCGCATTTTGCAAAAAAAAAAACTGTGCAAGCCGTCTTTGGATGGAATATTTTATTGCATACAGACAAAAAATATGCTCAAAGCTGTTCATTCGGGAGGAGATGCTACCACCTGTGCCGTACTTTCCTGGAACAAAAAGCAAACAACCAGCTCGCACTATACGCACGTAATTTTCACAGTAAACATAAAAATTTATTGGTTTCAAGTAAACACTATATCTCTTTTTGTGACTTTTATTATCTATTTCCGGGTGGCACACGCTAAATTAAGATCACAAATTGTCCACATGGTAGAAGGCAAATTTGGCAAATTTGAGTCAACGTTTTGCAATTAATGTCCGGTTTTATATTAAGCATCATTTAGAAATTTTTCTATAAAAATGTGTTGTGAGTACCTTCTCGCATACTGTGCGCCAGAAAATTCAATGCGTTATTTATTTCTTGTCTTTTTTCTGCGCTGGCTATACTTACTCTGTTGAATAGATGTTACATTTCTTTGCAGCTTTGATGCACATTGAAGTCATCGCGCAAGAGGTTTGCGAAGAATTCATTTCAAGGCAGTGCAAAAGTCCTCTTACAAGAGGTGTGCAACGATTTGGGCCGATATGGCTCATCAGTTCAGCGGCTCCGAGCAGAGTGCATAAATTTTGTACCTTGAATTATTTTTTCTTTCTTTTTTGCATGTCCGCTGGCTGATTATATGTAAAGGGATAGATATACAGGTTCGGGCTCGTGGAAAACAAGCAGAATAATTCTGCATTGTTGTTGGCCAACCAAATGTATCGAAAGGCTGCTTGCAGTCTTCGATAAAAGCTTGGCTTTTCAACAGGAAAATGGCGCAAAAGACGTGGACAAAAGAGACAAACACGACAGGACCAGCGCCAACTTACAGTACCAGTTACAGTACCAGTTGTAAGTTGGCGCTGGTCCTGTCGTGTTTGTCTCTTTTGTCCACGTCTTTTGCGCCATTTTCCTGTTGAATCATGAACCAACTAGCCCAAACTAGAGTTCTTCTTGAGCATATTTCTTCTACACTGGGCCCTTTACTTCAGTTGTAAGTTGGCGCTGGTCCTGTCGTGTTTGTCTCTTTTGTCCACGTCTTTTGCGCCATTTTCCTGTTGCATCATGAACCAACTAGCCCAAACTAGAGTTCTTCTTGAGCATATTTTTTCTACACTGGGCCCTTTACTTCAGTTGTAAGTTGGCGCTGGTCCTGTCGTGTTTGTCTCTTTTGTCCACGTCTTTTGCGCCATTTTCCTGTTGAATCATGAACCAACTAGCCCAAACTAGAGTTCTGCTTGGCTTTTGTGGACAAAAACAAATTGCAGATTATACAGGGCGTCCCAGCTAACTTGGACCAAGCTTTAAAAAAACCTAAGCGTTCTTCAGAACTGAAATTGCGTGGATGTTGTTAGGGCTTATCTAAAGTTACAGTACCATTTTTTTGCTTGACCTACTTGAATAATTAGTCGAGATAAATTAATTAACTTTTTAAATGTAGCTTGAAACATTCAGCCGTCAGTGGGAAAGTTGTGGAGATCCACAAATATTGTCCTACCCAGGCACTTCCAACGAGATAGACTTAGCATGGTCGTTTTTATTCGGGAAAAACGAAGCCCGCGGAGTTTAAAAAATACCACGTTACAGCGGGCTGCGTGCGCCAGGACGAGCCGTAATTACAGCGCCCCCATCCGTGTTTTGTGACAAATATCGCTCGCTTCGCTCCTATCATGCTGTTCATGACAAAGCTTCGCGTAGCGCTTGGTTCCACGATAAGCGCTAGTGGGTTCGGGCGGCAATTGAAACAAAGCGCGGCTCCCGTTTCTAAGGCGATAATTGTGCTCTTCAGCGACATCGGTGAGCGGCTGGTGACGAAGCGCTTTTTCGGAGCGCCGTTGCCAGCCGCTGCCGGTAATGTCACAGCCAAGCAAAAGTTGAAGCCCTTTTTTGTAAGCGAAGAGGAGGCAAGGCGCGGGCGATGTTTTTACAAAGCATGGATGAGGGTGTTGTAATTGCGGTGCATCCGGACGCACGAAGCGCGCTGTCACGTGGTGTTTTTTAAACTCCGCGGGCTATCGTTTTTCCTGAACAAAAACGACCACGCTAACCCCCGAATCCAGAAATGTAACTTGACTCGTACTTGACTTGCGCTGGTCTCAAGACAGCTTCATCGTGTGCCACAAACCTTACTCGACTTGGAACGAGGCTTGCGCCGTGCTTGACTTGACCGAAGGCGGCCAAGTTTCAAGTCAGCGTCTGGGCTAGCTTGGAACCGACTTGCTGCGTTCTTTTCCAACATGGCAGCCAACCGTGACGTCGCACGCAGGATTTCTGCCTTTGAGTTCGCGTGCTACGCCATGGATGTTGCTTTTTCGGAGGCGCATGCTATCCCGAAGGTTCCGCGACCGGCACTCTGCGATCGGGGTAACCCCATGGAGGTTTACAATGAGGAACAATTCCTCGCGCGGTACAGGTTCACGAAGAACGCCGTACGACAGCTACTGGCTATGCTGCCTCTACGAGAAAGTGCCGACAACCGGGGACAGCCTGTGCCTCCCATGCTGCAGTTGCTGATGGCACTCAGGTTTTATGCCGCTGGCACGTTCCAAACAGTCACCGGGGACTTGGTGCGTATTCCGCAGTCAACGGTGTGCCGCGCAGTTGGCAAAATGACAGTGCTTATAGCGAAGCACCTGTGCCCAATGCTTGTGCGCTTTCCCGACGTGTCCCAGTTTGCAAAAGTGATGCGGGATTTCTATGAACTGGCCGAGTTTCCAGGTGTTACGGGTTGCATCGACTGCACGCACGTACGAATCAAGAGTCCCGGCGGTGAAGACGCGGAAGTCTTCCGTAACCGCAAGGGCTACTTTTCAATCAACGTGCAGGTAAGCAATGAAAATTGTAGCTTTCTGCGCAGTTTTTTCTTGCAACGCGTGTGCTGTTTTTTTTTCGCGATGCTATGAACGTACTACCGTGATCTCGCTTGCCTAGAGTGCTGGCGGGTGAAATAATGCGAAATATGGCGCTGTGTACATTACTGCGCTCGAGGTCCAGCTTTTCCTTTTAAACACAGTGACTGCTTTAGAATATAGCTTTGTTCACAATGCAGACCACCGTCGTAGCGCTGCAATGTGTTGCTTTTCGCTTGTAGCACTCGAAAGCAGGTTTCACAAGTGTTCTGGATTTTTTCAATGAAACACTACCGTGTCAACAGCGTCCATACTGCGCAGGTAGTTTATCCCGAAGCCACAAAATAAAACGCGCCGTACGCGCCCTAGTTTTGCTGACTGCTGTATTGCTGGTTTGATGCAGGCTGTCACTGGACCACAGCTTCAGTTCTACGACATCGTTGCGAGCTGGCCAGGTTCGGTGCACGATAGTCGCATCTTTGACAATTCCCGCCTGCGGGTTTTGTAAGAGGAGAGCCGGGTACCTGGTGTGCTGCTAGGAGACGCTGGGTATGGATGCCAGCCATACCTAATGACACCGCTCTCAAACCCTGGGCCGGCAGACACACCAGAAGGAAGGCAAGTTAATAAGCTGACAGTGACGTTGCATGACACATACTTTGACCACACCTTTGAGGTGCGGCTTCGAGTCGTTCCACATACAATCGAGGCCTCATTAATATGGATGACTCGAACTATGAACATTTTTTTCTGGCTGCACGCGTCTATGCACGTGTGTTTTCATGCTTTATAGTGGCAGTCAATGCACCTTACCACCCTCCTGCATTGCATGAATGGGTGCTAAAAGATTCTCTCCATGCGCTATGCTGAAAACCACAATCAGCAGCTGTCAGCACAGTGAGCAGAATTTTTTGGCACGCAAACAGTCGTAGTAGGACATACTTCATCTCACAAAGAGAAGCCATCATTCATCTCATGGGCCACTAGGTGCTTCAAACGTGCTTCAGCCTGCACTGCATGATTTTAAAGATAAAGGCAATCAGAATAATGTGCCTGGAGCTCCCAAGGTTTTCC
Organism: Amblyomma mixtum; assembly: GCF_055824585.1. Taxonomy (NCBI): domain Eukaryota; kingdom Metazoa; phylum Arthropoda; class Arachnida; order Ixodida; family Ixodidae; genus Amblyomma; species Amblyomma mixtum. The sequence continues at coordinate 70,351,476 of NC_143019.1, forward strand.
GGTTTCCACTTTGCTGCCTGCCACTATGCACAGTAGTAGTCCATAATCACGAAGAGTTTTTCCTTTCAGAACATTTTTTATCCATGATTTTTTATTCCCAACGACATGCTTTAGCAGGACTTTTACTTCCTAACCAAAGTGTCCATATTAACGAAGTATGATTGTACAAGGCAGTGTGTAATAATCCTTTATTCAAACAGGTATCAGAAGGCCCACATAAAGACACGCAACAGTGTCGAAAGGGCCTTTGGCGTGTGGAAGCGCCGCTTCCCTTGCCTGGACATGGGGCTGCAGCACAAGCCAGAAAAAGCGGCCTGCATCATAACAACCTGCGCAGCACTCCACAACTTTGGCTGCTTGATAAAGGAGCCGCAACCTCCTAATGGCAGAGCTACAGTGAACCCCACCAGAACTACAGCGGCAAGGCGACCGCTGCACCTTCCACCTGTTAATGACCTGATTGACAGCACAACAGGGATGCAAGCACGGCAGCTTCTCATCCAGAAGAGCTTCACTTGCAGAATTCAAATGCAGAATTCTCTGCACTGTTCCGTGCATTTGGAGTCAAACATGCTTGCAAAGTGCAGGTACATGTACTGCCCACACCCTGCATTTAATTTTGCAAGGAGAAAGCCTTGAGAATTCTTCTCAGCTTGTACCACTTTACAAAGCTCTTTTCTTTGTTAGTGCTACTGAATTTGTTGACAGAGCGTCTGTTTTTCTCATGCCATTCTTCAAGAGTGCTACATTGACCTTGCAGGAGGAGAATACAATCAAGCTGCTTCTACAGAAGGGCAACTTCTCCAAATGGGCGACCCGTTCTATGGGAGCTCCATCATTAATGGCCACTGCTGGAGTGACTACCGTGTCACTTCTGCAGCAGGATTGAGGACACTGTTGGCGCTCACCCTGCAGAAATATGTGCTGCTGTAATTATCTTTTGCTTGTGTGGCTGTCATGGCTGATCTTCTGTGCCTTCCATTTTAAAGGACTATAGACACGTTTTGCTTTCATGTTTTCTTCTTTCAAATGATGCGTTACGTATATACATGAATCACCGCATGGTATACGCATATTACTGCTAATTAATTTATAATAGAATTTCTTGAGGCTGTTTCAGCTTATCAACCAAAAGATGGCCGTAGCGTATTGTTGACCTCTAGGTGACGAGAGACAGGAAAAAAATTGGCATTACAACTGCCGATATGTCGTTTGTTGTCACTCCAGATCTTGAAGCAGGCTGGCGAGTATTGTAGAGACTTTTAAAACTACGCATCAGTGTTTAAGTAAATTTACACAGGTTCTTCTACTCTCCTTGCACCAGGGGTGCCCCGTCGGAGACGGTTGGTTCCAACTGGAAGACTGAAGCTCTTCGCACCAGGGGTGCCCCGTCAGAGACGGTCTTGTGTTCAGTTGAGACGCAGGGGTAAGGCGAACACTTCAAATTTTATGTACAGTATTTACAATAGATACAAGTTAAGGCACTAGAGACAAATTAAAACAGCAAAGGACAAGCAACAAAAAGGTGGAACTGGCTAATACTAGGGGAGGCCCCTACTCGGCATGGCCGAAGATGCGTAGCATCTCACCTTAGCGCAGAACCCCGCTTCCAGCTCCGGGGCCCGGTTTTAAAGCCCTAAAGGCCCGGCCCACATTTCGTAGCTTCCAATCATGTTACAATGTTCACATGATTGGTTTATAAAGATCCTGGCCAGCCCTCCAGCTTCTGTAGGGCAAAACGCCCTTTCCACAAACACAAACGCACGGTCGTGCCAGTACGTGAAGAGAACATTCCTTCCACCACAAAATAAAAATAAAACAAACACAAATACACATCCGTGCCAGCACGTGTGCGAATCGGTACCGCGGGTGGGGGGACACCCGTACTTGCCGGCGCGTTCGCGAGCGGCCGCGTTCCAAGAAAGGAGACGCTTCGCTTTGAGCACCCCCAGCCGCGTTTCAATGACCCCCGCGAACGCTACCGATCCCTTACACGCCCTTCCCAAAATTCTACAAAGGGCTCAAATGGCACTTTTAGAATTACAAACAAAAGAGATCGGTGTCTGACACGAAACTACCCATCGGGTGACATAGCCAACAAAACGTACACATTCAAATGCGCGTTTCACACCTGTAAAACCAGCGCATTCACCGAAGTCCAAGCTGTCGCGTTGCGACCAGTTGCACCAACAAAACCAAAAACAACAAAATGCACACGGGCACCAACACAACATTACGCAAAATGCACACTTAAATACACACAGTGGCATGCCTGCCATGCGCCGTAACACAGCGTCCAAGTTGGTGCGTTGCACCCAGTTCACCACCTCCAAGTGGACACCCTCGTCCTGCTCGCGAACGAGCACACGCACACACACAGACACTCGCAACTTGAGCGTTCAGTAGCACTCGCACGACGACCGTACGTGGCCACGTGAGCCTCCTTAGTCGCACCGAGCGTCCTTGTGTGCGTTCGAGCCACTACGCGTCTCAACACAATTAACGCCTAACTGCCACTCGGCTCATTAGGCTGGTGCCACAGCAGGGCAAGAATTCAAAAATTGCTGCCCTCCAGGATCGAAAACAACGTCCTGATCCTCGATAAGTCCAAATCTTTGACCCCACGACGCACCTGAGGGCCCGCTCTCTCTGGCGCGCCGGTACGAGCCGCGCGCTGCATAAGGAGCATAGCCCCTGCCCTGTCTAACCGTACCACTGACGCCGGTTTTGCTACTCTTGATCTGGCATACTGTAGCACAGAACGTACTTCTCCACGCAGCGACTTTCAATTTGAAAGCCACGCCCTTGTCTCCTGCTACTTCGCCTCGCTTGGAACCATTTGCTCCGTTCCTCCACGAGCAAACACTGATGTTGCCGTTCCCTGCTTGATAGGCATTTGCCGGCTTCGTGTCATCGTCTAACTCCGAGGCTCCATGAGCTCCCTGACAGTCACTTGACCCGAGCTTGCCTTGCGGCAAGTCGCCACTCATTTCCGGGTCCTCGACTGACCTGGCCGGGCACACACCGGGTGCGTTCGACAACTGCGCGGCGCTCTGCCCGGTCGGCCCAGCGGGCCCACCTCCGCTCTCTGCCTCGGATGTAGAGCTTTTGTCACCAGGAACGCTACGGGGCACTTCATGCCCTATGGCCGACACAGTGTGTGTTTGCACCAACGCCAGATTTTCACCGGTTACTAGCTCCGTGTCGGAGGTCACAATCTTAGTCATAGAGCCTGCAGGAATTAGATCACTCTCCTGCTTGGTTTCGGACAATTTGGTCTCGACTGGCCCTAGACCATCAGAATTGGGCTGCTCTTTTTCTTTGCTAGCCGCCCGCAGTGGCGAAGCTGTGGTCCCTTCAGAAATCTCGTTTTCGCTCTCTGCGGCATTTCCCAACAAAGAGGCGTCCGCGCATATTGGCTGATTACCTACAGCGACCTGGCTGCTCTTTCCTCCACCTGTGCTTGAGCAGCATAAGTCTTTGTCTTCCAGCACAGGCGGTCTCATCTCTCGGAACTCGGAGCAGTTCTCCCTGGCTGATTCACTGGCTCTTCTGCTCTCCTTGATCTTAGAGATCTCGAGCTCTACCTGCTGGCGTCTTGCTTCTATAACCTTCAAGACATACTTTACATCCTGAGGTTCTTCCTCGCGAAGCACCGCCTTTCTGCCATTTACTTTCAAGAGTTGAGCCTGAAGGTCCGCTAAGCGCGCCTTCGCTAACTCAACCTGGTACTTCACATCGAGTGAGGGCCGGCATGGATAACTCTCCATACCGCCGTCTGTATCCCTCAACTGTCCTACCAGCTCGAATACATGCACAGGGACGCTAACAATGCGACGAAGGAAACTCACAGTTTCGATGCGTCGATCCGCATTGCCAGCTCCTTGGCGTCGCAGTCCACCGCCACTTTCACCGGACGCTGCGATGAACTGCCGTACGCCGCTGGTCCTGTGCCCACTGTCGTCACTTGCAGCGACCCGCCGGTGACCGTCGAGTTGTCGACGCGTTTTTATCCTTGACCGGACGCAGTCTCTCAGCAGTAAAGTTTCACAGGTTCTTTATCTTCCCTTGCACCAGGGGTGCCCCGCCAGAGACGGTTTGTTTAACTCGAAGACTGAAGCTTGATCTCTGCACCGGAGGTGCCCCGTCAGAGACGGTCTCTCGATGATTCGAGATACAGGGATAAAGAAGAAAGGTAATAACTGAGATGCAACGCATCTTCGGCAACGCCGAGTAGGGGCCTCCCCTAGTATTAGCCCGATCCACCTTTTTGTTGTTTGGTTTGTCCTTTTTAACTCGAACTGAAGCTCTTCGCACCAAGGGTGCCCCGTCAGAGACGGTCTCTCGATGAGTACAGACGCAGGGATGAAAAAGGCAATAACTGAAGATTTATATACAAATATACACAGAATATACAAGTTCAGGAACAACGGCAAAAAGACAAACAACCAAAAGGTGGATCTGGCTAATACTAGGGGAGGCCCCTACTCGGCATGGCCGAAGATGCGTAGCATCTCACCTTAGCGCAGAACCCCGCTTCCAGCTCCGGGGCCCGGTTTTAAAGCCCTAAAGGCCCGGCCCACATTTCGTAGCTTCCAATCATGTTACAATGTTCACATGATTGGTTTATCAAGAGCCTGGCCAGCCCTCCAGCTTCTGTAGGGCAAAACGCCCTTTCCACAAACACAAACGCACGGTCGTGCCAGTACGTGCAGAGAACATTCCCTCCACCACAAAATAAAAATAAAACAAACACAAATACACATCCGTGCCAGCACGTGTGCGAATCGGTACCGCGGGTGGGGGGACACCCGTACTTGCCGGCGCGTTCGCGAGCGGCCGCGTTCCAAGAAAGGAGACGCTTCGCTTTGAGCACCCCCAGCCGCGTTTCAATGACCCCCGCGAACGCTACCGATCCCTTACAGTTTATATTGCAGGCTTTTTTGTGCCTCATGTGGCCTAAAGGCCAACTATACGTCACTGCCATCGTTCTTTTGATGAAACCGAAAAAGCATGAAAAAACAAATTCAATTATAAATTATTTCACAGTCGTAGGCAAATGCCACACGCTGTTCCATGTATTTTTTAATGTCTAACGCATCATTTAAAGAAGGAAACATGCAACTTAAATCACGTTTGTTTTTTTCTGCGCGGTTTTTCACATCCCAAAGCGGCTAGGGCTGGGGGGACGCCGTAGCAGAGGGCTCCATAATATCGGCCACCTGAGGTTCTTTAACGCGCTCTGACATCGCACACTACACAGACCTCTAACATTTCACTTCCACTGAAATTTGACCGTCGCAGCTGGGATGTAACCTGTGTCTTTTCGATCAGTAGCTGAGCACTGTAACCACTGAGCCACCGCGGCGGCAAACTCAAATTGCGTGTCTATAACCTTTAAGGTTCTCACTATCGTTATGCTTGGGCACTTTGTTGGAAAGACTCAAGGTGCAGACCCGTTCATTCATGAACAGGAAAGCAACTGTGTATTCAGAGTTAGGCTGTAGATTTTGTTACATAGCCGGCGCTAGCTGCAGTGCTCCAGCTTACGTAAGGCGGTGGAGTTGTTCTGTTTTTCGCCGAGTTGTCTCTCTTGACATCTCTTCGAACCCAGGCTCTATTTGGTAGCATGTCTCGAGTCTACAGGCTTAGGAAGGACTGAAGCTTTGAACTTTCGAAAACAAAAACAAACAGGTTTAATGGAACTTTTACGAAAACCTATTTACATACTTGAAAGCTTTCACGAGCAAAGGGCCAGGAATGGAAAGTTCATAGTGACGAGCGACTGGATCAGCCTTTTTGCCAAGGCTCAGAGCATCTTGGCTCACTCAACATTACTGTTTAATCCCCTGAGGTCCAGCCCATCCCTCAGGCTGTAGGCAGTGAAACGCAGGGCACATCCCTCTCAGGATGGGAGCGGAACAAAACAGCACAACACTGCAGCAGAAGAAACGATGCACGGTCTTCTGTCAAAGTCGCAATAGCCTGAAATATTTGTTGGCAGTGCAGTTTATTACATCAATGTAGATGTCGTCATTGTTATGTTTGGTTATTGTCGGAGAGACTGACGACACGGACCAGCCCAGTCGTGAACAGGAAAGAAACTGAGGTTTATTCAGGATTTGAGCTTGGTTTGCTGTTACGTAGGTGGCGCTGGATGTGGAGCCTTGTTAGGACGAGGTGGCCACGTAGAGATGGCGCCACAGGATGGGAAGCCTAGTTGTGTTTGTGGGTATACATAACACGCCCTTCTTTAACGAAAATTGAGAAGGTTGCACACGGAATATCCTGGTTATCTGAAGTCACTGATTGTGCTTGGATAACGTGCAGGAGGCTTGATCCTTCTTCCTGATCGAGTAGTATGAGGTGGGCGAGGAGGTACTTGAAGTGGTTGGGAAGGAAGGACCGGATATTCTGGGTTCTGTTGAGGAGTGCTTGAATCGATTACCTCGTAGTCTTCTGGAGAAGTTTGGGCAGTAGGACGTTTCGCCGTTCGAGGTCGCAGGTGGATTCGATTTCTTACAACGATGCCTCCGGTGTCTGTTTTCACAGTGTACCTTCTAGGCTCTGGGCCCACGTTTACCACGGTGGCTTTTTTCCAATTGCGGCTATTTCGGAGCCATACGGGTTGGCCAGGAACAAGCGGGGGAAGGTTTCTTGTGTGCAGGTCAGCATGCTTGTGTTGTTGTTTCTGCCTTTCCTGCAGAAGATTCTGGTGAGCCTCAGTTGGAAAGCTTGGTTTCAAGGCACTTGGTAGTGTTGGTAGGACTGTGCGAAGCTTTCTACCCATCAGGAGCTCAGCCGGTGATTTTGCTCCTGGTATTGGTGTGGAGCGGTAGTTGAGGAGCACTACTGGTAGGTCTTTGCCTTCCTCGGCTGCTTTAGTCATCATTGCCTTGATGGTCTGTATTGTTCTTTCCGCTTGGCCATTGCTACGAGGGTACAAGGGAGAAGACGGCTGGTGTGTCACGTCCCAATCACGGAAGAACTTCCTGAGCTCATCGCTGTCGAAGGGCGGTCCCTGATCAGATACGATTGTCGTTGGAATGCCAAACCTGGCAAATGTTTCCTTCAGTATCTGTATCAGCGAACTTGCTGTGGTTGTCCTCATCTGCCGGAGCTCTGCATACTTGGAAAAATAATCGACAATCAGCAGGTATTTATTTCCCTGCAGATGGAAGAAGTCCATGGCGAGTTGTTGTCAAGGTTGATCTGGAAGGGCTCGGTCCAATAGAGGCTGGTGTGGATTGCCAATTTGATGTGATTGACATATGTAGCAGCTCTTGACCAAAGTCTCGATGTCTTGGTTTAGAGTTGGCCAATACACACTCTGGCTTGCCAAACCCTTGCACGCAACGATTCCGCGGTGTGCTTGGTGGAGCGTGCGAAGTACGTTTGCCTGGCGTGCGGCTGGTATAACCAAGCGTTGGCCGTAGCACACGAAGCCTTCCGTTGTGTAGAACTCGCTTCTCACATGGTAGAATGGTTTGACTTTGTTGTCTACCTGTGCGAGTTTTTGAGGTCACCCTTCTTTGATGTATTTGGTTACTGTTTGAAGAGTGGAATCTCGTGATGTCTCCTCAGCGATCTCGCGAAGTCTGCCAGAAGTTGCTTGAACCAAACTTGAAACGTCAAGTCTGGGGTCGTGATCTGCTGTTTCCATTCTTGTTGACCCATCGGGAGCTCTTGACAAGGCATCTGCAACTGCTAGTTGTTTTCCCGGAACGTAAGGCAGAGTCACGGTGTACCGCTGGAGGCGCAGTAGTAGCCTTTGAAGTCGGGGTGACATTTTGTTCAGGTCCTTATTCTGCAGGCCAATCAGAGGTTTGTGATCCGACTCTATGGTCACTTCTCGTGAGAACGTGTAGTAATGAAATCTTTCACACGTAAACACGACGGCTAGCAGTTCTTTCTCGATTTGCGCATACTGCTGCTGGGTGGCTGTGAGAGCTGCTGAAGCGTAGGCCACGGGTCTGCCTTCTTGCAGTAAGACTGATCCCATTCCGTAGGAGCTGGCGTCCGTAGAAATTGTTACGGGCTTTGATGGATCAAAATAGCGAAGCACGGGTGCCGTAATCAACCTTGACTTCTCGAGCTTGACGATGTCGGTATGTTGTTGCGTCCAGTGCCAGTGAACATCCGTCTTCAGTAGTTCACGAAGAGGGCTTGTGAGTTCCGAAAAGTTGGCAATAAATTTCGTCAAGTAGGTAACCATTCCAAGAAATCTCTGTAGTTCTTGCTTGTTTGTTGGCAGTGGCATAGATTCGACGGCTGTCACTTTTGCTGGATCTGGAGCAATCCCATGGGATGATAGTTGGTGTCCAAGGTATGTAATGGATGTCAAAGCCAGCTGGAGCTTTTCCTTGATAAGTTTTAGGTTGTTGGCTCTGGCGATGGTCAACACCTGTCTCAGGTCGGCCGCATGTTCTTCAAGGTTTCTTGATGCCACAAGGATGTCGTCAAAATAGGGCTTGACAGTTAGTTGCTGCTCAAACACCCTGTATACGGCTTGTTGGAAAAGTTCAGGAGCTGTTGCAAGGCCGAATGGAACCCGAAGGAAGCGATAGCGTCCCCAGGGCGTCGTGAAAGTGCACAAGCGCGAGCTTGGCTCGTCTAGGACCAGCTGGTAGAATGCACTTTTAGCATCGAGAACAGAAAAACTCTTTGCACCGTTCAGCGTTGCGAACAACTCTTCCGGGACTGGAACCTGATAGTGCTGTCTTTTCACAGCTGCGTTCAGGTTGCGAGGGTCCAAACACAGCCTTACGTTGCCATCTTTTTTGTGAATAATGACAACTGGGTGAACCCACTCGGATGGCTCTGTCACCTTCATTAAGATGCCGTTTTCTTCCATGCGTTGCAGCTCGGCCTTCACTTTGTGCTCTGTTGCGCAAGGTACTCGGCGTAGAGCTGACACCGTAGGAATCACTCCTTCTTTCAGTTGTATGGAGTACACCCCAGGCAATTTCCCAATGCCTTCACATACATCAGAAAAGTCGTCGAGCTCGTTCCTTATGGTCTGGGTTGCTGTGCATGCAGCTACAGTTGCTCGCTGCGGCTGTACTCTTTTGATGAGCTGCAATGCCTTGCATGCGTCGGCGCCTAAGATTGGCTTTAGCTGCTGGTTGACGACTAGGAAATTCAAGATGCAGGAGTTTTCGCCCGCTGAGCATTGCAGTTGGCATTCAGCATATATAGGAAGTTCCTGCCCGCTGTACGTCGTCACTCGTGCATGCGTCGGCTTCATGTCTGGTTGCATACGCCAGTTTCTGATTTGATGCATGGACATGATGTTCACGTCGGAGCCGGTGTCTAACTTGAACCTGATGCGGTGACCATTCACGCAGACTGTTTCGAACCATTCTGAGGCACTGTTTACGTTGAGGAGGTCGAGGCTCTCCAGGAAGAATTCTTGTTGCTGATCCTGCTGCTGAGGACCTTCAAGGAGCCCGATTCGCTGACTTGAGGAGTTGCTGCCTCGTTGGCGTTGTTTACACATGCTCGAAAAATGCCCGAATTTGCAGCAGGTGTAACAGTTGTGACCGAAAGCGGGGCAGGCTCGCGGCTTGTGCGCTGTTCCACAGCGCGAGCATTCGCGTTGCTGCTTCTGCTTCGGGATCGAATGCGGGGTCCTCAAAGCTGGTTGTTTTGACGAGTTCCATCTTTTCTGATTGTTTATGGCTTGCACTTCAAGCTTGGGCTCTTGCAGGTCTTTTACGTGCTTCTTAGAAATCTCTGCTGCTTTGCATGTTGTAATTATCTTGTCAAGCGTGAGGTCCCGTTCACAGAAAAGTCGCTCCCTCAATGCTATGTCTCTAATTCCGACAACGATGCGGTTCCCTATGAGCCTCTCTGCCTTTTCTACAAAGTCGCATTTTTCTGCTTGCCTCCGGAGGTCAGTTACAAAGTCGTCGAACGGCTGGTTTTCTTTTTGTTGCATGCTGTTGAAGACAGCCGACGCCTGTATTACGTTTTTGTATGGCTTGTACATAGCGTCGAACTGCTCGAGGAGGTACGTAACTTCATCCGGCGTCTGCGCGCCGTCGGCGCTCGGAGCTTGAGGGGGAATGTCTGGGCAACGCGGCGGCCGCGGGGCCCGAGAACATGGAGGAGTAGGACCTTGCGAGTAGCGGGAGGCTTGCTGGCGTACTCACATGGAGTTCGTAGATGTTGTAGGCGTCTTTCCAGTCCTCCCATGCCTGCTGCGGGTTGTCGCCGGGCTCGAAGTGAGGAGGAGGTGGTTGCAGAAACACACTGGCCATATTTACGGGGTTCTAGGTTATTCTGACACCATGTTATGTTTGGTTAATGCCGGAGAGACTGACGACACGGACCAGCCCAGTTGTGAACAGAAAAGGAACTGAGGTTTATTCAGGATTTGAGCTTGATTTGCTGTTACGTAGGTGGCGCTGGCTGTGGAGCCTTGTTAGGACGAGGTGGCCACGTAGAGATGGCGCCACAGGATGGGAAGCCTAGTTGTGTTTGTGGGTATACATAACAGTCATGTTGATCACGGTCAGACTGGTGAAAATTGGCACACTGATACGGCTGACAGATGGCACTTTGATACGATTCACAGCTGTTAACCAATGCTTCAATTAGTGAAATGTATTATATGCTGTTATGATTATTATTATTGTTCACTTTGTTGTTTACCTCTCTACCCTTCTTGAATGTATTTCTTTGTAGGTTGAATGCCGGGCTAATTTTATTCACTGGTTTTTTTCTCAATAATCAAGGGTTTCTTGACTTTTGTGCTTTCTCATTACATCTCATTTATTGTTTTGCAGTCACTGATGGGTCTAATTAGTTGTCACATGCTGTATGCTATGTCTTGTAGAGATCTCTTGGACCTAGACAGCTGAGCTAGCAGGTTTTATCCAGGAAGTCACATTGCGTGCAAGTTCGCACTATTCTTGCTGTAGCCAGTATCTAGCTTGAAACTGATGCTTTCACCATGCATTCCAAGGTGCGATTGATGTCAAGGTGGTTGCATACCAGGAAAAATATTTCAGCTCATCCTGCTGTCAAGAATTTTCAAGGAACACAATTAACTTTTTTAGGACCTCCCACCTCATTGGCTTTGCTTTAACATGCATTAAATACTGCTCGGATTTGCTGCAGGTGTAACAGTCATGATCGTAGGGCACGGCAGGTGTGCAATTTGTGCGTTGTTGAACAGTGCGAAATATTGTTGCTTTGGCTGCGAGAACTGTGCTGCATCTTTAATACTATAACATTATGGTCCCAAATCAAGGTGCATTTTTCTCATTGCTTCAGCAGGTATGCTGAACTGCTTCATCAAACTGCTCATTTTCTTTTGCTGCACAGTTCAAGACATCAGATGCATGTATTAACTTCTTCTGTGGTCTGTTTGCACAGGATATTGAACTGTTTTGATAGGAACTTTTGCCATGCGTCCTGCTGTTGTTCCCTACAGCGCATTTTGTGAAGCCATATAAGGTTCTGGCCGTTCCTCTATAGCATTACAGCTTCTTCAAAATATAAACACAAAGTGCAATTTGAGTGCACATCTGCAGGCTCCACACAGTGATACCAGCAGGTGCAGACGACAATCCTGTTTGCCACATGAACAACCTACTGTTGTGCGGTAGCTTGTCTAGCATGCAAGGAAGTGGCTGGGTAGCATGTTTGTCCACACTGTGCCATGCGCTTAAAGGCACACGTGTGGAAACGAGGTGTAGTTATATGAACTGCCACATACTAGCTCAAACATTCAGACAGCATTCCATTTTCACGTCAGCTGGGGCACTGTTTAATTCAGAGCGTGATGCAACTCCAGAACCAAGCGGCTTTTCCCCGTCAAAGGACGCCCTTCCAGCAAATGGTGTCGGCCAATTCTCATGGGCCTGCTAGCGTGGCAATGCAGGCAGTGGCAATGAAAGGGGATAGTCCCGGCCTTCAATGGATGAGGATAGTCTTCTCTCTGCAGTGTCATGCTAGCAGGTTCATGAGAATTGGCCGACGCCATTTGCTGGAAGGGCATCCTTTGACGGGAAAAAGCCGCTTGGTTCTGGAGTTGTCCAACAGCATTGCAATTTCGCCCAAGCTGGGCACTGTTCAGTTTAGAGCCTCTTGCAGTCTGCGAAGCTGTTCCTGCTTCATCGCCTTCTCAGTCTGCAGGATTTCGATGTCAAGCTTCACTTTTTCTATCGGCATTGCGTGAATTTGTTCTTCAAACTTGTTTTTTTTCGTTGTGCTTGAAGCTTTAAATCGTTCATTTCATCATAAAAAGTTTTCTGCCGATGCCGCTCAGAAAGTATGTCCTTATGCTCCTCCTCCATGAGTTGCAGGCGGAGCACATGCTCCTCCCGAAGGAGAGCAACTCGAACATCGTTTTCGTCGGATAGCGTTCTCTCCAAAAGGGCCATCCGCCCTCTCGGAGCCCTACTGTCCCCAGTGGCCACTGCTGCAGCACTGGTGCAGTTTGCATCAGCTCCAGATACAACTGTGTTGGAAGCAGCATCAGGCCGAACAATGGGCGACGAGATGCTGTTGTTGTCCTCAGTTGCCTCTGGAGCTGCTGCAGCTGTCCCACTTGTTCCAGCAGGGGTCACTGATGGCTGTGACTGGCCTCCATCAAGGCTGGTTGGCTCCCATTGGTCGTCTGCAATCAACCAAAAAGACCAAAATATGCGAGACAAGATAAATGCAAGGTTATGAAACAGTATCCATTGCGTTTGCTAGCTTCACGTACAAACTACAGTGTACCACGGTTTTTTTCTCATGACTTCAGATGTTCGTCCTGCATCAAAAAGCAATTGAAAACTCCTGCAGTGTTCTTGTTTTACACTGCCACATACAGCACCATTCTTGTAACCAGCGCCGCAACTGCGTACACAGCTGTGTTGTAAATAATGCGTGCACAACAGGCAATTGCAACTAAATGAATGACTGAATAAAAGCAGTAACAAAGGTCTTTGCTTCACCTCTCTGCGCTGTTCTATTTTTCGTGGCGATGCTGCCCACACAAACTATTGCTCCACAGTTCCCCTGTGAGCAAATGCACTGCCATCAGTGATGCTATATTCAAAAGCCCAGAAGCTTTCCAAGTTCATGCTACATACACAAGGTAAACAGCAGCCTACTATATAACAGGAAGGACCATAGCTTAGGAAGCAACTTTCTAAGATGCAAAAAATCAAATACTGTGCAGTAACATCTCTGCATACAAAACTAAAAACATGCTTAAAGAAGCAGCCAGGTTATGAAGAAGGCTTTGAGCATTGCAAACAGATCGGCTGCAGTAAGTATTTGAGGCAAGAAGTCAGGCATTGCGGCATGCAAGTACATCGATGACACTGCACTAGATAAGCAGCACACATTTCAAAGAATTGCACCCAAATGAAAACTGTGTTGCTGCTGAGAAAGTGACGCAAGAATGCCTAAACAAGATGCACAAACAAAAAACATCCAAATGTGAGAATGTTGCAGTTAAGACCGCAGCACTGACAACGCTCACCACGTACCACAACACCTGAGCTTACTCCCCACCTTCTGGTGCAGAACAGCAGCACTTCACTGACATGCTTGTATGGAGCCAAGGCAAACGTGTCCTCTGTGTACAGAGGTTGCTTTGAGCAGCCTACCATTATAATGCCCATTGATGCAGCCTTTCTCTACTTGCCCAAACACTTGCAACCCCATGCACAACACCTTTATCCAGTGTTGTTTCCAGTCATGCTTTACTGTTTATTACCCATGAAAGATTCAACCCTTTCTGTCCTGCATAGCATCCCATGGTGTTCACAAGGAACACTCAACACAGTGTGAACTGTGAAATTGCATGCCGTATGTGGCATTAAAAGAAGTGCACAGGGAAGGAAATCCTTTTCTTGCTACTCCAGTACATTACTTATGCATAATACCTTTCCTGTGTAGTCAAACTCCATGTCATCTGTGCCGTCGATCATTGGCTGAAGCAGCCTCACGACGGGCACAGTGTGGACGGGGGGCAGGTCAGGTGCACCATCAGAATCAAATTCTTTCCGAATTCTGGTGCTCATATGGCTTGCCACCGCTCCCACCTGCTCAATGACAGGATCCATGTCGGCCGGTGCGGGTCCTCCGCCTAAACAAGAATAGTGATTTAGCACACAGGGAAGCCAGCTTTGAAAAATAAAGTATTCCAATTAAAAATGAATTATCCTCCACCACTTTTCCTTCCTTCACTTTATTACCTTAAAGGACCCCAGGATTTGGGGTATTACATAACGGGTGGGTTGCATTTAAAAAGCAGATTGAATAAACAAAGAAAAAACGTAAGGTAAAAATATTATTCGCTGTTAAAGGTCGCTGCTAAACAGTTCGCAGATGTTGATGGGCAGGTGATTGCGGTGATGTGTGGAAGGCCTTTCCAGTCCTTGGCTGAACGTGGAAAGAATGATCTTCCTCACGTTTATTGGAAACTAGCTCTCTTAAATTGCTCGCATACGAAAAATTGTACGCACTACCCTGTGCTCCTACTTGTTTTCGTGCCTATATACTCGAAAGAATTAATAAGAACCAGTAAAGGCTGGCTGCTCTCTGTGCATGTCGCTGCTAGAGAACTGTTGACACAAACACAAGATGCATGCACCATCTTCGCGAAAAGCAACAAGGATGCCCTTTCCGATTCTAATGCTATCAGGAAACCCAGACGGGTACAAAGAGCGCTCACGTCACGCTTCGTCGCCGGCCGCTTTTTACGCTCTCATGGCAGCCTGATTACTTCTCGCAAAGCCGGCACATGGAATCATGAAGAAAGAAGCAAACAGCACATTTCGTTGAAAGCACGATTTCCACCGTATATGCGTGCCCTACAGTTCCATAACGCATTCCAGCACTTGGTGCTTACAAGCGTATTCCTGCTCAGTGCTCTGAACTGTCACGCGTTAATCCGCGAATACAAAATATGCAGGCAAGTGAAATGTAAACACAGCCCAAATGCGCCAATCGTGTGCGATTCGGGAAGTGTGCTTACCGGTCTTGTGGCGCTCCCGCTTTCCCTTGGCACTCTGCTCCTTCCACTTCTATTTGAGATTTGCCCAGCATTTCTTGAGCTGCAGGAAGTCGCGCCGGGTAACACCGTGGGGGGAATTGAACAAATTCGCCACCTCCTTCCATGCTTCATTTTTTTTTTTGCTAAAGACGCAACGTCCGTTTTCTTACATTCCAAAACATGTGCGCGCTGCTTCACGATCGAGGTTAGCAGCGATTTCTGTTCCGCCGTGAATCGCGGTGCTGCCTTGCGTTGCGAGGGCGCATTGTCTATCGCCGACAAAGGTACCTGGGTCGGCTGCGACATTTTCTTCTACTGCATGCGACAACACCACGAGGAAAACTGCGTGAGTGGCGTGTTTTCCTTAGCACATGGCTGAACACCTGTGACGCACGTTGCCAACCGAAAACCTCATTCGCGCCATAGATGCGGAGAGCACTGATTTGCAGTGCCCGCCGGAAGCTTTTTTCTCCAAAAAGCGCTTATACTATTTATTTGCCTGCGAATGTTCAGTGAACTATATACTTTTTTGGTCACGTAACATGCGTTATGGTAGGGAATCAATTGTTAATCTCGATCACAGACGACCAGTGTGTCCTCGCATCGAAGCACGCCCTCGACTTGACGAAGCAAGTCAGGTCGAGCATCTATGAAACACGAAACCGAACTTGAGGGTTCTGAAGTCGACTTGGTGCTTCAAGTCGACTTACCGTAGTCGAGTCCAAGCGCGATTCAAGTTCGAGTGAAGTTAGATTTCTGCATTCGGGGGTAAGTCTCTCCCGTTGGAAGTGCCTGGGCTGAAGAATCTTCATACATAGGGTCAGACATATATCTGACAGAAGCCAGTGTTCGAAACGTATTTCGCTGGTTGACCCTCACTCTAAGAACAAAAGGAGTGCGGGGAACTCCTTTCGTTGGAGTGTACGCTCGTCCCATATCTCACTCCTTTTTCCAGAGTCGCCGCACTCCTGCTAGGCGCACTCCCTCTGCAGGAGTAGAAACACTCCTTTATTACGAATGGCAGGGAAAAAGAAACTGCGCCGGAGGGAGGATTCGAACCGGGAAACTCTGCATTGCGAGCCGAGTGCGCTACCTCTCGCCTATACTTTTTTATTTCTTTGGGAAGAGTGGTAATGCTTTTCAGTAGTTATATATGCTAACATTTTGAGTTCAGCAGCAGTTTCGTGCGTATATGTCGCGAGTTCTGTTCTCTAAATTGGTAGATCGCTGGCTGGTTAGAGTTGGCACAGCTCAGTAAATGATGAAACAGTAAAGGCAACATCTGAACGCCACAACACCACGGTAAATCTTTACTCGACAGCAATTTCATGGTGCACAGTACGTTGACTCGCCCTTCGCGAACGAGTTAACTGGTGTCCTGATGCACTATTATTCGTATTAAAATGATGTGTAGCTTCCCTAAAGCACTCGTCGATCATTCATACCGTAGTAGGAATGCCATATAAAGTGTTTAGACTAATGTTTCGCCGTCGACCGCGAAGGTTTACGGGATCTGACAGAAGTGTTTTCCTTTAACAGAAGCATCGCTCGTTTCTGCGCCCCGCTTTTTCTTGGAGGTTGTTGTGCTGAAATAGATGTTGCAAAATGTGAATGGCGGTTCCGAAGGGCATAAAATATATTCACACAGCAATAAACTAATGTTTAGGACAAATTGCGATAGTTACCATGACAGCCTCTTCTTAAACGCATTCTACGGAAGTGCATGACTTCGCTGAATGATATAGACTATTCAGAACCCCGCGGCGGTCGCATTTCGATTCATGCACTGCGCGATGTTAGTGCACTTCGCTTTGGGATGTCGCGATGTCAGTGCAGTTGCTTTGGGACGTAAAATCCATTGAAATCAAATCAAATATGCTGTATGAATGCAACGCAATAATCTCCGAAGTGTACACTACACGTATCGGTTATGTACAAGGTCTGGCTCTGAGGGCGGAGCACAGCGCACTTTCTTGTTTGGTTGTGTTTGCTTATCACTAGTTTGCATGAGATGCGAGTCACAGGTCACTATATATATGCAGTACAAAAGCTAAGAAAATAAACAACCTCCAACTCCCTCATGCCCTAGAGGGAGTGTGCTCCCAGTTTTACTCTTTACAGAAGGAGGCGTTTCATTCCTTAGGGAATTTAGGCGGAGTAAACTGCTGCTAAAGAGAGTGCAGTAGCCGGTATACTCTATCATAGAGAGTATCAGTTCTTAGAGTGCTGAATGCGGCGGCCCCGTTCCAATGGTGGCGAAACGCAAGGCGCCCGTGCATTGTGGGACCTCAGTACATGTTAAAACCCCCACGTGGTCGACAATAATCTGGTGTCCTCGACTATAACGTCCTCTGGAGTCTATGTCGCTTTAGATGTTACACCCGATAAACCAGATCGATTCAAACCTGAAATGACAAGTTAGCAGCAATACATGCATATCACCGAGATCGTGGTACTGAGACGATAGGCCGCTGAGTTGTCGTACGGGCAACCAGCGACAGCACGCTGTAGTTTGTGCGCTTTGCCGCAGTGCTGCCTCGGTGCATACGAGCGCTGTAATGCTGCAGAAAGGAAGGTGCGCTTCACCGCAGAGCAAGCACTGTGTGCACCCGCGCTGTAGCAGACGACGCGAGGCACCGCCTCCGGGCCCGTGTGCGCCTGCGCAGCAGAGCTTCGATGCGCGACCGCGCCGGATGCGCTCGCGCCCCGCGGAGCGCGGCCACGCTGCGCCGTGTTCGTACTTAGCAGGGTTGCCAGATTGGGCTATTAATAGCCAAATTGGGCTACTTGTTGTCCGAGTTGGCGTCAGAAATTTCGTTTTGGCTATGTGGCTACTTTTGGGCTACATCTTTTTCATGGGTGAAAAAAAAAGTTAAAGTAGCTATAATGTGCTCTGTTACAATTATACAGTGACAGAAATAAAAGGCATGCTGGAATCAAAATGCACGCTATAGAAGGTTAAAGAAATTGAGCGCGTCTGCTACAAAATGACAATTTGTAAACGCTGTGTTCGAGAAAACTTGTATTTCAGGCGGTCAAGGATCATGGCCTTTGGATTTCTTTTATAAAGAGTTGACACTACGTGGAAGTTGCCCCCGCGGAAACACTTCACGGCCTATAGATTCCACTTAATCCACGCCACCCGCGCGCGCGCGCGCCATTGAATATAGACTGTTGCCGTCTGCACATGTGAGCGTTCTCCCATTGACGGTGCACCTCGGGTGGCCATGACAACCATGGTACCAGAATAGAGAGAAAACATTAAGAGAACATAAGTCTCCCTACGTGGTTTTTTTGTTTTGTTTATGGGGTTTAACGTCCCAAAGCCACTAAGGCTATGAGAGACGCCGTAGTAGAGGGCTCCGGAAATTTCGACCGCCTGGGGTTCTTTAACGTGCACTGACATCGCATAGTACACGGGCCTCTAGAATTTCTCCAAAGAAATTCAACCGCCGCGACCGGGATCGAACCCGCGTCTTTCGGGTCAGCAGGCGAGCACCATAACCACTGAGCCACCGCGGCGCTCCCTACGTGGTGCGAATGCGTAAGCATTAAATGCTACTATTTCGCTTCTGTTGCCTGGTTTCGTGATCCTCACGTGTTAACCGTTAACCATAGACGTGGCCTAGTGGTTTGGGCGTCCGCTTCGGCTGCGGTAGGTGGCTGTTTGGAAACCCACCGCCAGGCATGTTCTTTTCTTGTATTGTTCATTCTAGTTTTGCGGACACATTCTGCTCAAGATTCGCGCATGAGGCAAGTAGTGCTTACGCATTAATAAGGTATTTTTCTGTTTCTCCCTATTCTCGTGATGGACACGGCAAGCGCGCCACTAGCAAGAGCCTACGCTTTTTCTGCAGCCTCAAGCGGCACACGTGCAGCCCTCGAGATTCATTGCAAGCGACGCGAGAGCGCCGTGTCCGTTGCGTAATCTGCGTGCACTCATGCGCAGCCGTGGAGCCATCCTTCGGCGCGGCGCGGAACGCACTGTAACTAACGAAGGCGGCGGAAGTTAGTGGCATGACATGGCATTAGATCCGTCGCTACGAGAACTTTCAGAATGGGCAAGTGGGCGATGTACATCCGGAACTAAAAAAGAAATGGAAAAAGGAGCCGGAATTCAAGGGTAATTGTTTTTCTCATTATTGCGAAGGTGCTGTTAGACCGAAGATAAAATCTACATAGATTATCATCTAATGGCATATATTCTTGATTTATTCTGAGCTCATGCATATCGTAGAATGTAGCTTCCAGAAGGCGCATGCTCGATGCTATGAGGTGACGCTCTCAGTGAGAACCTTCCTCTTAAAGCATGCAATTGAAAGTGAGGCTGCGTATGTATACAGTAAGGTATTTTCACTGTCGACGTATCTAATCTGCGCGCGAACATTTAAAAGGTGAAATATTCCTAAACTAGATATAGCGCCGCCGTTCTTTTCCGCGTGCAGACTGGCTGGCGTCACCCGCCTCAGGTGATATGGCCTACTGCCGCGCCTGCAAAGTGGAACTGCGGCCCCATCTTTAGGACCTGGTTAGCGCACCTGTTAGCCGCACTGGTTAGCGCGCATGACGGATGCGATACGTAACAACGGAAAGAACACGCCGTGCGCACCCCCTCAGACATCATCTGCGGGAAAGAAATCTAATATGTAAATATTCTTGCCGAAAATTAATTCAATATGCTTAAGAAATGTCGTCAAAAAAGCAAATTTTTTTGGCTACTTTTGGGCTACGCAAAAATTTCGCTGTTGGCTACGTTTGGGCTACTACGGAGGCCAATTTGGCTACCTGAGGTCGGAGCCACCTGGCAACCCTGACTTAGAGTGGACGACCCTGTACCTCTAAGTGATGTTGGAAGTACGTTAGAGATCAGCGCTAGGCCTATGTGCCAGTTTTTCCTCCCTATTTCAAGATTCGCTGGTTGGTTTTAGTTGGTTTTATATGGTTTAACGTCCCAAAGCGACTCAGGCTATGAGAGATGCCGTAGGGAAGGGCTCCGGAAATTTTCACCACCTGGGGTTCTTTAACGTGCACCACATCGCACAGTAGAGGCCCGTGTACTGTGCGATGTCAGTGCACGCGTTAAAGACCCCCAAGTGGTCGAAATTTCGGAGCCCTTAACTACGGCGTCTCTCACAGCCTGAGTCCTTTTGGGACGTTAAATGCCATAAAACCAACTGAAACCAACCAACGAATCTTTAAACAGGGAGGAAAAACTGGCACATGGGCCTAACGCTGGCGCGAACGCCGCGCCATTATTCAGGCTGGATGACAAGGGGCATATTGCTGGCACAAACCTCGCGCTATTATTTATAGACCGTCTGAATATGGGCATAGTGTTGGTACGAATGGTGGTCCATTAATAATAGACTCGCTGAAAAAATTCAGGGGACCACATTGTTGACCTGAAGCGCGGTGAGGCTAAAGCCTTAAGCGTGGTGTTGTTGCTTGTGTCACTGATGTGTAGTTAAGATGTTAAGTACACAATTGTTTGTGAATCATAAATGCTGGATACACTGGAGGGCGTTTGGGAGGCACCTGTCTGATTCGACGCCTTTCTGCAAACACCATCCAGCCTCCCAGACAAGGAGAGCTCCATATGCGTTGTCAGGCAGTAACGTAGCCATTAGCACGCCCGGCTGCGGAACTGAAGGATGGTGGTTCGAATCCCATCGTGCACAAACATTTTTTCTGGTATAACTAAAAAAGCGTGACACCTCTCCTGAAAACCTTCTGCTGACAACCTTATGACAGCAACCATGATGCATTAAAGGCTTTCAGCTTCATATGGACATAGTCTTGGCGGGAATGTCAGGCGGCTGTGCATGGGTTGGCTGCACATGCGCATAGGCCTGGAGACAACGTCAGGTCGCTGTTGACAGACGTGCTGCACATAGGCTCTGCCTGGGGGAGGACGATTGGCCAATGCCGATAGTTAGCCTGTCTGAGCCTAGGCCTGTCTTGCCATGAATGAGGGGCGAATGTTGGAAAAAGTCTCGGATTTCCCAAATGCCGATGTAGGACCCATATTCATACCAATTTTCGGCACTCTTTTGACACTGTCGGAGCAGTCTTTTTGATTTGCTTTGGTGTACTCGTGGTAGTGGTAGTGTTTAGCCTTGAACGAATTTTTTGTTATCGTTGGCAACGGGTACCTATAACCCGCGGCTGACGGACGGAGCATATACCACAAAATGTAATGGGGGTTGTGGCTAAGCTCAATCCGGGTCACTTGCGACGTCCGAGAAAAGTCCTGGCCAAGCGTCCATTGAGTATGATGATGATGATGTCCTCGGGCTTAATGGCACATACCGCTCAGCAAGCGAGCTTCAGACCACCGGGTCTTCGTCGTGTTCCACAACCGAAACTGAGAGGGGCTGCCAGGCTGTATATATCACATTTTTCAAACATTTTCAAAATTAGTTATTACAATTGTGTTGAGTGTTGTGAACGCAATACAGATTACCATTAGTTGTCCCTTGCTCCTCCTTAATCAGTAACCTATTATTTTCTCTTCAGCTCCTCTGCCACTAGTTGGTGTCTCGGGCTTTTGGATTGGAATATATTCCAAGCGCGGCCTTTTCAAAACAACAGAATTTATTTTGAAGCAGCCGCAGCACGTAGTACTGCTGAGCCTTCTTTGCCGCACTCATATGAAAGCGCCTGGCATTGGTAGATTGTTTTCGCTTTTTTTCAGTGACATATACTTGCAGAACATTTTGTTGTGCGGTTCCTACATAATGCAACACGAGGAAATCTCTCTTTTCGCTCATATTTTGAAACGTTACAACGCTCAAGCGCGTTTCTAAATTTATACAACCAAGCCATACAGGAAGAAGTGAACTATTGATGGTATCTGGGTGTTCCACGGTTGATTCACGATATGCTGCATAGATATTATTGGAAGCATAATGTTTCTTTATGCATGGTTTTAAACTCTGATGCAACAGCGCATGCAGGTTTTTTGACTGGTTGTTTGGTTCAAGAGGCATAGTTGACATGAAATCAAGGCCAGACATTGGGCCATTGTTTTAAGAACAGGAATTAGTGGCGAGCTTGAACCCAACAATTTGCGAACCGTTCACCAAGCGTTCTGGCAGCTTACAGAGGGCTGCGAACCGTTCACCAAGCGTTCTGGCAGCTTACAGAGGGCGGCGAACAGTAATGGGCTCTAATGGGCTACGAACCAGTGCCCTTTACAGTGCCAACCGTTGGCAACCTGCCATTTTTGTTGCACGCTTCTTAAACTCAGTTTCTCTGTGCCCCCAGAATTGCCGCCTGATATTAATGCTGATGTTTATGGCTTCAAATGGCATTCGCAAACGCAAACATTCCTGTCATCTTTAACAGCTGCGATTTAGCAAATTGCCGAGCTGCTGTGTTTATTTCAAGGACCCCTAAATGCTGTTTAGTGAGTAAAGGTACTTTCTTTCTCTTGGCTTGCAGAAGCGTATTCACGCCCAGCTACGTTGTTGTCAAGATGCATCAATATACTAGAGTTGACTACGAATATCAGGACACTTACAACTCAAGACTTGCGGTGGCATCAAACAACCACATCGACCTCAGAGGGAGAGGTCACAGACATCCGCTTCATCTGGTAAGGTAGCCTTTGACATCGATACTATTTCTTGTCTGTAGGGTTTTATTGAATAAATATGAGCACCTTGAGAGGCGCGCCATGAAACAGGAAAAGCTTGAAAAGTAGCTGCTTTAATCCAGAACAGATTCACCCCCTTTCGGTCTCGATCTGAACTGAAACATGAGAGTCAACGACGGAATACAATTTTTTTTTATATCCCGATGTGCGACAAAACTCGATTCATTTTTTGGAGCCGTTATTGCAGAACTCAAGTGATATGAACGCTGTTTCATTGATGATGCAGCTGTCATTCATCAGAAAATAGACAAGAGGAGCCATTGCTTTCACAGGTTACAGTAGGCAAATATCCCGTTAAGTTCGCATCAACGGCTTCAGAACAGGAGCCAGAGGAACGTTCTCAACAGTAGAAGAACACATCGGCATTCCATCACAAAATTCGATTCGGGAAGAGCGTCACAGTAGTGAGCGAAACAGCCAGGAGGGGTATTATGCAGGGGTGGCTGATTTACAAATGCGTGCTTCGTTCCTCCCCGATTAGTTCGAGCCCCAGGAGCCGCAGGTTCAAGACATTCAGTGCGGACCAGGTAGAGGTGTCCAGATCGGCGACACACACACAATATCATCTCTGCCCACGACTACCCGAAAACGGTCCTCCATGTATTGCCGAAGCCACTTCCAGAGCCCGTAAGAGTGGCGGGGTCAGGATTGGAACACTCTTGAAAGAAAAAATAAGGCGCGCGTAAACCATAGCGATGAACGTTGCCCGTACCAACTCAAGCGACTCTAACAACGGTGAATATCAGCCGAGCACCTTAGAACGCCGGCTTATCACTGCAAATTGATTCTAGCAGCGAGGCTAGTTTTAAATATTAGGTATAGCGCAACTTTAACTCCACGTTAAGCTCTACTTACCTGCTAATAAACACGAAGTTGAAAGCAACCGTGGCTTCAGTATTTCTTCTAAATTATAGTTCTTTATATAAAAATTTTCAATATGGCACAGTTTGAAGAATTCAAAACGAGCCTCTTCTAGGCACATAAAATTCCAAGAAGTTTTAAATTTTCTCGACTAAGTAGTGCTGCTCCTGCGTATTTCTGGATATCAAGTGTAGACCATAATATAAAAAACCCGAATAAGACCGAATCGCATAAGTAGCCGATATTTGAAAATAAACTATCTAAAATGCAGGGTTACCTGTACCATGTAAATAGTGTCAAGACAACACGAATTGTGGTGCGCACATGGGCTCTGCCCACTCGCGCAAAGGTCTGCAGGGCTGTTTACTGTATAAGTGGAAATGGAATTATGGTGGTTGTGGCCCCGTCGAGGTTTGGACTTTAAAGGTCCTCGGCATACGCAGTACACCACTTCATCTCCTGCTCTCCTTGCTGGGTGCACCCTGCTCACCGGCGTCACTTCTAGAGCGGCAGCTCTTGCAAGGTTGGTTGTGTTGTGTGCGCGCGAAACCAAGCACGCGTGTTATCGCGTACTGTCTGCGCATGCTCACTACCCGGCTATCTCTTATCGGGTAGCCCGTGCTGGCTTTAAAAGACCGCTCGCACGGGCCCACCCCGCTCAGTATGTAACCTGTTGGCTTCCTGCCAAGTAGCAGGAATAAACGTTCCTTCGATGCTACGTCTACGCCGCCCAGTTCTTGGATGCCAGACATGACATATTGGCGACGAGGATGGGACGACCGCCGTACGGAATTCGCAGTGTAAAGAACCTGGCCTCTGTGTAAAAAAGCTTCCCGCCACGAAGATTTCCCTGCGGTGAAATTGGCATCACGTGAGCCGAAACTTCCAAGTGAGTCATGGGTCACATCAGCTACATTGAACCTTTCGACGAGAGCACGAGCAACTGGCGCTCGTACGAGGAAAGGTTGAAAACCTATCTTTTGGTCAACGATGTTCCAGTAGCAAAGAAGGTTCCTGCTTTCCTAAGTCTCATCGGCGCGAAGACCTACGCGCTGCTCAAGTCGCTGACGGCACCGGACGCACCGTCGTCACGAGAGTTTGACAGTCTTCTGAAACTCCTAAGCGATCACCTGGCGCCGCACTCGTCCGTCATCGCAGAGCGTGCGAAATTTTACAAGCGGTCACAGCGAAGCGGCGAGTCCATTACCGAATTTGTCGCGGAACTTCGAAGGCTGGTGCAGAGTTGCGAATTTGGAAGTTTCTTGGATGAAGTGCTCCGGGACTGTTTCGTTTGCGGCCTGCTCCGCGAGGACATTCAGCGTGTGTTGTTCACGGAAGACAAAAAGCTAACCTTCCAGAAGGCCGTAGATAGAGCTCTTGCCATGGAAACTGCAACGAAAAGCGTGGCGTTCATGCATAACAGCGTATCCCCGGCACACGAAGTGAATAAGATTCGAGGCGAAAAGCAGTCTGTGATGTCGCCAAGCTGCTTCCGTTGCGGGTCACCCAATCACTCTAGCGAAGGATGCCCTCATATCGGCGATACATGTTATAATTGTAACCGAAAAGGGCATATTCAACGCGCCTGCAGGAAAGCAAAGAAAGCTAGGGAGGCAAACCCCGGAAACGTGTGAAGATGCTCTCGTCCGTCCGAAACGAGTCGTCTGTCCCACTTAAATCAGTCAACGCAGACCCATTTACAGTACCCGTGAACGTTGACGGTGTCCTACTGACGATGGAGCTTGACACCGGCGCAGCCGTATCCGTCATATCATGGCGCGAATTCCAGAGGCTGTTTCCACGTAAGCGACTTCAGCCAGCATCGTTAAAGCTGCGCACGTATACTGGGGCTATGGTAAAACCGAAGGGTCTGGCAAAAGTCGTCGTGTGCCACAACGACCAGAGCGTGGAGCTTCCCTTGTACGTCGTGGACACTACAGGACCGGCACTCCTCGGCAGAGAATGGTTGCAAGATATTCGTCTGGATTGGAAGAATCTAGTTTTTTTTAATCACCTTGGTCTCTCTCGAGAAATGTCAAAGCACTGGCAAGAAAAGCTGGAAGCCATGCTAGACAGCCATTCCGAACTTTTCGAGGATGAGCTAGGTACCATCGCGGAAGAGCAGGCCGAGCTTGTCCTTCGCGAAGGGTCACAGCCGAGGTTTGTAAAGGCAAGAAGCGTTCCCTTTGCTCTGCAAGGTGCAGTAGAAGCGGAACTTGTGAAAATGGAGAAGCTTTGCATCATAACGCCTGTTGCTACAAGCGAATACGCAACGCCCTTGGTACCGGTAGTGAAGAGGGATGGAAGCCTTCGACTGTGTGGCGATTATAAAACCACCGTCAATCCCTGTCTAGAAGTAGACCGCTACCTGCTACCTCGGATAGATGACCTTCTAGCAGCGCTTGCAGGAGGAGAGGAATTTTCGAAGATCGACCTAAGTACAGCCTACCAGCAGGTAGTTATGGCGGAAAGCTCCCGAACACTACTGACGATAAACGCGCATAAGGGCTTGTATACTATGAACCGTCTGGCTTTCGGCATTTCGTCCGCCTCAAGCATATTTCAAAGAATTATGGACAACATGCTGAAAGGGCTGGAAGGAGTCAGTTGCTACCTTGACGACATCCTGGTCACAGGCAAGACCAAACAAGAGCATTTCCGTAACTTGGAAGCCGTCTTGTCAAGATTGCAGGAACGTGGTGTGCGCATCCGGCGCGATAAGTGCTCGTTCTTTCAACGAGAGCTCCGTTAACGCCGAGGGTGTTTGCGCATCGCCTGAAAAGGTATTGGCACTGCTAAATGCGCCTGCTCCAAGAGACAAGCAGCAACTGCAGTCATTTCTTGGGATGGTCAATTATTACGGCAAGTTTGTTCAGCGTCTGTCGACTTTGGCACAGCCGTTGTACAGGCTGCTAAAGCAAACAACAGAGTGGACGTGGGATACGTCATGCCAGCTTGCTTTCACGGAGATAAAAGCAGCTATGGCTTCCCCTCCAGTTCTTGCCCATTATGATCCGAAGCGACCGCTTCAACTGGCCTGCGACGCATCTCAGTACGGCATAGGCGCAGTTCTTTCGCAGAAAATGATAAATGGATCAGTTCGACCGGTTGCCTACGCATCCCGCACATTGGCAAGTGCCGAAAAGAACTACAGCCAGATCGAGAAAGAAGCCCTTGCCCTCGTATTCGGCGTAAAGAAGTTTCACTTCTACGTCTACGGAAGGTTCTTCACGCTTGTGACTGACCATAAACCACTGCAAACAACTTTTGGCCCGAAAACAGGCATTCCCGCGATGGCAGCTGCTCGCATGCAGCGTTGGGCGCTGACGCTGTCAGCCTACAACTATGCTCTTGAATTCAAGAAATCTACCGATAATGCGGAAGCAGACTGTTTATCGCGCTTGCCGCTCGACAGCAGCGAAAAGCAATCGGCAGAAGAAAGCGAAAGTTTTTATTCGCTTCGTTTGGAAACGCTGCCTGTCACCGGCCAAGACATCGCTCGTGAAACGAGGCGTGATCCTTTACTAAGCAAGGTACTGAACTTCACAAGTGCTGGCTGGCCGTCGCATGTCGCTGAGAAGGAGTTGAAACTTTTCTTCGACAAGCGTTTGGTGCTCACAGTTCATCAAGGGTGTTTAATGTACAGCCATGAAATTTATGAGCGTGAACACGGCAGCGCGTGGAAGATAGCCTCGAGCCCTACTCGTGGCGATACGCGGCGGCCGCTTTCGTAAACAAAGTGGAAAGGGAGGTCTGTCCTTCGGCTCTCCGGAAGCAGGCAAAGCGGCGTAACCCTTTCCACCATGTTGCGGAAAGCAGCCGCCGCGTATCGCCACAAGTAGGGCTGGAGGCTATTTGCCACGCGCTGCGTTGTTCACGCTCATAAATTTCATGACTGTACGCCATGAGAGTAGTCATGCCTCCAAAACACCGAGCCTTCTTGCTTGAGGAACTTCATCAGGGTCATCCCGGTATCGTAAGATGCAAAGAACTCGCGAGGAGCTACGTCTGGTCGCATGGTATCGACGCGGACCTAGAGCAACACGTGAAGAAATCTGAAGAGTGTCAACAGCAACGGAACGAACCAGCACCGGCTCCGCTTCATCCATGGTCATGGCCGACTTCGCCGTGGCAAAGAGTTCACTTGAACTTTGCTGGATCCATGAAAGATAAAATGTTCCTTGTTGCTGTGGACGCACACTCAAAATGGCCGGAAGTTTATGTCATGCAGAAGACAACAGCGTACCACACAATTCAGTGTCTCCAAGACCTGTTCTCGCGTTTTGGCGTACCCGAGACCATCGTGACCGACAACGGACCACAGTTCGTTTCCGAAGAATTCAAGAGCTTCGTCAAAGGCTTCGGTGGTCGTCATATTGTGAGTGCAGCGTGCCATCCAAGCACGAATGGCCTTGCGGAGAGATTTGTACAGACAATGAAATCTGCGTTGCGGAAAGTACGACCCCAAGACTCCTTGCAGGCAACCTTACAGACGTTCCTGATGACGTACCGCAACACGCCGCATGCGACTACAAGAGAAACGCAAGCAAACCTTTTCATAGGTAGACGACTGCGCACGAGACTTGACGCAGTCAAGCCTTCTTTCGGGGGAAGAGTGGCTCAGCAACATCTCTCCGATATGGTGCGACGCAAGGCATGTGAGCGACTTTTCAACATCAACGATGAGGTCCTCGTGAGGAATTACAGAGGTCCTCAGAAATGGGTCCCGGACACTATCATTCAGCAGTCTAGCCCCCTTTTCATACAAGGTTCGAGTTAGGACGAATCGTGGGGTGCTCATTTGGCGTCGCCATCAAGACCAGCTACTGCTCAGCATCGACAGCTCAAAGAAGAGCATCATGGAAGATTTTATTCCAGATTTCAAGGATCCTGAGAGCGACACCGAGCCACTTCCAGCTGCGGGTCCTGCGGCAACGAACGACCCTCCAGGGGAGCGACGCTATCCACAGAGAGACCGGCGACCTCCTGATAGATATCAGCCATAGCATTAGTTGCATTGTATAATGTAGCAAAAGGACTTTGCGCTCATTAGGAGGAAGGAGATGTTGTGTGCGCGCGAAACCAAGCACGCGTGTTATCACGTACTGTCTGCGCATGCTCACTGCCCGGCTATCTCTTATCGGGTAGCCCGTGCTGGCTTTAAAAGACCGCTCGCACGGGCCCACCGCGCTCAGTATGTAACCTGTTGGCTTCCTGCCAAGTAGCAGGAATAAACGTCCCTTCGATGCTACGTCTACGCCGCCCAGTTCTTGGATGCCAGACATGACAGGTTGTCTAGATTTATTGTAGTACTAGTAAGAATTATCATCGTAACTAAATGCTCGTAACCATAGGAAAGAGAAGGGTTACCGTGCAAAGAAGGTATGGTGATATTAGGGGAATATGTAAATTGGGGGTAGTTTGTGTGATTGAGCTTAAATAGGATGGTGTGTGCAGAGCTGAGTAATGCGGAACATGGGGATGGTTGTCGTGAGAAGCCCACTGAGGATGGTTATTGTAGAAGGACAGTGGATGGGGCGGAGGAACATGCACCCAGAATGTGGTCACCGTGAATTGATGCAAATGACATTCAGGAGCGAGCGCATCGACCAAGACCTTACCGCTTCTGCACTTCTGTGCAGGCTGTGTGCACCGAAGGGACGAAACGTGCTGCATTGGAACGCTATCTGCTTTTCCGGAGGACTCCGATTCTTCGGTGGCCTAATCTTCCGCGTCAGATCCTATCTACGCGCCGGCGCACTGAATGGACAGCCTGGACTTCCACCTATAAATTGGCGTACCAACATCGGAAAATACACACAACAGCAAGCGATCTAGGAGCGAGCGCATCTACCAAGGCCTTACCGCTTCTGGACTTATTTGCAGGCTGTCTGCACCGAAGGGACGAAACGTGCTGCATTGGAACGCTATCTGCTTTTCCGGAGGACTCCGATTCTTCGGTGGCCTAATCTTCCGCGTCAGACCCTATCTACGCGCCGGCGCACTGAATGGACAGCCTGGACTTCCACCTATAAATTGGCCTACCAACATCGGAAAAGACACACAACAGCGAGCGATTTAGGAGCGAGCGCATCGTCCAAGGCATTACCGCTTCTGCACTTCTTTGCAGGTGTGTAGCATTCATTTACAATTCATAAGCATTCATAGCATTCGCTACTCGCTCAACGCCTTGATCGCTCGCTGTTCACAATGGGTGAGAAAGCACTCACGTCAATCAATGAACTGTTGAAATATGTGAATGAACAAAACGCTGATTTTAAGAAAGCAGTCGGTCAATTGAAACAAAGCATCAGTTTTATGAGTGACACCTTCGAAGCCCTTCGCACGACAAGGGACGAACTTGAAGCCCTAAAGAAAGAGCACACGGCTCTAAAACAAGAAAAAGAGCAACTAGCACAATCGCTAGCAGACACCAAGAAAGAACTCGTAGAGCTAAGGCAGTTCGCGCATAGCTCAGAGCAAAGAATAACAAGTCTGGAGCAGTATTCCATAAATAAAAATATCGAGCTGAAAGGCATACCGTCTACTGAAGACGAAAGCGTGACAGACTTGGTAAAGAAAATCGGGGATACATGCGACGAACAAATCGATGAAGATGACATCGAAGTTTGCCATCGCGTTACCAGAAAAGATGGAGGTTGCCCAAACGTAGTTGTCCAGTTTCGGGCACGGGCCAAGCGCGATGCACTCCTTTCAAAATCCCGCACAAAGCGCATCCTTACCTCTGACATTGGTCTTTCGGGCAGATCACCCATCTATGTTAACTAGAACCTGTGTCCGGCCCTTAAAAAGCTTCTGGGACAGACCATTGCCAAAAAAAAGGAAATAGGTTGGAAGTATGCGTGGGTAAAGGAGGGCAAAATACTTGCTAGGAAAACCGAGACATCGAACGTGCTTCGTGTGACTTGCCTCGAGGACCTAGATAAAATTCAATAATCAGCATTTCTGATTCTGGCTATCATCCCTATCATCAAATATGGCTATGAGTAACATTGCACTAGCACCATCAGCCGTAACAGATCTTTATTCAGCTAAAAGAAATGTCATGTCATTCTTTCATTTGAACACTCAATCCGCCAGGAACAAGCAAGATGAACTGCATGCATTATTTTCTTGTTTTGGTTTTTCATATGACGTCATCATGCTTACCGAAACTTGGTATCAGGAGGACTACGACATACTCAATATTTCTGGTTATCGCACATTTTATTTAAACCGCTCTGAGAAGAAAGGTGGTGCTGTTCTGCTGATGTTAAAAAATTTTTTTGATGGTGATGTCTGCCAGCCTTGCACTCAAAGTAGCACTGATTTTGAAATACTAACCGTAGTGTCTAATAGTAACCTTTTCGCCGTTGTATACCGTCCGCCAACTGGATGCACATCCGCTTTTTTTGAATTTCTGGATGAGTTTTTGAGCTGGGCAAATGAAAATAGGTACAACATAGTAGTAGGGGGAGATATAAACATTAATATGCTGCAGGAATCAGGGTCACAGTGTGAGTTATTAACACTCTTGGAGTCAAATGCCTGTACTAATCTAATTACTGCACCTACTCGAATACAAAATGATTCTAGTACAGTGATAGATGTTTTTATCACTAATCTATGCCCTGACAATACTACCTCAGGAGTTATTGGTGCAGAAATAAGCGACCACTTGCCAATTTTTCTTTTTACTGAGGCAGGTGTTGAAACCAAACCTTTTAATTATCGTCAGTCTGTAGTATTTCAAGGTATAAACCCATTTACGTTAGAAGATTTCAGAAGGAATTGATGCAGATTGATTGGGGAGTGGTATACGAAATATGTGACCCTGATCACGCTTATGCCGCCTTCATAACTTTGTTCAAATCTTGCTACAACAAATGCTTTAAACACAAAGATACAGACCAAGAAATCGAGAAAGCGCTGGATTACCAAAAGCATGTTAAAAATGATCAAACGGAAAGACTCACTTTACAGGCATTTCTTGCGAACGCGGGAACTAGATGATTTAAAGACGTTTAAAAAATTTAGAAATAAACTGACTGCAGTTCTTAGGCAAGCGAAAACGCATTACCTTCACAATCTTTTTAACACGGAAGTAGTAAAACGTAGCGACATCCTTTGGAAGAGACTTAACATGGTACTCGGCAGGAATAACACAAACCAAGACCACATTCCGTATATAGCTGTGAATGGTATCTTAAAATCAGGAACATCTTTAGCTAACTCGTTTAATTCCTTTTTCACAACATCAATTGACAGTCGACATGATTCCCATAGCCTAAGATATATCAGAGATACAACTTGTGATAGCGCATTTTTGGAGCCTACCTGTGCCGATGAAATCCAAAACACGTTCCTAATGTTCCGTAACAGCAGGTGCCGAGATTCCGATTTTCTACAAATCGCACCAGTCAAGTACGTCATGCATATCCTAGCTCCCGTCCTTACGCATATCTATAATATCTGCTTTACGCAAGGCATATTTCCCGAAGCAATGCAGCTAGCAAAAGTAAGCGTTCTTTTTAAAGACGGCGATAAAAAAGAAATGTCCAACTACAGACCAATATGTATCCTTCCAGTATTTTCAAAAGGCATAGAAAAGTTAATTAATGATAGGATGACGACATTTTGTTATAAACATAACATACTGACGAATTCTCAATTTGGATTCCGCAAAGGTCGTTCAGCAGAGTTGGCACTTTTAACCCAAAAAGAACTAATTTTGAAGGCAATAGAAAAGAAACTTTTAACTCTAGGTATTTTTGTTGATTTTTCAAAAGCATTCAATAGCATTAATCATAAAACATTATTAAAAAAAACTTAAGCTTTATGGGTTTAGAGGAGTATTTCTAGATCTACTGAGATCATACCTACAGCATCGCAGCCAGCGGGTTATCATCAATACTTACACCTCTGACATCATGGAAATTAATTCTGGGATACCACAAGGAAGTATTCTTGGGCCCTTACTGTTTAATCTGTACATTAACGACATCACAAACATTGATAATACTGCGAAATTCATTGCATATGCTGACGATGCTAGCCTGTTTTTTACTTCTTCCGATCCTAATGATCTTGTGCCACGCTGCAATAATTTCCTAAATTACACGAATGGAGCACATTCAACTCACTTTCTATTAATAGCACGAACAATAAGGCCGTGTTATTTCAAGCGAAAAATAAAAGCACCTTCATTAACAGTGACCTCGTTATAGGTACATCGACCATTGAACTTGTTCCGTACACAAAAAGTCTTGGAGTTATATTTGACGCACACCTAACATGGAATAATCACGTCCAACTCATTCTTAAAAAACTTGCGAAAGGTGTTGGCATATTAACAAGATTACGCTTTTTCTTACCACGGGCAATCAAGGTGCTAATATATAATTCACTATTTTTATCGCATATTAACTATTGCCACCTGGTCTGGGGTACCACCAACGCAACTAACATTACTAAGCTGTTATTATTACAAAAGAAAGCTGTCCGTCCAATTGCTAACGCACCGCGCCTCGCTCACACAGAACCACTTTTTAACAGACTTTCCATAGCCACCATGAATTCCATATACAATGACTTACTCATTAGGCGATTTATAGGAAGCAAAAAACAGGGTAACAATTTATTTCAAGAGCTATCTAACCTCACAAGAAATACTAACGTTTACGATACCCGGCATAACGAAACATGGTACATTCCAAAAACACGAACTAACTATGGAACCCAGGCACTAAGTTACAGACTGCCATCATTACTCAACTCACTCGGCAATATTACATGATCATTTGTGTCCAGCGATAAATGTCTGTGTGGTAAACTTTTTCATACTGTTTGATTAGAACTATGATAATTTGTGATAGTTTTGTATTTTCCAAATTCGGTTTTGCATTTTTGATTGCTACTTCATATTGCTATGTTGAATTGTATAGTAAACTATTAATAAGCATTATTATTGTAACATATCTTAATCACTTGTATTCCAAATTGACTTTCTT